>NC_140299.1:2926825-3526825 GCF_964211825.1 Aythya ferina | reverse complement strand
TGTCAAGCCTAATGCCACTGTGAAGCTAAATTACACACAGGTAAGTGTGTTTGGTCCCCATAATAAATCAACAACAGGATACACACACAATTTGCCATCTGAGGCACAGACGTCATAAATTAGCCAGTTCATATGAAGCTGGTCTGGGGTGCTTTACAACAGGGGACTCTGGCAACCACACTGTTCATCTCAGCTTTCCAGCTGCAAGACTTCAATATAGGCCATAATAAATCCCAGTCGGGTTTTACAGTCTTGTTGATTCATTGCTTCAGTCATGCTGCCAAGTTCCACTGCCAAAATTGTTTTTGAGTTTAAAAAAAAAAAAAAATACTATCCCAAATCAGTCGCATCTGTGCATTTTTAGTTATACTTATTGCTTACTTTGATCTCTTCCAGACAAGCCTATTGTGATCCAATTTATCGACTGGGTGCTGCGTGGGATATCCCAGGTGATGTTTGTCAATAATCCCCTCAGTGGGCTTGTTGTAGTAGCTGGCTTCCTGGTACAGAACCCCTGGTGGACACTCACAGGCTGTTTAGGTACAGTGGTCTCAACATTAACAGCACTTATTCTGGGCCAGGACAGGTAAGTCCATCCTTTGCCCCTTCAAAATAAAACTGCCATATGTTAAATAAGCAGCAGTGATGAAAAGCATGAATTTGGCCCTAGCTAGAGCTGTTAGGGCCAGACAGGTCTTCCCACCAGCACCAGCTGCATCTGGTCCGTAGGGACACTGAACATAACCCCACCACTAAACATATGCCCTGTTCCTGGAGGGAAACAAGGTCAGATTGGATGCAGCCCTGGGCAACATGAACTAGGGGATGGCATTCCTGCCTATGACGGGGGGTTGGAAATGGGTGACCTTTAAGGTCCCTTGCAACCCAAGCCATTCTGTGATAACTGCAGAAAAAGTAGTTGGTTCTGAGGGGACACGGGACTCTAGCCAGTGTGAAACTGGAGGTCGGTCAGTGCAAGACTTGGTAGGTCATCATCACACAAAGTCACATCTGCATGGGGAGGGAGGGAGGAGATGATGCATGCAAGGCACTTGCAGGGGAGAAGATTTCAAGACAGTTGTTTTCTTCCCACAGAGCAGCCATAGCAGCAGGTCTGCATGGCTACAACGGAGTCTTGGTGGGACTGCTCATGGCAGTCTTCTCTGCTAAGGGAGACTATCACTGGTGGCTTCTACTGCCAGTAGCACTGGTATCCATGATGTGGTAAGCGAGACATCTCTACTGCTTCTTACTCCAATCCCAGTGTTTCCTCACTGAGACTGAGCCACTGTATTTTTCTGTGCTATACAGACTACAATAAAAAAGAAACATAACTGGCATATCCATGCTTCTAAATCTGGATAATTATTTGCACTTTTAAACTTGAACGTAATCCCAAAACAAATAAAACACTCACATAATCACACAAACAAACCAAATGGATAAAAGGAAAATTGATGGTTGATCATGTGTAATTCAATGCCCTTAATGTTAGCCATATTGCTGTGACGCATTAATTCATGTTTTTCTCAAGAGAAACATTCCCTGCCATCATCAACCACAAGCATTTCATCTATTTAAGCCACCATATAAAAGTGTCACGAAAATTTACCTCTCTGGGCACAAAAGCTGCTCAGTGATCTCAAGACATGATGGTTGATGCTAATGAAAACAAACAAGCAATAATACTTTACTCATACAACACCGTAATCTGCTAGGTATTTGGACACTTGAAATTTTTGAATGCTGGTCTTTGGTCCCCTAATATCTAGTTGGAGATTGCTAGACCATGCATATCATCTGTCTGTCTGAAGTCCATGTACTGATATATTCATTTTAATAATCATTCCTTTGATGTCAGCCTTTACTTCTGATGATCCATAAGCTTGAACAAGGACACGCAGCCTTCCTTCCAGGTCACTTAGACCTGGCACTGGTGTCCTATATTCAGTCACTAAGTACTAATAAGTCACTGAGATAGGCATGGGAATAACTCCATCTCTGGATCCTCCACACTTTGGACCCCTTAGGGTCACCAAATTCACTATGTATCATATGGAATAAGTCAGCAAGAATCAGTATAGTGCTAACTGGTGTGTGGAGGGCAGGGAGTTTGCTGAGCTCCTAGTGAGACCATTCTGTTCTTCTTTCAGCCCTGTTTTCACCAGCGCTTTAGGCTCAGTCTTCTGTAAGTGGGATCTGCCTGTTTTCACCTTGCCTTTCAACTTGGCCTTGACCCTCTATCTGGCTGCATCAGGACCCTATAACCTCTTCTTCCCTACAACCATCATTCAGCCTGCAACAGCAACACCAAACATCACCTGGACAGAAGCTGAAATGTCAATGGTAGAATTGCATTTATAAAACATTGCATTTATAAAACAGCTATTATCCAATCTATAAGGGTTTATTCCAGGTATTTATATTTTGGATTGCTTGAAAATGAGAATTGTTTTGGTATCTTTTGTTTACAGCTGTATCTAAATGTATATATTACCAACTTCAAAAAGCCTCTGCAGCCTAATTTTCCATTGCGGTGGGTATATTGCTCACCACTCCATAGCTAAGGCCACGCTGAGGCTACCAGTTGACTCATAGGTTATTTGAAATTTTCCACACAAAAAGGGTTTTTAAAAATGCATCAAAGCACAGTCTTTCAGATAAGGAATGAGCAAGCAGGTATTATCACGACAAAATTGTTATAAACTTGGGTGCAGGCATATGTTCACATACTTTCAGTTAATATTCAGGTGGGACCTTTCCAAAGAAACACTTTATTCTCCTGTGTAGCACAGTAAGTGGCACAGACACTACAGTAAGCGCTTTCCCCTAAGGCTCGGTGGACTATTTTAAAGGGTTCCCAGGTGTGATTAAGGAAGTTAACTGACACTGAATAGCAATCCACTCTGGTAGCATTTCCAAAAGAACCTTTACCATGACACAAAGTTTTATGGGGACCAAAAATGAACAGTTCCATATGGGTGGGACAGAATATTTTGGGGAAAAGTATCTCAAAACCATCTCTATAGCTGCAATAAAATTGGGCTCTTCTGACCTGTCTAAGGGGAGGGCACAGCCCTCTGGTATGGACCGCTCTAGTCCATCAGTTTCCTCCCATCCAAGCCACTATTTTTACAAAACCTCCTGAAACAAGCACAACTTCTATAACTCAGTCAAATTAGGTTGAAAGCAGCCAACAAAACTAGGTTTAAAACAAAATGAAACACCAAAGTGGATAACAAATTGCCTTTTTTTTTTTTTTCCTCCCCATTCACACAGCTACTGCAATCCATTCCAGTCGGGGTGGGTCAGGTTTATGGCTGCGATAACCCCTGGACTGGGGGAATTTTCCTGCTTGCTGTATTTATCTCATCTCCACTCATCTGTCTGCACGCGGCAATTGGATCAGCAGTGGGGATGCTGGCAGGTAAGGATTTGATTTGTGTCACAGCTTTCTACAGAGAATAAAGGAGGAAGTGGAGGGACTCGAACATTTACAGTCACAAATCTGTTTTCCATTGGAGAATGGCTGCTTGAAAAAAAATACCCACTTCTGTTTTAAGAATTCTTTTGATTGACTTCCGCATTCTCTTACCTTATTTTATGACAGCGGAAACCTTCAGAGGAAAGTAATGCATTTTTGGCTGAAATGAATTTCTATCCTGAAATACTTAATTTCTGGATATATTCGGATGCTTTTAGGAGCAGCTTAATAAAAGCCATTGCCACGAGTCTGAACGTGCAGGCCTCAGGGACGTATTCAGAGTTCAAATGTACAC
Source organism: Aythya ferina (assembly GCF_964211825.1). NCBI lineage: Eukaryota > Metazoa > Chordata > Aves > Anseriformes > Anatidae > Aythya > Aythya ferina. The sequence continues at coordinate 3,523,046 of NC_140299.1, read as the reverse complement.
TTGCTCACTCATATGTCTTCTGGTGAAACGGTGAGGCCAAACTCAGCTCAGCAGCACCAGGGAAAGTCTGCAGTGATTGCATTAGACTGAAAAGCTTTATTCCTAGACCATGGCAACATGACCACAAGCAGGAACTCAGCGTACACATGCAGGCTTCAGCCCTCAAAAACTTGGGTTTGTGCCATTTCTCAGCTGCTTTTATCTCTTGGGCCAAGGAATGACACATCTTTGACTTATTTTGCAGCGCTGAGCTTAGCAACACCTTTTAGCAAAATCTACTCTGGCTTGTGGAGCTACAACAGCTCTCTCTCCTGTATCGCCATCGGAGGCATGTTCTACGCGTTCACCTGGCAGACACATTTGCTGGCAATTGCCTGTGGTACGTACCCTATGGATTTTCCCTGCTGCCGTACTTCCCTTTGAAACGAGATAAGATGTGTTGCTGCTAGAGGTGGGCTGAAGCCAGATGGCCAACTCTAGGCAGGCAGATGGACTCGGGTGAGACTGACGAAGGACTGAGGCAGATGTTGGAGCTATTGCTCTAACGCACCCTGACAAAATAAAAGCAGTGACTTGACTTCCAGCCAAGAGCTGTGCTCAAAACAAAAGAAGCGACCAGTGGATTAACTAACATATTTGAAATCAGGTACTTAGCTTTGAAATTAATTGTGTACATTAAGAAAACTGGAGCTCAAGATGAATCAGAACCTGGAAATAGAAAATACAGCTTCCCCAGCCTGTGGAAATGGATACCAGAGGCATGAGCTAAGCAATGCAGAATGATTGAAGAATTATTTATAAGGCAATTCCATATGAAATTTCAATATCACAGGGAGCTGGGAGTGAAACTATTGCTCATTCAGTGTGCATATAAAAAAGATTTAGCTTTGTATCTCATTGACCCCCCTTCTAGCCCTAGAGGCAGGAGAGATGGAAGGGTTATTTTCCTGTTTAACTCCATCCATCAACCTACTTACTTTCCATACATGTTTCAAGAGCCTATATTTCTATAGTCACACTTTTTACCACTCAATCTTTTTTGTTTTGCCCTTTCCATGGGCTCCAGGTGTTGGAGGGTACACTGTGCAAAGGACAGATCTTTAAGAGGGGCCTGACCAGGCATTGTCACAAGTGGTGCCTGACCTACCCAAGGCTGTGTGAGAGATGTTTCTCCTCCATGCTGAGAGCAACAGAACTCACCAAGAATTATCTTTCTTTTCCACAGCACTCTTCAGTGCCTATCTGGGAGCAACAATGACAAACATGTTGTCTGTGGTAAGTAGTTTATTAGCTAAAGGCTTGTTTCACTGAACACGCTTTGAGGCAAAACATTGAGACTCAGAGCACAACTCAGCCAAAGGCAGGGCAGAGCTGGGTGAGGGAACGCAATCTGCCCAGGGGGTGGTGTGGTTACCACTGAAACATGGCACTTGCAGTCATTACTTACTACTCCTTATCCTATGAGCCTGCACAAACTTCCATAGATCTACCCTCAACAGCTCTGAAATAATTACATGGCTATACTTTCTGCCTGAAGTGATTGAGAAAAGATCCCTCCACATGGGAAACAAAGCCTCAAATTTGGTTTAATTCCTTTGCTGAAGTGTTAAAAGGCAGTCAGAGCAACAGCCCAGGGTAAAGATAAATGTTTTTGTATCCACTCCCACCTCAGCTCCATCCAAAATCTCTGCAGATGCACAAACAGGAGGCATCCTTCTCGCCAGAGCCAGTAGACATTACAGGTTAATGCATAATGTCAAGATCCCAAATGCTGCTTCTCCAGGGAGATCCTCTTTGCAAAACCAAGTCCAGACTTCCTTGAGAAAGCTTATTTATTCCAAGCTGCCTGGTTCTGAGTCTTTTTTTTTTTCAGGACTGCTGATGGGCCAAACAAAAGACAAATATATAGTAAATATGGGTTTTGGTTTTAATTTTCAGTTTGGGGTGCCATCAGGAACCTGGTCTTTCTGCTTATCTGCACTGACCTTCCTGTTAATAACCACAAACCACTCTGCCATCTACAAGCTACCACTCTCCAAAGTCACCTATCCAGAAGCTAACCGAGCATATTACCTGAGGGTGAAGAAACATCAGATGTCTTGCTGTGATGTATAAAGACCCAAGAAGAGAGATACTTCGCAGATTGTAAGGCAAGAGCACAAGGTATTCCCCCTATAAAGTCAAAAGACCAGAAAAACCCACCACCTTTGAATGAAAAGACTTTTTGCATCGCAATCTTTTGTTCTATCCTGATTAGATAGGGCTGTGCTGTGTTGGAGGGACCTTTCCCAAGGCTAATCTGTAGTGATTTAAAAGCACATATGCCTGGAAAGATGCTTGAATTTTAAACAGCGGGGAAATGACTTAGTAGTCAAAAAGAAAAATCTGTTTGTGAAATACAAGTTACAGCAATCAAACATAAAGCAATAAAGAGCAGAGCATCTCTCAGCATCTGATGGGACTCCTAATCAATGGCTAAACCCAGCTTACCACAGCAATAGGATGCATCTTAGGGAGCTTCATAGTAGCGGAGAACTGGAATAAAGAGTACAGTTTGCTAAGTAGAAAATAGGTGATGAAGAAATGTGCCTGGAGGATCTCGAGCGTGGTGGAGAAATATGTGAATTAACAATCATCACATGCAGAATGGACACAGATGAAGTGCAGTCAGTGTTGCTAACACTTGCAAGACTTGTGGTAAAATCACAATAATGGTGGAGAGGGTAGCTATAAGCCCCAGCTTTTGGGTGTTGAAGTTTGCACTGGGTTCTAACACTTCATGAAAAAAATGTTTCAGACCCACACCATTGCAGAGGAAAGTCTGTAAGTTCAAGGCAACGAAAGGTGATACCAGATAAAATAATCTTTTTCTATTAAAAAAAAAAAAAAAAAAAAAGTCATGGTTTTATGGTTATCTCATGGTTTTCTGAATTTTTTCTGAATTACCCAAACTTGGTCACAGGCTAGCAAAGGAGGGGACAGCAGCAAACTGTTGCGGTTCCTTCCCTATGTAATGGAAGGACTCTGTTCAGCCCATGCACAAGCAGAAATAACGAGTGTATCTTGACCTCTCCCTACACCATCCCACCCAGCCCATGAAGACCAAGCAGCAAACCATCTTCCTGTCCCAGCCTGGGGCTGCTCTGCTGCTTCCCTTTGCCCTGCCACAGGCAGGGAACAGGCTGGGGGCTGGTGGATGCAGCAGAGCCTACAGCAGACCAGCCCCATGCCACCTCCACCTAGACTCCTGGGGTCTGAGGACCTTCACCCAATGGTGTTGGTGGCCTCACTGGGCCACCTCACTCATCCATCAAGAGACTGGTTTTGGCCATAAGACTTTGTCATCATCGTCCCTTACCAGGGATACCAACTAGAGAATATGGGCCTGACATCTTCACCATGAATACTCTCCTCCACGCTCCTTCAGTTGGCATTAGCCTGGGTACTTTAATGCTGTTCCCAGTCCTCTTGCGGCAGAGGAAAAAAAATAAAAATAAAATAAAAAGGTAGCTTGCAAATCACGCCACTCCTGATTTTTGAGGTTGGAAAAAAATATATTTTTATGAACATGACAAAGATTTGAGTGCAAAATATTTGGGATGAATTGTTGGAAGCATTTTCTGATGAAACGTTGCATTTTCAGCTGTTTGACAATATTGCCATGTGACTGATGCTCCAGAGATTGCTTGCAAAGCATGCCATTTACTGTGCTTTATTGATAAATATCTACATAATATTGTGTGGAGCTTTTTGTTTGTTTGTTTTTGGAAACAAACCGGTATCTCTTTGAGGTGGGTATATATTTTCCACTCTTTTTCATCACTAAGCTCTTCCAAAGGGAGGTTCTCTCTTAAATTACATAAATAGCCAAGAAAAAAATGGGAAGTAAAATTATGAAATCCAAGTGGGAGAGCTGATATTTAGGAAACCTCCAACTTCTCCTCGTTATACTGCTTTATACTTTGTTACACTCCCCTATACTCAAAGGCAGGGCGTTGTGCTGCAACCAGGGCTGGAAAACTCCCCAAGCCCAGACCACGAGGATGCAGCCCTAGGGAGGCCACAGACTGTAGGCTGGGGACAGAGGAGAGCCCATTCTGGCCAGGGGATGCACCTCACCGCTTGTCAAACCCTTCAGAAAAAGGTTATCTTTTAGTGTTCCAGGCCACGTGTGCCCCAGGGGGCAGGCCACTAGCACAGGGGCTAAAGGCAAGGGCTGGCTTTCACACTCCTGCTGAAATCTGCACTCGGGTAAGAGGACACACTTTATGACCAGTGTAAATCGGCAGACTTTCTTCAGCTGGTGCTATTTCAGCTTGCTGTTGCTCAGCAACAGAGCCGTTTTAGCAGCGCTGTAAAGGAACCATAAGCACAGAACAGAAAACAGCAGAAGATGAAGGCCACGTCTCATCCTTTGCACATCACTTGGTTTTTCATTCTGCTCTACCCAGAGGGTTCAGTCTCCCCATCACCTCATGCAAATTTCTGTGGTAATTCATCATGTATAGTGTTCAGAATTTGCATTTCATGCTTTTGCCACTATCATTTATGGCAGTCTTAAAAAAAAATAAATAAATAAATAATAAAAAAATCAAAGTGTTCTGTTTAGTGTTTTTTTCTTTAAACAAACACTATTCAAAGTCCACAGTTTTTTCAAGCAGTCTTTTTGCATTCTTGTTTTAGACATACACATACAGGAGGTATCAAAGTCACGGGAATTATTTATGCTGGGCAGAGATAACGGGAAGTGTCCTGGTTTCAGTCAGGAAAGAGTTAATTTTCTGTGATGGGCCCTGGTTTAAGATCATTATTGTACTGTGCGGTGTAACAGTGGCTTATGATATGATGAAATTTCTGGTCATGACTGTAACCTGGTATTTGTACTCAGCACTGTTGTCAACTCTATACTTTGGAAACCATATCTCAGAAACTATTAACAATTACACCTATTGCCTTTTCTCATTGGGGAATCAATCTGTGGAGGGGAAAGGGGAAGATATTTTTTCCTACTTGTTCACTCTCCCTTTCTCCTCCACAGCCCTCTTATCCTCCGAGCTAGTTATGATAGTTCTCCAAGATATTGAATATCCTTGGGATACTCAGACCAGCATGTTCTTGTTGTTACGTCTCCTGAATGCACTTCAGGTTTTGTTTAAGGCTAAACAACAACTTAGGAATCTCATCCAGAGATCTGTCCTGTCTTAAACCAGGGCCCAGAAAGAATAAACAGCACTACAGGGAGCACATACAGTAGGTAACGTGCTGTTAAACTCAATTTGGAAAACAGGCACAGCAGACTTGAGATTAAAGCAATCAGCACTGTGACTAGCAACTATTAAGTAGGTCTAATACTTATACCAATTTTAGTTTAACACACTCTGGTCAGATGTGTCATTATCTCAACCCTTTGAGCCCCACATTGGGCGCCAAAAGGACTGTTGTGTTTAACCCAGCCGACAGCTAAACACCACACAGCCATTCGCTCACCCTCTCCCCTCCCTCTCTGGGATGGGGGAGAGAAACGGGAAACTGAAGCCTGTGAGTTGAGATAAAGACAGTTTATTAAGACAGGAAAATAATAATAATAACAATAATAATAATAACAATAATGATGATATAGTACTACTACTACTAATGTGTACAAACAAGTGATGCACAATGCAATTGCTCACCACCCTCTGACCAATGCCCAGCCTAACCCCGAGCAGCCACCCCCCACCCCAGCTAGCCACCCCTATATATCGTTCAGCATGACCCCAGATGGGATGGAATACCCCTTTGGCTAGTTTGGGTCAGCTGTCCTGGGTCTGTCCCCTCCCAGCTCCTGCTGCACCCCCAGCTTGCCCACTGGCAGGGCAGAGCAAGAAGCTGAAATGTCCTTGGCTTGGTGTAAGCACTGCTCTGCAACAATTAAAACATCAGCGTGTTATCAGCACTCTTCTCATCCTAATCCGAAACACAGCACCCTACCAGCTACTAGGATGGAAATTAACTCTGTCCTAACTGAAACCAGGACAGGAGGGCAGCGTGAACAAAGATGACCTTAGATAAGCAGTCACAGGATGCTGGGCACAGAGCAGCAGCTTTTTGCCAGCAGAGCCCCCAGGTACAAACCAACACCAGTGCAAGCACCTAAGAGGCCAATATTTAGCCTCACAGCAAAGATGCTAAACCCCTGGTGATGCTGACCTGGGAGGAAGAAATAGCCCAGGAGATTTGGAGAACAGAGCCAGGAGGGGGTCGCAGAGGCAGAACCAGCACCAGGAGGTTGGAGTGCCTCCTGCAGCACACCAGCTTTTAGATGCCCAGATCTGGGGCCAGGCAACCGTACAATCTCTTATCAGAGCCTTTGGGATTTTTGTATGGTTTTGTTTTTACATTAAATATGAACAATATAAAGAATGCTCGTATTGGTAGTTATCTAATCTTTTGCATCTTGACATTTAGCACAAAGGATAGAATTGACACAGAGCTTGGCCACAATTATGGCTATTTCACCTGCTAAGAAAGGCACCAGCCCCACGGGAGCAGGGGTGTGCATTCAGATGAAATCCTTGGCTATCCACCCCTCTCTCTGAGACAAAGTATTGCAAAGCCTACTACGAATTGTTGGACACACTGACGTCTCTCTGGTGGTTTCTGCCTTGCTATGGAAACGTGCCTTCAGCTGGTAAGGACCTTTCCATGTTACCAGTTGTTCACCTTCCAGGAGATTTGAATGAGAGGAACATAACTTTCAGAGAGAAAAGACTCCAACGGCCTCAGACCTTCACTCTGCTTTTTCTCAGAGGTACAGACAGACCAAGGTAATTAATTTCCCAGCTCTGTAACCTGCTGGTTCTGGGCATCACCCAGGGCACTGCTAAAGCAGGATGCCAGTGGGAACCAGCCTGTGCTTTTTGACCACCAGGGGAGGCTGAAAGGGCAAACATGTGACAGGCGCTCGTGTTGCTTCATTTCCTACAGCCTCAGATGCTGGGGCCATGAGATCCAGCCTGAGACCGGATGAAATCCTGCACACAGAACCAGTATTTCCAAGTGCCTGGGGGGTGCAGCCTGCAGGCACAGAGCACATCCACCTGCCTGCAGAAGAATTGCTCACCATGCATTCAAAATGCTCCTAAGTGAGCAACAAGGTCAGCCCTGCGAGCAAGCAAAACACCTGCGTAGGAAAACATGGCACACTTGCACCGTCAGAGCAACTCTTTCCACTTTTAAGCCTGGAGAGGTGAATAAGATTTTTTTTTTATTTTTATAAGTAAAATAAAAGCACATGCATGTTATTGTAGATTTGGGGCTTTAAATGCAAACACATTCTAAGAAAACCTGTAATTCCCTTTCTTTTGCCTACCACATGAAGACAGACTAGAAATGGAAAAACATTGGGCTTGGAAAAACGTCAAAGTACAATGTTTCCCCCTCCCCCCTTTAGATTAAACATTCTTGGATCGCTTATCAGTCTAATCGGATAAGGCTGAGATCAGTAGGAGGCAGGGATCAGATCTGTTAGTTAGCATAATTAAACAAATGATACTAGGAAAAGTGTGCCCCTGACACAACGCACTCAGAAGCAAAAGAAGGAATTTATTTAAGTGGAATTTTCCGGCAGCCTTTACAAATGGTCCCAGTGCCCTGGCCATAAAGGAGCTATAAACCACGCCATAGTATATAGTTCTGGTGGGAGAGGATGGATACCCTATTAAGAAATATCATACACTGTAGCTTCCTGTGCAGCATGAAGTGCTTGTGGCTGGTAAAGACAGTGTTCCTTGCATTGTATGCCACTGGTCAGTTTGTTGTACCACATGGACATACCGAAGTGTGAGGCAGCCCAATGGCATAGCTTTAAATGTTATAGAAACTATTTTGATGGTCACCTGTTTTTATTGTATAATGGTAATTATCTAACCTTTAAGATTGCTTTTCATTTTAAAGCAAATTAAAGGAAAACAGGGATCCCTTCTCTTTATCTTTGCGTTTTCTTTCCTGTTGAAGTGGCCATTCCTATAATCTCACACTTCCCTTCCCACATGAGCTGCTTATAAAGCACAGAAGAAGCAGGGTATTTAAAGATGCAACAAAACCTAAGTACAGCTTCTAAGAACAGATGGATGGGAACCAGTCTCCATCCAGTCTCCTCCTGCACTGTTACTGCAACCTGTCCTGGAATTGACTCCCATGCACAGGGTGGGACTTGCTGCCCTACAAGTAACTTTCTGCAAACACAACACGGAGTTCTTTGTGCTCAGACATTAAAACACAAATAGGACTTTGAGCAGTAAAAAGGCATCTTCACTGCTGGTCTGTGAAAGTGCTGTCATCTCATCTGCCAACCCTGCTGCACTGGTCACTCATCGCAGCAGCTGAATGTGTTTTGTGTGGGTAAAACTGGTCAGTGAGATGTTGTTAGCAATGATAGATATAAGTAACTGTGTAAGAGCTGGCTCTCCTGACCTGATTTCTTCTCTCATTAGCAGGTCAAGAAAAAAAAGTCCTGCATCTGGAATTACTATGTAATTTTCATTATATGTTCCCAGTTACACACTGTCTTCCTTTTGTTCTCTGTCCTTTCTATGAGCTCCATCTCCTCTTCTGCTGCTTTCACAGATTTTGCACTCAATTCCATTTTCTGCCCTTTCTCCTTCCTATCATAAAAGATGCTGTCTTAACCTTGATCTTCCAAATACAGACAACGCTTTTCCTTTTCCTTTCCTGTTTTACCTCCTCTGGCCCTTCTGCCTGTAAACCCTCCGTCTTTACCTACTGGCCATCTCTTGGCACATCTCCCTTACCTTGGTAAGCCTTTAGCCTCGTTTACCCAGGGCCCTTCTCCTGTGGCCCACTCCAGCACCAGCACTGGGGTGGGCTGGTATTGCTCACAGACCAGGACTCCACTGTGCAAACAATTCCATAAGCACATAGGAAAAGAAGAAAAAAAAAAAAAAAAAAAAGGAAAAACTGTTCCTGGAAGAGTACCCTGAGTGGTCATAATGCACATCTCATACCACACAGTGCCTGATGTCTCATGTGAAAGGGAACCACAACAGGCAAGCTTTCATTCTAGCTAGTACACAATGATTGTTACAGGTGTTCTTGAGCTTCTTGAACTATTTTATGACTTTGTCTTTGGTTTACAATTTTAATTGCAGCAATAGTGTATGTCAGCTTTGCAAAAGTTGACACCTCCAGTCTGCAGACACTTCTCTTTCCAAACTTCAGTTAAAAGACAGAAGCAGCAGATTAAAAATGAACAGATATGTAGCTGCACATAAATCATATGCACACATATTATACACAAGTGCATTTGTATTGTAGTTCCTTAGACTCTACACTAATTCTGTGTCTATTTCAGTTGTGCACAATGCTTTCCTCTACTCATGCGAGAAGGAACACCTACAGTGAGTGGCAGCACCAGACAGCAAATGCAGACTCCTCAGCCACCTCCTGCTGCCAAAAACGCTCTGCCTTTACTCTCAGCCAGAGGACAATCCAGCCCTTCCCTGCATCTGTGCACTCCTTACATACAAAGCCACAGTTTCCACCTAAATAGGAGGATCCAGAATGCTAACCCCCTGACCTTTCTGATTCACTTCAGTGTAACCCAACAGATCACTTACTGTCAGCTTACCTGCACGGGTCAGATGAGGGTGACTCAAACCCAACCCAAGCATGGAATATCTTCAGAATGCAAGCTTTCCCTCCCTGGAGAGAGCGATCCAGCTTAACAGTGAGTGTCGTGCAGTGGTGGCTTGGCAACAAGATGCACCTCTGCACATAAGTTTCGTGCCAGGCTCTGCTAGCAGCTAGCAAGCTTCCTACATGCAATAAAACCAAGTTTTACCCAAGAGAGAAGGAATGCAGCAATCTTGAAAAAAAAAAAAACACAAGTACAAAAATTCTCCTAACAAGAGATCTTAGGCTGCCATCCCTCACCACAAGCAGTGTCCTTCTGGATGAGCAGGACCCTTGCTGGAGCTCACTCAACTCTCACTGCCCTCTGCAGCTTGATGGAAAGTACATACAATTAATTTCTCTCCTAAAACACCCAGATTTACAGCATTTCATCTCTACAGGGTAGAGAATGGTGAAAGATGTGCAGCCTGGTCCACAGCAGCACAGACTTGCTCCTTCCACATGCAAGAGCATAACTCCCAGAGAGCTGTGAGAGCACCTAAACTGTTACAGAGGTATTCGGTGAAGGTGCCACACAGACAGATTCCATAGCATTTGATCACTCTTCATTCACATGATATGGAAGACACAGTTTGATTACATTCCTTTGACTGGAAAGGACAAATATGTATTCGGGAAAGAGGATCCACACAGCAAGCTTAGGCATCTAAGGGAATCTGAGATTACATTTAGCCAAACATGAGTGATACAGCTTTGGGATGGATTTGCCATATTACTTTTTTTTTTTTCTTTTTTTTTTTTTTTATTTAGCCAAAGGTGAAAGCTGGTAAAACACAGAGAACTTGGTTATTTAAAAGGTCAAATGCCCACTAACATACCAAATGATAGATGTTGTGAACAAAGTTGTGCTGAGGATTAACATCAGAATAGCAAGAACAGAGCAGAAAAGCAGAACTGTTCTTATCCCTGGGGTATTTGCAAATGTGCCAAAGTGTAGGGGAGACAGCAGGCATGGAAATAAGTCACAGTGATGTGCTTGAGAGTGCACTGATGAGTTGGACTGAAATGTCCAGGCTTTCTCCACTGAATACAGGAAGCTTCTATTTAAGTACAGAAATTGTATTTGATTTCTACTTTGTCTGCATAAAAATTCCCCAAGAAAAGGCCTTTTCCCCTGACTGACACCTCCTGGAAGCTGAAGCAGTCTCTGACCTTCAAACCTTTATCAAATACAAGCAAGGCTCAGGAGCAGCAGGTGTTACAGAGGGAATTACATAAGGGGGCTGCAATCTTCACAGCTCCAGCCTAAACTCTGCTGGGATCTCATGGAACAATCCTTCACAGCAAGTCAAACCACCCAGCAGCTTCTGTCCAGTGCAGCTGGAGGCAGCAGCTCCAGCACTTTCCTGCCCCCCAGGGTGGCAATTCTGCGAACAAGCAGTGATTCCCAAGGGTCACACAGCCCAACCACGCAAAACCAGTGCCATCCTTCCAGCTAGAAGCACATGGCGAGCCGGGGGACTTGAAACCTACACTATCAGCAGAGGAATGTGACAAGAAATGTGCAGAAGCACATTGTTGTTACAACAATCCTCCCAGAGGGGGCCACTGACTGCTGTATTGTGCATTTACGTAACTGAGCCACGGAGGTAAAAGAGGGCCCATTTGCTGTGCAACCCGTAATCACACTGGCAAGTCCTGTGAGCTCATTTGTTCCATTGTCCTTTCACAGAATGACGGCTATTCGTACAGCTTGGAGAAGCCTGAGCTTTTACCTGCAGCTGCGAGCGAGCACGGAATGAAATGCACCCAAACACCTCTGGCTTCAGGCATGTGGCATCGTTCATGGGCTCCTCAAACGCTCTGAGCCTAATTTCTGCTGATCATGGGAGATGCAGCTACACACTGATGCTGGGGAAGACAGCTGCTCTCACACCAATCACAAACCATCCAGGATGTAAATTCTTCTGGGAAGCCATCCAAAAGCATTCAGAGGATAACTGCGAATGACTTACACACTCAAACAGAAAGAGGGCCAGAGGCCTGATTATTCAAAATAATCAAACCCAAGAGGCAGGTGAGTGATTGCACCTCAGAGAAGGCATATGACTGTTCTTTCCCCACTTACTAAATCACAGCCTGATCTTCCCACAGTGTGATTACCGGTTGCAGGGTAGGTAATGCCTTCTGGTGGCTCTGTTCACCAACGTGGGCTAGATCAAAACCCCCTGTATGACTTTCACCTCCAGCCTACCCCTTCAGAGCTTGGCTGTGGACAATGTTAGTCACCCAGCTCCCTAAGGAAGAGAAGCCTCCCTTCCACTCTGACTGAAAAAAAAATATATATATATGTATATATATATATATATATGAAATCTAGAGCTATGCATTTTTCACTCCTTATGTACTTAAAGACATGCTACAAAGATGCACAGTAATCTTCAAGATGCACAGATGAACTCATACCTGTCACAATGGATCATGGAAACCCCAGGAAGAGTTTGTCCTTTGGGGACTACAGAGCCTCTCTGCTTGACTTAGGAAAGGTCTGTGGGGATGTCACATGTGGAACAGGGATCTGCATGAAACCTGCCTGCCCACGTGCCAAGATGTGCTGTAACTCCTCGTTCTATTCATCATGTCCAATCTCAACCAGCGTATTCTCCTCCCCACCTGCTTTATCCAATTTCCAGCTTTAAAACACCAGTATCTCATTTACTTTGGAACATGACCAAATTTCATCCCTCATGCCCCATAATAGGCTCCATCCTACTGTGCTTTAAGGCAATCTCTTTCCAAAAGGGACCATGCCCTAGACTCAAACAACACGAAGGGGGCTGTTCTCTGACACCACGGCACTCTCTTTGCCTGGCCCCAAGTTGCATCTCTTTTTCAACTCATTTTCCAGCTGCGTTTTCTCAGCATCCCCCCTTTCACCTCCTCTGCATTGAGCAACTTCCCTCCTCTGGTGCTGCCTCAGTTTCCAACTTTGCCTTGACAGGAATATGAAGCTTTTGGCAAGGTCCCACTGGGGACAGGGCCACTCATACAGATGCTGTGAGCAGGGCGTATGAAGTGATGCAAATTGATCTATTGTTTTCTTCATCCCCACGCATGGTGAGAACTGATTAGAACAATGCACTGCCCAAAACGCTTCTCCTCCACGTTATCAGCCTCCGATCGTAATCCCAGGAGTCAATGTCACCATCCATCACCCTAAATGAGCGTGAGCTCCCCTGGGCAGCGGCCTTATCGCACTCGGTATCTAAAGGGCCATGCAAGGTTATGGCAATAGAGCAATTAAGTAAAGGTTACATTGTACTGAAAGTGTTAGCCCTGGCTGTTTGGGAACACTTCCCTCTTATCAGAGATCAGAGGAAGCAAAAGTAACTGCATTTATGTGCTACTGCTCACACACCTCTTCCTGGCACCTCACCGCTGGGACCTTCCAAGCTGTCGAATCCCAGCCCCACCACCACGGGAAGGGAAACCACCAGCCATGGACACCTCCCAGCATGGACATGAGTAAGTGGCACAATATGAAGGCAGGACACACGCTGGAGAAGTGCTGAAAGCAGTTTGCCGTTTATTGCCACTGCACATTCATTTGCTGCCAGATGTTTCCTGAGGTGAGGTTAAAGAATAAACACACAGGCAGTAATGTTCTAACACTATGTCCTTTTTAGCCCCGTTGTCTGCATCAATTAAGATATCAGAACCTCTCAGGAAACTGAACTTTAGAAGAACAACCCCAAATAAAACAACAAAACAACCCCATCATAAGCTTGCCTTCTGGGAAACCCTTGCCAGAGACAGCAAAAATAATTGCAGCTGCTTCTTCTGATGCAGGTCACTCCATGAGGGCAAGCAAGGATGCTACCTTCATTTCACCTAACTCCTGTCCCAGCCAGAAAGGAGCTGTTCTTGCCATGTTAAGAAGTGAAGGCCACCTCTTTCAGTAGTACCTACGGTCATGCACTGCACCCTGCTCATCGTGGTCGCCTTAAAGGCAGAAAGGTCTGCAATGCCCTTGAAATCCATGTTCCTTTGCCTATGACTCACATGCGATTTAGAAAATCCTGGGACAATCTGGTCAAGGCTGTCAAGGAACATTGTTTCCGGATGCAGTTCATCACAGCGATCACCCAGCCTTGCCTCATTTGTCACCTCAGCAGCTTGGCTCCATACCCACAGCTCACCTCTCCTACAAGGTTTTCCCAGGGTGACTGGGCAGGGGCTGCGAGCACCATGCCTTCCCTCGCTCCTTCCCTTATTCCACACGTGGTAACCTGATGTCTAGCTCAACTGCTGGTATTTGGAATTTACTTCAGGAGAGAATGGATGAAAACAACGTGTGATATATTAGAAGTTATATACCAGGTCAGGTGAGATGATGCAGTGGTCATCTTTGTCCTTTTGACAAAATCTTGAAAGCGATCACTTTCACACATTTCTTTAGCTGTATTTAGGAGCAAACATGACAGCTAGATGCCCACAGAGCATGGAGAACATCTGGCTGGCACTAGCAGGTGAGCGAGCTGAGGAGCATTCAGAGCAGCTCTGCCAATATAAAGCCTCAGGTAACACCGGGAGGAGAAATCCAGCTGAAGACTGAGAGTGAGCAAGGGGAAATGACCAAACAGTACAGGTCTTGATCATATGACCAAGCAGTACAGGTCTTGATCTTGGACTGGCGCACGCTTCGTTGGGTTAGAAACTGGCTGGATAGCTGGGCCCAAAGAGTCGTGGTGAATGGAGCCAAGTCCAGTTGGAGGCCAGTCACTAGTGGCGTCCCCCAGGGCTCGGTGCTGGGGCCGGTCCTCTTTAATATCTTCATCGATGATCTGGACGAGGGCATCGAGTGCACCCTCAGTAAGTTCGCAGATGACACCAAGTTAGGTGCATGTGTCGATCTGCTTGAGGGTAGGAAAGCTCTGCAGGAGGATCTGGATAGGCTGCACCGATGGGCTGAGGTCAACTGCATGAAGTTCAACAAGGCCAAGTGCCGGGTCCTGCACCTGGGGCGCAATAACCCCAAGCAGAGCTACAGGCTGGGAGAGGAATGGTTGGAGAGCTGCCAGGCAGAGAAGGACCTGGGAGTGATGGTGGATAGTCGGCTGAATATGAGCCAGCAGTGTGCTCAGGTGGCCAAGAAGGCCAACGGGATCCTGGCTTGTATCAGGAACGGTGTGACCAGCAGGGCTAGGGAGGTGATCGTCCCCCTGTACTCAGCTCTGGTGAGGCCGCACCTCGAGTACTGTGTTCAGTTTTGGGCCCCTCGCTACAAGAAGGACATGGAGGTGCTTGAGCGGGTACAGAGAAGGGCAACGAAGCTGGTGAGGGGCCTGGAGAACAAGTCCTGCGAGGAGCGGCTGAGGGAGCTGGGTTTGTTCAGCCTGGAGAAAAGGAGACTCAGGGGCGACCTTATTGCTCTTTACAGATACCTTAAAGGAGGCTGTAGCGAGGTGGGGGTTGGCCTGTTCTCCCACGTGCCTGGTGACAGGACGAGGGGGAATGGGCTTAAGTTGAGCCAGGGGAGTTTTAGGTTAGATGTTAGGAAGAACTTCTTCACTGAAAGGGTTGTGAGGCATTGGAACAGGCTGCCCAGGGAAGTGGTGGAGTCACCATCCCTGGAAGTCTTTAAAAGACGTTTAGATGTAGAGCTTAGGGATATGGTTTAGTGGGGACTGCTAGCGTTAGGTCAGAGGTTGGACTCAATGATCTTGAGGTCTCTTCCAACCTAGAAATTCTGTGATTCTGTGATTCTGTGATATTTCAGGTATGCGACAGCTTAGGGAGCTAAGGTTAAAATAAGTTATATTGTGTTTGGATAAAAGAAACATTACAGGCTGCCAGAGACTAAAAAACACCTAAACCAAAAAAAAAAAAAAAAAGTTTTTGTTGTCCTGGTTTTTGGTTTTTGGTTTTATTTTTTTTTGAGAAGATGCCATACTGACCTTCAGTCTAAACAGGCTCGGTATGGTATTTGAGGCAAAGCAGAGTGTGGACCAAATGAAAAAAGGTAGAAAGCGACGTCTTTGACAGGTGGGTTTCTACTCAGTGCCGTGGATCTAAGTTGAAATGCTTTTGAATCTGCTTTGGGTCTGCAAGATGTGACAGCACAGAGGTGGTGTTGCCCAGAGCTCAGCTCATGCATCAGTCCCACTGCTTCCCTGGCCAGGAGCAATGTGCTAAGGGAAAGCTCAGGACCTGCTGCTGACACCATGCGGAATAACGGAGGTATTGGCCCACGCTGCTCCTCTACCCAAAGTGTAAGGGAACACACCTCATCTCAGGGAAGAGCTCTGAAGAAGTTTAAATCTTTTAAATTACCAGCTGGGCTCATTCAACAAGGAAGGACAGAGCACATAGACCTCCACAGTCCCACTTCGGGGTACGGTAGGAAGTGGGGGCTGGCAATTCAAGTGCCCTTAATCAGGCATGTCACTGAGATTAGGTTAGAAGGCAGATCTAGTGTCTCCCTTTTGCCAGCTGGCTCAGCTCCTTACTCAGATTATTTCTTGCGTCACACAGAACAGACCTTTGGTACTGACCAGTGCAGGGAAATGAACCCTGGGCAGCATCTGCCCAGCTCTGCCAAAACCCCACACACCACTGAGACTCCAGACAAGACCTTTACCAAGGAGGTACCTGCACAAGTGCTCTCTAAGGAAAGACACTCATCATTTAGCATTATTAGTTGTATGAGAGCATGTCTGGGGTAGGAGGAAGGACAGTCAGTGGTTAGTAAGCTCACTTAGGTCCAAGGAGCACTGGGTTCAAGCTTAAAAATTTTCCATCGCTATCTTTAAGCAGGTACACACCTAAGGGGGTTGTGAGTCAAAGGTCTCTAAGGTTGTCCCTCTGAAAGGTCACATCAGGCATTTTGGAGCAATTAAATCAGGTGTACCTACACTATTAGTTAAGCTTAGTGCCAAGCCCAGTGCTGAGGTCAAACAATCCCACTTTAAAATCTGCAAGTCTATAATAAAAGGTTGGATTACCCTGAACTCTGGTGCTGCCTGAAGAAGATGTGCATGTGTTATCATGGCCCCAGGCTCATTCTCTCACATGGCTTTGATTTACATTGTACATGCAAAGTTGAGCAAAGCATGTCCCTGCCTGTAAGCACACATCCCAAGCCCTATTCTTCCTGCTTGTGCCACAGAGGCTTTGAACAGCCAGCAGGGAGACAGAAACAGAGGAAATCTGGGAAATCTGACCTGTTCTCCATCTCAATACACGAACAGGATTGTTGGAATCAGACATCTTACCAGAGATGCTGCCTATTTCTTCCTCCATAACAGATGGGAGCTATGTTTTTGCTACAGCAATTGCCTGCTAGGTGAGAAGTACCCAAATACCCATGTAACTGATTTTCTGTAGCTGATATTCAGAGGTGACAGGCTCAGCAGCACCCCTGCTGCTGCTCATCAATTCACTGCTGCAACTCCCGTGATGGAACAGCCCAAGATGCTGAGGTGACACTATGGCAAGCAGAAGTGTTTCCCAGGCCAGGAACATTTGTAAAGGGCTAAGCCAAGACTGTAGGCAAGCAACTGAACTTGCAAGACATCCAAATTGGATCAGCAGGAGCTTGACGCAGCAGTGATCATGTTCTGTAGCAGTGCTCAGTGCCAAGAAGCAGGATCAGTGTCACCTGCAGGAAGAGTGACTGGCTTGACACCCTCCACTGCATCTCTCCCTTTGCACTCCAGGTACTTTGCTGCTGTTTTTTTTTCCTCCAGCTGAGCAAGGATCAAGCAGATGCACAGGAGAGATTTGCACAGGATTGATCCGCAGCCCGTGGCAGCTCCAAGAAAGTCAGCATGGCTCAGCTTTCTCCCTGCTCAGCTGGCAGAAGCTACTAGGGGAAATTCCTCTGGGCCCTGATCTTCACCTCCCAGCTACTCTGTATGCCCAATCCCCCTGTGGAAGGGTGCCAGATTTGACAAAACATGAGGCTTTTGCATCGAACATGCACAGACCGGCACGCTTGAATGAAGAGAGGAAGGACTTGCAGATTCCACTGTAGTAATTGAAGTAGAAAACCTTGGAACTGGAATTAAGACTCAGAGGGGGGAACTGACAGTTCCAGCCTGGTTCTTGTAGCAGCAGGTACATTATCATCGAAGGCACATGTGTACCTGCACAGAGGAAGAGCTCCTGGCTGCAAACCTGGGGCCAGGAGCACGAGGTCTGCCGTGCCCATCTCCCGCTGCCTGAGCTACCTGAGCACACGTCGCAACCCCAAGACCAGATGGGTGCTCCCATCAGAGCAGCTGAAGGCAGTGTCAGTGCAGCAGCACACAGGGTGGCCGGGAGCAGCTTCTTACAAAGCTAAAGGGCTCCGTCTTCCAAAGCTGGCCTTGAAAAAAAAAAAAACAGGATTTTCTGAAGGGCCAGATGCAGCCGTACTGATGAGAGGGACCTGAGATGGGGACCATCAGCTGACAGAGAGCATGCCATGAGCTGGCCATAACATTGGCAGCACGACAGAGGTTTTTCTCTTTCCTTGGTTGAGAACTTGCCATTGGCCTACATTTGGTTGCCACATACTTTTACCTAAAGTTCAGCAATCAGGCTCAAGCAATGGATAATCTAACAGTGGGGAATCCTATTGGGATGGAGGAATTAGAGGGGATGCATGCTACCCCACAAGCACAAGTGGATAGACAATGCTCTGAGCAAGTAAAATGTTAGTATTGCATGCTATAAGAAGGATCCCAGACACTAACAACTGGGATGCTTCATTTTCAGGGAGCCACCAAGCCCAGTATAACATTTCTGGATTGGTTCTTGAATGTTTTAGGTTGAATGTTTTCAGCTGCAGGAAAATGTCATGATCTATGAAAACTGTAAACCCCACTGTAACCGGTATGATCAAAGCCTCCCAGGATGTGGGAACAGAGAGCCATGAGATGTCACTGTTGGCTGATGTTTTGTCCTCGCGTGTCACAGTCAGGGTGGCATAAAAAGCCAAATGTTTTAATTGCGGGGAGCTGGGTCATCTCAAGAGGAAGTGTAAAAAAATAAATAAATAAAATAAAAATAAATGAGTAAAGAAAGATTGGCCCCCACACTGGCATGTGATAGCCCTTATGCCTACTATTATAGGTGTAGGGGGCATGCAGCAACCAAAGCAAAGTGCAAAACAGCCGAGTTTCAAAGGGCCAGAAGGCCAGCAAGCCCGTACTGCCCCTCTGTGTTATCAGTGCCCTGCACATTATGGGGCTGAGGTGTTTGAAGTCCGTGGGGCCTTGTGTTGCAGATGCATTTTCATTAAGGGCCATTGACAGGCAGTGCCCATCCAGCTAACATGGAAAAGCAAACAACCCACTTGGATTGATCGGTGGCCCTTAAGGAAGGAAAAGTTGCTGCTGCTAAGAGAATTGGTTAAGGAACAACTAGACGCAGGCCATATAGTGCCTACAACAAGTCCCTGAAAGTTCTCCAAGTCAGTTTGTGATCCTTAATAAGTCTGGAAAGTGGCAATTGTTACAGGACCGTGCATCCTCTGTTACAGAGTCCGTGCATTCAGTCACCACACTGAAGCACAGAAGTGGAAGCAAAGGTACCAGGTGACAGTCTGTGAACCACAGGGCATCAACAAAAGCTGACTAGGACCATTTCTTCACACCCATCCCAGATCCTTGTCTTGAGAATCAAGGTGGCTTTGTGCACATCACAGCAGTTAAGTGAGTGACATTAGCAAAATGCTGCTCTGAAAGACAGGCTTTAAGTCAAATCACACTCAGTGAATTTGTGCAAGCGTGATTGCTTGAAACATGGTGAACAGCCCCACCGGTACCACACAAGAAGAAAACTGAGTCAAGCTCCCCTGCAGCTAGCAAAGCTGCCTGAGAAATGTTTTATAGGAGTGGAGGACAATACTCTGCTTTCCATTTTACTTCAGACTAGCACCTTTGCTGTGACCCTCTGAGAAAACCTAAATCACAGCCTGAGAGCAGAGACTATTGCTTGAAGAATTTTGGGGGGAGAAAAAAATATCCTTCATCTGCTTGGCTGTTTAGCTAAGCTGCACACCCCTCAGCTAAGTGGAAACAAGATGCTGGATAGTAGAGATAGCTTCTTATATATGTATGTTGCATTGTCAGGGTTTTCAATAAACCTAAGAATGCTAGTATGGCAAAAGACAAATGCAATTTGTTTGCTGAAAAGTGTGAGAGAAAAGATAAAGGTATTCCTGGTGTCTCTATTTACAAATAAAGGTTCAGGAAGCCATGTAGCCTGTGCAAGACATAAATCCATCAGCGCACAAAGCACTCAGCAGTGGACACCAGACATTGGTACGCAAGCATCAGACAAGTTCCTAACACAGCCCATCCCAAGTACCTTAAGATGGGCTTTGTCTTCATTTACACGACAGGCACAACCCTGAACTGCTGCAGACACTGCACGATTCCAACCACCCAAAGCATTAATTTCTGACCACCAGGCATGGTCCAACACATGGCTTAAACACAGAAGCTGCACGCATTCATCATAGCATGTTGTCAGCAAAGTAAACAATTTTAGAACAAAAGAGCACTTTTTTGTTTAAACAATGCAAGTGAGGCTTGAGGAAACAATTTTTCAAAAGGGAGTTTGAAAAACAAGAGTTTTTTCCCCTTCCCCACAAAATTTCTCTGCATTTTTCTTAGATGTTTTTGTTTACAACTTGTTTTTGGCTGACTCAACTTGTCTTCAAATATTTTGACTAAGGATTTTCAAATCCCTCTTTTCAAACATTAAAATGATTCATTACAAATAGCTGTCTCAAGATGGGAAAATAAAATCTGTCTAGAGATAAAGCCCAGAAGATTCATAAATGGTGCATCAATTTACCAGATATTTGCCTGGATGCTGGAGTAAAGCAGGACTGAGGGAGAGGTGCATGCTGTCAGCTGCTCCTTACATCGATAAATCCTGCTCCACCGTAGCAACGTGCTTCACTTTAACCTTTTATTTCAGTCCACTCAGCCCCACTGTGCCAAGAGCAGTACCACACTTAGGCAGAGCCACAGCACCAGAAAGCTTACATCAAAGGGACAAAAATCAAATAGTGCATGGAGAGAAACAGGGAAGGCAGAATAGGCATGTAACAGATGACTTGCGGGTGCAGGCCTCTTATTTACTGTTTCCACATTTCACACCCTCAGGTTTCTCTGCCAAAAGCTGCACTTATGACAGCACTGCATCCTGATCCCCCTGCTGCAGGGGGACGTGCACAGGGATAGAGCAGGGCTCTAAGCCACGTGTTGGAGCAACACCAACATCTGCTGCGTAGTGGTGGGTCCGAGCCCCAGTAAATAACAGAAACTCTCCCCCAAGAAGTCCAGGAAAACAGAAGTCACCCTCACTTTGCAGACACTTGGGGAGCAACTGATTTTGATCAGAGCACAAAAAGGGTTCGGAAAGCAGCAAACACACCTCATGCTACCACATCTCGAAGCCCCTTTCTGGAGGTATTTGCACACCAGACTAGCAGGGAACTCGCGGGGATGCAGCAGAGAAGAGCCCTCTGCATCAGTGCTGGAGTAAAAGCACCACCTGCCGGCTGCAGCAGCTGCAGGCAGCACCCTCTTAGCTTGTCCTTTGGAGCCCTCCAGTGGCTGAACAGCCGCAGCTGTCTGTCCCAAATCCTGCAGCTGATGCTGTCCCCTTCCCCAAGCAGGACAGAGGCAAAAGGGCCCCCTCAGAGGCACAGCTGCTGGGATGAGAAGGGGCACCAAGGCATCTTCCCTTCCCCTGGTCGGAAAAGGGGCAGCAAACCTCAAGCTAAGCCCGGACAGGGAACAAACACTTCAAGATTCAACTTAAAATCACGGCGTCACTACCTGAAGCTGGGGCTTCACGAGACCCAAGCTCACGTATTAGCAAACCACACAGAAAGTTCCCTTCTGGGTTTAGCTTTTAACAAAGAGCATTTTCACAAGGGTTCTGGGCAAGAGATGGAGCTCAGCTTATTGCAAACACAGGATGACAAGAAGGAAGGTAACAACTCGTGGCTCAGAGCAGGGTACCTGGTGGCACTGCCAGACAGGTCATAACCAAGGCCCTGTGCCTGCTCAGGGTGTTTTACACTCAGGGATGACCACAGCCAGCAAGCACAAGAGGTAAAGCACAGTTGGCCTGCAGCTTCCCTGTTGAACTGCCTCAAGTGAGGAGAACAAAGGTCTTGCTACTACTCATTGCAGATTGCAAAGGCTTCCTGAAAGCCAGTCCCTTCTGTCCCATCACACACAGAGGGTGTCTGCAGCCCCAGCCTGCAGTCCCCATCCCTTAGCTGGAAGATAACATCCTGATTCCCTCCGCAATCTTTTTCACATGACTGACCACAGAACTATTAATATCTGAACCCAGAGCTGGTGCAGCCGGACCACTCATTCCCTCCAAGGAGGGGAAAACCACAGCTTCTCCCATCCCTGGAAAAACCTTTTGGGACAGCGAGAGCAGCAGCTCAGAGGTAGCAGAGACAGTTCTGGTTTGCTGATACACCCCCGTGGAGAACACCAACCAGCATGAGAGAGTTCAGCTTATCTCTTCTGTGCCTCCTTTCCATCTTCAGGAAGGGTGAGTTCTGAGCTTGCTACAGTTCCCTGTCCGCTCAGGGCTTTTCTTCCCGTTCTAGTCAGCACGGCAGGGGAACAGCTTGTAATGAACTCTAAGAACAGTACGTCCATCACATTGCTTAAAAGGATCTTGAAACACCAGGTGCCTGGGTGAACACTGGAAAAACTCAAAAGCTTGACTCAGCAATTCTCAGAGAGGCTTCTGGTCTGTATTGCCTTTTTTTTTTTTCCTTCCATAACTTGTGCAGGGACTTTATCTTCAACTAACTTTCCCCTGCATTGCCTGTTGGATGCAGCATTTTCACCATCATGCAGAAGCAGTTTCATGTTCCTCAGAGTTATTATGCAACATGCAATTTGCTCCAGCTCCACTGAGCACTTAAGCTCATGGTTAACTTCAAGTATATACTTAGTTCTATTAAAGTCAATGGAATTTGGTTAAACATGTCAATTTGTTTGCTAGAGCAGGTGATCATCTGTGATGCTCATTTTGGGAGTTCCTCTTGCAACTCGTGTAGGCTTTTTGGTTGTGACCTTGCCTGTTTCTCAGGAGAGGAAATCCCAGGAACAAATCAAGGCTGGATAAGTAGCAAGAGGAAGCTATGGAAGACCTGTCATATTGATGCTTTAATGTTAAATTACACTCCAGAAGTTGACTAATCCCTCCATGCATAACATAGGGTCTTCTGGCAGGTTGTTTTAACAGGCATAAATGGATCCGGCGACACAAGAAGCACTTGTTGTTAACATTATTTCTAATGTGGAAGGTGAGGGGATGTTTATGTGCCAAAAGAGTGGTGTTCTTTGGTTAAGGTACTTTGGTTATGGTAAAAAATGCAAACCAAAAAAATCAGAAAAGCCAGAATCTGCAGTTCTCCAAAGCTAAGGGATTACATTAACACACTCAGGAACTACCCAAGCCATGGCCAAGCAGCCAGTGTTGGCCACATCTCTCTCCCAGGAGGCCAGGAACACCAACAGCAGTAGCAGCCCTGGATTTGCTGTGCTCAGAAGCCTGCCCCTGATCAGAGAGATGGGCAGAGAACCGTGAGGGCTGACACCACCCAAAACACAACTGATCAGTGGGGAAAAGAGATGAGTTTGTAGTGTCCAGATAAGCAACGGGAAACAAGTTAGAAGGCAGCAGAGTTCTTTTTTTTTTTACCAGTAGGAGTCAGGTGATTAACCTGGCAGCTGAATGCCCACAGACCACAGGGAGGGCAGCAATGTATTTATAGAAGGTCTTCACATTTTTCCCCAGTTATTCTCAGGTATGGAGGGGCACCTCCTGATCAAGTAAGCCATGAAGTTTTATAGGACAGGAAGGCAGCCACACACACTCCTGAAGCCACAATCTGGTGCTATGGCTGTTGTGACAGCAATACAGTTGATAGATGCATGTATCCATGCAGCAGGAGCTGCCTGTAAGTGCTGTTTGTTGATGCTATTGGTTTTGGGGGAAGGGAAATGGACAAGATTGAGTTCTCCCTATATACTTTAAGGATGAGGAGCATTCATTCAGGTAAAAGACACTCATCACCAGACAAAATTGACCAGACTAGGTCTCAGCAACCACCTGCAAGACCTCTGCATGGGGAAAAATCCTTGGTGGATCAAAGAGCATCCATTTTCTGACCAACAACAGAGCAGATGCAGAAAGGATGACCAATTCCCCTCTTAAATACTGCAGATAAGTCAGCCCTCATATCTTTTTGCTTGCAGGTGTGCAGTCCAATGGATGGTCCATCCACGTCCCATCTGATGTTACCGGGGAGCTCGGGAAGATGGTCATTCTGCCCTGTACCTTCACACACCCCTACAAAACCTTTGACCGGACCCTCACTGCCATTTGGAGGATCAAGGAACCTTACAACGGCACCGTAGTGTTCAAGTGCACCAGCCAGAGTGCCAGTGAGCTCTGTAAGACTGCTGTCAGCTACAAAAACAAGTACAAACTGTTTGGCAACCCCCGGCACAAGGACCTCTCCATCAGGATTGACAATCTGACCTGGAGTGACAGCGAGAGGTATTTCTGCCGAGTGGAGCTCTCCGGAGACGTCCACGACAAGTATGAAAGCAGGAATGGGATAAAGCTGCACTTGATTGGTAAGAAAATCAGATTGGTATAAGAAAAAAAAAAAAAAAAGGAAAGAAAAAAAAAGAAAAAAAAGAAAAAAAAAAAAAAAAGGAGGAGAAGCCAACCGCCAACCCAGAGGGAAGTCGGAAAGCCCCAGGATGTGGAAACTGATGAGATGGTAACAGGAGGTGACCTGAGATGTTCTTCCAAAGCATTGGCTTTTCTAGCTCCACTCAGCCCAGAGAAAAATTATAACATTTTGGCAGGGAACACTCATTGTAGTCTTCCAGTCTGAGATGATGCACGCAATGCAAGGAAGGGAATAGGAATAAAACAGCATAGGAAATAAGGAAATGCAAGCATAAGCAGGCCTGGATGGCAGCAGGGGCTTGGGACGACAAGGTACCTGGCACCCATGTGCCATAGGTCTAAAATGATCTGGAGCAGGATATGTTAAGTATAAACTGCCTGGCAACCAGCTCTGGTCAACAAAGGTCAGACCTGGGAACCGGCAGTCCCCACCACCCCCTGCAAGCTCCTTGGGCTCACCAGATCAGAGGGCATGAGGAGGAGCTTCACCTCCTCACAGTGCAGAAAGCCAACATGGCAGCAGGACATTTTGCATTCTCCGCTGAGGAAAAAAAAAAAAATAATAATCAAAAGCCTGCCTTATTTCAGAGCAGCTCAGCATGGCACAGAGAGCAGAGCAAGCAGGGGTGGATTTCCTGCAGGGATCAGAGCTCTCTGCCTGCGCCCTCCATCCCCAGGGATCCCACAGCACCGTGCCAACCCCCTGGGTTGCGATGTACCTTGCTTACAGCAAGCTCTCGGCCCCTCTCCAGGTGTGCTCACTGATCTAGTGAGTGCTGGTAGATGTACATGGCCTCAGGAACAGGCTCAAACCTCAGCCAAGAGCACGGAGACAGTGTGAGTTGGGGGATTCTGCTTGTGAAGTGAAACTGCCTCGCAGCCGCCATGCACTGCAGGCATCCAGACGAGGCGCAAAGATGAGCTTGGTTACTCCTGGGCTGTGCTGCACGACCAGGGCTCTCCTGCATGTGGGGCAGCTCCAAAATATCCCTCCACAGAGCGGCAGCAAGCTCTGACCCCCAGAGCCTGCCAGAATATGATCTTCAGCAGAATGATAACCGGGTGCCATGCAGGTGTGGTGCCCAGGCTGCAGCCTGCTTTGGGAACAGGCCCCTAAAGTTTAAGGGGCAGGGATTAAGTAATACTTTAGAGGTCATTTTAAACACCAAAACACAGGTCCATGGCACACACAACTAACGCAGCTCTCCCATGGTTCACAGTCCTCCAGCCTCACCCCCTCCTGCATTACAACCCTCAATAGGTCAGAGGGAGACGTGCTGCAGGTGGGTGCAAGCTATGCCTTTGCTGTCTCATCTGGCAAGTGGAAAAAAGCAATATTGAACACCTGCTTTTCCTCCACAAGGACATTCATACAGCTCCCCTCAGTTTCCACGATGCCTTTGTGAAGTGCATGAAGTAGGTCAGCAAGTCCAGCAGGAGAGGACTGATGGGTGAGACAAGCTTGTTGTGTTAGCCCCACTTCCCCAGCAGGCAAATACAGAGATCATGAGTCTGGCAGTAATTCTTAACTTTCTGCATTCCCTAAAAATGTTCTTTACTACTACTCAGTCACACAATCCCATACACTACAAATAGAGGATACAAAATCAGGGACCCTGCCTTAGTATCAGTGTGCTACCCCAAAGCGACCAGGGAGCTACACCAGCTGTTGGGTGGTCACTACAGGGCTGGAGAACATCAGAAACAGGTTGTAGCAGAGAGCAGAAGTGGTCTTTGACATCAATTTGCCAAATCTGGCAAGTCTCAGGCACCAAGAAAAGGGTTTGCACCAACTGTTCCCTCCTTGTGTGGTCTGGAGGCCAGAGACCAAGGCAACTGCCAGGAGACACCAGCAGGAGAGCACCATGGTTCCCTTCTCCAGACCTGGCTTTGAAACCTGACTTATTTTCCCTCTTCCACCGTGATTTTCGCAGCTGCCCCCAGGATCATTAACATCACCGTCAGCTCCAACGGGGACCACACCTTCCAAGCCCGCTGCACGGCTGAGGGGGAGCCAGCGCCCACCCTGACGTGGAGCAGCCCCCACCACAGCAACCTCACCTCGGTCACCAGCACGAGCCACCGCGTCACCAAGGAGCTCCAGTACCTGACGCACGACGGCAAGTACACGTGCACGGCAGTCAACAGCCACGGGAGAGCGGAGGGGGCAGTCTACTTCTATAAGTTCAGAGCGTCCAACAGCTCCTTCTTCATGATCCTCATTTTCGTGCCGTTGGGAATTAAGGTGCTCGTTTTGCTGGTGATACTGAGCCTCACCGTGTTCTCCAAAGGTACACCGTCACTACTTCCCTCGGTAGTCTTTCTCCACCAGATTGGTAACCACAGTGTGATGCAGCAGATAAAGTCAGACATTAGGGTGCACGTGCTGGGGGAGGAGGGTGTCTGTTCTGTGATTATACATTAATTTCCATTCCAGAAAAATTGGATTCATAACAGGAAATCTAAGACCAAGTAGGAGGGATCTCCTAGCTGACCAGTCATGGCATGCAGACATGAGGTCTCACTCACAATGGTATCTTAAATAGGCTGTGAAAGGTTAACAAACCAACAGGTTTGTGATTAGCAGAGAACCTGCTGCCTAAAAAAAAAACAGATTATTGTTAAGCAAACTGTTTACTAACCTCTTCCACAGCCCATGGGCAGGATTTACCTCTGCTGTACCCCACACAGTGGTTTGATCTCCTCGTGTCGGCAGCCTTCTTAATCCCCAGGGCATCTCCATCTGCACACTTCCCAGCCATCAGTGAAATCCCATCTCCCCACTGTGCTGGGGCCATGAGAGCAGGGAAACCCTGGGCTGATGGAGATGAGAGTGGGAAGAGACCTCCAGAGGAGCCCCAGGGTCACCAGCTGCCTGCCCAGCATCCCTGCTGAGCTCTGGTACAGGGAGGAGCTGGCTAGGGGGTATCTCTGCCTCCACCTCCTAGGTTACAGAGACATCACATTGCCATGACCTGTTGACATTAGCCTGTCTCTGTGACATCACCTGGTGCACGCCACCACTTACCTCCAAATACTGAAGCTGTAGGATCAACCAGAAATACTTTGCTGCTTTTTTCTAGCACCTAATTCCTACCCTGGTGGAGGTGCACCACAAAAGACCTTCTCCTGATCACCAGAGTTATCACAATTATCTTCTAGAGCATGTTCCCTACAGCTGCAGGGCAGTCCTGGCTCCCCAGCTCATTCCCGCTGTATTGCTAACTCACATCTCTCCTCTCATTTAACAGGTCCTTCCTCCACCCCAACCAGCCTGGCCCGGTAAGTGCATCCTGCCTTCTACTCATCTCACCCAGCAGGAAGGTGGAGATGGCCAAGGAGAGAAATGCAGAAAAATGCAGCTTATTCTTGGTCTTGGCTACTAGCTGGGGCCTGACTGCAGGCTCCCGGGACAAGGACAGGGTTGGGCTGATGGTGAAGCAAACTGGTGTGACGGACCAAAGCTTGGGGACAACTGAGAACAGACACGATTGATTTGGGGACAAGGAACTTGGAGAGACAGCGGTACATGGGTGCAGCAGCAGCAGATGAGCAGAAATTTAGGTGGCCCACAGGCCCAGGGAGTGATAGGAAGCCACATTAAACTAGCAAAAGAACCCCAGTCTGATGGGGCAGAAGGAGAACCTGTCAGAGCTAGTGAGTTCTGTTAAGCATGGAAAAAGATAAGGGAGGTACCAGACAGCCCATATCAGAGGCAGCCCAGGTGTAGCAGGGCCCACTTCTAGCACCCATCACACACTGCCACAGTACCACGGGCATTTCCCATCACCCAGCACAACGCTGCTCCTGGGGATTCCTGACAGCTGTAGTGACCAAGCTAGGGAGAAAGAAAAAAAAAAAAAAAACTCTAAGGTAAATATACAGAAACAGTACCTAAGGCCAGTACAATTATGTGTGTTTCGGGCTGCTCCCTTCCAGCCTCTGTGATGTCGCCGCCTTCCACCTCACCCAAGAAACGTGGCCATCAGCAGGACACTTGGGTGTGCAGCATCAGGCTACAGCCAAAGAGGCAACAAGGAATTCAATCCTACAGCTGCTTTTGAAATAATTATTTGCAAAAGTATGGTTTTGCTGATTTAGGTGCCTAAATAATACTGCGCCTTTGGCTGTGCCTGTACAGATACATAGATGAAAGCTGAAAAACCAAGATCCTCCGTGATCTGCAGGGACCCCTGTCAGGAGAGGTTTGTCCCAGAGCCTCCTGAGGCTCTGAAGCAGCAGGAGATAGTGCTGAGGGTGCAGGGTTCATTCCAGATGCTTAAGGATGTAAAACACTGGTTGTATATCAGACACTAAAAACCACCAGCTGCAGGAGGCAGGACCTGTACCAGACAGTATTGCAGGGATACTTGGAGCTAGCTGAAGTCTGGAACTGCCAGAAACGTGTCCTCACCTTTCTCACTTCTTCCACCACCAGGCCACAGCAGCAGGATTCCACCTACGAAAACTTTGACCGCAGACACAGCAGCAGCCAGAGCTTGCCAACAGAAATACCCGTGGCAAGATGCAGCTGAGTACCTGGGCTGTCCCACATGCACCTGCTCACACGGAGAGCTCCTCTCCCCTCTGTACAAAGCTGGATCACCTCTCAGTGCTTTTTCCTGCTGCATATAAGACTGCTGTGGACTGATGCAGGTGGTCATACAGGCCCTGCAGGTGTGTGTTTTCCATCTCTGCTGCAACTTACGAATAACAGAAGCCTTCAAAGGGAATAAAAGAGGAGTGGAGCTGAAAGAACAGAAAGATTTCCATGAGATGACAGTTCTAACCAACCTGCATGTTTCTAGCCTGCATCAGAGTGTTTAACAAAGAGCTAAGTCTACCATTTTCTCACATCTTTTTGCTTTAGCATATATCAAATGTTACTTCAAAAAGTTTTCACCACTCCACTTGTCAAAACAAGTGCAGACTCCTAGAGCCAGCAAGTGAATTATTTTATGTTTTAAATATCAGCAGTAAAGAAAAATGCTACTGGAATTTGTAGATTTTAATTATTGTTATCAACCCTTAACTTCCAGAAGAGTTTGTCTAAAACTTACCTTTCAAGAGAAGTCCAAGCAAAAAAGAAAATAGGTTTTCAGTTGGCTGACAGAGCTGAAAGCGAGACATTCAAAGGGAGGTCTGTATTGCAACTCTGCTGTGGCTCCTGATAGGGGTACCTGGTACACAAGCCCATGTGCACACTAACAAAGCTCTGATACTCCGCAATAAACATGGTATGAAAACATTCCAATAAAGCAAACTACACCAGCTCTGTTTGTGTTTGTACATAAGTGCACAAATAGACACGATTCTGTAATATGTGCATGCACAGTTGATCCATCTTATGGTATTTGTTTGTTTTTTCCTGGTGAAAACAGCTTCTTAATATAGATTTTTTTTGGAAATCTATATTGCAATATTATCTCTTTCTACTGCAACCTACAACACGAAAAGCCGCAACAAAAAAAAAAAAAAAAAAAAAAAAAAGTTTTTCTTCTACTGTCACCTGGATCTATTTAAGGCAGAAACAAGCAACTGCACGATGTGGGGTAGGGGGAAGGATGGAAGATGCTGAGAATGCAGAATTGTTTCCAGTAATAAAAGAAGAAACAAGAAGTCAAATCTGTTGAGCACTATTCAGAGAATGAAGTCCAAGCCCTGAAGTGCACATTTGTGACAGTGGGATCTGATAGCTGATAAAATTGCAGCCCTGTTTTTGAGGAAAGCAAGCTTTTAAAGACTTATCGCTATAATGTCCACTGGGAAGCCAGCACATTGGTTTGTCACTGACACACATAGAAGTATCAGCTCACTGAGTTTTCTATGCCTCTAAAAACCTGCTGCAGAATTATTTAATGTCTTAACCATGGTGTGCACTGAAGTAAATCATTTCCACCAGGATTACTGGACCAAGATATGGAAAAAAAAATAAAAATACCTCCACCTCTAATATATTTAAACAGTAATTTCTTAAGGAAGCTGTTTCTATGGTCAGGACAAAAGCTGATGTGACGTTTGTGTCAGTGGCATTTGCTGACAGCAAAGCCCTCAGTAATGATGCTGCACCACCAGCCCTGAAGGCAGGGTTTTCCTCTACTTCCTTCCACACTGTCCACACTATCAGCTTCCTCCTCATTTAGGATAAAAAACAAATCCTATTGTCTATTCTGGATCAGTTGTAAGTGTTGAAGGAACAGATCCATGATCTTACCACAACACTGCCACAGAGGGCTGTGAAATGTTGAGATGGAATCATCATTTCTGCCATTACATAGATGAGCTTTCCCATGGGCTCTGGCCACAAAAACAGAGTGTTGTATCACGCACTTGTTAAATCCAGGACTCCCCAAACCTCCACCAACTGAGCAAAACTGCATGGCATTCCTCCATCATACTTTCTTCTCCAAGAACAGGCATGTTTTATCAGATACGGTCTCTTCCAGCAAGTTGAAAATATCATGGCATTTGTCACAAGGTTTTCATTTTTCATTTTTATTTTGCATGGTCTTTGCAGACATAGCATGTTATAAACACATTTGTAAAAACTCAACAGCTGAAACATCATCATCTTTTAAAAGTGCATGTCAAATACATGTATCCCCAACTCCTTCACATTTTTATACAACTGATCAATAACATATCTAATAAAACCAGTGCTTTTAAGTCTTTGGGCAGGCAGGAAAAGCAGCAGAACGTATTCTTCCAGGAGTTAATTTTCCAAGAGTCTGTTAAAATCCATGCTGCGTCATGATCTGGTTAATATACAGAGAGATGTACATATATATATATATATATATATAAATACATATAGGCTCGCAGATAGAGCAAAGAACTAAGACCACAAGAAGATGATGGTGATCTAATGACCCAACTGGCATAGTTAGCAGGATTTGTCAAGAAGAGAAAGGTGGTTTGTTTTCCAGCACCAAAAATCACAGTTAAGAGCAACACTGCAAAGCAATCCATTATTGAACAGACAGTAGGTAGTACACTTCCTTCCCCTGGGGACCCAAATAAATGTTTTAACATGCAACCATGTTCTAAACAGAAAGGCACAATTAATACAGGAAGAGAAGAAGCTACCATTGATCCTTCATACAGGCGTACAGATTGGGAATGCAGGACCTTGGGCACCTCAAAGAATCAATGATGAAACATGATGAAATGGCCAACATTAGGCAAGCAACCAGGGAAATTCACTTTCTGCTGTCATCGAGCAAAGGTGCAACAGACAGTCCAACAAAACCAGTGATCATTCAGCTGAAACAACAGATTTACAGGACCATGGTTTGTGCTTTGGTAATGGAATTTTAACAAGCATCCACCTAATTAAATACAAGCTAAATAGCTTTTCACAGTGTCATCTAAAATCCTGCTATGGCTTGCCAAGCTAGGAAGAAATGAATAAACTTAAGTGGTGCCCACTTAGAAAGCCATTATTACCTAAACAACCAGATTTTCAGAGTTACAGGTTATTATCTGACAAGAACATAACTGTTTCCCACACAGACTCTGGGGATCCAGAAAGAAAATCAGTCTTTAGGCATTGCCTGATTTAAAACATGGCCAGAAATTACTTGTGTTTAATCAAGCAGTATGGAGGCAGACTCACTAATACCTAGAAAATCAGAAAAAGCTAAAGTCCTTTAGTTCAAATTTTAGTTTGTATTTACAGGTGTGGGAGAAGATTGTAGGCATGCCTTTTAACTAGAGTTCTGTGGAATATCAAAAAGTCAAAATTTAAAATATTATCTTTTCAAACACAAGGACTTAACAAGTCTCCCAACACACACTCACACACGATTTAGAGGTATCCTGGCTAAGAGAAAGGAAACCTCTTTTATACACAACCCTCCATTCCCTTTGCACTGGCTTAAGTGTTGACACTGAAAATGAAAAAGGCACAAAGCAAAAATGTAAGATGCTACAAGAAACAATGATGAGCTTTGCTGTCTAATGACTTGAATGTCTGTTCTCAGGTAACCTCCTCTCAGAGGCACACCATACACAGGAAGGTATTCCACTGCTTTCAGTCAACAAAAACTGAGCAATTCCACAGGCCTAAATATCATAAGAGCTTTAAAGGAAGGAGAAAACCTCAAAGAGGATAAAACTTCCAAGCGTGCAGTTCCTATCCACACTTCTGACTTGGTTAAGTGGGACTCTGAAGGTAAAAATTACTTGTGCAATAACAACTACATGTAAACCAGAGGAATCGGAATCGCACTATGGTTTTGTGAGCTCAGTGCTGCTACCGTATGCAGTCCAAATAATGCACTTCTGGGTACAGAGTGTTAACAAGGAGAGCCAGGAGATTATTGCCATCTTGAAGACAATGTTCTGGATGCTTGATGAACACAGAAGCCTGGGAGAGCTGCTCCTGGTAATCCATGTACTGTTTGTTTGATGCCATAGATTCAAGAGCAGTCAGTGCCTAGAGACACAAGGGAAAACGATGTTAGCTGTTTGTGTTTTGGTCCATAACAAATCAGTTCATGAGCCACCAGAAGAACAACTCCACTGGAAGATCTTTACCTACTAGACATCCTGGTGTATTTTGAACAAACATTTGTAAAAATACAGTCACATAATGTTGCTTCAGACCACCTCATTTTTCAAGCTGACTCCACCCCGAGATAAACAACAAGTGTTCTTTCTATTCCAGGCTTGCTCTGATCGTTATAAATATTGTCCTATATGTACTTCATGAACTGAAGACATGTTTTTAGGGAAACCACACCAAAATACAAATTGCAGCTCACAACTATTCCATTCAAGTTATTCTTGTTAAGAATCTTTGACTTATGAAACTATTATTTTGCTCCCATTATTAGTATTACAGAAAACATGAATTTGAAATTTTATATACAAAAACCTATGCTGGAAGAGGAGCAATGAACCATTTCTGAAATTCAGAATTCCAAATGTAAAGCAGCAACAAGAAGAGGGTGGGGCCATTTAGCACTGAATAAAATCAACAAGTTGAGAGCAGGACTTAGTGGAAGCTGTGCCTGAAGTGGCTCAAAAGCCTCACCCCAAAAGGTGAGCTAACACAGAAAAAGGGCATTTCTAGATGCCACTGATGGGCTCACCCCACCTGCTGGGCCTTCTGCGACAGCTTTGGTTCTGACCCTGCTTTCAGGCGGACTTGACTCTCTGCAGGAATCTGCACCAGGAGGAAGGCAGACAAACTGCGGGCAACCACCCGAAACCTTGAGCAGGAAAAAAGGACAGAGAAAAGGTGACATCAGATTTGCAAGTCCTCAGCAGCACATAAACTGGAAGTTCTGTCCCATGACAGACCTCTTACATGACAAATACTGTAAAGCCTTTAGAAGATCATTTTTCAATGCGTTAATAAAGCAGTATCACTGTAATATACACTTCATAGTATATCATCATATATGCTCGCAGATAACATGCTAC
Source organism: Aythya ferina (assembly GCF_964211825.1). Lineage (NCBI taxonomy): Eukaryota > Metazoa > Chordata > Aves > Anseriformes > Anatidae > Aythya > Aythya ferina. The sequence continues at coordinate 3,489,242 of NC_140299.1, read as the reverse complement.
CATAGATATGAAATGTTACATGTGACCTAAGCTTAGCTGCAGCCTTGAGGTCACATCCAAAATGCTCTTTCTTTCATTTTACAGCATTGAAATATCCACATCATCCAAACCAAAAACTGACTTGAACATGATTAAGATTCCAGAGCAACTTCAAAAGGATGGCACCCCAGGAGGCCTCAAACAACTTTTTTCCTTATGAAGTACTGTGCTGAATTGGTGTTCCGTAAACATTTTTTTCTTTTTTTTTTCCCCATGCTGAACTCCACTTTGATACCTAACAACCAAACTGTCTCTCTTCAGAAAGGAAAAAACTAACAAGCAAGCATACATATCTTCGAATTTCTCTTAATATTTTCCAGCAATTGAAGGTTCAGATAGAAAATGCAGCAAGCATGTGATCATAGAATATTCCTGTGATGTCAACCAGAACTTCACTAGAAACAGACATTAAGCCAGAATCCCAACTGCACTTTCTTTCCTGTTCCACTATAAACTTTACAGAAGTTCACATGCATTTCTTAACCACAGTCAAACACCTCCAACCCTTACCTGGGTGATAAAGGAGACCTCCTGCCTAGCCCAATAGCACCGAGTATTCCAGAAGTCAGTCTCTCCTCAGCCAGCTGGCTCTGCCTGCCCTGGATGGACAGCAGTGTCCGAATGACAGATTCGATCAGAATGGCATCGTCTTGCTCCATCTGAATCAAGGATAACTGCATAGCTTTATGCCACCAGAGAAACAACTTTGCCTCTTCCTTTGCTGAGCTGTAGGTTAAGATCGAAAAAATAAAATGAAGTATAGATTCCAAAAGTCAAAAGCATAGTTTAAGAAGTTTGTGCCTCTCCCCATGAGGCCTATGAAGAATTGAGGTAGCAAATTAATGTCAGCTAATCTTACTACATCAGACCAGCATAACTGTTATGTCCCTTTATTACACTGATGTAAGCATTACTGTAATAGACTTGATGCTAACATCAGCTAGCAGGTGTCCACTGCCTGTAAGAGAACAACACTTCATTCTTAGATTTAAAGCCTACAAGGAAGATATTGCTTCCATAAGTGGATTTAAATCTTTCTAAATCTTGTTATAAAGGGACTGAAGCTGTACATCGGGTTTGTCTTTCCTTTATTTACCAGAAAAAAAAAAAATAGGAAGCACTAGCTATTGCTTCCACAACAATTTAGACTCTCCTCAAAAAGGAAACACTGAAGTCTTTTGTTGAGCAAAGCACAAAGTCAAGTTTCCCCTGAGGTATTTTTAACCTTTTGCCAAACAATTTGCAGATTCAGTTTAACTTGAACTCAGACTTTCCACACATAGCACTGGCACGAGTTTTCTGCATCAGACTATCCTCAAGCTACTTTATCCAGTCATTTCCCATCCCAGACACCCTCAGTTTTGATGGTTAGGACAAGCTGTAATTTGCCCTCTAAGGTGGCTCTGCTGCCTTCTTTCCACTTTGGCAATAAGATTACTACAACTATATGGTACCCGCAGCAGCCAAAGCAATCTTTGAATTTCAAGAAACAAGGGGGAACGTGCATGTTCCCAATACATTCTTTCACAGAAATACAAACATTATCAACATTAATATTAAAACTATTCATCACATTAGCTAAATCCTAGTAATTTCAGCAGCAACTGTATATACGTTTATTATATACCTTAATGTATTATTGTTTTAACCCCACAGCTATTTAGAGCCCTCTGTCCTTTCTCATCAGAAGCCGACTACCTAGTACGTTGTTTTACAGCAATGCAGGCCTCTAATTTGGGGCACCCCACTAGATCCACTGGGTTCATATTTGGTTCAGAGCTGCTGACATTTTTACCAAGCTTTATGGGTTCCGCTGAATATTTAGCGTGCAACTCATCCCACCTAGTGGACATCCTGGGAAGTGGAACTCCCAGTAATCTAGGATTTTCTTGAAATATTTTGAACTGAGAAAAATTCCAGGCTGCCATTGAAATCAAGCTTCTCCAACTGGAAGCCAAGCAAAACTGAACAGAAGTGTTCAACCAGGTAAAACATGAATACGCACCAACCCAGACCATTTTGTGACTCTGTTGTTGGCACCCAGAGTGGGCAGACTGACAGGGGATACGGAAGGACCGGCCACTTCACTCTGCAGCCTGATTATACTGGCTACGCAACCACAGCCTTATTTAAGAGTCAGTGCATGTTGAGAAGCTTTGAGGTCCGTACCTTGGATACACTTGCTCTAGCCACTTGCTGATGGTTATCAGGATTTTCATTTCATTGCTAAGAGTTTGGTCAGAATTTAGGCTTTGCAGCAGGTAGACATACAGGGTCAAGTAGCTTCCTAAAGACAAACACTCCTGCAGGAATTCTTCCATAGTTAGCTCAGGAACTTGGAGGGATGCAAGTATAGGGCCCCAGCCTAACTCCTGGTGGTGAGGAAAATCTATAAAGAAAACGAAAGCATCGGAGTAAGCAGCATTTGACAAAACCTAAAAACTGAAGTCACTTTACTGTGTTACTTTAATTTAAAGAACTCGGGCAATTTTAGCTTTTTTCCAGGTTATTAGTTTGACATTCAACTGATGGCAAGAAAAACTCCAATCACAGAGCACCCCCTGGAGGTCAAGGCAAAAAAACATTCTCTCAGTATTAAGTCAGGATTAAATTCTATGATTTTAGCCAATAGCATTATAAATATTTCTGTTAGATGTAATGAAATCTGATGACAGAAAGAAAAAAACCCTTGTGGAACTACATGCTGAGTTATGTAAACAGAAAAAAAAACTAGTGTTTTTTACCACAATTTATTTTCCCTGTATTAGCCTGCAGAATGGACAAAAGCATCTGTTTCGTTCCCTTTGCATGACATTTTTTTTTTTGTAAAAAAGATCCAAAAACTATCCTCCCCTTTAGCTGGAAAAATAACAACCATTAGACACAGCAAGTGGGTCTTGACAGAGTCACATACGCTTCTTAAGAAAATACACAATTAGAGCAGTTACATCCCAAACCACGTAGTACTGCACACACATACGTGACACTTGGGACACATCGAATACAAAGAATGGAGACCTGATTGTGAAAAACAGAGTAAGACCCAGTCCCAGTACTGGGCAGCGCGAAGCTATTAGGATTCCAGGTGATTCATGCCTCGTGGGCACCCAAAGACCGATCAATGTTTTCATAAGACGTGTTCCTACCTCCACTGAAGTAAGAGGTGATACAAGCCTCTGTTGTTTCTGCCATGTGTCGCACAGAGGCCAGGCTCTGACAGGCAGCCGTGAGGAGGGGCATGGCAAGCAACCCGTGCACTTTACTGTCGATCCACTTCCGCAAACTGCCCCGCAGCGACTCAGCTGTTGTAACACTGGAATTGTTCATCATCATCAGCGTTTCTGTAAAGAGACTACTGAGGGCCATGTGACGTGTTTGCAGATCCATATCTAGAGGACAGAAGTAAAAGAATTATTTCAGTAATTACATACCAGAACCTAAGTGACTTGAATTCAGCTTCATCACTGAACACTTGCTGTAAATACTGGGAGAGGTCTCTCGCTCATTAGACACCTAATTTCCTTGTCTGTATGTATGAAGCTACAATGACACTCATTCCTTGCAGTCTCTCCCCTTGGTAAGTTAATTCATAATATTTATTAAACACAGAGTAATCGGAGCCCATTTTTCATTTACAGTCTTTTACCAGGGCTATGGGCAAATAATATGAATGATAAAACACATTTATAATCGCCAAAGAAAACTTGAGTAAAGCACAATTTGAAGTACAGACTGAAGTGATTCAATTGGAAATATAATCAAGATGAGCCTTGAAATGTTGCAATCCCCTTTTGCACTTTCCAGGAGTCTAGATTTCCTGCTAATTGCTGCATTCAACCCCAGAGCATTGTTTTGAAACCATCTCTTGTAATTGCCTGAACATGCTATCAAGAGCCACTTGAAACACTACCCTCAAAACACAAACTTCTCCTGATCTTAGCTCTTAAAAGCTGAAGTGAATAATAGGCTTTATTTTGTGAAAAGTCACCATTGTTATAAATGAAAGTTTCCAATCAACATCAGGCATTTTAGTAAAAGAAAAGCTTATAAAAAACAGATATGATGAAGAGTTATGCACAAAGTGGGATTAATCACTGGAAAAACACTGCCAAAAGGACTGAGACCTCCACATTTGCAGATATTTAGAAGCTGACCAGACAAGGCCCTAAACAACCTGATTTAACTTCACCTCTTGTTTTGGAAAGGCTACAGGCCTGCAGAGACCCCTTTCAAACAAAGGAATTCTGTCTTAACCTACCTATTAAGAAACAAATAAGCCTTCCAAATCATCTGTCTGCACAGCTCTCCCAAAAGGTAAACACCTCCTATCACAGATGGACTGAAAACGATGATGCCAGGAGGTTAACTGACTTGCCTAAGGTGACTACTAGTTTTACAGCCCGCTCCTACTCCACAAACTGCAGGCATCAAACACCAGGCCCTGCCAAATTCCTTGGGCACTGCCCTTGTAACAAGCCCAGCTTTCCCTTCTCCAGCTGCTGTCAGGACACTGCTCCAGAACCCTTCCCCTGCCCCCTCCAAATCTAACAGACACCAGATCTGACTTACACCACCGCTTTCCTGCCACCCTGCATCACTGATCCTACTGCACTCTGCAGCCTGCTTGAGCTTTGTGAGCACCAGGGAGCATTCTCTCCTTCAGCCACATAACATACAAACTTGCACAGCAGTTCATGAAACAGAGCTGCTCCTCTCATAACACAGGCTTCTGCCTCCAAAATTTCTCACCTATTAGGAGTGTCAGCAGTGACAGACAAGTCCTCATTTTATTGCAAGTCTCAAAGAATTTTTCTGATTCTGGGGCTGCCCTAAAGAGCTTCCCCAAGAGCGATACAAAACCTGAAAAATGGTCATCAATGTCACAAATTTTTGGATAGTTACTGTTAACTTCTGTTGGCACACTGTGTGGAGGTCATAGAGACATAATTACCAACAAAGTATGTCAGTGTGATGCAGTCAGTCAGCTGATGTGACCTGAAATTCTGTTTCAACAATGGAAGGTCAGAGTGGTACTGGTACTAAAACCTGGGATCAATATGGATGCTGTGGATGCAGACACACCACACTACCATTGTACACCAATGTAATTTCCCTGCTTCCATACTGCAAGTTATCCTGATTGTGAAATGTTTTAGAATCCATTCTTAAAATGCCATCCCTCAGGGCGTGTATTTGTGCCATCTTTACTTTTTTTTTTTTTTTTTTTAAAGAAAAGGCAGTGTCAAATAAAGAGATTCAAAAACTAGACAGCAAAGAACAGCCGCCCCACACAAAATCCCCTATATTAGCCAGTTTTACTTACAACATAACCCATTTTTTTCTGTTGATACTATCACTCTTAACAGTTCTTTGAGGGTAACAATCCTATTTTTGCTTTATGCTCATTTATCACACACACCCCAAAACACCATGACCTGAACTTAACAGAGATGTTATGGTAAGGCAAGTAATTACAGTCACAGAAGTTCAAAAAACCATGTGTTAGAATAAAGGATCTTGACAGCTTTGAAGTAATTTGCACTACTTTAACACAAACCTGGAGGATTAAAGATGACTATATCATCTAACAACTTGGACATTTCTTGTTCTAAAACTGCAAGAGTTATCTTTCCGCTTTGTTCCAAGGTGCTGAGAAATTGAACCACCTGACGAATGTATGCTTGGCACTTCAGTGTTGCATCCTGTTAACCAAAATTAGAACAATTTAGAAAAAAGCAATCACACCTACAGTTCACTCCACACTCTACATATAATATACAAAAGAACATTGCAAATGACAGGAACAGCTTAGAGACAATGCAAAACCAATTGAACTTACAAGGTGGATGTGACTATCCGAAGATGTGCCAAAGCCTGCTGAGATTTTCAGGAGCTTCACTATCAGTGCAGCTGCAGCATCCTTCGCAAGGATGACAGAGGGCGGGTAGTGGCTGTTACAATAGCTGATGATGCTTTGGTAAGAAGAAATGCCCACAAGTTGCCAAGGAAGGGAGCTGGTCTGTCCGAGAAGATTTATGAGTGGTGATTCCTGAAGATGTAAAGACATAAGCCTAAGCTCCGCTTTCTGGTCTGTTTTAAATTAAATATTCAGAATACCCAAGAACAATTACAGAATACATAATAACAGAAGTAAGCTCAGATGCCAAAATTCAAGTAGACAAAGCAAAAATCCCCCAGAAATAGATGTTTACTGAGAGCAGGCTGAAAAGCAACTTCTTATTCAAGTAGCACATATATGATACCTCCAGCATTCATGTAACAGTATATAGACTGCTGTAGCAGCTATAACCAACCACTGCAGTCAGAGAGCCATTAATATGCAATATATAAACACGTAAATACAATTAGAAAGAAACAGAAAACCTGCAAGCTAAAGCTTCTTCAGGGTTTGTTTTTCAAAAAAAAAAAAAAAAAAAAAAAAAAGACAAAAAAAGTACAGAGTTCACAGCAGGACCAGGGACAGAAGCCAGGTCATTTGATTTTCCATTCAGTGAATCATCTGATAACTTGGGGACCTCCTCAATAGCTCATTCCTTAAGAAAAAAAAAGGAGTTTCCTTTTTTTTAAAAAAAAAAAAAAAAAAAAAAAAGTACAGCAACCTGGTGTCCACAACTGACACAGCCAGTGCAAGTATGCAGACAAACATCTGTCAAAAAGCAGCAGAGACTCTAGCCTTAGCTACTGCCATCTTCCTCTCAAGGTTTCTTCCACGTCTGCAATACAAGAAAGCACCACCTGGATACCAAAAAGCATTAAATTTCTACAACCTATAGATTGAGTAAATACTGAAATTTTGCTGACAGCCAAACAAACTCTCTGAAGTAATCTCTGCCCAATAATGCATCAGAAGCAGATAGTGACAAGCTGGAGAGCACAGTAAGATACAGAGCTAAGTTTTTTTAAAAGTTAAAGATTCTTTACCACCCCCTCCAGACATTTTTGTGTGCTGCTCTGAAAACTAAGTAAACCAAAGCTCAGGTTGACTTAACTGGCCATGGCAGAGTAAACACGTTTCAGTCTCCTGACCCACAGCACTGCAAGTGCTACAGGCGTGGATGCCACACAAAGCTGCTCCTGCACTTACTTCAGCAGACTGCCTGAATCAAAACAGACTGACACAAGACACCCATTCCCACTCAGCCTTTCAGAAAATGCTTCACATTAAAATATATATAATTTTGTATACATATATATGCCCATTCTGTATAGGCAAATACATAAATTCTTGCCAGTGCTACTTCCATTTCCTATGTGTGTATACCTAAGGCTTTATAAAGCTAGGAAAGAGAGAAGGAAGGAGGCATTTTAATTAAAGATCAAATTAAAAGGCAAGATGTACTATCCAGCAACCCATGCTTAACTATGGAAAGGAAAACAGTAGTACAGTAGTTTTACGTAACTTCTTTTTTTAAAAAAAAACAAAAAAACAAAAAAAAACACAATATATATATATTTGTTCTTTCCAAAATCCAAAGAGTCATTTTGTAACTCCAGGAAATTATCTGTATGCATTTGTTTACTCTTTGTGGCATTACTGGATCACAGCTCCTACAGAAACTTCTCAAAACAAACGGCAGGACTTCCTTTTTTCACGCAGCTTATACACAATGTCTCACATATGGATTTAGTCTAACCTACTTATAGCTTGGGGTAGTTTACCTAGGCAGTAAACACTTCTGAGTTAATAATTCCGTAAATAAGGAAGAGGTCACAGCCTGTCTCCTTTTCAGCCATGGATTATTATTCTTCAAAGACAGACAGGTACAAGCCTTTTCAAAAATTACCTCTTTGCCTATAAGTTGTTCCTCCTTTGCCAACAGGACCATCATATACAGCAAACAGACAATCATGTTGTGGGTCTGAGGGTTCGGGTTGGGACTCCAGGCATCAGAGAGGACACTGACCCAGTTTATTTCACATAAAACATAACCCAGGAACAAGAAACAACTCTTGGGGCTGCCTCTTTCAACCTAGGAAAAAGAAAAAAAAAAAGAGCCACATAGAACAGCGTAAGATTTAAGTACACTTGCACTTCTTAGCTCCTTATGCAACCATAAAACCACAGCAGCATTTTAGATCAGGGGAGCAGACAGACACCAGTTCCATATCACTTTACTCCCTGCCAGGAGAGCTGCACACATAGCTTTCTAAGTCTCTGAAACAACCAGCACAGCATGCAAACTATGGCAAAATAAGGAATCTGGTATAAACTTAACTGCATGATTGTAACTTCTCTTCACTGTAAGGAAAACTGAGAAGTTCTGAGCCCATTTAGAATTGCATGAAGAACCCATCCCAAACAGGTAAGTAGTAAGTCCTGCAGCACTTACCCACCTTGCCACAACTTTATGTTGTCTTAGATGACTTGGAAAGAAGAACATGGCCACAGTAAAATACAAGCTTCCTATATATCAAGCACAGCAGTGACAGATTACAAAGACTGCCAGCTTTACAGCTCCCCACATCCTTGTATAAAACTCAATAGCACTCCTTCATAAATATCATGAAACACAAAGTGAGTAGCTGTGAATGCTACAATAAACTTTAAAAGCTTACTTCTTAAAGAACTGTATCAAGCTCTCCAGTTATTTCCAAGCGGAACACAGTTTAGGAACTTAATTCAACTGATGCTATGTACGTACTCACTTTAAAGAACTCCTCCATAAGCATCTGGTCTGGATGCATTTCCTTCCATGGAAGCTTTTTGAACTCAGTATGGAAAGTATAGAGAATAAACTCCGGCATTTTGGGGGCCGTGCAGCATTCACAGTAATGCATTAGATGTAACCAGAGAGCCCCGTGGTGGCTTGGCAACAGCTTATCTAGATCCAAAGGAAATAGTCGAATTAACAACAGAAAAAGTTAAGAAGCACGATCCAACTTTGAAGGTGAAAAACCATAAGCACAAGTTACACCAAAGTCCATGCATGAAAAAAAAAAAAAAAAAACATTTAAGTTTTTCATGTTTGTTTTGTATTTTCTGTTGTTGCTTGTTCCTTCCTTATTTGACATTGTCCTAAATGATATGTCCTAAATTGACAAGTCAGGTAGCTTGCAATTTCCCTTACTCATTCTTTTGAGCAGCTGCTGGCCAGTAATCTGAAGTTATAGAATACTGCTTCCATGTAGAACTTCACCATTTTTACACTTGTGGTTTTGCATGAGTTTTTTTTTTTTTTATTTAATCTCACAAGTCTGGAAGCTTATCAAATGCCTGATGTTATTTTATGCATTTATTTCTACAACTAAGCTTGAATCCAGCCCATCACTAAAAGTTGAGGCATTTGTGAAATTAATTTCTTCCATTGTTATGTCCAGGTACACATTAGACATAATAAGCAATGCTAAATATTGGTTCAAAATGATTGGATGTGGAGATTAAATTACACCAAGACTAGCTGCTGAGAAACACACACTGATCATCCTGACATGTTGCTACTGTGTATTTTGTACAGGAATCAAGACCTGGAGTGAAGTCATGCACTTTTCATGAGAGCTTTTGTTTCACTTTAATCCACATAAATGCATATCTATCAGATGATACGGTTAATTAACCACATTCTCTGCCTTTGCCAAGAAAAAAAAGCTGTATTTTAAGGATGAAAGAATATACATGCTAATGGTACCACTACAGTGATCATCTTAGCTAAAAGTTCGTAACAAACAAAATCACCTCACATCCCATGTCTTAACAGAAAAATCTTTTTTGATCTGATAGAACAGAAAGTGCCATGACATTAAGACAACATCGACCTCACCTACCTTTAAAGCTCTCATGCAAAAGCTTGATGCAATCTGTAAACAAACGGACCACGCTGGATGCTACAGGAGTGTCACTCTCTAACCAAGGGTAGCAGGGCTGGTTACTTAAAAGAAGCAGGAGTGAAACAACAAAAATTTCAGTGCTGTGTTAATAGGTATCATAAACAAGTAGATTTAAATACTCTGAAGCTCAGTATAGTACAGGTATCAACAGTCCTTTCACTCAAACAAAACTCTCTAGGCTTGTTCTTCTTTAAAACAGGTGCATATGTTAATGTCACAGTGAAGATCCATGATACCATTTAATAAGCAGAGATTACTTGTTTAGTATTTTATAACTGAATTAATTTCCAAATTTATTTCCAAATGATGGCACACACCACCAGCAGTCAACGTTCTAATTAAATACTGGAGATGTGCTCAGAGCTCAAAAAGCTTCTGGCTTCAGAAGAAAGTCAAATTTAAGTGCGTAACACTACAGAATAACCCTTCATGTGAAAACAGAAGTACACAGCATAATAGATCATCGTAGGACTGATTTGCCCAAGGTTTGTTTACACAGCACTGCCATTTGAGGTTGTATTAGTACGTTTTGTTCATATGGACTGGTGGTATTAAGTTAAAAAAATACACTCAAATTTGAGTGTGTCTTCAGAACTAACAGCAATCCATATTTTTCTCATCTCTGCTTCCTGACAAGTGTGTGTGGCATTAATTTTGTACCTAAGACAGTTATTCAACCAAGGTCTTGTAAAATGTATCTAGGGAACTGATGAATTAGTTGCATAATTGTTAACAATATGCCACACACGTAACAGCTATTTAAATGGAAAGTCACAATACAATTATGAGTTAGAAAAGAAATCACATAAGAGACATCTCACAGGACTAATGTTCTTTCTTTAACAAAAAAAAACATTTTGAAACGCAATGTATACCTTGCATCTTCCTTGTCTAAGACCAGTATCCATGGTTTAAAGAGTCCAGCAATGACTGAATACAAGGACTGCAATGCTAGAAGAAAACAAAGTGAAGAAGTTGACATCTCAAACTAGCAACACTGAGCCACTTAATTTTCTGAACTGGGATTAAATCTCTGCCTAGTTCAACTTTAAATCAGTTCTTCAGGGTCAAATAGAATGTTGACCTCAATATGCTTGTTTGTATCTTTGACTAATAACATAATTGTTTTAACAACAATCCTGATCATTTCGTATTTAGATGTTTTATTAATACTACCTTAGCACATCTTTCAGACTGCAGGTGTAATGATTATTAAGACTTTAAAGCTTCGTATACAAAAGTTGCTTAAATTAAATTAAAATTATGCCATGACGAAATTCAGTAGTCCCTTGTTCCCAAACCTGTTCTCAGTGCAAAAGACCATATTTCTTTGAAGAAAGTAGGATCTCTCCATAAAATAATTCAAAAGCAAAGTCTGGATTGGTTAATGTAAACAAGCCTCCAGTAACAAATATAAAAAAGGAGGAAGCTCAACATGGACACAGAGTAGACACCTATAATAACTTGTATATTTTTTAACACTATCATCATTAAATAAATACAGAGCAAATTAAAGTTGCTCAACCCAAACCATTCTATGTTTCTATGAAATGGTCTTTAACGGGAGAAATTAAGTGCTCAGTTGAAGTCATTTGCTTATAAGACACATTACCTGCTAAAACTTTGTTACTGCCAACATGCTCGTGGGCTAAACTGACAACTTCAGTTTCAATGAGCCGTTTGACAAGGTACTCCAGAAATGTATTCATTTCAGCCACATAAGTACTCCATTTTGAAAACAGGCCAAAGGTCCTGAAGTCCACTGAAGCCAGTCGGAGTTTGCAGAAAGAGCTGGAAAGCCATTCTATTGTCTCTCTAACCTGAAGAAAGAAACTATCAATCAGATAAAGAAAGACTGTACAGCAGTGTTATTTGTCACTGGTGGGCATGTGTTTCAGTTGCAGAACACAGCAAATCAACCAGAAAGGCATCCACCTGTTCTTCAGAGAGGAGAATTTCCACAGACTCCCGCAGCACAGAACTTTCAGTACAATCGTTTTTCTTGAAGCTTCCCTGTTCAGTCACGGATGAACCACATCCCAAAGCTTTAAGCGATGCCTTCCAACATTCAGGGCTTAGAAGCTGCTCTGAAGAGCCTTAGGAGGAAGAGAAGGGAATACATTTGTGAAAAATCTGAAGGATATTAAACCTATTCTCATTTTAAGTCAGAAAAGGTTGAAATTAGAGCTTCCTACCACATTAAAAAAAATACATAGTTCAGGCACGAGTTTGAAAGCTCCAGGTTTAAGGTTGAGCAGTCTCTAATTCCATAGCAAAAGTAATTTCACGTTCCCATTTGGCTCCTATATGCTCTCTTCTCAGGAGACAAAGAAGTTTAGATCATTCTATATTTGTTACTGTCTAACACTACTGCATCAACTTCATGTTTTTTAGCCAGAATAGCGCTGTACAAGAGGTCTAGTATGTATCAATTCAGATACTCACTTTGCACGAACAACCTTAGAAAATCACTATAGTGATCAGGAAACTGATACTGGAGAAGGTTAGTCCAATGTTTGCAGAAGATATTAAACGGCATCAAAATATCTTCCTCAGGTTCAAGGCCGCATGCATTGAGAGCCAAGTGAATAGATTCCAGAAGCCTGGTACGTTCAGATAGGGGTGGCTTAGTAACACTTAACCATTGCGTAAGGTCAAACTAGAACAAAGGACAGGAAGCATTTGTAAGCAGAAGCTTTAATGGCCACAACACCTTCAGGAGAAGGGAGAAACTGTCAAGGGAAAATGCCTCCCTAAGATTTTGTGTACTTAAGTAAAACCTAAAATAATCATCATCATCATCTCACTAAGCCTAGCTCAAAACCAATGTAATTCTCTCTAAAGGTTATGATTCAGCACATTACAGAAGTCCCTAAATGTACAAAATAATTTTTATCAGAGGTTCTCTAATTCATACAAATGCACGTGAGCTTCTGTATTTCAGTACCACCACCAAACACTCAAATGCATTAGACTAGGGGAGCCTCTGTAGCCCCTAGATTTTCATATGGAGATGCAAAGCTTTTGTAGCCTCCAGGCCATCTGTTCAGAAAAAGTGCAGCAGGGACAGCGCTGATTTTTGCCACTAACAACAGTTCAGAGTCATGCCCAAACCAGACCACCTGCTATTCACAGCTATCAAGCCCAGTCCCTGAGTAACTAATGCAGAGAATTAGAACATCATCAAGGTCTAAGTGTAGCAGTCATTTCTCCACAGATACACAGTATCATGCAGCCCTGATACAAGATATGTGCAAATCGCTTGCTCTTACTTAATCCTATGCATTTAAAGATTACATTTGTAGCACTCTTTTCATTCACAGCTAACAGAGGTGGAAGATTCAGTCACTGTTCCTGTTTTTGATAACTTGTTTTTAAAGTAGTTGATATTCACTGTTTCGATGAAGGTCTCCACAGAGATATCAGGCAGAAAATCATAAAGACTCATAAATAACCTGCTTTGACTTCAACTTAAGAATAAGAGTGTACTAAGAGGAAGCCCTAGTAAGCACACACTGATACTATGTGGGAAATGGTAATTCAAGCTTCCCATTTGATTTTCCCTCTAGTTCCTCTTCAGCTTAAAGATAACAAACAGCATTTAGTATGAGCAACATTGATTAATAAAACCTGTCACTGTTATTTTGCAGTTTGAGGTTTGTATCTTTCTTCCATAGCTTAAAGGTGCAGTCATTAAGGGAAATAACATCCACATAGGGAACCCACAGAACAGAGAGTATTTGTGAGTATTTTACCTTTGTCAACAGCATGAAGACAACATCACTGTTATCCTCACTCAGAAAGGCCACAACTTTTTCATATAAAGTCACAAATTCATCAGGAGAAGCAACAGGAGTGAAGTAAGGAGAAAGAAGTGTACAGAGCCTTCGATTCTGCAGGATCGTCTGGAGGAGACGCTTGCACTCTGACTTGGTCCCACTGATGAACACCTGAGGAAATCAGTAATAATGAGAAAAGTGGTCCAGTGTGAGTCTATGGGGAAAAAAAAGCACTTTGAAACTTTTTGTTGAGATAAGCACAAATGCATTTGTTTTGTTTTTAAAGCTTTCCAAAAAGCAAAAAAGGCAGACTGTATGAGACCAGCTTCAAATCAACACTGCTGTTCCACAAATATTATTGTAAAGTAAGCAGTTTCCCTAGCACACTGAAGAACAGCACTTGTGACCGCACACATCACATAGAAATACCCCAAAATCCAATTTTTCTGGCTAACAAAAAACAGAACAGAAAGTGAAGCCAGACTTCAGTAGCCCTGTCTGATACTAGTGAAAATTTAATCAGAACTATGACTATGGAAAGCTTTCTGCACCCCAGCTGTCAGACTGGGACAGGACTTCAGGACAGTTGGGTACAGGGAAACCTGCATCTAATAGATCCAAATAAACACCTGAACACATAGGAAAAATCTACTGATTTTTCCTCAGAGCATCCATGTAATATGATCGCTACTGCGAACAAGGAGTTCATATTTTTTCTACCAGAAACATTCTGGCCAACTCATTACACAAAGGATATTGCAAGGCTTCAGAAGAGAGGTGTCAAAACACAGAGGTTGACAAGTCACGTGTAAGCTAGGAAGTCATCAATAATAAAGAAATATATGCCAAAACAACTTTTTATATACTGCACTGGACTTTAAACAATACCCTAAAAATCCAGCCTTCTTCAGCACTTGATACACACAGAGTATTTCAGTGTTCAGCAAGCACTTCAGAGCAACAGTTGTAATTTTGCTCATATGCAAGCTTAAACTCTCCTATATACTGCATGTATTATACAATTAGCTGAAGACAAGAATGGGATAGAAGCTTAAAAGCTAATTTTCAGACTTTCTAAAGATTTTAAGACCTCAATATCAGCAGACAACTGGGCTAAGTGCTAACGCATGCAATGCTAGAGAATAAACTTACTTGGCCGAGAATCTCAATGCATGAAGTGAAGAACTGCCTCGTGGGAGGATTGCGTTGAGTTTCATCACACACATATTCCACTACTATGAAAAACAAACTAATTCCAACCTTCTGAATTGCAGGCATAGGCTGCACCTTGTAGATATTTATTAATGCCCTGCAAAACAAAAGATTAAGGTAACATGTGGAAAATAATTATGATATTGATGAACAGTTTCTTGTCCACACGTAGCATTAAGATAAATGTACCTGGCTTACATGATAATTAAGAGTGGTTTCACAGAATTGCTAAGGTTGGAAGCGACCTCTAGTGGTCATTTGGTCGAACCCCTGCTCAAGCAGGGACACCTAGCACAGGCTGCCCAGGATCACATCCAGGCAGGTTTTGATGCTTAAACAGCGTCTCCTGTTTCAGTTTGTGTCATTTTACTGGGAAGACTCAGTGATTTTGCTTTAATTCTTCTATTAAATGTTCTCTTGCATATTGCTAAATAAATGTTTGAGGTCAAATCAAACTCCATATTCACTGAGTCTGAATTCAAACATCTGAAGAACATGCAGTTCCACAGATACAAATCGCAATTGCGAGCTCATCTACAGAATTTTTCAGCTTAATGATCAAGAATGAATGTGTAGAAACAACAATCAAATACTTTACAACAGAGGATGTACTCTACAAGGGTTGTTTTGTTGTTGTTTTGTTTGTTTGCTTGTTTTAAATTGTATTTGGTTTCCTAGCTGAAATCTAGATCAAAGAAATGATGTTGCAAAATTGGACCTCTGGGATGAACTCTAAAACGGCTTCAAGAGATGGTAACCCTTGGACTAATCCACTCATTCACACAAAAATTCAGATTTAATAGTCCTCTTCCAGTACAGGATTTCATTCCACATACTGAAAAGCTACTTGAAATCATAGTTTTCCATTACAGAACTATGTCCTCCTACACAGGAGGCACATATTAAAAACATCTCCTTTAGCTTATGGCTGGAACAGCTGTTAAGTTTTTTTTTGAAGCTTAACATATCATCCCTGTCTTCACTCAATCTGCTCTTGCACATTTAAAATGAGTATTCTAATGCTGAGTACAATAAATCAAAATAGAGAACATGTGTGCCCTGTTAAGGCTGAATGACCAGCAGTTAGCTCTTCTGATAATGCATGGAGTTATTCTTTCAGGGATCTGTCAAACATGTAGGTCTCCGGGTTCCAGCTCTGTTGTTGACCCAGACTGATAAAAGCATGAAAACCACACAAGTAAGTTCCATATTTTACCTCTAATATATAGGAAAAGAAATATAAAACATCACTACCTAAAGCAATGTCTGAACAACCTACGTTATAAAATTTTCCACATGTACTGCTGCTTCCACAACACCCAGAGAAGGTGGCTTCGTAGCTTCTGCTTGCAGTTGTCTCACTTCTTTACGCAAAGCATGAAGCTGCTGGCTCACTGCTTCATTTTTATGTTTCCCTTCAAACTAAATGACAAAAAGACACATGTTCATTTCAGAATAGTATCCTTTACCAAAATTCTTCAATGTTGCACATAACTGTAAAAATGAAGCAGAGCACACTAAGAACTGAGCATAGAAGGCTTTCTCCTGAGAGTTTTGATCAAGTTCAGTGCATACAGCCCAAACACACATCCTTATGGCACACGACCATAATCCTTACCTTTGTAATAAGAATTTTTATCCACAGACACTGACACTTGGATGGGATCGAGAAATTCACACACCAAATGACATGGGAATTTTTCTATGAACTTTTTCAGGTTTTTTATTCCTAGTAGTGTGAATATTGCTACACTCTCATACTGGGAAACAGTTTAGTACAAATGCTATGAGTAATCCAAAACTTTAAACAATTTATTCTTCCGCTGTTGATCTGCATCTCCTTCACAGAATTACATATTAAGTATTTCAGGTAATTTTTTTTCTTTTTAGAACTTAATTTGTTTCTAAAGGTATAGAGCAGCACTTCATCAAATATGTCCACTCTTGCAACCATTCAATCATTTCATTTTCATTAACCACAGGCCCAAAACAGAAGTGATGTTATGCCTCTAACCTGGATTGTCAGAAGAGCTGCTCCCTGGCAGGCTTTATTCGAAGTTCCCCGGCACTCCAAATGGAGGGTGATCTGTTCTTCCCGGTTGACATACAGCTTAGGTATAGTATCCAGTATTTCACTGTTGAGAGCAACATGTTGGGATTCCCAAAGAGCTGCAGTTCTGAAATGCATTTATTAGTCTTTAGTAACAGTACTGCTAAGAATTTAAAAGCAAGAGCTAAGACTTCACTTTAATGTGCTGTACAAAGACTTATGACACTTCTCTAGGAAACAGTAACTCCATTTCATAATCTTTTAACTCCAAAGTGATAGCTCCTCAAAGTAGTAACAGAATTAGCTTAATTTAAAGAAGAACAAAACTAATAAAGTTTGCATATTTTAATTATTCCCTAAGACATCCTGAAAGGAAGTTAAATAGATTACCCAGTACAGAAGATGCAATTCTCCACCAGACAAAATAAGATAGATTCAGTCAACAGAAAAAGCCCAGCTGAAACTGTTGCTGGAATCATTTACACATCCCTTCTTGGGATTAACAAGGATTTTGCATTTATTTTAAATAATACTACTACATTACTACTGTATTACTACATTGTGTGAGAATACATCTATCACCTGTGTTTGACACTTCAAAAATATTTGATCTGAGTTCTCATAGAGTAATTTTAATAAACAAAGTTTCTTCTCTTTTATACACAAACTTAACAGCTCCAGAAGTCAGGTTTCTCTCCGAAGGGTTTCACTGTTTCAAATTATCATCACTAAATTAGTGCAAAAGGGTAACATTGTCAATAAGTCTAGGTTAAAGGGAAGCATTATTTTTATGTCAAATGACAAAAACTGCAGCTGTTAGATATGAACTGAAGCAATCTTAGGTCATTAAATAAGACTTGTATAGCCAGTTAAAGGAGTGAAATAACAAGTGACATGATAGCCAAGAAAAGAAAACAAAAAAAAGGGCCAAGAGACAGAAGTCAAGTATTGCCAGTCTTGTGCACCATCAGTAAGGCTGCTGTAAAGGGCAGCTGAAGACACTGTTAAACACTAGGGAGGCAAAGGGTCAACAGCTAAGTCTTACTTGGCATGTCGCTGCAAGACATTAAGGTCTGTTCGTGTGAGCTGAATTGCTTCTTTCTGACTGATCAGACTGGCAGAGGAAATAACTGGCACAGGAGCTTTCATTAGCTGGAGCGGAAGAGGGGGCTTGGGAGTATCAAACTTCTTCAAATTATTCATTATCCTCTCTTTGGCTAGAAAAGAAAGCAGAAATAAGTTATGTTGCTAAGAAAACTTTAGAATGATTTCAACAAAATATTTCAGATTTATATATATTTTTTTAAATTTAGGAAATATTTTTAGGAGACATTCTCAGGACTCCTCCCCTTTTATTATCATTTAGCTAACCTTTTTCTGTTGTTGTTGACAAAGCTTAATTCACACAGCTAATTTTCACGGCCAGCTCCATCACACACCATTAGGATCCAAGGTGCCACAGTTTACCTTTTTTCCCCTCCACCCACTCCTACCTTCCAGCTTTTCTGTTTTCCTCTTACCACCTTCTTTATTCTCCTCACCTGACAGAGGTTCCTAGTTCCTCCTAAGCCAAATTCATATTCTTTGCCTAAAATTCATCCTCATCTCTAGTCTTGTCGCATCCAAATCCTTCCCAAAGCACAATCTCTTTCCAGGTCAGCTCTTTTCCTGCTGATTCCCACTCAACTTCTTTGCCTAAACAGTACAAATTCACCCATAAAAATATCCTAGTTTCCTTCTTTTCCCTCACTCCCCTTTTAATCAGCCCACCAAGAATATCTCCCACATCCTTAATGTATCTACCATGATTATTATCCCTTTCCTAGGCTAGAACACCCCTTTCGCTGTGCCAGAACTTCAAGTAAACAACAAGGAAATGTACTAGTAACAAAAAAAAAAAAAAAAAAAAGAGAATCTTTCTGGTTTTAGTTATAGTGTTTTTTGCCTTTGCTTGCAACTGTCTCTAGATAAACATTAGGAAAATTCAGCCTGTCTGATACGTGCTCTGCGTGGAACAATCTTTGCAGAGCCCACTCACAAAGCTTTAGGCGCCACATGACATGCGGTTCTGTGATGTGTCATGCTTTAAACCAGGAACCATGATAGCCTCATATATGAGCATTTCAGTTAGAACACCATGAAAATTGTGTAAAATGCTGTACCAAGCTGTGTTAACATTTTCACTCACAGACATCATTATATTTTTCAAGATACCAGGGTATCATTAATAATTCTCTTATCTCTTACCTGACAAAGGATTGGTGAAATCTGTTTGTCCTGCAGAAATACTAGCTGTTGTATGTGATTCAAGCTGAGACCGCATCCAAAGGTTTATAGCTTCCTGAAACTCATGGTGGATGAGTTCAACATTGACATACTCCATCCACAAGTCCTAAAGCGTAGAAGAATTAATCATTACAATTTTGGTTATTACCATATATTGCGCATCCATCCCAGTAACTAGGTAGCTTAATAATTAAAACCACACCCTGCAGTTTAAAGTTATATGACACACTATGAAGAAAAAATTAAGAAAACTGTTGCAGAATTTTTATCACATATACAGATAAGCCACTGAAAAGGGTTCATGATACTTCAAGAAGAAACCTGACAAACATACATAATATAATTACTAACAAATTAGAGAACAAGTAGGGATGATTACAATTTATGTCCTGAAAGCGTAACACAGAGGAAACCAAAGTTGTCTAAAACATCATAGCACAATTTTACAGCCCACTTTAACAAGTGAATTCAAATCCCATGTTGCCAGAGTCATTAGTACTTCACCTGTTGATTCTGCATGATTTTAGCAAGTCTATGTGCATCATATTGCTTTGGTAAAGAAGGAATGTATGTGTTTCCTTTCTGAAAGCTCTCCTCTTCCAACCACAGAACAAAAACATTACAAAGCCTGAGACGAAAAACAAAACAGGGGAAAAAAAGTCAATACTAATTTTAATTGTATGCATACGTACAGCATAGATTACAGAGTAGTCTTAATCTGGGGTTTAAAGTTAAGGCAACAAATCTTGCTACCAGTTTACACAGCAGAAAATTTGGACTTCTCAGATGCTTTGTGATTAATTTACTAAGCATCAGTTCAAGGACCACCAGTGGGAAGAAGCTACTTACAAATACATGAAGTGCAATAATGATGAGTAACAGGAAAAATTTTGAAGAGGAAGACATTTATTATGAAGTCACACACAACCCAGGACCAGAACTGTGTGTCAGGGAATAACATCCATAACCCCATTCAGAAGACCAAAGAAGAAAAAATTATATATATTTGAGCAATCTTAGCTTCTCACACCAGGACTTGTCTAGGAAGCCTGCTCTGAAATTTTACATCTGAGCTGAGCTGCATCTTCCAATCGTTTTCTGACTCAATTTCACACCTAGTTTATTCTCATTTCTTTCTCTCCTAACATAATACCTCAATGGATAGCCTCAAAGGCTATCCATTTTTTTTAAGCATAGAATCCAAGTTTTCTTGACTGAATCCAGGGGAGAACAAGAATGCCACTAAATCTTTCCACCATAGGAGTTTGCTTGCGATATTTAATACTGTTTTCTATATCAATCCACTGATGAGAAAATGGAACTAGTCCAGTTCCAAGACTCAACCCTGATGAATTCAAGTAGTATTTTCCCTTCTGTCCAGGTGGCCATTAAACTTTCTCAGCGTAAGATTACTTGGCTGCAGAATCCTATGGTTTTAAGATGGAGTGTGGAAATCCTCCGATGTGTCTGGACTTTCTTAGAAATTAACACTGCAAATATTTCTGAAGGTAGACTTCTCAAGACTAGAAGTCTGCCTAAACAAACATGGACTTCTGAACAGCATAGTTATGGTTTCATCGTGCATGAGATTCATGTCTCCTAAAAACAACCTACTTGACACTGCTTACAGAAATGAGAATTCCTCAGCTGAGTTGCAGTATGTCTCTCCAGCATAAGGAGACACTCTTCACTAAGATTTTGATTAAGTAGACATACCACATTTGTCTTTCCACCTAGCACACAATGTATTTATTGCAGCTCAGCATTAGCACACTGAGTAAACTGCACTAACTGAATTATGAGCTGAAGTCCCTATTGACTTCCCTGCTGTATTCAGATGTAAACTGGGGCCCCAAGTCTGTGCCAAACAGGTATACATGCAAAGCAGCACTTAAAGCTGCTATTATGTACTTATATATACAAGACTATGAATGTGTCTATACTAGTATTTTAACAGCATGGGAATGCCACTAATTAAAAAAAATATACATCTCCCCTCTACGGAGGGCGACAATTCAACAACGTTTAATTTTTAGTAGTAAAGTCAACCTCCTTAAACAAAACAACTTGCATCAGAGGAACAGACATGATCATGACTAGGTATATAACAAGTGCTTAGTACATCTATGTCAGCCAAGAGTCCCATCCCTTCACATCTCCCATGGCTAAGACTGGTAGCACAGCAGTCTAGTAGCTCAGGTGTTGTCGTGAATAAGACTGAACTGGGCTGGAGTTCTTTACCTGACAAGCTCCTTATGCAATTCCGGTGAAGTCAGGTAATCTGATGAGCAGCTTGCCTTCTCCAGTGATCTTTCACTGCCTTCTGCAGGACTCTCCACTTTAAGAGCCTTACTGGCAGCATGGTGGAAGTCTGCTACCTCTATTAAGCGCTGCTTCATTTCGTTTAGTAAGTTAATATGAGCTGCACTCTGGAAAAATCGTCTTCCAATACAGCCATCTACAGGTAATCTAAAAAAGAACAAAACAGCAAAAACAAAGTCTTGTTGCAAGTGTCAGATCAGAATGTCTGCAAATGAACTGACTCTGGAGAAGTTACCAATACCTACTGCTTTCAAATGAGCTCTTAGTACGAAGCACTTACACATGTTTACAGTGCAAGCATATTAGTGCTTGCTATTTTACCTGAAGGCTTTATGATCAGACTCACCCATATTGTGGTCCTGGTCGGTGAAGGTAAAGCAGAAAGAATTTCTGCCAGATTAGTGGCATGAGAGGGTGATCAGCAGGTGTAGCAAGGGCCTGGTGAGCCCAGCGGTAAATCATTAGCCTCTGAAGGGAAGGTACAATGGGCAGCTTCAGCTGGATCTGGGCTTTCTGCAAAAACAGTATTTTCAGTTGGGTGCCCCGCTGCAGTTTCCTGCAACAGGCTGTCACATCCTAACCCAACAGATCAGCACAGCAGGAAAATTCAGCAGTTCCAAGGCAGAAAACTTCAGATACGTTCATGTATCTGTTCAAGGTCTTGTAGGAAATCTGCCCAACTAACAGTTATGTTGGACAGCTATTACAGAGCAGTGCTACAACTCTGACACTTACAAAAAAATAACACAAGTAGAGGTATTACTGTGATGCAAACCCAACGTAAGCCTGTTGGTGTTACAGTTCCTCCTCACAGAAGTATATGCTTTAAGCTTCCAGAAGGTGGTGTTAAGAGAACAAGGCAGCAGCAGTGAAGTACAAGGCACGTTCCAAACACTAAAAATAAGTCATAAGCTACATGAGGAAGTACAGCCCTACATCATGCTACCGATTTTAGCAATTTTCCATACTATGTTCTACACAGCCCTGCTGAACATCCAAAACAAAGTAGAACTGATGTGAAGAAAGCATACAGAAGGAAAAGCTTTTTTTTTTTTCCTGCAAAAACAGAATAAAGGCAGTGCAATGTACGAAAGCAGAACACAGAATGCTAACTCTATAAACTAAATCACAGGAAACTCATAGACCAAATCCCCATGGACTGTGTCTGTATCAGGGGAACTCTTCTGAGATCCCAGGCCTCAGTGAAAATCCTGGCACTACCTCATCCCCTACGCTAGACCTCAGAAACCCTCAGCACGCTTTTCTGCCCAGTCCCCACACACCATCTCACTGCTTACCAGGGAAATTGAGACAGGTAAGCCCAGGGACAAATGTTCTCCACACTTGTCTCCAAGTAAAAAAGACACATACCAGTCTGGCTGTAGCCAAGCAAATCCACTTCCTTAGGACTTCTAGACTAACTTCTTCATAAAAAAAAAACACAACACACTAACAGTTGAGATGAAGGACAGTCCAGAATTTAAACTTCTACACAAGACAGCTTGTTCTCGACTTGTTTCATTCAGAATTTCTCACTGAATTTGGGCAAACAAACTGCAAAACACTGCACTCTGGCTTAAAGAACACCTGACTTTGCAAGTTAATAACAAACTTCTCTGTCAGTTTTGAAAAATACTTCAGATAATAAATAGGGCAACAAATAAGTGTAAAACGCTAAAGCCCAGACTTTTTTTTCAGAATTCAGATCATCTGAAAAATTGATCTTTGACAGAGATGTTTCCCTGCCTGCAGATTAAGAGTATCTGCACTACTCATCTCAGTGGCACAGAATAAATCCACCAAAGATTGGGAGGCATTCAGCTGATCTAGGAAATCATGTAAAAACCCTAGTTACTGAATGAAACTTTCTGTAAATAATTACGTATTAAGAACAGATTAAATAGTAATCTTTGAGTATTCAACTCAAAATGTGAAGGGAAGCATTCGACATACATTTTCTCCAGGAGAGCCAAGCAGATAAAGCATTAGTTACGACTTTGGCTTGGTAAGAAAAAGCAGAGGAGATAAAAGCTATGGAATACAAACGAACACTTTTCTATACTAACCCTCTAAGAGGATGAACAGTTTGCTCACCTTTAAAGCTTGATCAGGAGTTAAATCATTAATAACTAATTCCCCCTCAACAACTCTGCGAAGCTGCGAATCTTCTTCAAATATTGACTCCATATTTAACACCATCCATGAAAACCAGACCTGTACAACACAGTAATAATGGAAATGTTGGTAACAAAATTGTAGGTGCAGGATCAGAAAGCTTGCTGTTTTCTTAAGTGTATGTCTTTTCCAGATTTTCATTACAAACATGAAAGAGTATTGTCACATCAAGGCAAGAAAAACACTTTCTTTACCTACATTCACACATCCTTTTTGTATATTGTATTATTTTGAGAAAGGAAGGCGAAACCAGGGACCACTGATAGAATTCGCCTGAGAGTTTCAGAGGGATACCATAAAACAGGATCTCCTCTCTCCCACCTGCACTACATTTCCAGCTGGGGTACTACAGGTTTTTTATTTTTCTTTTTGCTTCAGTGAGAACCTTTTTAAGCAGAAAGAAAGCAAAATATTAATCAGAAATTGACTGATCCAGGAGAAGAGTCAGTCTTAAATTTATTGAGAGAAAACACGTAGTTGAGAACAACTGAAGATTCTTATTAAATAAGTTCTATTGTATGAATTCTTGGGCAGATCAGACAAACTTCATCTTTGAAAAATTCTTCACGCTCCCTTTGGTGTAATAAATCTGCAGCATTCTCTTATGCTAAATTAGGATTTTATCACAACACTGCCCACAGAAAGGGGGATATGGAAAAAGAGCGAGCAACAGAAAGTCTGCAACAACTTGTGAAAGCAGGAAAAAAAAAACCTGCTGCCCATGGAAACTGTAGATGCCCCATCCCTTGACGTGTTCAAGGCCAGGGATTTGAGCAACCTGATCTAGTGGGAGGTGTCCCTGCCCATGGCAGGGGTTGAAATTAAATGATCATTCGAAGGCCCCTTCAACCCCAACCCATTCTATGATTCTATGATACCACTTACCTGAGAGGAGTTGGCATTTCCCTCAACAAAGGATGGTGTCACATTGCCTGCCACAATCCAGCTTACAAGCGAAGACAGCAGACCTTTGTCACAATGATAGCCTAAAGCATTCTGCAAGGAAACAAAACTGTTTATTATTATTTTGTAGGAAGCCTAACAGATGATTTACAAACTACAGACATCATGCTGCTTTTATGTTCCTTTCTACCTCATATGACTACTTCCCAACATTAGCTCAGCCAACCAGCACTGAATCCCTTGTTTGTACCTCATTTCTCATCAGTGAAAAGGTTGGTTTTTTTAGTGACTATTTTCCAAAAGATGATGCTCTATTGTTGTTCTCAATATACTATTGAACATATGAAATGCAAAGACCACAAACTAAGATACTGTTACAGAATTATTCTGAATGAAACCTGAGTTTCAAGTAGATTTAATTATTATTAAAATATAATTTATTCCACTAATCCTGAACCACTCGGAACCAAACCAGATAGCATAACCACATCATGCATTATTACAATTGTTGTTGGTACCTTTCAGGAAAACAGATTCACATCAAAATGAGAATAAGTAACTCTAGAACTGACATTTACTCAATAGCAACACAAACACAACAAACTGTTTACCTTGTGTTGTTGGTAAAGCAGTTTTTGTACGCAGTCTTCCTGACTGTACTGAAAAGCAGCTTTACAGAGGTGATCCAGCAGGAAAAGCGTTGCCCTGTCCCTGTGCCACAGCTGCTGGCTGGTGAGGACCTGAACCCAGAACTCCAGTACTGCAGCCGGCCCCACACCATTTGGCTGGCTGCTTAGGAAAATGTGAGTCTGCCAAATTAAAGGGTAGAATCATTCAAATGCTTTCAGCTTGAATTACAGCATAAGAATTTTATGAAGAACTGTTTAACTTGCATGAGGCTGTGGGCCTACCCTTAAAATAATACAGAGCAATGCTCTCTATACCTATGTAAAAACAGGTTTATCATCTCCAATCTCCAAAAGAGATTCTGCAGACTGAAGAACTGCACATCTCACACAATCAGCAGAAACAGACACGAACACAGGACCCCCTGCAAACTGCAGGTATAAATAACACCTACATGTGAGGCCTTGCCTGCTGTTCCTACAATAGGTACAGATCTCTTTAGTCCATACCCTTCTCTGATGGCAGTGGGCCTTGGTTCTCGAACCCTCGTAACGAATACTGCAGTTTTCTAACACAGGAACATTTTTTCATACTGTAGCTTTACATTAATGGACAAAAGCAAAGCTTCAAAGCATCTAGTAAATCTGTTCCATTCCTCAGCTAACACAGGTGAGACAGTAGTGCTGTGTACCACGTTCCCTTTTCAGACAGTTTTGTTACCAGAAAATCTGTCTTTCCAGAAGTCGAAGGCACAGTTGATATTTCCACTGATACATGCATCTTAAGCAAGTTTAAGCCAAAGTATTTCAGGAAACCAAACCCAACTTTTCAAGCTTAGTGCAGAACACTCTATGGATGCAGAACTGCCACAATCAAGTATTCTTTCTAACTTTAAGCACAAACTCAGTCAAAAAAAAAAAAAAAAAAACTATTTTTAAGCATCGCCCCTGCTATTTTCTTTAAACATTATCTTCTTACCTGTATCATACTACTGAGCAGCTTAACATTTTCTCCATAGCTCACTCCTGTCAAGTGCTGTGTTACCTTGTGGGTAACCTGCTGGGTCATGCCTTGAGGGACTCCACTATCCAGGTGAAGGAAGAGTTGAACATGTGATAAAAACCTAGAGATATCAAATTAAATTCCATTAATTTTAAACTTTATTTTACAGCTTAAACATAAAAAAACTGCTTCTAGAGAATTTAAAACTTTAGCATGAAGCACAACAGCACTTGCTGACACACACACACACACACAAGAATCTTGCTTCACAATGATGCTGCAGAGTTACTTGCTCCACTTTAAACATATCATAGGAATATTATGAAGAGTTCAAGGCAGACCGTAATTCAGGGCAGTATATCTGGACTAAAGGTATTTGAAACTGTAAGGCAATCTGAAGATCTGAGAACGGACCAGTAGGTAGCGCTGCACAACAAGCCTTGAAGCATGGCCAAACTGCAGAGCAATATACCTTGAGTTTCCAAATAGAAAACAGTAGCTTGCATTGGCTACCCAGCTTTTTGGAAAGGGCAATGTTTCTCGGAAATCACACACACTTCCCCCTCACGTGTCACATTCTCACTAAACACGAAACCCAAAATGAGATATGATACATTTTAACTGTTAATCTTAGCTTTTGCTTTCTTTAGCAATTAAGATATTAGGAACATACGAAACTTACTGTTCATTCTTCAGGAGATAATATTGACAAGAGTAAAATACAGGTAAAATTTTATCCAGTACATGGACTACTGTTCTCAGATATCTAGACTGGACGAGTACACCCAAAAGGGGGATCCCTTCAGCACAGAACTTCTCAATGCTGTCAAAACAAAAGAAATAAGAAAGAGCACATAGACTATTTGTAAGAAGGGACATGGGATGTTGGCTTTTTTTGTAAACTGAGGTGTAAAGACGTTGATATATTTACACAATCTTTGAAATCCTGAAGACCTAAATACAGAGTTTTTTTCTTCAGCTGCAGATGTAAATCAATAGCTGGAAGATTTATTTTTTTTAAATCTTTCCAGTCTTTTGGGGGATTTACATCCTCTCTTTCAAAAACCAAAATTGATTGCTGAAGATGGGTGCCTTCACCACGTTTCAATCAATTTAGAACTCAGGGTGCTTGCCTAACCTTGTCAATCAGTTTCCCAGCTTCATGTTATCTGCCTTTGACATGTCCTTAGGATGAATGATCCTCTTTTTCTGCACTAGCTACTGATGAAGCTCAGACTTCACCTTAGAGTTTATACTTGGACAGTTATGATTAGATGAGATGAATCCCACTCTTGTACAGAAAACTACTGGCAGCTGATATGGCACATTGCTCTGCATCAAGCAGAAACAGTGGAAAAGTGTTTTATATTAGAACAAAATGAAAAATATTAGTCTTATGTGTACTGCGCAGTCACAAAAAAGTAGGCTTCCCAAGGGCTTCATTTTAGGGCCACTTGTCCTTAATATATTCATAAATGACCTGGATGCAGGACTGGATCAGACGAACCCTGTGATTCTATTCCAGCTTGGGATATTCTGTGATTCTATGAAATACAGCATTAGGTCACTAGTATTTATTACAGACCTTTAATTCTGCACTTTTGTGCAGTAAATATCAGATGTGCAACAGTTCTTCAAAAGGCCATACAGAGCGCTTGGGAAAAAAAATATCAAAAGCAAAGAGGTTCCTTGGTTTTCCATCTGTGTTCAGTCACGTAAAAGCTTCCACCCTCAAACCAGATTACCCTCATATTAGTCTCAAACTGATCTAGTACTGTTAGTAAGTTTGTATGCATCTATGGCATAACCATACCATCAAGCAATGGCTTGAGGAAGAAGAAATCCAAGACAGTCTTCTGAGACAAGTTAACGCAAAATTCAATGCAGAAAACAAGTTATTCAGAATTTTGATGAAGAGCCAGAGATATTTAAAAATTGATCACAGATTCAAAAAGTACAGCCCTGGGAAAGATTATGAATCCAATCTATCCCTGATTTTGTATCTTAATCACTTAATATTATTTATAATATAATGTTAATATTACACTTGATTATACGCACAGTTGATTATAAGCACGAGCATTGCTTATAAAGCAACTGAAAGCATTGGAAACAACTGTGTTGGAACACAGTCAGGGCTAGGAGGTTCTGCAGAAAGGTTATATAGCTCTTAATTTATTATTATCAACAGAAGTGGTTTCCTCCTCACTATTTTCTGAATGTTCTGCTGCAGCTCTACTAAAAAGTTACCAACTAAACAACCCTTTCAGTAAGTGTGGTTAAAAGTTCGTACGACTGAAATGGCCAGAAATACTGCCTCAGTTTCGCTACTATTTCTAATCGCTATTTTCACCCCAATGTGGAGAGGTCAAAGTTAGTACTAGCAAAATAAAATAATTGGCATAATGCTCAAAACTGCACGTCCCTGAAGACCGCTCAGTTCCTTGCATCAGAAGTCGTTTATCATCATAAGATGTTAGTAGCCCTCAGCTCACCAGCTACTGGGCTGTTCCTCCCAAAGCAAACACAAAGCACGCTTACCTATGACCTAGCATGGTCATGGCCAGTGCCAGGTAACAGCCGATGGGGATGCCAGCTTTAACAGCCTTCAGGAGGGGGTGAAGCGTGACTGACTCTGTCATGTCGAGCATACTGTCAGACACAGGCACTGCAGGCCAGCCATGCTGCATGCCACGGTCATTTCTGTGAAGCTTCAACCGCAAAATCAAGCCCCATGCCCACTGGTTAAAAGAAGTCTCTGGTGTTTCTCCATAACGAACAATGCTGGCTAAGTAGGAGACCTGCAAGAAAGCAGAAGGAAGAGGAATGAGAGGAAGCACAGCTATGCTATGGCATGAACAGCATTAGCACAGGACTTGGGTTAGCTTGGATGAGTGACTTCTTCTATCACAGTACCATAAGAATATAGATAGCAGTAACAGTATCAACCTACAAGGGGACCAATCTGAAACTTTTATTTCTCATACAAACATTCCACAGAAAACAGCATTTTCAGAGAGCACTGTAGGTGGAAAAATACTGAGAGCTAGGATATTTTAACATTCTAGTACTAAGACAGCATAGGTCTTAAAAGTAAGAAAGTAAAGAAGTCTCCAGCTGCAGTTCTTCCTACGTATCACTAGCAGTACATTATTCCCTGTAAATCTGAAGAAGAAATACCTGTTTTATGCTTTCAGAAAGCAGCCCAGCATATGGTTTCTGGGAGAGATATTTCAGGTATGCTTCCAGAACCATCAATGCAACTTCGGAATGGACAGCTGGATCCAGATGAAGAGTATCCTGCTAAAAACAGGATCAAGAATCACAGCAAAACTTCATTTAAAAGAAAAAAAAAAAAAAAAAACCCAACTTTGCTTCATTTAAAAGGTCTTTGCAACCATATGATTAAGTTGCACTAAAAATAACCCTTAGTTTACATGGCCAGAAGGAGAATAAGTATTGCAAGGCTTGGTCAAAACCTTTACCGGTAAGAAGAATTTTGGCCCAACACTGAAAGATAACAAGATCATATTGGGCAATACGAAGCAGAACAGTTGCATTACTTCCAGAAGTGATCATAACCATTAGATCATGCACATCATGGGATTTACAGTAATTAATCCAAAGATACATGGATACATAAATTTAATTTATATGGTACAAGCACTGGAAAATTTGCCTTTAAAAAAAAATGGAATAACCAGAACCTACTACAAATTTTATCAAAACATAATAATTCCTCTTATCAACTGCCACTTTAAAGAACTATTTTCCCCACCTCTGACATGACTGTTATTGCAAAGCAAAGACCTGACAGTTTCTTAACTGGTAGTTTTTTTCTTAATGGTAGTTTTCTCTACCATTCCGTTGTGTTCATGTGTCGTCAAGAAATAGGGAGAAAAAGTAAGGCAAACCTCATTTCCAAGAATCAATACAGCAAGGGGAAGAGTTCAGTATGATCACGTGCACAGATTACAATACTAAAATGTATCACCGAGCATAGGCAAAAGGATTTTTCCCAACTTTATTTCTGGTTCTCTCTCAAAAACAAAACAAACAGAAAACCACATTCAGACTGGATTGAACGCCAAATGGATGAAGCTCCTGGAGCAACCTTTCTATGGAATGTTTTTTGGTCATCTAAGTAACGCTCAGGGCTTTGAAAGCTCTCTACTTCAATCACTGAGGTTTTTGTGCATTGTGGGAAAAACATACCTGGATGTTCTCATACATACCACTTGAAGGATTCCTTTATTTCTGCAGTCAGAGGTATCTTAAAATCAAGTGACTAACAAAAAATATCCAGTCAGCTGTTTTGTCAGCTATTTCCCTCTCATTTAGGAGAGAAGGAACTCCTGCTTAAAGCTTTTAGTTTCAACTACAGTACCACAAAATACCAGCAGAAGGCTAGAAAGTTATTGTGAATTTCCCATCCCACGCCTTCAAAGATACAGTAGTCATATCAATAGCATATAATTATTTTTCAAGTTTAGTTAACAGTCCTAGGTTGAGTAATACTTCTTTCCTCTGAAAAACTGTCCAGGCGCAGGCCTCCTGATTAATACGTACCTGCTCACCAAATCCCCAGTTTAGACCTTCCAAGATAATGCAGGCGAGTTTATTCTCCACCGTTGTTAGACTGTAATTTAGTAACCAGTCTCGAATCAGTGCTATCTCAGATGAAGAAGGCTTCCACAGGTACAAGGGCAATTCTTTAAACAGATACAAGGAAACCTTCGAGAAGAGAGAAAAAAGTATATTCAATACTTACTGTGGAACAACAATCAGCACTATACCCTTATGCAGTGATATAGTCAAAAAACAGTCAGGTTTTTAACTTGATCCATTCATACTGTGTACCTGGTCTGTATGATCTCTACCTAGTTTTAACTGGGTGTCTACTTTAAATGACAGAGGTAGGAACTTACCATTCCAACTTTCTCAATAGTCTGTTTAACTCTATCCAGCAGTACAGAAATAATCTGTGTATGGATGCTGGCAATTGCTCCCAGGAGTTCACGGCCAACTTTTGAAAATGTCTCCCTTGTTGAAAGACTAACATATGACACCTGAGAAGATGACCAGAGAGAAGTTACTCATTATGGTTGATACTGACACTGCAATAAAATCTGTTTTTGAAAATACAGAACCAAACTGCTCTTCGTGATTTTGGACAAGGTTGATAAATGCCACATTAAAACTGACTGTCCTAACAGCTCATCAAATTACTACATCACAGTGGCAAAAATGAAGACCAAAACTAAACATATGAACAACAACAATAAAAAATTGCAACACACCACACAAGGTATTTCAGAGCTACAAGTTAAACTTGAGAAAAAAGAACACACCATGGTTTTTTTCCGTTTATTTCATTCCATCTTGGTCTCAAGACTACTGTTCTTCCTCCACAGAAGGAAGCACTTTAGGACATTTTAATTCAGTAATAAATTATAAAGCTCAGAAACAGCTCTCTTCATTTTGCAGTTGAACAAACTACAGGAGCCATAAATGTTTCACACTTATGTCTGTTAGAAAAGATGAGAGCATTGTTCATCCGTCTCCTGAATGGACCAGTAAGATTTCTCACCTCATAGATCTCCAGAACAATGATTTTGATAAAATCCTCATCAACATCAGCCCGTTTGGCTTGTGCCATCTGAGCAAATGTGGTAAGTAGACAAATTTCTTCTGAGCAGTTCATTGATTGGAGATACTTTTCAAAATTTTCAAGGTGCTGTGGCTCTGGAAAAGTCACACGGTGTAAGTGTTATCTGACATACATAATCAGAATTTATACAATTATACAAATTCAAAAACGGAGAAGGAATGACTAATAAAGCATACTCTCTTCAGAGGTTCTTGTACCAGCTGACTAAAAAAAACAGGTGCAAGAAGCATCGTAATATGCAGTGAGCCCATGCAATTCAGTAAATACACTAGTAAATCAAAATGAAAGCTAAGCCTACTTCAAGAACAGCTGGAATATTTTATTTTAACTACATGGCGCTGATCACTCACAGGAAGAACTACCTGAATCTGTTTTTTAAAAAATGTTATCAGCATTTCAACTTCCATTATGGGTTGCAGCAATTAATTCTACAGATTAAAGTCCATTAAATTCCATCCTCAATCAGTCAATAAAAAATTAAAACTAAGCCTACACAAGGACAGCAGAGAGATTTTGATCAAGTCAAGACAAAAGACACTGCTCATTTCAAATAATGTGATTTCAAGCAGCAGTTAAACTAGGGAGATTATTCTATGCTGGTTACAGATAGAAACACCAAAAGCATCTAGCTCTGGGTCTAAAATATGTCCAAGAGTTACAAGGAAAGCTTAATTCAAGTTTCTCAAATAATACAACAGAATTATTGAATACACTAGCTTGGAAAAATCTGAAAACAGGGAACTGAAGTAGCACAGAAGCACAAGGAGGTCACTTCTTTAAACACAGGAATGACAAGGAACCAAAGAAACATTCCATCTCTTGTGGTGGAAGACAACAGGAAGGGAAGAGCACAAAGAAAGCCCAACAGGACTTGAAAAATAACATGTTTTTAGTTTCTTCCAAAAAAATGAAGCGTCTACATGGAAAAGTAAAGTATGCATTAAAAACTGCCCTTGAGCTGTAAAAGGGTTTTGATAATGGCCTACTTCCCCTAAAGCTTAACATATGAGCAGAAATGGTTTACAGTGATCTTCTCACACCAGTTGAGTAGACTGAACAAGCACTGGTGGTACTCAACTACTTAATCAGCAGAAGCATGCAGTTAGCACACTTGTGATTAAACACTTCCACTAGGCTTAGATTCCACGTTAAGTGCTTTCAAGAATCTTCAAACGTACTTCAACCTGAGATCAGACTTGTACAGCCTGTGCATCTCATGAATGATGTGCTGGAGAATCATGCAATTTAAGTAAAGTTTTTCCATATAGTAACATAAATCTCACTCCTAACAAATGCAGTAGACACACCCCATCCATTTATCTCCCTTACCAAACACTACCCATTACCCTTAGCAGCATTTTTGTTGTTGTTGTTGTTTTGTTTTTACATTTAGCTAATTTTTGTTTGTTTTTTAAGGTAATGCTTAAGGACAGAAGATGACCAGGTCATTATTACATCAAAAGGCCCAGCAGAATGAGGCACAGATTAGGGAAGGGGTAGAATGGGCAAGCAACAAATGAACCAGTAACTGCAAACCTTACCACGCTTGCACCACAATTTGCGTGTTTCATTAGGCATAAATCAGCTAAACAAGAAGGGAGACAGAAGAGAAGAGAGAAAGGATCCGGTAAAGTCAAAGACCGTAAAAGGAAAGGAGAGGGCTGGAGCCAGCTGCTGAGCACACATACCCTAGACCTTCTCTGCAGCAAGACTCATCTCAGCAGCCTCCCAGCTTCCTGCTTTAGCCACATCCTCCCCTGCACTGTACCTGTGCTCCACACCGCAGTTCCCCCATGCCAACCTCAAACTCCCACCAAGCCCTATCTTGGGACTGGGGAACGCAGACAGTGAACAAGGGAGGAAGAGAGACTCCATCTCATCTCAGTGGAGCAACATCTCCATAAGTATCAATAAAGGACCACTCTTCCAAGAGAATGTTAATTCCATGGTCTTCATGTATTAGGGTATGGAATACAGGAAATAAAGCCAGCACTATACTGGTAAATGTCAAGCAAAATAAACTATTTCAGAGGATTAGATGGATTTCACTAAAAACTGTTGATATTGCCTGTCTAGACATTTGTGAAAAAATACCAGAGTGCTGACATAAACCACTGAGAAGAATGAAGAGAATAAAGATATCCTGCATCAGCATACCAGGGACTTTAACACAAAATGTTAGCTAGAAGCAGAACAATGCTCGATCAAAAAAAAAAAAAAAAAAAATGGTTGTTTGTGTCAGAGCTGCAATCTACCACATCATATTATGTTCTCTTTGTTTGAGATGCAGTAAAAAAAACCTTTGCAGAAACAAGACTGTCCTCACTGAAACAGCATAACTGTTACTGATTAGCTCCAAGCTAGCCAAAACAGATCAGCGCTTAATAAAATATACATAGTTAGAGTCTTGGTATCACTCTCCCACTCTGACTGCACTGCCCTGAATGTTAGCTGAGTTTTAAACAGAGTTGAGACGCTCAGTAACTTGAAGATCACCTTTTTCTTCTACTTCTCCATCAAAAGGCTTGGCTGATGTAGTGATAGCTATCTGGCCCATTATCTAGCTGAAGAGTAAAACTGACAGGAAGCGAGAGCAAACCTCAAGAGAACAGAGGCTGTGAAGTAAGGAATTACTGCTTTGTTTACCTGACTCCCTGTCAATCAAGTCCCTGAGTAAGTTTTCCACAAAGATGACAACAAAGAGAAGGTGGCATTCAAACTGGCTTTTAAGTAACTCTGCTACATGTGAAACCACTACAATAGCTGCAGATATCAACGCAGGCCAGAAATAAAGGAAAAACAGAAATAAATGGTGGCATACAGGACAAGAGAAGCATCAAAAAGGACACAAAATACGGGCAACATCTGCAACTGTGAAGATAAGTAGATATCTAGCAACGTAAGTTACTAATGCCAGAACTACCAAGCTTAGGTAAAGAAGGAGGATGGGGGTATTTATACAGCTATCAACAGTTGAAGACTCAAGAACAGTCAACAGCTCATAAAAAAAAAGTGTATGATTCCTAACTCTGTTTTTCAGGATTTAAGTCTCTGTTGAAGGCCATCCTGACTGTTACTACATGGCACTCCTGAAGCTCTGAAGCAGCCAGTAGCACTGACAAACAGAAAGCTAAAAGGACAGTAGATATGCTAATCCCCACTAAAATTAGCATTCGGTCAGACACTTGCTGCAAGCCCATGAACTATCCAAGTTAATTCTGAGGCCTATGGACCTGTCATGCTACCAAGGGTGCATTTAACAGCAGAACCTGCAAAGAATTAAACATGCTGCCGATGCACCTGTAGCTGAATCTATTAAAATTGGTTCTGAATGAAGGAGTTCTACCTTTGAGCCTCTGTTTGCAGTCAGCAGGTTGTAGAGAAGAGCAGAGTTTTTCCAGGTGTTCACTCTCTGCACAATGCATGACAAAGAAGAGCTTCCAAAGCATGCTGCTGGACAATGTTCCATAAGGCATCTCAGACATGAAGAGCCAGACTCCCAGCCTGTAAGGTTTGAAGAGATGCAAAGAGTCTCACCCTGATAAATCCCAATATCTGAAAAGGAGCCATACACCCACATCTCTGCTGTACAACAGAATTAGGAACGTGAGGATTTGTTTTAGTACTTCTATTTTTGAGCTAACCTATTTCTGAACTGAACAATTCCCCAGAGCTTCTGTCAGGTGCTAGAATTTAAGTGCAGCTCCTCCCCATCTTGACACTACCAGTGTGCTGAAAAATCCTGCATACTGCAGTCTTGTTGAAACCATGAAGTCCTTAAAGCTAATGCAATTCCTAGTTTCAAGTATCTCACTCCAAGATGAAGTCAGTATCGATCACATTGGACAGCCTACCTTTTTGCCTTCAGAACATGTAGAACAGCTCTGAAGAACAGCTCATCGAACTCCAGTTGCAATTTCTCCACAGAGTACGGATGCGCTATTGATCCATACTGTTTATTGCCACTAACGTACTGCGCCCAGTGGTCACTCACATGACAGAGTGTCATCCTACACAACAGAACAACAAAGTTGCAGAGGGATCATTAAGTATGTCATCACCAGATAGAAACAGACTTCTGCAGCTACACTCTGGTCTAGTTCCAAGAGACATATTTAATCCTTGGTTTAAGCCTTGGTTTCCAGAAACTGCCATATAAATAGCATGTACTTTTCCTTCCACACTTCAGACAGGGTTAGGCTAAAATTCTTATCTTTCCTTGGTTTTGCAAGCAAAAAATACGTAATATTCTGTTATATCAAACTAATTTGTATGTGAACTTCCAAGCCCTAACGCAATCCTACTTTATTAAATGGCAATACACTAAAATCCCATACAGGAAAAATTTTATTAAGTTCTCACTCTACTAGCACAAAGGAAAACCGATTTTGGTTTTGATTCAACTGCATCCCTCTCAACAACACACTCATATAAGCCACTGAAAGACTTAGAAACAAAGAGCAACTTCTAGCTTCCAATTACATTTGCTTAGTGCAACAAGGATTTTTCAAGGAGCTAATTATAAAAAAAAAAAACAGTTCTACATTACAACAGAAAGAAGGCAGTAACACCAGTTATAAATGGAGCAATTAGAGACATTGCTGAACTTCTGTGACCCCACACACAACCCTGAGTGAAGTCAGCATGGTGTTCCTCAGCTCACCTGGCTCTTCTGTAGCTACAGCATTTAGACTCTGCAGCTCTTCACGTCACAGGCAGCTTTGGGGTCAAGGACTCTGGGATTTCAGATTCACCCATGAGCTAATGCTAAACTGACCAATTCTCACAACAAAAGCTACTCAATAAATGTTTTGGGTTTATTTACGTATGCATTAAGGAGCTCTAAAAAATAAAACAGAGCGCATGAAAGTGATTCAACCATATTGCAGAGAAGATATTCTCTTACTTTATTAGCTGACCAATTCTCTTCACAAACTGTCGGTACCGTGCTCTATTAAATGTTTCTAACCCCACAGACAGAAGTTCCACTAAGGAGTTTGCAAAAGCAAAAATCTTCATCATCTCCTGGGGAGTTGTTTTTTCAGGAAAATAAGTACCTATGACCAAGACAGATAAAACTAAGTCTCAAAAATATGCATGAATTCTGGATACTTAAGTAATTTTTAATTACACACTTTTATTATTAGCCAGCTAGATAGTGAATTTGTATTTTCTTTATGAGATGAATGATAAATAACTGTTAAGTATCAAAGTACAAGTCATCTGAGCAGGTTATAAGATCTCTAGCGAGCAGTTATCTTCATGTACTTGTCCACAGACTTAATAGAATACTTACACACTAGTATTGCTATAGTCTTTTAAATTATCCCATGCAAATAACATATACTTCCATCTATATTTAGTATGTGAGCCGTTGTACCGGTTCTATATAAGTTCACTTCAAAAGTCTTGTAATGCAGTAACATTCTGTGACTTTGTGGTCATTAATACCATTAAAAAAAAAAAAGCAAAACAAAGAGAAACACTATAGTGGCTGATTACCTGCAGACTTAAACCCAAGAAACTGCTGAAACAGTTCATGAAATGGGAATTGTGACAATAGGGCAATCAAGTCATCTTCCAAAAGCAGAATCCAACTTGTTTCAGGATCCTCATCCTATAGAAGAATTCAAACAGTCAGTTTTACTAATAAGAATACTAATTTTACCAATAAAACACATGATAGAACGGCTTCACTACTTTGCTAATTCCAGTTTGCTTTGCAAAACAAAAAGTACAAATGAACTCTCCTTTCCACACATAGAAGCTCCTAAATTCCTGTCTGTGTGCCCCTACACAACAGCACTTGCCAGCTAGAAAAAAAGAGCTAGACAATGCTACACTAGCTTCACTGCAGAAGCTGTGTTGGACAACTGTTCAAATGCACTATTTCCGTGCTTTCTGTATGCAACAGCACCCTTAAATTCAATCTCTCATTACTAATTTCTGGAAATTCCATTACCTACATTTATATCACAGAGAAAAAGGCAAGTAAAATAGATTGAAGGTTCAAATGATGCTTTTAATCTGAACAGCAGTTAGTTTTCTTTATTCCATTTCACAAAATCAATACAATAAGCCTGAACAAAAGCACAAAAAGAAAACAACATCATTCACTATACCTCTTCCCCTCCTTCGTCTACTAGTGTCCAGTTTCCAGATTCTTTCCCAGAGGAAGAGGAGCTTTTCCTTTCAGCTGGTTTCATGTGGCACATGAACTCCATCCTATTTCTGATTTAAAGAAAAAAATCAATTTACAAAAATTTGAAAGATAAAAAACTTAGAATTTCATCGTATTTCAGTTAAGAGATCATACTGGTTTTGGCTGGCATGGAGCTAGTGTCCTTCACAGCAGCCTGTATGGTGCTGTGCTTTGGATTTGTGTTGAAACAAGTGTTGATACCACACAGATGCTTTAGTTAGTGCAGTGCTTGCAGCGTCAAAGCCTTTTCTGCTTCCCCTGCCAGCAAGGAGGCTGGGGTTACACAAGAAGCTGGGAGCAGACACAGCTAGCACAGGTGACCCAGACTGACCAAAGGGATATCCCATGCCTCAGGACCAGCAATAAAAGCTGAGGGAGAGGGAAGCAGACACATTCATAGCAATGATGTTTGTCTTCCCAAGTAAGCCTTTTGTATGATGAGCCCGGCTGTCCTGCAAATGGCTGAACATCATCCTGCTGATGGGAAGCATCAAATGAATTCCTTATTTTGTTTTGTTTGTATACACAGCTTTTGCTTTACCTGTTAAACTGTCTTTATCTCAACCCACATGTTTTTGTACTTTCACATTTTATTTTTTCCTCCCCACACCAGGGGGCAATTAAGCAAGTATTTGTGACACTTTGTGTGACACTTCTGTGTGACACCTGGCTATCTACCAAGATTAACCGATACCAGAGAAAAATATTCGAAACAGATTCAAGGACAAGTAAGCCAAATAACCTAATGCCTTACAAGACTCAGTCTGCAATATTCTGAGAACTATAAATGGCTGTCAGCCCTGTATAAAAAGCATATTTTAATATGAAAGAAATAGAACTATTATCCTCATGCAAGAAGAACCCCTGAAATCAAATAAAAGGATATGATTTTTCAGAAGAGGTACAACTACTTAAAGCTATCACATGGTGAGTCAATGACTAGCAGGACAAGCACAGGCTAGCTGCACTACAGAACTGTCATAGCTGCATAGCTGGATGCCATGCCAACATTAGGAGGACTGGGCTTAGGTACACTGAGCTACCACAGCTAAAGAACTTCCAGGAAAGAGTTGCCTCACTTCAAGCCAGCTCCAATTCCATGTGTTAGACCATCGTAAGGCTGGGATACTAGTTTTCAGACTCTGTACCATCAATATCTTCAGCTGTTCAGATATATACCAGCAAGTTAAATGAACAAGCAGAAGGGCTATACAGATGTTAAAAAATTTAACTTATAACTTCCTTTTAAAAGGAATTATGTACAGGCAGAACTCTGAACACAATGCAACAAAATCTCTGTCACCACATCACCCTCCTAATCTGTCCAAAGCCACACTGATAATGCAAACATACTAGAAACGAAATACAATTTTAAGATAACAGTTTCACAATTCTGAATTTCACAATACTAATCCAATTCTAAATATGGCTTAGAAGTGAAACTGGTTCCTGACACACAGCAGCTGTTACAGAAGCATCAGATCTTTAATAGTAAGTACAGCCACCGAAGTCTGTGCATTCCTGCATAATAAACACTTGAGAGAGCCACCCTGTACACCTT
The DNA here is from genome assembly GCF_964211825.1 of Aythya ferina. Lineage (NCBI taxonomy): Eukaryota > Metazoa > Chordata > Aves > Anseriformes > Anatidae > Aythya > Aythya ferina. The sequence goes on along the minus strand of NC_140299.1, from coordinate 3,449,567 downwards.
GAATCAGTCCTCATTCAAAGCAAAATCTTACCCCACCAACAATACACATACCCTCAGGACACATTTGTTTTCCCAAGCACCTCTAGAGATGAAATGTAAAACAAAACCCTTAAAAACAACAGTCTACACTAATCAAAGTCTCAGTTAATACAGGGTCCGACTATCAAGATACCAGTAGTTTGATTCTTCAACACTAAAGTCTGATGGGTCAGGGCAAGATATGCATTTTATCTGAAGTACATAACAGGAGTTTTCTCTAATGATTAATTTCATTAGATAGCATCTCCTAGCATCATGTACTCCTTCTCGATAAAAAAGCACAAAAAATAAATTAAGAAATACAATCAGCATCTACACCAATTTAGTAAACCCTTTATTCAAGCCCATATGTTGCAGAGGCAGCATTCTGATCAGGCCATCAAACACAGCAAGAACTATTTCAGAATTCACTAAAAAAAGAAGTCAGCCATCACAAGCTATTTGACAGTTAAAAGAAAGCTTTATCATACCACGTGCAGTCAGAGAACGTGCTGCCAAGGCTGTATTTCAAGGTGAATAAATAAAAAGGGTTTGACTTTAACCACGAATCTCATATTTGTGCCTGCTTTTACGACTTTGCCTGCAATGTGCTTTCAGGGTTGCACAAGATTTTACATCATGTTTTCTACTACTAAATCATCAGATCATATTTATAAAATTATATTTCCATACTTACTTGACAGGAGACATAAGCAAGGCAAGAGATTGCATGAAATGAAAGACACCTGATGGGTTATCCAAGACTTTGATCTGGAATGAAATGCAGAAGTCTAAGTATATAAGTAAAACTCAATCCAAGTAAAACAAAAGGGAATTCAGTTTTACCAGAAAAAAATCATATTCTGGGTTTCACATTTATAGATAGTTTTTAGTCTGACCAAAAAATGAGTGGAAAAGACAGTTCTGATAACCTGGAGGAAGTGTTGCTATGGCACAGTATGAGGTACTATAGAGTACAGGTATAAAAAAAAAATAAAGGAAACAAACATCAAGAAGGTACACAGAAAGACAACTTTTCTTCACTTCTCACATACACCTGCACATCAGTGGGAAGCTGAGCACAGGGGAAGTTACAATGCTACCTCCAGTCACCCTTTTGTTTCATGGCTCGCCTTACCCAATTAGCTTAACTGCAATCTTTTCCTAGAGCTAGATTTCCTACATCTTCCCCTCTTGGAGGGGACACCTTTTTTGAAACAACGCCCTGACACCTATGGATACCTAGGTTCCCTCTGGTCTATACAAAATGAACCCTTTTCTGTGCCCTTGAAATTTCCCAGCTAATTAACTTCCCAGGGAAACGCAGCCCAGTCCCATTTCAATGGGCAGGTTGTAAAATCTGTTCTTCTTCATTCCTCCCACACCACACACAGAGGCACTTCCAATCTCACCCGTCAACCCCCCTCCTACCTTCCCACAATAAAGAAATAAACATTCACACCTGAATGAATGGAACAGCCCATTCACCGATCCCAGCTGGGCATCGAAGGATGTGGTTGAAGAGGAAGAGCTGGTCACCTGGACAGCCAATTCTTTGCAGCACTGACACCTAAAGGGAAGTAAATAATCTCAGTGTTTGTTTATATCCTTGCTACATAGAATAATATCACTTCTTCATTTCCCTTTCCAGCAAGCCTCAGTTTTCAGAGCAAGTTAGAGTAGAACAGTATTTAAAAGCCTGCTTGCTTGGCTCTGAGCCACAGTGCAAAACAACAAAATTAATTACAAGGTTATTAAGAAACAATTTATTTAGAGGTCAGCAAGAACAGAAGTTTCTCAAAACTGCTAATTAGAATAATTTAACTTCCAAAATAGAAGCATTAGTACTCTATACACATTTAAAAAGTCCTCTCTGAATTCATCCCACATGTTGGATCAAACAGCTCTATCATGCTCACTCCCTCACCAGCCTCTGCAGCCACATGAGAAGGTCACTCTGAAACTGAGGATCTTCGATAAGCCTGCGAGTGAAACTGAAGAGAACGCTGATACATTCTTTCAAGTGGCCCAAGTCTGAAGAAAGATTTTCAGAGTGCTTTGAAACTGCAAATTAAGAAAAGAATTAAGGAGCTTTGAGGAGCAGCTTTCAGAAGAGTAGCATAAGTTGTTGTTTTGGGGCTGTACAGAAAACTTTGTAGATAACAAGGTATTTCAAAACAGCCATTTGCCAAAACTGACAAACAAGAACACCTATGCAGCATATTTCATTTAACCTTATAATTAAGTATTGGATGCTAATTGCAAGAAGAATATCCTATGGTTGCTCTCATAAAAGGCCCTCCCTCAACATCAACTTTGTAAGAGGCAATATTTACTACACATATAAACTATCTGGGGGCAAGGGACAAAGGGAGGAGAAATATCTGAGGGAGGGATACTTTAGCTAAAAGATACTGGTAGACACCCGAGTAAGTAACGTGCTTAGCCTGAAAGCCAGAAAGATTTCTAATAGAGCTGTGAGATTTCAAATGGCCTTCCAAAAAGTAAAGCAGGAGGTATATCCTTCTGTTTTCAAACTTGTGCATCATCAGTTTTGCAAAGGGACTGTATTATTTGGCCTCTTAGACAAGAGCTTGGACTGCAGGTGTCCCATCCCACCTGATGTTCCCCTACAGCAATCTGTGGCAGGATACAGCCTAGACAGAAGACAGGACACCTGCATTCAACTTCAATTTTCCAGTATGTAGGAAAACTGAAGGTTTTCTGCAAGAAAAGTATTTCACTGATCCCTCCATAAAACCAACAGGTTTTAGGATCAGAGGAGAAACACTCTGGTGTACAATTCCCACCACAAGACTCCAAAACTCCAGGTGAACAAGGTGCCGGGCACAGGCAGCGTTCACCCACCTTGTTCTTGCTGCTGAAGAGCCACCGACCTCAGCAGGGAGGAGCTGTTCAGCAACCTGTACACATAAGACTCCACTTGCAACCGAGATAACACCGAAGTGTACGAGTGTAGTGCCAGCGTCTGGTGCACGTGTTCTGCTTTGGCTTCAAACAGCTTCTTCAGCTCCCCCAACACACCTTCATTCAGCTCCACGGTCTGGTAGCGATGGTGACCTGTCACTTTGCACTGATCTGCACAGACACCCTGTAAAGCGACCAAGTATTTTATGTCAGTGGTTTTCTCATTTTGCATGGTCAAGTGTTGCTTACAGAAAGTAACCCTAACATAACCCTCCCCTCAACAGATTTCACAGCTTTCATATAGGGGACCACTTTACAGGTGTACAAACACTTGGGAGCATTCTACTTACTTTTCAAAGCTGCTGAATACTGAAAATGCACATCCCTGACTTCTGAAAAACACGACTCTCATAAACCCTCAATAACTGAAGTTTAGAGGTACACTTAAAGTGGCTTGCCTGTATCACTGAAAGATGTGAGCAAAATCAGCTGTCTCTGCTCCCACTGAGTGCACCTGCTTCTCACTTCATAGATTTCTGTAAATATTTGGATTTATTATTTTAAACCTAAGATATAGAGTGGAACAAGCTAAATATTTTTCTAAGCTCTCAGAACTCACTGTTGATAGCAATTCCCTATAATACATTTAGAATTTCTGAAGTGAACTGTACTCTTTTTCCCCAAACTGGAGTTAAATAGTGAGAACAATCTTCCCTTGGCCTATCTCTAACTCTTCAGCACGAGAAAGCCACAATACATAACAGGCCATCATTCTTTCACGTCACCAGAAAACATGCTTCAGACCATGCACTTTGGAAGCTTGGCCCTATATTTTTGAAATTATTAGAATAAAATTTTTAAATTAGTAGTTATTAGAATAAAATTTTTAAATTAGTAGTAAGGTAACAATTATTCTGAACCAGGAGGCAGCAAGCTTAGCCAGCCGCACAATAACAAATAGTGACTTCAGTGAAGCCAAAATTGCTTTCAAGGAAAGTTATCAACACAAAACAGAGCCCGAAGAGGCTCAGTGACACAGGCCCATTACACTTTTACTCCCCAGTAAAAAGGAAAAGGCTCTGTACAGCAGATGTCTCTCAGCATTAAACTCTGAGGAACTGTGCTTCCAGTAGCAGGGTCACCTGTGAGCATGACTCAAGTTCCTCTGCATCTGCCACCTGACAGCAGGAAGCCGCCAGGACTGATGTAAACAAGAAGTGTCACTACAGGCAGCAGGCCAGAGGGGACACCATCACTACAGTCCTTCTGGAGCCCCCCAGCCAGCCCTACTCTGCCACACAGCTCCTGCATCTCCTCTAAGGACTGCGACACCAACCTCACCCAGTGCTGTGGGCAGAACTGGCTGGGCACAGGCATTGACTGACTACGGATAAGCCTGACTCCAAAAGAGGTCACTAAAACAAATCCCACTGCCATGCACTCGCCAGAGTTTACATCAGCTGACTTAAGGGTCAACAGGATCTGGAACTGGGGGCCAGTGGAGATAAAGAAAAGCAAAGGCAACCATCTACTTTAGAAGGGAGCATCCTAAATACAGGAAACTTAACAGCAAGTAAAATCAGCGTCCAGAATCACATCCAAATAGTTCTGCTCCAAAAGCAGCTTCAGTGACAGCACCTGCACAGTTTTCTGTTCTTCTTTAAAGGTCCACAATCTCCCCTTTGCATTTTGGCAGTCTGTCGTCATAGCCTGCAGCTCCGCCTCAGCCAGCAGCAGCTGCTTCCTGCAGCGCATGTAGTTCAGGAGCAGCTCGTAGAACTCGTGCCTGTCCTGATGAGCAACACTTTCAAATTCCTCCGCGTAGGAGTCAACATTCTCCAGCCATGAACACGGCTCAAAGATCTTCAGCTGCTCCCTGGTGAACGGCACCAGCTCGGGCTCAGTCGGGAGCTCAGGATAGAGCCTCTCGTTGTGCAGCAGGGGTTTAACAGCCATGACTGTTGGCCTCTCGTAGGAGAGCTCAGCCGACAGGTCTGGGTACAGTGACTTCAGCCCCAAACGCTGCACAGGCGCCTTGGGTTTGTCACGGAGCTGTGAGGTGCTGAGAGGAAGCTTCTCAGAGAAACGGACAAGAGGATTTTTAACATCCTGCGCGTTTTCAGCTCCTTTGTCCCGTGCGATGCCCACTACTGCCTGAGAACAGGCTGCGCCAGGATGAGAGGCACTGCCCGCTACGTCAGAGTGTCCTGATTCACCAGCAGCCACCTCCACAGGGCTGGGTGGCTTGTCCACCTCTTTTTCTTCACTTTTCTCAACATCCCCTCCACGTTCTTTATGTGAGGGGTCAGCTTTGCTCTCCTCTCCATCTGTTGAAGGCTCTAGGGTCGCTGCCGAAGATCCTTTGTCTGCTGAAGTTACATTACTATGGGGAACATCACGTGCATCAGTTGCAGGTTTTCCATCCTCTACATCATCACTGAGCTGAATTTCTGTGAATTCTCCAGGTTGTTCCACTTGTACTTTACTGGCTTGAGAAGATGCTTCTGCGACGGGAGGGAGGAAGACATCATCAGACTCTCGTGTCCGGGATTCCTCGCTACTTTTCTTCTTTTTCTCCTAGAAATAGATTCACAGTGTCGTCAACAAGCAAACCCCTCCTCCTGGCATCCCGAATCCCACCATCACTAAAATCAGCATTTGCCAACATCACTGACAAAAAGCCCCTCTTACCAGATTGATTTTCATGGTATTAAAGGTAAAAAGAAATGCATTAAACAGATCCCTGGTCTTTAAGTGCCCCTTAAGCACTGTGCACCAATGTCTACTGTCTTGGTCACTTCTCCATCAAACATCTCAATATTTCTACATTAAAAGCTACATATTACCCAGGGCAGAGTTTCACTGATGTATAAATAATCCAGGTAACAGGACCCTGCCTGACCTCTTGGAAAAAACTCACTAGATTTTACCATACAGCAATTAGTTATTTTAGGATTCATCTCAAGTTTTATAAAAGTATCTTAACAAACTGAAAATTATTTTCAAAAGGTAACTTCAGAACAAAGAAAGGTCTAGAATGCAACCCCTAATCATATCTGAAAACCACCACGAAATCTGGGCCATTATGGAAATACCTACTGAAAACAGGTGTTACAGACCAGAGACGCAGAACAACTTAGAAGTGACATGAAAATTGTAAACCACCAAGTTATCCACCTAGGGGTATGCAGTTCCCACAAGCCTAGTCTGAAGTATAAATTTGTAGCCTCCTTCCCAAAGTACAGCAGGGGTCATGAATCACAGAATCACAGAATTTCTAGGTTGGAAGAGACCTCAAGATCATCGAGTCCAACCTCTGACCTAACGCTAGCAGTCCCCACTAAACCATATCCCTAAGCTCTACATCTAAACGTCTTTTAAAGACTTCCAGGGATGGTGACTCCACCACTTCCCTGGGCAGCCTGTTCCAGTGCCTCACAACCCTTTTGGTAAAGAAGTCCTTCCTAACATCCAACCTAAAACTCCCCTGGCGCAACTGAAGCCGCACGGCGCATCTATAACCACTCTGCTAACAGTGTGCCCACAGGCTGCGTGCGTGCACCGAGCACTTCCAAGAAGCAAAAACTGCTCAGAGTCAGGTTAAAGCACCCCGGTTGTGGATGACCCAAATACCATAACAAGGCACGAAGCAGAAATCAGGAAAAGCTCCCAGCACCCCTCCAGGGCTGGGGAAGAGGTGACGGGTTTGGGGGCTCAGTGACAATTCCCCAGCTGCCCAGACACCGCCTCACTCGAGGGCCTCGCGGAACAAACACCCCGGGGGCCCTGCGAACCGCAACCCCCAGACCCCTCTGAACCCGGGCGCCTCCTCAGAGCTTCCTTACGGAGCGGCATGGCACCGCGCTCGCTTTCCAGGCTGTGCTCCCCTCCATGAAAGCCTGCAGCACCCCCAGGGGCCGGGACCCCCTCCCCAGCCCCCCCCCCGTCCCTTACCTTGTCCCGGGTCCGGGCCCGGACCCGGCGCGGCCCCCTCACGGCCTCCGCCATGGCCCCCCCTCTGCCCGCCCGGCCGCAGCCGGAAGAGGAGCCCCCTGCCGCTGCCCCGCCCCCGCCCGCTGCCGGCCAATCGGCAGCGCCGCGGCTACGGGAGGCGCAGAGGGACAGAAAGGGGGCGAGGCGCGCCGCTTCGCTCCCCCTCCTCCCCCCTTACTCCTGTTGGGTGTTTTTCCCAAAACAATTCCCGTTGGACTTACAGAGTCACAGAATCACAAAATTGTCTAGTTTGGAAGAGACGTCCAAGATCACCCAGTCCAACCTCTGACCTAACACTAACCAGTCCCCCACTAAACCATATCCCTAAGCTCTACATCTAAACGTCTTTTAAAGACCTCCAGGGATGGCGGCTCCACCACTTCCCTGGGCAGCCTGTCCCAATGCCTCACAACCCTTTTGATAAAGCAGTTCTTCCTAATATCCAACCTAAACCTCCCCTGGTGCAACTTTAGCCCATTCCCCCTCGTCCTGTCACCAGGCACTTGGGAGGACAGACCAACCCCCACCTCGCTACAGCCTCCTTTAAGCTATCGATAATTTCACAGCTGTCCAAGCGATAATGAGGGTGTTGCTCACCCAAAAAGTGCACTGCCAGTTATGTTACGGAGCAGGAGAAGTAGGACAAGCAGGAACAGCTTTAAACTAAAAGAGGGGAGATTTAGATTAGAGGTTAGGAGGAATTTCTTCCCTCAGAGGGTGGTGAGGTGCTGGTACGGGCTGCCCAGAGAAATATCGGGTGCCCCAGCCCTGAAGGTGCCCAGGGACAGGCTGGATGGGGTTTGGGACACCTCTTCCAGTGGGTGGCACCCATGTCCATGGCAGGGGGGTGGAACTGGGTGGTCTTTAAGGTCCCTCACAACCTGAGACATATGACAAGAAATAAAGGTCGTAATAAATGCTAGTGGCTTAGTGCTCTGTTTCATACAATCACAGAATATCCCAAGTTGGAAGGGACCCACAATGATCATCTGGTGCAGCTCCTGGCTCCACACAGGACTACCCAAACCCTTCCCTCAAACAACTAACCATGCCATGCCTGATGCACCCCAGGCTGGCCCTCCTGGCTGCCAGGGCACGCTGCTGGCTCGTGTTCAATTTGCCATCAGCCAGAACCCCCAGATCCCTTTCCCCATGCCTCTCATCCCCCAGTCTGTATGTGTATCCAGCATTGCCCTGTGCCAGGTGCAGAATCTGTTACTTGTTCTCGTTAAACTTCTTGATTGCCCAGCCGTCTGATTTGTCAAGTTATCCATGCAAGGCCGCTCTTCCCTCCAGGGATTCAACAGCTCCTCTGTACTTAGTATCATCTACAAACTTACTTGGTATACCTTTCAAGTCTTGCATCCCAATCACCCAACATTAAATAAAACTGGTCCTGAAATGCAGCCCAGTGGATAGCAGTCCATGGGAAGAACAGACTCCTGTTTAAGGAGTGAAGGGGCAGGCTGGGCTCCTCTATTTGGGTCTGGGAGAAGGCTGAGGCTCTCTATAGGGGTCTGCAGGGAGGCCCAGCCTTCCTATAGGGACCAAGGAGGAAGCTGGTTCCTCCACTGGGGCCTATAAGGTAGTGAAAGTCTTATGCACCACTTCAAAAACAACAAGGAAAGGGAATTTGATGAAGATAAATATCAGTTCAGCATTTATGGGCACACAGACTTTTTTCACAGTAACTTCATGTCTGGACACTCCTCTTCCAAGCCAGGATTTGCTTGGCTTGAGGTCTCTTCAATAAGTTGTTGAACAACTGTTGTATTCAGGGCATTAGAACCAGCACCCTTATTTGGGGATTACTTCTGCACATTCAGTGAGTGTGCAAGCCAAGTTTCAGCCTCACTGGGAAACCTCTATATCCAGAAAAGCCTAGCACCCTCTATTGTACTCTGTCAGCTGAAAAATCCCTATAAAGAAAGCATGAAATGTCTTATGGAGTAAATCGTTACCATGCTAACCTTGCTGCAGCAGCAAACTCTAGGAACCATAAAAGAATTACTGATGTTTACAAGCTGAAAGTGGTAGAATCAAGTCCTGAATCTGTATAAACATGCCTGATGGGTTATGATCCCATCCAACCCTCAAAAACAAAAATCCAACCAAAAAAAACAGGAAGCAAAGGAAAACTGCCTTACATGGCCAACAGCTCACAGCTGATCACACATAGTTGTTCTCATGCCAGTTTTCCTTGGTGTGTTCTCTCCCATAACTATCTTGGTATTTATACAGAACAAGCACTGAAACAAAAGCTGTGGAAAGATATGTTCTTGTAGGCTTTCTTCCAGGAAACGCAAGTCCCCCCACCTGATTGTGGTAGGATGCTTTGAAGATGTATCAGCCTCAGACCCTGCAGAAAGCAAACATGACAGCATAGGAAGAAAAAAAAATCCAGCACACAACTCAGAACTGTTATTTTTAATATATATATATATATTTAAAGAATTAAAACTACAACAGGCTCCTTCAGAAGAGTATTTCTATACTTGGTCTTTTAGGAAAAGAAAAAAAAAAAAGGACAAATTATTCCTTTTATTGTGCACTTTGTACATTTCATGCAAGAGGACAAAAAGTAAAGCTCATTGTGATCCTTTCCACATAAAGAAATAAAGCATATCCCCGGGTACCAGTGTGTTTAGGCACACACTGAAGTTGCGTGGATTCAACTTGAAGAACATCATGCAGCCAAGCAGCCCCTGTTGCTCCAGGTTTAGACAGCTAAATTGTGTCCAGCACCCTCTGTCCCATATCCCCATGCTCAGTATAGCAAGGCACCGAGGAGCTGTTAAGCCACACAGCACAGAGAGACCAGCAGCCCTGAGGTATGTGAGCTTCTGCATTAAACATGCAATCATGTATAAGGCAACAAAAAGGAGAAGTCCTTTGAGAAGACCTGACCAGGAAATCAGTTTCATGGCTCCACAGCTAAGTTTGTTTCCAGTGGTGTGCAGACAGAACTAGACAGACCCTGCAGAGTTACTGCTGAGGATGCCTCTAGGAGTCAGAGTGAGGAAGTCAGAACAAATATTTTGTTGTCAAGCCTGCTAGAGCAGAGGGAGAAGTAATTCAGATAGAGAGTTGACGATTTCCCTTTCATTTTTACTGCCACTCAAATCCCTGCTGAAAACGGATGCTACATTTGGATCTAGCATCAATACATGTCCAAAGTTCAGGGATTCCCAGAAGTTAATCAAATGGGACTATCTGCAGCCTACCACGGACAAGTTATACCACGAGCCTAAAAAACCACAAGCCCCTCATTGGAGAGGTGGTGGAAGAGCTGTCTGACTTCCTTCCGATCCTCAACAGTATTGCAGGGTGAGAGACTTGCCAGCAGGTTTGTAGTGGCACAGCCCTTTGCTGGGTTTCTGTTCTGTGAACTGCTGCACCACACAAATCAGCACCAAACAGCACAGCAAAGCCAGACCCATGATGTAATCGATGGTGCTCCTCTATGTAGTCAGCTCCCAGAGAAACATTACTGGAATTAAATCCAAATTACAAGTTTAATCGCCATTAATAAAAGACTTCAGAAACAGGCCAAAGTGTACCCTTAGCTCTGAACACAAGCCAGCATGCCCAAAGCTTTGCATAGCTCCCCTTGGCACAAGTGTTTTTTAGTTATTTGGAGAGGAGAAGGCTCCAGGCTCTCCCAGATGGCTGCACATAGGAAGCACTTCAAATCAAAAGTTTCTTGCAATGCAGATCGCCCTCTGTCCAGTTCCATTGCTTTTACTCTTTTTCTTCCCCTGAGCGTGAAAATCAGATATATGTCCAAGGAGTTTGCTTATTAAAAGAATAAATTTTTAGTAGGTGCTTTCTGAATGCACAAATAATTATCAGAGTCCTCAAACACTTTCTTAAAATGAAGAAGCACTGCAGTTCTGTGTCGCTGAGAATAACTGAAAACACCGACTGCCGCGCTGGCCAGACTGACAGTATCTTCTGCCTGGAGAACCTAGAGAACAGGATGGACAGCATCAAAATCACAGCTCCAGTTCACACAAGGACAGAAGGGCTGACAAAATTGTCACTCCCACCCCGTCACCTCAAGTGTCCTTTCCCCTAAGTGGTGGCCTTTCTTTCTCCACTGCCCCTCTGTTGAAGTTGCATCTCTTGTTAAGCCCTTACTTCATCAAACTCGAGTACTTACCGTGGCTATTAGTGGTGTATCAAGCTGTAGCCATCAATTGTGGCATAATCAGGGTCACCTAAAACACAAAGCACAAAAATATTAGGTCTGCCTGTGGGAAGTGCTTGTTAAGAGACTTTATGCAGGGCAAGACCACCATGCGCTGGCCACCTCTGTTATAAAGGAGCCAGGGATGGGGCTCAAAGAGATGAGTTGATTTGCCTAAGAAGCAAAGCAGAATTTAGTTTTACTGAGTCCCACTGTGTTATCCCATCCCTGAAGTGGTCTGGAAATGACGAATCACATGCTGTTTAAACAGAGAAGGGCCTAAAATGCAGAGACTGGTGAGACACCAAGCTTAGGCAATGTGCACACAAAGGGCTTTGATCAGAACTTATAGGTGAAATTTTGCCACCAGAGTCAGTAGCCAACTTCCCAGCATCTTTCCATGGGGACTGGACTTATAGGAGGAGCTGGGCCTCGAGCAATCCCTTTAGACAGATGAAGCTTGTGGTCCTATGGGGAAGAGCAAGATCAGAGAGATCCTCTGTGGGAGCAGAAGCCACCTAAGGTAAGGAACTCACCTGGCCCACTGGTTGGGGTGGGTAGAGGCGCTCTCCTGCTCAAAAAGAAACAGAGGTGAGGACCTGCATGGCTATGGGACTCCCTCCCATCCAAGGGCACCTGCCCAGGCCATTATTCTGGCTCTGTGGCTCCCAAACCACCCTCCTGGAACTCACAGGAGGGCAAGAGGTTTGGCCAGCCTGGGCTTTCTGGAGGCCTGGCCATGTTTTGGGTCATTCACCAACAGCCTGCTTGGCAGACACAGGAATTGAGGCTGCTACAGTGACGAAGAGGAAAAAGTCACCAAAAAACACTGCATTGGCAAAACATTCATGAGTGAGCCTCGGGGCATGCCTTTTACATGCCTCTGCCCAGGTGAGCCATCAGGAAGCCATAATTAGGCATGACTCTTCTCCTGACGCAACAGCCGGAGGTGCACACTCATCCTTGGCAAGAGTCTTTAGCCCTGAATCCTCATCTTCCTCGTGGCCGAGGCATCTTTCACCCTGACCTCAATTCTCTCCAGGCTGCCTTGCTTTTCTGCTGTCTGGGTACCGCAGCCCCTCACCTCAACCCAAAGGACTTGTGGAAGAGGCTTGGCACAAGGAAAACTGAGCACAACCTCACCACAAGCACCTTCAGAACAAGATTCCCAGCCTCAGGACGGGAAAAATCACCTCAAAAGACAAATAAGAGCAAAAAGCTCTGGGTGGACTTGAGGGCTTCCTTGAACATGACGTAGCAGGCATCATGCTGGAATAATTTCTGCTGGAGAGAGCAATGGGCTACATAGCATGGGAAATATTTTCCTGTAATACTCCCAAAGCTTCCAACAGACCAAAAGTAATAAAATATGGTTTTGTTTATTCGTTTTTTGTTTTGGTTTGGTTTTTAGACAGCATCAGTTGCAACAGCAATTGCAAATTATGTCCCTTACCGTGATATAGGTACGGAAACCGGACTTCTCACAGGAGTGGCGTTTCTCTGTGTGTTGTAGTAGTTTTCATAAACAACAGGAGCTAGGAAGAGTTAACAGCAGTAAAGCACAGACCTTTCACAAGGTGCTACTCGACAACCCCAACATTCAGCTGCTAAGCTTTTCCCCGCTCTCTGGAAAGGTGTTTGAAATGTTACAGAAAGGGGAGATCATCGTCAGAGGCTTATGGTAAGTGGCAGAGGGACTGGTGCTGCTTGCTGGGGAACGAAAGGAAGGATGTTACAAAATCAGTAGGTTTTGCATCTGAATTGATGCTGATCCAGGCAGCAGCACCATGAGGAGTAGAAGCAAGTCGTTGCTACTTCAGGAGGTTGCACTGAGCTCTCACCTGGGGCCGAACTTCCAGTTTTGCGCAAATTTACAAAAAAATCAATATCCTTCTCAATGCTGCACATTTCTAAACTCTTGCGGATTTCCTCGTATTTCTGCGGGAGAGAAATGACAAGCATTTCTGTGCATTAAGTCAAAAAACAAAAGGACATTTTTCGATCAGTTATCACACATGGGTTGGGAGCCCATTGCTCACCCAGGATCCAGGCTTCAATGGTGCAGGGAACGAGGAAGGAATCCCAAAGAAAACTTAATCTCTAAGAGCTCTGGCCACAGGCTTTCTGCCTGCATGCTCATGTTATCCGATCAAAGCCTGTAGGCCAACTTGAATTAACACAGTTCAGAGCACAGGAAAGCAAACCAGGCTCTCTGCTTTCCCATTCCCAGCCTCAGATATGCAGGAGTCGTAATAATCCTGCGTAATCTTTGGCAAGGTCACCTCCCACTGCATTTCATTTGCCTCTTTTTCAGCCAATTTTCTTCAGCCAGGGAGAGCACTAAGTGCATCTTTATGACGCTGGTGGCAAGGAGCTGAGGACACATCTTCATTCCTGTACTGCCTTCTCACTATTTCTCCAGCCACAGATATGCACAAAAACTTGCACTCAGGGGGTCCTTACCGCATTACAACTACACCCTGACAAAACGACGGGCAAAAGATAACCCAGGTGGGCAGCAGGGGTCCCAAAGGTCTGATCCAAAAGAGACCTCATAGAGGTCTCAGATCCAAAACAGAAAAATGGATGTGGAGGGACCTCCATCCAGCTCACCTCGTCGTTCTGGACGCAGCCCTGGGAGAGCTGGTTGACATGGAGCCAGAGGGCATTGCGGAAGTAGCTGATGCGCTCGCACTCCTGTGTCTCGAAGAACTGCAACGACATGGGCAGAACAGCATGTCCCCTGCCTGCTCTCCCAAGGGAGAAAGCATCCTTCTGTGCAACCAAAGAAGGCGTTCAGCTCAGGAAGGTCTACAGGTGTCAGTGCCCTGCTACACCCATGTGGAAGGGGCCACCCAGCACCCCTCGGGGAGACCAGACCAGCTTCCTAAAGGCAGTGTGGGTTCCCTGGGCACCCCATGGTCCTGCAGTCTCAGCTCCTTTCTCACCTCCCTTCCACAGGTGCAGAGAAATAAAAAAAAAAAATGGCTGGGGATGTATGAAAACGGAGGTGCATTTGGTTGGTCTCCTTCCTGTTTCCTGCCATGCCCTTTTCGTAACCAGTTTAAACCCAAGTCTGTTGAAATTTGCTGTCTGGTGCAGCCAAACCCCATGCACCTTTACACATTTCCAGTGAAAGACAGACTTCCATCCCGAGTGTACGTTTGCATTTGTCATCAGTTACGGCCTTTGCAACATACTGAGGGGAAAACTTCCACGTAATCTCTCTGTGGAAGTGAAACCCTGGCTTCCCAGCCTGGCCTGCAGAGAGGCTTCCAGAGCCCACAGACACCGCAGGCACCCTCACGTCCCCCTGACATGGCACAGCAAACAGGCAGCAAATTCCACCCCAGTGGGGGAAAGTAAAATAGAGGCATGGGTGCTCTGAACGTTTAGGCTGTCAGCATCCAAGGCAGACACTGCAGCCTCATGTCCAGGCCACGACTGAGCCAGGTGGTGGCAGCACCAAACATGCAAGCAGAAAACAGGAAAAAAATGTCACTACTGAGCACATTGACTCTGTCAATTTTAAAAGGCGGTGGAAGAAATTAAAAATAGCACAGTGGAAACATTGAAGTGGTGCGACCTTGAATCCAGAATCCAAGCAGGAGAAACGTGCAGGGTTACCTGCAACACGTCCTGCTGTTGTCCTGTGAAGGGAATATGGAGCAGAAGGCACGTCTGCTCTGTCCCCAAGCCCTGCAGAAAGGGGGCAAACATCTAGAGGACCACAGTGCCATGTGAAGGAAGTTTGTGGTATTTACCTCACAAGCCTTGATGTGCTCTTTCAGCCATTCTTCCCTGATCTTCTCCAGTGCGGTAATACTCTGCTGGTAACCCCTGTCTGTGAGAGAAATCAAATTGTCAATTGGGTAACATTAATTTTAAAAAAACTCCTCACTAGGAGGCACCATGTCCAGCATAAAATGGCTGGGATGCCACAGAGAACCCAGCAGCAATGTGTGAGCTCAGCTGCTGGTGGGCGATGCATCGGGATGGGAGCCCCAAAGCAGCCGTGGCGGGGCCATGCAGCCTTCTGCAGGGCAGGAGCCACCTCCTGTACCTCTGGACACATTTCCGAGGAGCTGCAGCTCCTGTGTGCCGTGTCACAGCTCCCAGCCCATCTCCTCCTACCCCCGGAGGTGCTCCCCTCGTCCCCAAAATGCAGCCAGCACGCTTCATCTCCACGCTCACCTGAATCCTCCAGGGCCGATTTCGTCTGGGCCAACTTCAGGAAGAGCTGCCAAAATTGGGGGAGAGAAGGAAGGTGTAGGAGAGCCCTGGTGCATTGACATGGGAGTGCAGGCCCCAGAGCTGAGAGAAGGGACATGGGGCAGGAGACCAGCCAGAAGAGACATCCCTTTGCCTGGCAGCATGGCCCCTGCCTCTCCTTTACCTTCTCCTGCTGCTTCTGCGTGACCAGGTTGGCGTTGCGGTGCACCGCCTGTTCTGCTTCGTCTTTATCCCTGCAGCGCTGCTCGTAGAGCCGCTTGGCCTAGGGGAGACACCAGACAGGGCAGGAACACGTTAGGAAGCAAAAGAGATGAAAATCCAGCTGACAGGTGATGCGCAGGGTCCCGGACGCCCCATCCCTACTGCCTGGGCAGCACGGTGCTCACAGCAGGGGCTATTCTTTGCTCAGGACGAAAAGCTTGAGGCTACTGAGTCCAGGACATTTAAACCTCTTGTATCTGAGCCAGCATTTCCCCTCTGTGCTCCTCAAGCTTTGTTGAACACACTCTTCACATTGTTAATGTGAAAGGGGAGGGAGGGAGGCCCTCATGCATAGGCCTGTCCTCGCTCCATGTGCGCGTTTTGGCAGTGTTAGCCCCTACGGGAAGAGACAGCAGTATACTTGCTTTACCTCCATGGTCTTCTTGTACTGCAAATTCCTGTTCTTGTGAATCGCCTCCATTATGAGCTCTATCTGTGGAGACAACAGACCCCAAATCAGTGCGTCAGTGACCGTCATAGCTCCGGGATGAACTACAGTATGGTATGGTCTCCATGAGCTCTGGCAGAATTGGCAAGCCCTCTCCCCTCTGCTCGGTCCATATCAGCCCCTGGCTCTGACAGCTTCCCCTCATTTTCCAGACAAGGGAATCTCGAGCCAGAAGACGTTAAAGAGCTTGCTAATTTTACCAAACTCTATGTAGACCATACAGCACTACACATACACCTTAACAACCCCCCTAGTCAAGGCTGGAGGGAGCCCCCACTGTCTCTGGCCCCAAACGACCCTGAAGGACAGCACGTGGCAGCGAGAAGAAGGAAGTCAGGGGTTGCTGCACAGCTCTCCAGCACAGTTGCAACACGTAGGAAAGAGCTCAGGACTTCCTGGCACTGGTGGGCACGGAGCAGGCTGGGGCACAGGGGGGGACGGGGGACAGGGGCAGCCCAACTGTGGAGGTTCCTCCTGCAATGCCCTCAGCTCCTGACCTTCTTCCGATGCAGCTTTTGCTTCTCCCTGAATTCCTCCATTTTCTTGGCTTCCTCCCGAAGGGTTTGAGCCAGCTGGATGTGACCTTGTCCCACATTGTCTATCTCTGCAAAGAAAAGAAATATACATATATATATATTCCTAAAAAGGCTCTTGCGTAAGCCAGCTTTTCTAGCTGACATCAGAGTGACCAGAGACCCCTTCCACCCGTGGTCCCACCTCATGAATTCCCCTGCAGAAACCTGAAAGCAACAGCACTTCCTACACCCTACACAGGGTCTGCCTATGTAAGAGTGATTCATCATCGGTCATGCTGGGGCCTGCGCTTCCATTTAAGTAAATCGTACCAAGAGAAGTTATTCAAATGAGCACAGTCACTTTTCCTCCTAATCTGGATTAATTCAGGCATGTTTCAGCACATCACACCCTAAAGCGTCTGTCTGAATGAAGCATTCCCCCAGGCTAGCAGAGAAGCAACTTGGGGCAGAGAAAAACTATTGCTAAATAAATCTCAGGCTCATTTTCGGTGTCACACTGAGCTAGCCCTGCTGGAGGAGAGCAGCCATACAATAAAGCACCCAGCCAGCAAGCAAAGCAGCAGCTCACAAAGGCAGCTAAGAAAAACTGTGGTTCAAGAGCTAACACCCAGAGCTATTTCTCACCCATAGTGATTAAAGCGTCAGCTACTGCAGGCAGAGCCTCGTTAGAGCATCAGCCCAGGAGCACAGCAGCAGAAATATCTGGCCAGTGTGGATGGTGGTGGAGCTGTGGCTGCCAGACTTCAGCACTGGGCAGCAGAATGGTGAGGAACGGTTACTGCATAGTGGCCAAACCCTCATCACTTGGACACTCTGATTACTGCATATTTGTCTCAAAAGGGCAGGATGAGCCAGTCCAAAACAACCCAGATGAGCTTTCCACAGACACCTTCAGATGCTGCACAACTCTGAAGCTGCCCCAAAAGCCCAACAGATCCCCAGAGGGACTTGCCATGACTTCCCTCTGGTAACTGTGCCCTGGAACACTCTATCCCAAACTCCATGCACTGTGCTGAGCAAGACCACGAGGACAGCCTACACCTGATCCTGGTATCAAACACTTATGGAGATTTCTCTGTTTCTTCCCAAATATCTCTGTTTCTTCCCAAGCAGTAGCCTGAAGGCTTCAGCACTGCCAAGTGTCCTGATAGATGAAGGATTACTTACGTTGCTTGAAAACATCCAGAGATCTCTTCAGGGTGCTGAAAAACACAAGAACAGCATTAAAAGAATAAGAAAGCAGTGCCAGATGCAGGCATGGGCTTTAGTGGTGACAGGAGGGCACTTCTGAACTGGCAAGGGAGTCCCTCACTCAAGACCAGCCAGATCAGCCTGGAGCAGGTTTATCTACCCTCTTTACACTTCCAGCTCTTTCCTTACCAGCGAGTATAATGCTGTCCACTTGGTTTGAGATCTACCTTAAGCCTTCTTCCTGGACAGTGAACACTATTAAATATTCTGAGTTTCAAGACAAATGTTCTGTGTAATCTCCAAAGAGTATCAGTTGGGACACATGAACAATTTTTTTATATGTAGTATGGGCGAGTGGTTGGAAATGTAGGGAACTTTCCTCCCTATTAAGATAATGAAACAATGTAAGTGACTGACTAATATAGAGCTGTAAACAAATGAGCAGAGAACACCAAACCAGGCATGTATGAAGCACAGCAGGAAGTAGACGGTTCCCAGGGCAATGGGGAAATGGAGATCCACAAATGGAGCCAACTGCAGCGGCTGCAGCACCCGTGTAGGGTGGCAACGTGCTGGGTTTGAACATCCGTGTGGTTTGACTCAAGGAAGTACGTGTACTTCCCTCTGGCCACAGAAACAGTGAGGAGCAAACCCAAGGTCTCATGATGCTCGGCTCTCTGCTGAACCACCAGCCCACATCTCGCCTGAGCGTCCACAATACTTTGGATACTCTACGGCAGGTGAGAAGTTGGTGGAGTCCAACTCGGTATTGGCAAAAGCCAGCACAACTGGGCACCATTCATCCACAGGACTGAACATCTGGTGACATCCCAATCACATTTGAACACTGGTTTGTCTCTCTCAGCCTCCTTCCCCTGCCCTCCTCCTTCATTGCCCCAGTTACAGATACCTATAAAAGACACTGGGCTCTGAACTTACTTCAGCTCCGTCTGCCCACAGGGCTTCTTCTTCGACAGGTTAATGAGCTCTTTGCCATACTTTTCTTCTATAATCGCTCTGTTGAGGAAAGAGAGAAATGAGAGGAAATTCTCATTTCAGAAAATGAAAGTTGCTTGCAGCAGAGGCCAAGAGCAGGAGGAGTTTCACAAGAGACATCCCCTGAGCACGGACGAGGGAATAGCGGGTGCACAGAACACCTTGGGCTGCAGACAGGCTGACAGCACAGGCATCCACCTCCCTGACCACCACAAACTGCCCCTGGGCTTGTGGCTTGCTGTGTGCATGCTCAGAGTCCTGCCAGCTCCTGAGCTGGTGGAGGTGGCACGGGAAGGGCGTGCAGTCATGCTGCAGGATCGACCCACAGGGAGCATTGGAACGGACCTACAAAGCTCATCAAGTCCTGCTGCCTGAGCACTTCAGGGTTAGCCAAACGTGCTCAACAGGCTAAATATGAAGACTGCTGTAGAATGACCTGGAATTAATGTAATTTTGTTATCGACTGGAGAAAACAAGCCTTGAATACAAGACTTGGGACAAAATAGTCCGGAATAAATGTGATGGGCATGCAGAGCAGAAGAGCCTGCAATTTATAGTGTCTAATGCACCTACATCTGTTTAGGCAGTAACTCCGTGGAAAAAAAAGTTAAACAAGGTGAACCTCACCACCAAACTATCAACACAGACATCTGCACTTGCATTAGAGATAAGGACATTTTAGGAAGTTGTTTATTTTATTCCACAACTCCCTGAGGAGGAGAAGCAGGGAGGGAGCAGTGGTCTCTTCCCACTGGGAACGGATGGCAGGACCTGCATGAACAGCAAAAAGCTGTGCCGGGGAGGCTCAGTACTTCCTACAGAGGTGGTTGATGCCCCATGCCTGCCAGTGTTCAGGAGGCATTTGGACAGTGCCCTTAATAACAAAGCTGCTGGGCTTTGTGGCTAGCACCACCCTCCCAGCTGAGGATCCCCAGGTATGGATTTCATATGGATTTCAGAAAAAGAACAGTGTGAAAAACCAGTTCCTCATCAGTCAAAAGTGAAAGATGCTTCAGCCCAGTGGACAGAAACACGATGGAAACCCGAATGGGAATAGAAGAAATAGAAGTGCCTCTGCCTCGCTTCCCAGATTCAGCCAAACCCGTTTTCAGAGGCCACTCTGTACCTTTCCTTCAGAAAGTCTTCAAACTCTTTGCAGTTCTTCCTGCCGTCGTTCAAATGTTGAATGATGCTGTCATAGCCAACTGTGCTCGTCAGGTCTGTGCTCTGAAAACACAAGAACAGGATTGACGTCCCTGTAGGAGCAGTCCATGCCCACTGCCACCCTCACAGGCACTTATACAAGCGATGGCTCGGCTGGGAGCAAGTGTGCCAGGGCCTCTTTCTGGTTCGCCCATAAATTATACAAAATAAACTCTTTTTTTTTCTTTTTGGGGTGGGAGAGGGTCTGGAATGAAGAGAATGAAGAGAATGAAGGACCTTCGTGTCCTTCACAGGTCAGAAGAGCTCAGACCTGCCACATCCTGGTGATCTCCCCCCATTCTCAGCACCTCTGGCCCTGCAGCGCACTGAGCCCCCCCTAAAACTCCTACAGCACTTTCCCTCCTCCCGCCTTGTAAAGACCATCCTCATAAAATCCAGCCCGCCTTACTCCTGCTTCTCCCAGCCTCTGCAGGCACCAGGACGGATCTCGGTCAGCGCCAACTTGCAGTTGTCTGCCTGGTCACCATCCCCACACCCGGCCTCGTTGCAGGAACCCACACCCAGGCCGGGGGGAGAGCTGAGCAGCCCTTTCTCCACGGCATCACCGAGCTTCCTATGAGCTTCCCTGGCTGCCCACACAGCCCTGAGTGACTGCTGCTGCAGCAGCCTCCTCTCCATCCTCAGGAAAAGCCACCCTGTCCCGCTCACGTCAGTCCAAAACTCCAACACAAAGACCACTTCCCTCAGCAGCAGGTCCTTCCCCACCCCTGCTCTGTGCCCTTCAGCATGTCACACTTCTTCACGTCCCCCAAAACACCACGGCCAAGTCCCATCTTCCAAGCCAGGGCTCTCAGCCCCGCAGTGCTACCCGCACTGGGGAGCAGCTTCCCGTAGACTTCTGAAGGACTATGGCTTTCCCTCAAATTATTCTCAAAAATAGGGATTTTCCTGTGATGGTTATTTAAAAAAAATAAATAATGTGACAATGATGTAGCAGGGCTAGGATAAAGGCTGAATAACTCCACCCCATTCTCTCCTTACTCCTGTGCTGGGAAGCACCTTAGGATAAAAAAACATTTTGTCCTATATCCGCTGAGGATTTGCCACCCTGAAGACCTGGAGCAGGGCTCCGAAGTGCTGTGATGTTATGAGAGGGATGCTCTGACCGCAAACCCTCCTGCTCTGGAAGAAGCCCAAAGCGGATGCAGGAGGAGAGCAAAACTGCCCGCTGTCCCCTGCAGAGAGGTCTGGCTGGCACTGCAGGAGCAGCACGGGCAGGAGCAGAATAGGGAAACGGGCTGCAGAAAGGAAGCAATGGCAAAAGCAGATATGAAGCTGCGAGAAAGGAAGCAGAAACCACAAATAATTATTATGAAGCTTAAAAGAGGAATAATGGCAGGATGGAGAGATCCGGGAAACGGTTCCAAGCCATGATGACAGCGTGCAGAGAGCTGGTGCTACAGTGCTGGCAGCAGAGGGGGATTTCTCATAAGTTTGTGCCCAGAGTGAGAGCTGAGGAGGAACAGGGCCAGCATTTGTGACAAATAAAGGATTTCATCATTGTGGACTTCCCCAGGCAACCAAAGACTTGAACACAAGTGGCCAGAAAGCGGGAGATAAAGTGGATATCTGGTGGAGTGGGGCCAGCAGGAGATCCCTGGGAATCCTGGATCAGCTTTGCTCCATCGTGGTGTGCATGGGAAGGAGGAGGAGACTGCAGCCAGGACCTAGGGAGATCCTCAAACACTTTCTGCTTCTGTACTGAGCACGAACCTCCTCCCAAAATGAGCTTATTACTGAAACAAAAACGCAACAGGTTCTCTGTTTGCTAACCGGCTCTGCAAAAGCAGGAAGCACGCTTACACTGAAATCACTTTTCATGACAGTTGCAAAACTCAGGAACATCCTAACTTGACTTTTTACCCCAAAATAAAACGGGCAGGGGCAGGCAGGAGGGGCTCCCGGCCCCACGAAGCTGGGCTGGGCAGCGTCACACACCACAAAAACCACCCTGGCAGCGCCCTTCTGGGCAGACGTCAGCACGGAAAGAATACAGGGGAGCAGCGTGACTGCCCACGGGAGGCAGGGAAAGAGGAAAGAGGAAGGGGGATACAGGGAGGACAGAGCCAGGGAGGGAGGACAGGGTTTAAAGCCACTGTAAACTGAGCTGAAGAGGGCTCTGGAGGATGGGATTTTGCACCGAGGCTCCCCAAGCTGCCCCAGCAAACAGCACCTCACCCCTTACGTCCTGATTTCCTTCCAGTTTTTAGCAGTAATAAGGCAGGAGGTTATACAAGAGCAGAGGTTTGCTGTGAAAAGGGGAATAAAAGAAATGGCTGCTCTGCTGCTGTCGCCTTCAGAGAATAAAAGTCAGGCAAAAACTGCTGGGCCAGCTCTGCCGTACCAAAACCAGCAGCACGGTGCCAGCCTTCCCACACCAAAAATGATGGTGAATGGGCAAATAACTGAGCAGCCTGCTGCTGGAAAGAAGGTAACCTGACCCTCCGGGGCTCCCTGTGCTAACAGGGTCCATTTGGGGTGTAACAGGGAGGTTTCCGTCCCGCTGCACCAAACCAGAGCCCACCTGCAGTGCAGGTCCGCAGGGGCTGCACGGAAACAGCCGGGACCTTGAAAGCACCAATGCAAATTCCTTCCCTGAGAAATCAGTGGCTCTGCACAGCCCCAGGAGCATCCCAGAGCAAGCACACATGGGTTATCCCCGTAGGTTTGGCTGTAGGATTTGAAAAAAAGGCCCCAGCCCCACGTTTTGCAGCTGGGGAACTGAGGCAGGGCGACCGGAGTACCAGCCCCAAACCCCGCCTCGCCCGGCCGGGTTAACAGCGGGCATGCTATTTAGGGGACAGCACCGCCCGTGGAAAATACAGGCGGATGATTTCAAGGTGACAAAGCAGCAGCTGATGTTTCCCGAGTACGCAGGGCTCCAGAGGAGTGGAAACTCCCGTTCCTGCCCTTTCGGAGGGGGAGATGAAATGAGAGGCTTCATGCAACAAGAAGGGCAAGGTGGGATTCGCATCTGCAGCACAGGTGGAGAAGTGCCGCTTCCCTTCTGAAATTTTGGCATTTCAGGTGGCATGAAGTTAAGATGTTTTGGGGATTTTGCTTGTGCTTAAGCAAAAGAAGGGCTGAAATGCTCCCGTGGGCACGCAAAGTCCCTCTTTCACTAAAGGGAAAGCTGTTTGCTTTGATATCTTCTCCATCTTCTTCACATCAATCCCCCTCCAGACACAAGCCCTGTGAAGCTAAGGGTGCAGGAGAAAAAGCAACCTGTCCCAACCTCCCCAAAAATGAAAGGTTTGGGACACACAAAATTTCACAAGTGACTTCAACACTGCCACGCACACGTGGCCACATGCATGTCCCCAGACACATGTCCCTGTCCCTTAGCTTTCAGCCTTAGCAGCCTAACCAGAGCCACGCAGTCACAAGCCCAGGAGCCCAAACCCTCAGCGCTGCTCACGGACCATTACTTGACACGTTTTACTTGTGCAGAGCTTTGTCAGCTCTCCTCAGCTCTGTCTCCTCAGAGAAACGCTGCAGAAGTTGTATGTCTATTTTTGTATTTGGAAACACCGTGCGATGACAAATGGCTGTGCTATTCTTGCTCGCAGCCGACACGATCTCAAAACTGCTCAAGGTCCACCGGAGGTCACCAAG
This sequence comes from Aythya ferina, assembly GCF_964211825.1. Taxonomy (NCBI): domain Eukaryota; kingdom Metazoa; phylum Chordata; class Aves; order Anseriformes; family Anatidae; genus Aythya; species Aythya ferina. The sequence continues at coordinate 3,425,935 of NC_140299.1, read as the reverse complement.
ACCGAGAAAAATCTTCGAGCAGGTTTCTGCAGGGTGCAGAGGTAACCCAGAGGCTTATCCTTCGTCCCCAGCGGGTAGCTGGAGGACGAGCTCTCATCCACGGCTGGCACCATGCAGAAATCGTGCAGCGTGAGAGCTGCACGGGAACAGCACCGACCATACCCCGAGTCAGCCAAGTGCGTACCCAAATCCACAGGCCGGCCAGGTCCATGAGATGGTCCTCTCCATCTGATAAACTCCAAGCAGGAACATCAGGGCAGGAAAAACTCATCCCAGGGATGAACACTCACTGAAAATCCCCTCGCCTTAGCACAGCATCCCACGAAACAGCACCCCAAATGTGAATGTTAAAGCAATCGACTGTCGGGCTCGACGCAACCACACCTAACCAGAACAGCCACCGGCATCCCTGTGAGCCAGCACCTGATGAGCACCTGATGAGCTCATCAGGCTGCCCAGGAAAGCTGGTCCCTTTCGGAGAAGGATGAGCAGAGGAAAATGAAACAGCCCAGCCTGCATAATGCCATGAGACAGCAGCCAGGGAAAGCACTCAGAAGCCTGGCGGGCACCCCCCTTCTGCAGCCCTGCAGAAACACGGAGCAAAAGGAGATCATCCCCAGCCTCGCGAAGCCCTGTGGATCTGGGCAGGTTAAAAGACAGATAGCAAGCAGGGAGAGCAGATAAAGCTTCATCCCACTGAGGTGTGAACCAGCCCAGTGGGATGAATTTCCCAGTGTGCAAACAAACACGCTTCACCAGCTCTTTCAGACCCTATCCCATGTGCTTTGGTAGAAAATTAAACATGCCAGTGCACCTTCTCCTGCAGGAGAGGTGCCGTGGAGTGTTTCAGCAGCATCATTTAGCACCTCATTTTCTTAAGGTGGCTGATAAACATTTGGGAGTGCCTAAAAGGTGCACGCACCTCAGTCTGATATGCAAAGATCACTTAACCAGAGCAGCCTCAGTGGGAGCCAGCAGGTCTCAGCTCTCAGCATCATTTGCTTATCCTCTCAATGTCCTACCAAGTCCTCCTTTTTAAGGCACCCCACCACACTCTGCAGAGGGCAGAGCTTTTGTCTCTGAACACAAAAAATAAGGTTTGTCTGAAGACAAAAAGAAACGGCCAAGAATCTGCCCTCCGGGTTGCAGGCTGTTAGCCAATAGGTCAGACATAAACCTTGTTTTATCACTATCAGATTTCCCTTTTCCCTGCATGGTTTTACAGATGCCTGTGAGCCCCAAGTGCTCTGATGAGACCCAAAGCCCCGCTGTCAGGTTTCCCGAAACACTCTGCCAGAAGGGCTTGCGGAGAAACGGACACTTATCAAGGAAATGGTAAAAATGAAAGGCAAGCTCTCACGCAGTGAAAGGAGAACGGCAGGTTGCAAAAACATGCAAACAGCCCCACGCTTGCTCAACTCTCAGCAGTCGCTGCAGGCAGGGCAAGAGGAACCAAACAGGATTTGGGGTGTATTATTTTTGCACAGCTCTTTGGTAGGTGGCTGCAGCATACACCGAGATGCTGTAGGGTGAGCAAAAACAACAAATAAGGGAATGGGGGAAAAGGTTCAAGACCGGCTGCAGCCCACGGGGCTGGGGACAGGTAGGGACATGGGGCTGCCGACATTTCTTCAAACCCCGAAATGCAAAATCAAGGCCTAAACGAAGCGGCTAGCCACACACAGTATTTGTTCGTGCTTATGAAGTGGTGGTTTGTAGGCTTTGGCCCACCAGACAGAGCACAGAAATCCTCTCCCTCTGCCTCCAGCCCTCTGTGCAGCATCCTCCCTCCCCTGCAGCCACCCGGGGCAGCCGCAGCCCTCCCAAAAAGCAGCCTGGGCTGTCCTGAGCCCTGTGTAATCCTCTGCATCTGTAATCCTCTGCTTCAGCAAAGCAGCGCTCTCCTTCCTCTTCCCTTTTTGGCTCAAGCAAAGCTAATAAAAGGGGAAAAATCTCAGGAGGAAGTTTGCGCTCCCTCGCTGCCTTACAGCCAGATGAAGCCGTAGCAGCAGCCCCTCTGCACCTGGCCCAAATTTGGGTTTTTCTGTCCACCTCTCACCCCCTCCTCCCTCCCCGCAGGTGATGCACGCTCACTGCTGCCTTCTCCACGGCCAAAATGACCGCAGCGGGTCCTGGAGGCAGCGCTGCCACGCTCCCATCCCCGCTCAGACCCCGCTGGCTTCAGAAGGGAAAAAACCACGCAGAAAGCTCATTAGCACCAAGAGCTCGAGCCCGGATTATTTACAGATTACCTAGTAATTAGCCTCGCTTGCCGTGAAGGCCACAAGGACCTCTCCTTGTGCCAAAACCCAGCACCGGCTCCTCCAGCACCCGCGCACCTTCTCCCCAGTCCTGCAGGGCTGCGTCCCGACAGCGCAGCGCAGGACGAGCTCCCCCTTTTTTCCCATCCCAAACCCCGACTCACCCAAAAGTGGTCCCTGAAGCGTGCCTCCCGCATGCTGCTGCTGCTGCTGCCGCTGCCCCCTGCTCCCTCCCAGCTCGGCTCGGCTCGGCACGGCCCCGCCTGGCCCCGCCCGGCCCGGGGACAGCCGCAGGGCTTCGGCTTGGAGAGCCGGGACGGGGGCAGAGCCCCGAGGGGTGTGCTCAGCGCGCAGCCCGGCCCCAGGCAGGTGGGGAGGGTTTTTTGGGGAGGGTTTTGGGGCGCACAGCCTGCTCCCAGCCCCGGGGAGGTGTCGCTGCTCGAGGTGAGCAACCTCTGGTCTTGGAATAGCGATGGGGGATGAAAGCAGATGGGCAGCGACTGTGCCGATTCGCCCTGGATAAGTCGCTGCCTCTAACACAGGGATAGCTAAAACAGGCCAGTAATGTGAAAATAAGGCATTTTCCACTTAATTTATCTGCCCAGGGTGGCGTGACACCTACGGCTAAGATGTGCTTGAAGGGCTTTCTCTTTTGCTGCTCGTGGCCACGGTCGCAGCCGGGGCTGGGCTCAAGGCTTTGAGGTTTCAGCAACCTCCTCTGCAAGCACACGAGCCATGGTGCACTGAGCCGAGCCAACCCCAAATCCTGGAATAAATCACCAGTTTTCCTCCACACCCTCACCTTCTGCACTGCGGGCACTTTCAGCCAGCCAGGTAAGCCCCCCTGGGGCTGAGACAGGGAGGAGGAAAAAGTAGCCAGGGTCAGGGCACACACTGTGTGCTGTGGCACCCGCACGAGGAGGCAGCATCAGTGTGGTGCTGGAAGCTGCAGCAAAACAGGCACAGCGAGCACTACCTGAATGAAAACGCAGCAAAAAATCAAACTCTTTTTTTTTTTTTCTGGCACACGGAGGCTCCTTTCAGCAGCTCTCCTGGGTGCAAGTGATCTCTTGCTCTCTGCAGTGCCTGCCAGCAGCCACCACCACCACCACCCGCCCGCTGTTTTCCTGCCTCGCAGCACCACCCCGTGGCCTGCTCACCCCACAGCTCCCCTTGCATGACGGAGCAGTCAGTCACACACTGCTACCCCTCCCAGGTTTTATTTTTTTGATCTACTCAAGTCAAAAGCACCCTGATTTTTCAGTGTTCCTTTGTGTGTCCAGGGAAGGTGTGCACACGAGTCGTTAAGAGCAGCTACACAGAAGGGCAATAATTGAGAACAGGACATCCAAGTCTTTTTACATGGAAACTTTTATTCTCAGTGAGATCTGTACATTCAAGTCGCACATACTTTTAAGTCTTTGATGGAGCTGTAGCACATGACCACAAAAACCGCCTGGTCTGTTTGAATGGTTACAAGTTTATGCCTCGAAAGTAGACAGGAAATTTGTGACTATTTCCTTCAACTTAGCTTCTGTCTGGTCAGAGATCTTCCCTTCGGTCCTGTTGAAACAGAGTTTAGTTAAGCTTCTGACACAGAAATAAACGTACTGTTAATTCCCAAGTCAAAAAAAAAAAAAAATCTTTACTAACACAGCCTTCCTTCTTCACAAGATGTTGGTCCTGTTAAGAACTAAGGTTTGTCCACAAATACCCTCAGAACAGAGCCGTGCTGAACCAGGCACAGCTCTGCCAGAGCTGGAACGCACAAATCTCAGGACAAAGCAAGCTAGAACCAGCTCACAGGACAAGATTGTGGACATACCTAAACCCCCAGAGTCAGCTCTGCAACAAGGCAGCTAGCAGCACTTAATCCACAGAATTCTAATATTTTAAAGCTATTAGCATGACAAAAGCATGCCAGCTCACTGCCTGAAGTGAGTTCCATTTCAGATTACAGGAGAAGCATGCAAATAGGTTCATTTTAAGCATCAGCTGTTTTTTTTTTTTGAATAAAAACTGTGGACAAGATGCTGAGATCTGTGTAACAGTGTAAGGACAGCAGGCAGGCTGATTTAAGCTCCAGTCAGAGGCAGCAGAAGGCCTGATGTTCGGGGATACACTAGCTTAATGAATGGTTTGGTGACCATCTGTGCTGCAGCTCCCAGGTCAGTACCCCTGAGATGAACTAAGACTAATTATCATACCTGATCGTGGAGAGGAGGGCCTGGTGCTGGCTCAGGACATGAGCCAGGAAAGCACTCTCAAATTTAGTGATTTTGCTGGGCTCCAGCTTGTCCAAGTGACCTCTCACACCAGCATAGATGACTGCAACCTGCTCCTCAATAGCCATGGGAACTGCATGAAAGAAAACATTCGTACCATCAGCCATTCTTGTTTCAGGATACATCAGTATCAGTCTCCCTGAAGATCAGCTCTGTGTATGCAACAGGGTTGCCAAGCCTGCGTTTACAATACCCAGAGGATATCTTCGTGCTGCCACAAAGACCAGCACCACAGACTAAGAGGGAATGCAGACACGTTACACATGAGACACTCACCGTACTGTCCTTGTTTGAGGAGCTCTGTCAGACGCACACCACGATTCAGCAGCTGCTGCGTGGCAGCATCCAGATCGGACCCAAACTGAGCGAAGGCAGCTACTTCACGGTACTGAGCCAGTTCCAGCTTCATGGTACCTGCCACCTACAATAAAAGGCAAGGGCACGCTGAGTTTCACCAGTTTTTAAGTGAATCTAGTTGTCATCTTCAGCTGACAGTTGTCACAAGTCAGCTAAATAGGTGATTAATCACATTTCTAAAAAATCCCACACTGTCTGGCCTTTAACATGTTATTCCTCCCTGAAAGTATCACAACTGATACTTCTAACTTGCATCTGGATTAAAAAGCGTGGCATTAACAGAGCGTTCTCTGTACCCAGCTGGATCAGCACCCAGTTCAGCACAATGGAACTTTTGACCATTTTTGTCTGGTTTTGACTATTGTCAAAAATCTTTATGCAGATACTCTTCCCTCCCCTCGCCATGTCCTGCTTCCTGCCAGCATGTGATGGAAATATCAGACTCCATAAATTTGTCTGATTGTTTTTTTTTTTGTTGTTGTTTGTTTGTTTGTTTTTTAAAGTTATTTCACAATACCAAGGAATTCAGAACTTACTTCCCTTTCTATTAATGACTCTGTAAAGAGTGATATGGGTTGGACAGCCTACACACTACTCATCTCTGACGACAGGAGCTCTCGTTACATGCTTACCTGCTTCATAGCCCTGGTCTGAGCAGCAGAACCCACACGGGACACAGACAGACCGACGTTGATGGCTGGACGGATACCTTTGTAGAACAGCTCAGTTTCCAAGAAGATCTACGGGATAAATTTGTTTTATTACCCTGGTCAGAAACCTCCCTCAGACACACCAGCATGTCTGTGCAACTTACTGGCAGAGGAAGAGAAAGCCCTACCTGTCCATCAGTGATGGAGATGACGTTGGTTGGAATGTAAGCAGACACATCACCAGCCTGAGTTTCAATGACAGGCAGGGCAGTCAGAGATCCACCTCCAAAGGAGTCGTTCATTTTGGCCGCTCTCTCCAGCAAGCGGGAATGCAGGTAGAACACATCACCTGGGTAGGCTTCACGGCCAGGTGGACGGCGCAGCAGCAGAGACATCTGACGGTAGGCAACAGCCTGTGCAGAAGCATAAAGGAACCCTCTCAGACTTCAGCAGCTCATTTAAAATTCTGAATTTTTAAGCTTGATGTGATCTTACAGCTATAAGCATCAATGCTGGACCACAATGTCTATAAGCAATGCTTCCTGACCTGCTTGGATAAGTCATCATAGATGATCAATGCATGCTTTCCATTGTCTCTGAAGTATTCCCCCATGGAGCAGCCTGAATAGGGAGCCAGGTACTGAAGGGGCGCAGCGTCAGATGCTGTGGCAGACACCACAATAGTGTACTTCATGGCATCTGGAAAGAATTTGAGAGAATCGTCACCTAAGTACATTACCTTATCACGCCAGTAAACAGCAAATGCAACATGCATATGAAGTGCCAGTTGCTGAAGTAAACCCAGGCAGTATCACCAGTTACAGGAAAGTAAAACAGATGATTAACCTATTAAGCTTGATTAACTCAGAGTTTCACGAGCAAGTTTATGGCAGCTATTATCTGGCACTTGCAGATTATTTTTCATCTAAAGCGAGGCTTCAACTTTTACTAAGACACCCTTGGGCTCCAGAAGTCAGAGACCTGGAAGTCTGATTCCTTAGCTTTTACAAGAAGGTGCTACAATGCTTCACAGTCCAAAAACAAATTGCCACTAAAATACCTTTTTTTTTTTTCTACTAGGTATGATTCCACTTGACCAGCAGGTAAGAGGAAAAGTGCCTAGGTTCTTTTAAGCCCTGTTATACACACGGCTTTTTTGCCAGACATTACTGTTTCTGAAAAAATACAGTGATATAATGGATTATGTTTGGGCAGTAAAGTCTCTTCACCAGACTTTAAATTGCCATTCACACTGACTAGCATGCATACGAAGCAAATGCAAAGTCAATAAAAATACTTGCAGGCCACAGTTTATTATCAGGCCTGACTGCCAAGAGGAAACTCCCCCAACTCTGATGAAAGAAACATGAAGGGTAATGTTTTCAGAAGCAATTAAACAGTTTCAGGGCATCATTTAGTTTTTGAATACAACAAAGTGAAAAGGTGTCCCCTGTCCCTGCCGGTAACTGTAAGAACTTGTCTAGAAAAATAAGTAATTTTTTATCAAATAAGAACAGAATCCTGTCTATACTTTCAATCAGGAGAGTTCATAGTATTATTCAGCATTGTAAGAACAGGATGTCCTTATGTGCCAGGCTCAACCATCATCAGCAATCTGTACCTGCGTCAGTGAGCCTCTTCACCAGCTGTGCAACAGTAGATCTCTTCTGGCCAATAGCAACATAGATACAGTACAGCTTCTTTTTCTCATCTGTTCCATCATTAAATCGTTTCTGGTTGATTATTGTGTCAATTGCAATTGATGTTTTCCTGTACAACACACAGTTTGGTTAAGTTAAGCGACCCATTCCTCTCCCAACCTCCACCCAGCTGTGTTCAGGTACAGTAGAGCACACTGCATTCAAGTCTCTATTCACGGAAACATTTTTCGTTTGGGCATTTAACTTACCCAGTCTGCCTGTCACCAATGATCAGCTCACGCTGTCCCCGGCCAATTGGCACCAAGCTGTCCACGGCCTTAATACCAGTCTGCATGGGTTCCCGCACAGAGATTCTGGGAATGATGCCAGGGGCCTTCAAGCCAACTCTCCTACGTGTCTTAGATGTAATAGGACCCTTAAAAGAGAGAAGAAACCCCGTTGCAGTCTGCACCACACAGGAGAAAGCTTAACGCTGAGCGTGACACTCACCTTCCCATCAATGGGATTGCCCAGGGCATCTACAACACGGCCCAGCAGCTCCTCCCCAACAGGAACATCCACAATGGCTCCGGTCCTCTTCACAACATCCCCTTCCTTGATCAGTCTGTCGTTACCAAACACGACAACACCAACGTTGTCGGGCTCCAAATTCAAGGACATCCCCTAGGATAAAGATCATGATATCATGAGAAAAACAATACCAGCATCTACGGTGAATTCTTGATGCTTTAGTATCGACGTGATTAGTCTACAGTGTGAAATACGGGACACTGGCAACAACTACCAATGTTCTGCTTACATCCAATCATAGAATATCCTGAGCTGGAAGGGACCCACAAAGATCAAGTTCAGCGCACTTACCTTCTTCCATACTGGTGACAGAACCTGCCTAAGCCTTCAGTTTACTACATAATTATACTTGCAATCATTCTTCTCCCAGAGAAAAACAGAAAGGTTAAGTAGGTTTCGAATACATTTCTCTTGCCTAGGAATTCAACAAGAGAATTCGTCTATCTGCCTGAGGCAAGCCAGAGCATTAACAATTCTGGAAGAGATGCTGCAGTAGTATTAGGGAACAGTCAGCTTTTTAACGTTAGTCTACCCTTAGGACTAGAAGGAGTCACCAAATTGTGCACTGTAATAGATCACAGAGCTTTTTCTTCAATGGTAATCATAAAAGCCTATGAAAACAAAATCCAGTGCCAAATTAGCCCTAAACACTTCCCAGAGGAAGGCAAATAAAGCTCAACTGTTGGCCAAGAACCAGATAAGGATACCAAAGGAAAGCATTACAAATTCAAAGAATATTTGCTTTCTGTAGTATTTGCCTAGTAGTCTACTAGTTACTACTCATTTAAATTACAATGAAGTCTGTAAAATCTCCATATGGAGAAGTCCATGCACAGACTCCGACTGTCTTTTAAAAAGTCATCTTCTCATTTGTACAATAAACAAACTGCTTTAGTGGAAGCTCACCTTCAGCCCAGAGGAAAACTCAACCATTTCTTCTGCCTGCACATTTCTTAGGCCATACACACGGGCAATACCGTCACCAATCGAGAGCACACGGCCGGTCTCCTCAAGTTCAGCAGAGGTGTCAGCTCCCAAAATACGCTCCTCAAGAATAGAGGACACCTCAGCAGTGCCTAGGAGAAGATATTTCAAACCAGATTTAGCGAATTAAGGCACAGTAGAAATTCAGTAAACTTGTCTTTAATTCACAAGCCAAGGTAGCCTCTCCCAGGTATAATTAAGTTCTAGCAGGAAACATTCTTCCATATATATATATAATGCAGAAGGTAAGTAACAGTTTGCGTTCACAGCCAGTAAAAGCAGCTTCAAGTCATCACTGAACAGACTTCAATTAAAAAAACTGATGGCTGTTTAGTTTTATCATTGATTTCCTTCAGTATATCCTACCCTGTTAGCAATCCCTCCCTCTGGAGAGCCATTAGACTAAGTAGATTAGACTTCACTCAGAAAGAATTGACATGCCCTCTCTGCAGGCAGTGCGTTTACTTAGACTGGATGCATGAAAACACCAACTCATTCGTAAACCAGCATATTCTAAAGGCACTTCATGCCTTTACAGAGCAAGTTGTTCAATATGAACTATAACAATGTTTTCCATCTTCCCCTGATTTGGCAGCATGCCCCCAACAACTATTTATTTCCTCAGCTAAGAAACAGTAAGCAGTGAAAATTATTTTCTAATAAAACCTTTACTTGGCCTAAACCACAACAAAAATTGTACATAAACTGCTACCAAAACACAGCTATGCAGTGCTGTTGCCTTCTCAAGACCCTAGCAGCTCAAGAGTAACGATCAAGGACAAAAGGTCAAACTAGGCCTGAGAAAGTCATCCTTTCTCTAATATTGCCAACAAGCAGACAGGAAATTGGAATTTGGGTCATTTTTCAGATAATTCTGCAGGACTGAAAGACTGAATTGGGCATTTGGGAGGCAGATAAGCTGAGTGAGCCAGCTGACATGCGATCACCCCATTGGTTCGGACACACTTTGACCAATTATTAAAGTTAAGTCTGACAGATGTGACCATGTAACTGATATTCCACTTCCCAACACTGCCAGTACATAAGTGTCCTGAAGTGTTTTGTCAGCTGACACATGCACCTCACACTCCAAGTTCAAATTACCTCGTCTGACTTAAGATCAAGGTCTTAAACAGTACTCTTATAATAATAGGGGCCTTTCTTCAGACTCACCGGTTTTCTGGAAATGGTTTTTGGAGGCATGGATGTTTCTTGTGGCGACAAATGCTGCACCCAGGGTGTTTCTGGAAACCTAAAATAAGTAATTGTTTCAATAAGCGAAGCCTCTTTGATCACACAAAATACAGTATTTTAAAGAGAGATTACGTTAAAATTTCCCAGTATGAGATTAGATATTTAGCGTGTCTCCATTTTGACTTGCGCTCCAAAGCTCTGCGTTCCCAAGCTGCAGCTACAGAACCAAACCCAACATGAATAAATAACCACGGGCACTAAAAGAGACTGCTCTAAATCGCTGCGTTTTTCTGCACAGCCCTGGCGTTGCACTGTCACCACCACAGCGCTGCAGCAGCTCCCACAGCAGCACCTCCCTCATCTGCCACCATTCCCCATGGCATCGAAAACTCAAAAAAAAAAAAAAAAAAAGAAGAAAAGCACAAATGAATCAGAAAAAAACTCGTGTATCTGCACAAGGGAAAACAAGGTTATGTCGTCTTAGGAGGATTGATTTCTCGGTAAAGCGAGGAGTGACCTTTTCTAGCAAAGTCTAAGGGCAAATTTCCTGAAGCGCGGCTAAAATATAGATGACTGTGCAAAAGAAAAAGCTGTGATAATTGATGCATTAGATGGTGATTACAGCTATAAATCCTGAAGCTCACAGTGCAGCTCTGCAGCCACAGAAAGCCCACGCTGCAGCCCCAAACCCCCACGAAGGCCTGCGTTCACCTTCACAAGGGGCACGGGCTGGGGACGGCCCCTGCGCCCCCCTGCCCCTCATGGAGCCCCCCAAACCCCCCGGGACTTCGCCCCTTTCCCCACACCCCTCACGGCCCAATTTTCACCTTCAGCGAAGGGCACGGCTCCCCTAACCCCATCCTCATTCCCCAAACCAACCCATCCCCGGCAGGACCCGGTCCCCGGTGTGTTTTGGGGACCCCCCCCCCTCACCCCCACCCCACAGCGGACCCCCGGGGGCCGAGCCACGGGCGGCCGCGGCCCCTCAATGTCACCGCGGCCCCCAAGATGGCGGCGGCGGCCGCCCTCCCCTCAGCCCTCAGCCCGGCTGGAGGGGAAGGCGAGCTCACCAGGCCGGCATGCCGCGGCAGGGAGCGGGCGAGGGTGGCGGCCAGGCGGGCGGAGAGCATGGTGGCGGCGGCGGCTGAGGGCTGGGGGTGAAGCAGACGTGAGGAGGCTGCCGGCCCCGCGCTCTCTCCACAAAATGGCGGCGCCGCGCTCCGCCCTTAATGGGCGGTGGGGCCACGCCTGGGATGGGGGGAGCTTCCCCCGGCCCCTCAGCCCGCCCTCTCTGTGTGTGTCTGGAAAAGCAGGGAGAAATGGGGTGTTTAGAAAAAATAGCCTTTATGGCAGGTGCGCTTGAAACGGCCCTGGGTGGGCGCTGAGGGGACGCGTGGGGCTGGGGGCTTCGCCACCCTTCTGGGGGCTGTGGGGGTTGGTGTCCGTCTTGTTCAGCTTCTGAAAGCTGAACATGGGGCGGAAAAGTGCTTAAATCTCTTAAAAACTTAAATCTGTGCTCTGGGAAAGAAGGTGAAAACGCCACAGCATGCAGCGCCTTGCTGGTCTCAGTGACCTGACAAAGCAGCTCATTTATTTCTCAGCCCCTCTCTTGCTAATGCCGGTGTCCTAAAAGGTGACCCCTCAGCTGCCTGGGTGCAGTGACAACCACGCAGCCTTGCTGCAAGGCCTGTAGGTGGGGAGGGTGCCAAAGGTCGGGCAGCATGCGGGGACAGTGGCCTCAGAGTCCTGCAGGAGTCTGGTAAAGCTCCCAGCAGGCCTTTGCAGGAATCGTAAATGTTAGTCAGAAAAGGAGCATGCCTTTTTTACGCAAGTAACAATACACAAGCTATTCAGGTTCTAACTTTTGCCCTTTAGTTTAAGAAGATGACTCGTGCCTTCTTGGTGAAGGGTTTCATATGTCTTTATTTGTAATTTGTATCGTGATACGCATGAAACATAAAATTCCATCAAAAGCCACTTCAATGTTTTACTGACTAAAGACTTCTTAAACTACTGGGTGCATAAGAAGAAAAAGTAAATTCCTTCAAAACATTCAGAGCACGTCAATAGGCTCTGTTGAAAGCGATGGCTGCAGGTAGTGAATTGCACCGTGTGTTGTTTTTTTTTTTTTTATTTTATTTGAGCTTTGAGATTTTAAAGTTAGGATATTGTAACCTCGTATCTAAGCAAACTTTAAATAGAGAGCTCCCAGCTGCTTGTCTGTTAGCGACCGTGTGGCTGAACTGCCACAAGGATGAAGCAATAGGATAAAGGATAAAGCAATAGGCTTAATAAAAAAAAAATAATAATAAAAATATAAAAAGCATAAAACAAAAGGGCTTCAGGTGCTAAAAATCACACCCAAAAAGACAAACGAGAGGACAACCGCAGCTGTGGCTACGCGGCAGGGGCGGCGGGGCGCTCCCGCAGGACTACAACTCCCAGCAGGCCCCGCGGCGCGCGGGGAAGGCCGGGGTGGAGGCGGGAGGCTCAAGGCGGCGGTTGATGGCTGAGGCGGCCACCATGGAGAAGCTGCGGCGGGTAATGGCGGGGGGGGGGGCGGCTCGGCGGAGAAGGGTCGGGGGGAAACTGTGGTGGTTGGGGTCTCCAGCGCCTCTGTAGCCAACAGGGCGTGGGGATAAAAAGGTGAGATTTATAAAATTAGGAGGTGAGCAGGGGTCCTGAAAAGATGAGGGAAGTTAAAGGGGAAACGCACACGCAGAGCTCACAGCGCTCCGGCTATTTTCTCTCACCTCACTTAGCTGTTTACTTTTTTTTTTTCCCCCCCCCCATCCTCTGGCAGGTTACTTTATGGCTGAAGGAAGTGTTTGAGAATCAGCCCATTCCGCATTACGAAGTGAACCCTCAGACTGTTGATATTTTGTATAATCTTAAAGAATACAGTGAAACCAGAGAGAGGGATCTTGCTTTCCTGGTAGAAGACACGGAGCAGAAGGCAGCAGAATACGAAGCACAAGGTGAGTTAGAAGCTCCGGTTCTTGGTTTCATCACAGTTTTCCTTAGTTACCTCATAGACTTTTTTTATTAGAACCTTATCACCTAGTGTATTTAAAAAAAACAGACTAGCAATAAGCTTAGCTTTTGTTACGGTACAGCTTTCACTCCAATGTTCTCCGTGCTTTCCTTTCAGCAAAGTACACTCTGACATTAGGTTGGTCAAAAGCAATCTTTTAGCCAGCTTGCGCAGGCTGTAAATGTGGACAAGCAGGTTGATTGCCAAAGCCTCCTAGCCTGCTGAATAAGAACAGCATTAGAATATTGTCTGGATAGATAGCAGAGAGACCCTACAGCTAATTTAAGAGTCTGAGCTGGTGCTAATCCGCTGTTAAGGAAAACAGTTCAGGAATCTGAAACAATAGTGAGGTGATTAAGTTATGCTCTTGCAGCCTGGACTCTGTGTCCAATGTCATTTTTTCTGGAGCAAGTGAGTTGTTTAGGGGGCCATAGTAGATCTTAATACATGTGCCAAAGGATCATCCCTTCATTGGCATCTTTCAGGAAGGAATTTTACTGCTCTGTAAAGAGGGTGATGTTGTGCACAAGAAGACAATGTTGTAGAAACCCCATTTGTTTTTTTCATCAAGTCCTCTAGTGATTTGACATCAAATGAGTAGTAATGGAGACTGTGCAGTTGATTTGGGCTCTCAGAATGTAGACGCTACCAGACAGTTATAGATGTGAGCTCTGCTGTAATTTCAGACTCCCCTGGTAGGAAGGAATATCATTACTAGCAGAGGTTTCATATGACAAGTGTGATGGCTCTTTCCATAATAGCAGAGAGATTAAAAAAAAAAAAAAAATCTTCTGGAGTAGAATTGGGTCCTACCTAGAGCTAAAACAATATTATAATATTATAATATTTTTTTTAATCTATTTTTTGTTTCAACTTGTTTTTCAGCTAAGTATCTAGAGGACCTTCTCACAAAAGGCTTGGGTCTTTCATTATCCAGTCTGTCCAGCGAAGGCACCGCCCACCTCAACACCCTGGTAAACAGTGCAATAACACTTGGAACGAAGGACACCTCTCTTGCCAGGTAGTCCTTCCCACTTCGCATTGGGGTGATGGTCTGTGCAATTTCCCTTTCTACAGTTTCAAATTGTGCTTTCACAACAGGGGTCTTACTTGTCCAGCTTCTTTGGCACCTCTGGGGCAGCTTTAGAGGACACAGAAACCGAGCACAACACTTGATTTTTCCCTGTAAGGAAAGCCTCTGAAGCCCTGAAGGTGCCTTAGCCACAATTAAATCTCTTTTTGGCACATGCCTTCTTGATCAGTGCCTGCAGGATGTGACCACTACAACTGTCCATAAGCTGTAGCAGCTTTTATATTGCTGAGGCAAGGACTGTGGAACTGTAGCTGGTTGTTTAGTCTCACCTCCTCTCTTATAAGGCCTCAGTAAGGAGATTTCCTTGTCTCAGCCACAGAGCAATTGCAGCTGTTAGTCTGTTCTTTCTGTTCCCTTCTGCCTGGCCTTAAAATATAACACAGTAGGAGTTCCTTGAGCATTGTCAGTAAGGAGGAGCTGAAATCTGCCTTGGAATCCATTTTTTTTAAACCATGTTCAGGAGCTTTGCTCTCACGGTTCTTTAGAGACAGAGGGGCAGGCAGAAATGAACAACTTGAGAAGAAAAAGTGGATGAAATACTTCTGAGTGTGTCCCAGGGGCATGCATTTTCAGGAAATGAATTTCAAAGGCAATTTGGCAAGCCAGGAGTGGAGCATTTTATTATTTCAAACCTGGTGGCTATTTTCACTGGACTGCCAGGTCCTGCTTAGCCTTTCCCAGTACTCAGTTTGCTGGGCTGTTTCCCCTTCTGGACAAAATCTCTACTAATTAAGGGAAGCAAATACTTTCAGTGACATATTTTCTTCTTCTAAAATACTTGGTAGTTAGTTACTTAATACATCATAGCATGAGAAAAACAGGTCATTTGTGGAAAGTGTGGGGTGGGTAAACAACAGTAATTCTGAGCTTCATAAAAGTTGACTGAGTATTCCTGTTGATTGATTCTTTCCACCAGCTTCTTCTGTGCCATCAATGACATGAGTTCCGAGCTGTATGCAACAGAATCAAAAAACAAAGAATTGGAGCTGGAGTTGGCCAACATGAATAAGAAACTAACTGCTGCACTGGCGATGGAAAAGCAGTTAGAGGAGTGAGTAATGGATGGAAAGGGGAAAGATGTAAGCAGTGCTGCTGATCTCTGCTGTGTGGTGTGTTCCTTGTGACAACTAACAAGGGTAACCGAACTGACAGGTTTTTGATTCATCTGTAATCCACAGTATTGGGAAGTGTCTGCCAAAAACTGTGTGTTATGGGCACATTCAGAAGTCAAAAGACTTTGGGGCTATGATCAAACCTATTATTTTAAACCCAAAATGGTTTACAAGCATTTTTGGGATATGGGGCGGCATCTTCCACCAGTCCTCTTCAACTGAGGGTGGTGGCAAACTACATCTTCTAACCACACTTACTGTAGGCTTTGTAGTTAGAGTGAAGGAGCCAGGCAAAACCAGAAAGATTCCTAGGTAAGAATTTCCTTTAACCAGTGAGAGTCTAAACGAAAAAAAATAAAGAGTATCAAGTCCATTCCCTAAAGGATGTCATCTGAAGGGCTTTGCCGAGTGTGCTGTGATCAGCCCCTCTCTGGGCATTGGTCCAGATGTTCTCCACAGTTCCCTTCCATTCTAATTATTGTCTGGTTCTGCCAAAGTTTTAATTGTGGTGCTGTTGCAGCACAGATGCAAGACCCAGATGCCTCTCCCAGTTTTGCCATGGCCCCTTTCTATGCCCATAAGTTTAGCCTGCATAACACGTCCGTAAGTGAATTAATTACAGAATGAAGCAGAAGACTGTTATTCTGTGCTGTTACACAGATGGCTTTCCCCTTGACCCTTTTATCCTGTGGCCCTTGGGAATCTGGAGTTGACAGCCATGGATATTTTCATGGGGGAATCTCGCAGGAAAATGCAAGCATTCTCCCCCTCTGGAGTTGGTTGTATTATGGTGTTTAGGTTGAGCATAGATGACTAAGTGGTATGTGAATAC
Organism: Aythya ferina; assembly: GCF_964211825.1. Taxonomy (NCBI): domain Eukaryota; kingdom Metazoa; phylum Chordata; class Aves; order Anseriformes; family Anatidae; genus Aythya; species Aythya ferina. The sequence goes on along the minus strand of NC_140299.1, from coordinate 3,409,902 downwards.
TGATGTCTGTTTGCATGTAAAGGCTTGTTTCTTTTTCTTTTTCTTTTTTTTAGGGATCTTAGAAAAACACAGGACTACCTTGAGGTAGAAAGAGTCAAGGCTGAGAGCCGATCCCAGAACTTGAAGTTCCTGAGAGACAAATCTGAGGATTTCAAAATCAGGATTAAGGCTGCTGAGGTAGACGGAAGGAATTACTTAACAGGATTCTGTAATATGTTGGTGTAGTTGTGATTGGTCAGGCCCAAAACTAGTTAGGGACATTGCTGGTGCTTCCTAAACTCCTGGATTTTGTATATGTGGGCTAACAGGATGAGTTGTTACCATACTTCAATTGTTCCCAATATGTACACTCTCATTCTTCTGAATGTCCTTTGGTAAATGCAAAGATACTTTCCCTTTTAAGAATATTAGCTCAGACTACTTTGTGCTTGCTGTGATGTACTGCTAACTTGTCTGTATACTCTTATATTAACAGTAGAACATATGATTCACTGAGGAAAATGGTGTCAAAATCCTGAATATAGCTATTTGGGGAGGATTAATGAATGATTAAATGTTGAAGGCAGAAGTTGTTCTGTCTTCTTCACCTCTCCCTATGTGATGAAGGATATGTGAATGCTTTATTTAATACTTGGATGCTGTTCAATATCCTGACAAATACCAGATAGAAAATGTTGAATTAGTGTTAACGATGTTTTACTGAGAAACCTCTTCATAGCCTTGCCATGTGCTCTTCCCCCACTAATTTTCAGGAAGGATTTATTACTATGAATTTTAGTAGTATGATTTCATACACCAGCTAGAGCTGTAGTTAAAGTAGCATGTTTCTATTCTTTTCAGACTGTGTTCTTGTCTGCCTCTTTCAATCAAAACCCAAGGAAACGGCAAAATCTTTCTCTTTCCTCTTATATTTTGTCATTTATGTTTGAACTCTTTCCTGTTTGTAGGAGAAGCTTGCTGCCAGTGGGTTGGACTATTCATTGATGCATCAGTCACTAGTGAGCATGTCTGAGGTAGGTCTGTTGGTACAAGAGAGATGTTTCTACAGCAATCCGTGTTGCAAATGGAGTGGGTATTCTGTGGAATGTATCTCATTACATGGCTGTCTGTGTATTGCAATTACTAAATAAAATGACCCAGCTGATTGCTTCTAGGGTGTACCTGCTCTCAAATGCTGCTGAGCTAAGGGAGAGGAGATTGAGTGAAACCCAGATTCTGAACCTCTGTGCGCCTTTTTCTTGTCTTTAAACATAACATTTTAAACTAAATGCTAAGTCCAGCAGGATGTTTTTAAAGAAAAAAGCACACTTCTTGAATTACTAGCTATAGATCATCCAGGTTTGCTCTGAGTATTTATAGATATTTAATGTGTTTGAGTTGTTGTGTCTGCACTCAACATGTTTTAATGTTACTTGCTATTACTGAAACACGCATTTCAGTCTCTCTTCCCATTTCTTTTACACTCTCTTCTTGCCTATTAGGCTGAACAATTAAAATAGGTTTCCTGAATGTATGTTGTCATTCTTGTGAACCAGCACTGGGTGGCAATGTTGACATTGCACAGTGTTTCAGAAGAGCACTAACTAAAAATTGTTGGAATTCTACATACAAAATGGCCTTGGAACCTTTCTAGTCTTTATCTGACCTTCATCATCTTCCCAAACCTAAGTAAAAGGGCATGTTTGACTCACTGGCATTTCTATGTCTGCTCTGCCAAGAGCTCTGTAAATTAGGCAGCACGGATGACTTCATCTTCAGAGTGTGTTTTTCTTTTCTTTTCTTTTTTTTTTTTTTTTTTTTTTTGGAATGTCTTAGGTTGATTATTGAAAAAAAATACAGGCTTTGTTATGTGCTAAATTTTAAGCCCCCTGGAGAAACTACCTCCCCTTGTTAACAGCATGAGCAAAGCACTGCATTATTTGGGGACTTTTTTTCTGTTGCGTGTGCAAAATTATCACACCCAAGGCATAGGCACGAGACTGTATCTCCTTCCTTGGGGCTCAGGTCTGTGTGTGGCCTACAGTGATGTCGACCATGAAAGTCCTGTGGTGGCTTCTGAGTTGACAGGCTCCCTCCTGTCAGGGAGGTAAGATCAGGTGGTTATCCTGTAGGTAACAATGTTGTATGTTCTCAGAAAGGAAGAGAAAGTATATCTGTGTAAAATTTGAACTGGGTTTAACTGACTGATAGCTGAATGAATGGTAGATCTTTAGTTCTCTGTGCATTTTGTGAAAGATCACAAGACCTCTAGCCAACATGGGTGACTTCTGAAATGTTGTAGATAATTGTAAATGTATTTTTGCTGATTTACATCACTTCTACAAGTAAGTCTATGAAATCTTATCTACTTTGTTCTGTCCACAGAAACTGGAAGAAATGCAGAAAGAAGTGGTGCCTGTGAAGAGGGAACTTGACTCCTACCTAGATTTAACTCCTGTAATTATTTTTCACTGTTCTTTTATACATGCAGTCAGATTGACTTCAATGGACTTCAAAAATATAAAGGAAATGGTTACATGTTTCAATAGATAGAAAGATCTCTGTAGAGATCTATTAATGAGTCGTGTAAACAAAAGACTTTACTAAAACAAGTAGCCATATATTGATTAATCAAAGCCAGAAAAATAAGAGTGTTTGCCTGGCAAACTTTGCTCTAACAAAATGTCTAGGAATGTGACCTGAAGAAATAGGCTGGTTGAGCTCAGTATCAAGATGAATTAGCTAGAAATCAAAAATTTAGAAGAAAATGTATATTTCCTTAGTATAACAAAATCTTTCAGATTACACGTGTCCTAATACATTAGTAAATCAGGCTGTCAATATGGCAGACACAGCACACGGTGCAGAGGTTGAAGCTCTGAGCAGAGTTGTAGAAATGATGAAGAAATACCCAGATGTAGACTTTGTTCCTTAAGCAAGTACTATAGCTTGTATGAGTACTGGCTGCTCCATCATTTTCCTTGATTTCTCTTGAGGGTGCCGGGAACACACCTCAGTAGGCTGCTCTCTGAAGCACCTTTTATAAAAAAGATGTTTGATCATTTCAAATTAGAAAAACTCACATTACAAAAGACATTTTCAATTGAGGGCAGTTCTGTAGACAATAGTGGCTTAAAGAAATCATGGGGAAACGGTAAATCTGTGAAACAAATGTCTTTGGCTGAGTGTGCTGTGTATATATCACCGCCTGAGATACTTGGGACAACTCAGCCCAGGTATTTCTGATCTCCTTTGGAAGATCACTACTTTTACAGATGAGTATTAAGGATTTTCTGCCATTCAAGTGAGATTCTGCAAAAACTGGAGCATAGTCGAGTGGGCTTTGGCTTCAGTAAATAAAGCGGTAAGCTAAATGCTTGCCATTGCATTTGAGTTTCCTGTTACGGCTTCTGTTACCTCCTCATCTGAGCACCCTGCAGTCCATAATACAGGTAACCTCCAAGAGGTGAAGGATTTATTCCAATTTTTATAAGCAGGGAGTAGAGGTCCAGAGAAACAAAGGGACTTGTCCAAAGTCATGCAGAAATTCTGAGATGAATCATGTATCTTGTGTTGTGAACTGGGGACCTGTCTGCTGGACCAGCCTTCGCCCCCTCAGCCCTTACAGAGTTCCTGCTCCTCAGCACGCCTCCCTGTAACCTGATCTCTCCCTTATACAAATACTGCCATCTCCCTCCTAGAACAAAAGGATGAAAGGAGAGGATGGGACTGATTCTCTTTTAAATCCATCTTACTCCAAGAGGCAGCTGCCTCCTCTCCTCAAGCAAAACAGGATGTTCAAATTGGATTAGGTTTCCCAATTCCTCCCTCCCCGACTCCCTGTCAGTGGAGACAGGGAGAGCCCTGATGCCCTGCTGCTAGTGCAGACAGAATGAAGGAGGAGGGTTCATACTTGCACACTGCTGAAAGTTTGTGCTCTGATAATTTCATTCCTGGATATGGTTAAAGTCTAGTTCCTCACTTAGTAGTTTTGGAAAATGGATAAAAATATTTCCCTAGACATCAGGTTATAGCAGAATCTTGAAAAATATCTGATTGTCCATATCAAACTGATAATAGGCTTTTAATGTCAGTATCTATAGTATGTGAAGGGTGTACACAAAACTGATTTTATTATCCCTGAAATCCCCTGGGGCACATGATTAGAGTCTTGCAATGATGCAGGAACTCTGCAATTCATGTTGAAATATTGATTTTTATGCCATTTTCTTTCATTAGAATCCATCCCTTGTACAAGTGAAGGTTGAAGAAGCAAGACGAGAACTGGTAAGTGTTTTTATCTTTTACAGGGATTTAAGTGGGTGCTGTCATTCCAAAACAAGCTATATGTATTAATTGCTTGTGGATTTATCTACCTCAGATCATAGTCTTAATGATCTCTGGAGGGAAATTCTTGCTCTGATATGGCAGAAGTAGTGCATATTGGTAGGAGGAACTGTTGGAGGCACGATATCTAAAGCTACAAGGGCAGTTGAGCATAATGGTATCAGTGGGGATTACGTATCTGTATCCCTCTGGATTTTCTGCTTCACCTGTCAGAATGTTTATTCACTCAACTGTGCCACAGCTTCTTGGTCTCATGACCTTCATTACTGTGCCTGAATTCTCAAAGGGTAGTAGGGCCCATGTGTTATTGAACAGCTGCCTTGTGGACTGCAACAGGGACCTTTCCCTATAAAACACAATGCCTGTTTCATACATGCTTGTGTAACCTGCAAGGCATTGGTGAGAAAAACTTCATCTAAAGATGTTTGGGAACTCTGTATGTACCTTTCCAGAGCAAGCTGGGCCATGTCTGAGCACAGAAGCTGTCTTTGATTTCTTTGGGTTACTGTCTGCTTGTTTATAGACACGGCACAAGGTATTCAGTGATAAACCTTAAAACTGTGATCAGAAAGCACATTTATTTGAGAGTATTCTATATGTTTTCAGATGGGACTAGTCAGGTTGGTGATCAACTTATTTATGTTCCAGAAATACAAGCTCACCTTAGCAGCCTGTAAGGCTTTTCTCAGGTGTGTACACTCTAGAGCATATCAGTTCAGCTCAAAGGTATCCCATCGGGGCACAGTACAAAGGCTACGTAGTGATTTTGGCTGTTCTTTTGGAGGTTCCTCTGTAGTGACTACTGACACTACTGCCACTTGCAGCAGCGAGAACTTTCAGTTCAATGCTTGGGTTAATCAGTGCTAATAATATCTTGAGGTTTGATCTCTGCAGATGTTTGTGTCAGAAGAATATATGAAAACTACTGTGTGTGATTGCTGAGTTCTCTTGTGCCTTTTTTTTTCTCCTGATAGAATGCCTTGGAGGCAGAGCTCTCAAAGCAGATTCTCATGCTGACTCTCGAGATGCCAGAACCCAGAAAATACAAGTTCACCTGAAGTGGCTTGAACGGAAGATTTCTTTTCCAAATTTCTATTTTACTTGCACTAGTTTGGACTCACTGTATTCCTGCAGCTTTCTGCCTTACTCTTCTTGCTGTCCGATGGCATGCTTGTGACCTTTCAGTGAGTGTAATCTTTCTGTAAGGGTTCAGGTAGCCATGCATTTGTAAATGTCACTTTTTTCATAAAGTAACATGCAAGCTTCTTGTTTTCTCTGTCAGTTATTTTTTGTAGCACAAACCTGTAACCAACCTCCAGATGGCACCTTCACCAAGAACCGTCCCTACCAGCATCTGGTAGGCCCTTACCACACAGAATTGAACTAATTGTCTGGCTCTTTCTCTGTGTCCAGGCTCTGGATTGTATTTTATTTCCCTGGACTCCTTGCTTTGGTGGTGCAAATATGGTAATGACAGGAGCCTTGCACTTACTAGACCATTGGCTTTTGCTCTCCTTTTCTTGTTATTTCAGAATTGGAGAGGCATCAGTTTTTTTCTACCACACATACCATGTCTAATGTTTACCAAGTTTTTGAAGATGAATTGTAGATTCTTAGTTTGGGTGGTTTCTTTAAGGGGGAATGAAATCAACTTTATTTCATGTCTTCAGCAGGGATTTGATACATTAATCAAAACAAATAAAATGAAAATATAGCCTAGGGCCGTATAGAGACCTATAATAGGGCCTAGAATTGTAGTTCCCAGTGTGTAGTTCCCAGTTTAAAGCCCTGCAGCATTTGGGACATCCCACAGAGCGGATTTTTGTGTGTGTGACCAATGGCTGTCTACTTTAATGGAGACAAATTCAGCTGTGACTTGCCTCATATGGTTTATCAGACAGGCTTCACACATCAACAAATTCTACTGCTCACACAGGTAAGAGCTGGAGTGAAATGCAGCAGTACCAGCTGCCTAAGAATCTGTAGTTTCTTTTGCCATCTGAGAAAATGGAAACCCATTACCCTAAACCTATAAAGTTTGCCCATGTTGAACACTTAGACAGCAGACCAGTAGCTCTCAATTTTTCCCTTCATTACATTCTAGTGTTAAGCATATGAAAGTACAAAAGATAGCTTTATGGATAGCAATGGAATAACTTTAAAAACAATAAAAAAGGGGCTTTATACATGTAGTAAGACTTTCAGAGGTCTAAAGACATGGATATCTTTGCAGACCTACTGTGAGATAGTAGTTTGAGCCTAGATTGACCCTTCTATGTCAAATGTCATCTTCCAAAAGGGCCTGTGGAACCCTCCTCTTTCTATGCCACCACCACACAAGCCATGAACACCCAAGTTCTTAAAAGCTGTTTTGTATGAAAAAGCCAGAATCTGAAAAGCTTGTGGCTGGGAGGGAACCTGGGAAGCGTCAACACCTAAAGACATGGAGCATGGACCATGGGCCATTTGTATCAGACAAATGTACCAGGCACTGTCCAGATAAATAGCTGTGGTGCTCTCAGTAGCAATCTGTAGCTACATCTGTTCGCAATTACAGTTGCAAAAGATTATGGTAATGGTTGAGCGTGGTGTGCCTGTCACCAGGAGCTGCTGCTTGTTTCGATTCAGAAATTGATTTCACTGATCTGCAGGATGAGAGACTCTGTTGTTTCATGTCCTCACTTGAAGCAGTAAGATCATGAGATTGGCACCTGATGGTTGTGATGATTACGTGCATCTCTGATTTCTAAGAAGCTGCAAGCTCAGGAAGACAGAGTAAGTAAAGCATTACAACCTCATCACCTTGTGACCTTCCTTGCCTCATATTTTGCACCTTGATGGGGAAGAATTAAAGGATGTTCTTAGAGTTGACGCCTGTGGGATCTGTCTTCCAGATGCCAGAGAGAGCTGATGTTTACCTTCAGGATTTTTAATTAGAAAGTTAGGAAAGTACTAGTTGCCTTGGTTTCATGACTATTATCTTCAGTTCTTTCTGGGCTAAAAATCAAGATGGCAAGAACAGGTGGATGAGCTGTATATTCTGTATATATACATAGGTTAAACAGGCAAAGGGGAAATTGCCTCAAAGAGGTAATTTTTCCTGTTGTGGAAGGGAAAAAGTCATAGTCTTAGAAACAACATATCTGGGCAGATGTTAGAGAGCAGTTTAACAAGGAAGCCATTGTAAGGCACTGGAGGTCATGACCAGTCAATTACGGAATCTTAATCACTTGAGGCTTTTAAGAGCAGATCAGAAATGCTTTGCTTAAGCATTTATTATGCTAAGGAGAGTTGATCATGCTGGGAGATAGTAAGATGGATTAGATGACTGCTTGAGGATGCTACCAGCCCTGTTTGTCAATGAAAGCCTCCGGACTTACTCAGCTAACACACGAAGGCTTTTTATTGCACACGTTACCGTGACTCAAGGCTTGAGTAGGCTTCCTCGGGCAGTGGCACTCCCTGAGCACAACTTTATCACACAACACCACACCAGTTGGGAAACTTGGTGGGAGAAAGGGGGGGGGGGGTCTCTACGCCTGCACCTGCAGGGCAGCTGCATGGCTCCTGGCTGTGCTACCTCACAGCACGGCAGCATGTGCTGTGGCCCACTCATTGGCAAAAAGCCCGACTACAGAGGATGGCAGGGCTGGACTCTGACTCGAGAGCTGTCCAAAGATAGCCATGTGTTGCTTCCCAGGGTTGGAAATGTAAGGGGGGAAAAAATACCCAGCAGCTGCATGCGAGCTGTGTGCCACAGCTGAGCCATCTGCAGCACATGCAATATAAATCAGGAGCCAGTTGTCAGGTCCTACAGTTTGGCTTTTGATGAGAGCAGGGAAAGTCAAATAAATGAGATTTATGCAGCAAATGGACTGTCAGTAAGATGTCTCAGCTCTTCAGTTACACGTTTGCATGGGCAGGGTGCATTGCAGGGCGATCAGAGACATTCCTGCTCGCCGCTGGTATTTTAGGGCAGCCCGGCTTTTCCAAACTGGGGATCGGATGCCAGCACAGGAACAACTTGCAGAGGTGCTGCCGAGTCAGAAGCGCGCTTGGCTGAGAAAATGTTTGATTTTGGGCTTTGCCCTCTGCCCTGGCAGCTGTTGAGTGTTTCCACGGAGGTCAGAGCTGGTGGCAGGGAGCTGTGCTGCAGCCTGGAGGGAGGCTGCCAGCTGGACCTCTCTGCTGCTGTATATTAGGAAATAATCACCCAACTGGGAATGACACAGTTGCCTGGGGAGGCTTTTGCTTCTTCAGCCCAATTGCAGATTACATCAGCTGCTCCACCCTGAGTCTGATTTTTGGGGATGCTGTGTAATAATCACACCTGCCCAGGCTTCCAGTCATGTGGGGCTCCCTCAGCTCAGCCTGAGCTGGGGATTGCCCCGTTGTACTGCCGTCCCATGCAGGACACATGTGTGCTTTGTCACAGCTCACTCTGTTCCTCCCTAGGAAATATGAGGATCCCAATTCCACCTGGAAAAAAAATAAAATAAAAAAAGGATTTAAAGTTATGCAGTAGGCGTGAAAATCAGCGGTCAACCTCAAGTATAAACTTGTATAAATGTATAATAAATTTTACCACAAAGTGATAGACTGTTCTTATCAGGACAGCATGCAAAACAATAATTGCTTTAGAAAATAATAATAAAAAAAAATCTTCAAATGAGCTCAGTGGTATGGATTTATTTAAATGAAAACGCTTAGGTACTTAAACTAGAATAACAAGAATAAAATGCTAGAGGAAAAAAAAGGCAAAATTAAGGCCAATGAGATAAAATACATATATATTTACTCTAAATACACTGGATCAAAAGATGTGGATGGACACTTGGCTATAATTTGTCTAGTCCATATTGTACAAATACTCTTTGTTGCAAATAGTTCACTGAGGTTGCTTTTCAAGCTTACTCTGGCTGAAAACATTCAAAATTTTCTTCATTCATCTTAACCCTTAAGTAGATTGAGAACTTTGGAATTAAATACATTTTAAAAATCTTAAAATAGTTTCAAGATGTATTTGAAAAGGAGGTTGGCTGCATGTTGTACCGTCTCCCGTAAAACACTCCAAATATTCTTTTGATAAAGAATTCTATTTTGGGAAGTTCTAAACAAAACAAAACAAAAAAAAAGGGATGTGCCAACATGCCTGTAAATGTACTTAAGTATTTTTTTAATCACATCTAGTACTGAATAGGTGTGGGAAAGATTTCTAAGCTACTCTTTGAGTTTTCAAATTACAGGGACCAGTGCTGGAATGACAGTAATTCTGGTCTGCACAGCCGTGCATGCTGCAAGAAATCCTTCAGCTTCGTCTCCGAGTATGTTGTTGCTGTTAGTATCTTCATGTGGCTTTAGAAACATTTTACGTTTTTTTATGCACTAACTTCATTAAAGCAATCATGTTCCAGGCTGGAAGGATTTCTGCTTCTCTAATTCAGAAATATTTCACTTAAAAAAATAAAAAAATAAATCAGAAGTGAGTAAGCAGAGGCTTTACCAGTAAGCGTGTGCTTCAAGTCAAACTTGCATTTCCTTCATTCTTAGCTGGCTTCCACCTACGTGGTAGGACACAGCACTACCTCCATCTGTCTTTAAGTAATTCAGCATTACACCATTCTTCCTAAACTGTGCAATCTCTGGTTCAAAAAAAAAAAAAAAAATTAAAAAAATAACACCACCAACCCTCCAAACTGAAGACCTAATGTAATAAATGTTTCCTCTAGCCCCATGCTAGATGTGCCTTTAATGCTAATTAAGCAGCACAGCACAGCTGCTTAATTAGCCAACATTGGCTGGCAAAACCCAGCAGTGAGGAAGGTTTGGCTTTCTTCCTTCCCTGGGAGAGGAGGGCTGCAGCTAGAGAAGAGGTGAGCATTTTAGGGCCGTGTGGGGCATTGCCACCCCCATGCTGGTGTCCTGGGTGCCTCTTCTCTGATCCCAGGTCAGCAAGTGGAGGAAATGGTGCGACGTCGTGAGGGAGCAGGAGCACAGATAGGATGGCTTGGCTGGGTTTCAGCTTTTGTGACTTCAGATGCTTGGCAGCCTGCAGCTGAGCTTGGAAAATGGGCGTTTTTTAAATGTTACTCAGAAGGTGAAGTTTCTATATATTCTTTCTGCAGAGGATGTTTAGTAATGTGCCTGTGGACCCATGGAGATGGGCTCTTGAAAAATCATTCTCCCGGTCTGGAGCTGGAGGGAAACTTCTGCCCTGGGGGAGGACAAAAGGTGTGAGCAGGTACGGAGGAGGTACTCTGCTCTCCCTGCAAGACCCAGCGAGGGAAACCAGCCTGGAAACACTTACCAGCCGAGCAGCTTGGCATCCAGCTTTTACTTTGACACGGGAGCACAGCACAGGGTCATTCCCGCGCCTGCTAGACATCATCACACCGCAGGCAAATGCTGAGCTAATTTCCTCCCATTGTCTTTGGGGAAGCACAAGTGCTGCAGAGGGGATGTCGAGGTCCCCTGGAAGTTCGTGCTGTGCCTCCTTCCACAGCTAAACAAACCTCTGCTGCTTCCCCGTGAGCCTTCGAGAGGTGCTCTGCCGAGACTCCTGTGTCTCAGCCGCTCGTTGTGGTGGAGGAGTTCTTATCGCTTCCTTGTGGGGGTAACTAATGCTGAAATAATTTCACTGTTGGCAGATGCAGCCTGAGAGTGATAAAAGAGAGCCAAAGGAGTACAGGAGTACAGGAGTTGCTAGGCTGTACTCCCTGAATTCCTGGAGCCAGCACCACCTCTCACTTTTCTTCTTCCTCTCCTAATCTTTCAGCCTATCTCCCTGAAAATTCAAAACGATCCCCCTGGTATTTCTCCTAATCTGGCATTTAAAGTCTCAGGCAATAAAGCTTTCACCACTTCCCTTAGGGAGACAATTTTCCAGCCTACGGTTCTCTATTCAAAAGCTTTCCACCCTGATTCTCAGCTTAAACATGCCCTTTCTTAATTTCACCCCATTAAAATCATTAATGTATCACCAGTCTTCTCCCTTCATGCCATTTACTTCATTCAAATATTTACAGATCACTAATGTGTCCCTGCTTAGTTTACTAATTATAGTGTACCTATTATATTCAGAACCTCTTCTTTCTTTTCGTAATGCCTCCGGGCTGCTGATTCCTTCAGTTGCGACTCTTTGAGCTCCTTTCCATTTATCACTCTTCTTTGCAAATGTGCGGCAGATGCTCGCCGCCCTCGCCTGTGTCGTTATGCTTTCCTGTGTGCCGTCCAACACGGCATTGCCTGTTCCTCGCTGCCGCATCCTAATGCGTGTGCAACCGTGTGCCAGCTGTCTCTCAGGAGTCGTGCCCCCGAAGCACGTCCCTTCCTTCAAATAGAGAGGCTGGGATGTGGAACCAGAGGTTGCCCAGAGATGGTTTTAGTCGGTGGGAGGGCACGGTTAAAGCTGCGTGGGAGAGCAGAGGTGGTTCTGGGTTTGAGCTGCCAGCAGGGGTGCCCAGGGCTCATTCATGAAATTGCCGAGGTTGGAAGGGACCTCAGGAGATCCCCCAGTCCAACCCCTGCCCAGCAGGGTCACCCCGAGCATGTTACACAGGATGGCATCCAGGTGGGTTTGAATATCTCCAGAGCAGGAGACTGCACAACCTCTCTGTGCAGCCTGTCCCCGTGCTCTGTCACCTCACTGTAAAGTCCTTCCTCACGGGGCAACAAAACCTCCTGTGGTTCAATGTATACCCATCACCCTTTGTCTTCTCACGGTGCCCTCCTTGTGCCCTCTGCTAATGAGACCACCGGTTTGGGATGGGCTGATTTTGGATGGGTGGGCCAAATTTTGGATGGGCTGATTTTGAACAGGCAGATTTTGGAAGGGCCAAATTTTGGATGGTCTGATTTCAGATGGGCTGATTTTATGTGCCAGTTTTGGGTGGGCTGATTTTATGTGCCAGTTTTGAACGGGGCTATTTTGAGTGGGCCAATTTTGATGCACCGATTTTGAGGTGCTAATTTCGGATGGGCTGATTTCGGACAGGCCAATTTAATGTGCCAGTTTTTGTATGTGCCGATTTTGATGCGCCAATTTTGATGTGCCGATTCTGGGCGGGCTGATTTCGGATGTGGTGATTTTGGCTGGGCCAAAATTTGATGCATCGATTTTGAGGTGCCAATTTTAGATGTGGTGATTTTGGACAGGCCGATTTTGAGGTGCCAATTTTGGATGTGGTGATTTTGGATGGGGCCAAAATTTGATGTGCCAATTTTAAGGTGCCAATTTTGGAATGTGGTGATTTTGGACGGGCCAAATTTGATGCACCGATTTTGAGGTGCCAGTTTCAGATGTGGTGATTTTGGACGGGGCCAAATTTGATGCGCTGATTTTGAGGTGCCAATTTTGGATGTGGTGATTTTGAATGGGGCCAAAATTTGATGTGCCAATTTTGGATGTGGTGATTTTGGACATGCCAATTTTGATGTGCCGATTTTGAGGTGCCAATTTCGGATGTGGTGATTTTGGGTGGGCCGATTTCAACGCGCCGATTTTGAGGTGCCAATTTTGGATGTGGTGATTTTGGGTGGGCCGATTTCAACGCGCCGATTTTGAGGTGCCAATTTTGGATGTGGTGATTTTGGGTGGGCCGATTTCAACGCGCCGATTTTGAGGTGCCGATTTTGGATGCGTCGATTCTGGACGGGCCGATTTTGGATGTGGTGATTTTGGATGTGGTGATTTTTGATGCACTAGTTCTGAGGCGCCAATTTTGGATGGGGCAACTTCGGACGGGCCGCTTTTGTGTGCCAGTTTCGTATGTGCTGATTTCGATGCGCTGATTCTGGTGATTTTGTTAATTTCGGACGGGCCGCGTTTGACGCGCCGATTCTGAACGCACCAATTCTCGACAAATTGTCTATCTCCTACAAACACTGCCCGCTCCGCACCACCCCCCAACACCCCCTCTTTCGGACAAAACCCACCTCTTTCGGACAAAAAACCACACTCAGGACACATCTTTATTCCCACACACGCCTCTCTCCCTTCACCCCACACTCCCCTGAGGAGGGAGCCGCCTGAGGGCTCCCCTCCCGCCCGCTCCCCCCGCCGCCATTCCCCCCCTCTCCCGCTGCCCGGCCTCCGCCGCGGCGAGGCGCTGCGGGGCGGCGGCCGCTCTGCTCGGCGCTCGCCTGCTCCGGCTACGGAAGTGACGGCGGGCGGCGGAGCCCCGCGGCCTCCGGGGACATTTTCTCCGGTGTCGGGGCGGCAGCGGAGACCCCCCCGGCTCCTCCCGGCCGTCCATGCCCCAGCCGCTGCCCCCCCGGGGGGGAGGAGGAGGCGGCCAGGAGGGGCCCTCGGCGCCCAGGTGAGCGCTGGGCGGAGCGGGCGGGGCCCGGCCGTTGTGGCCGCCGTTACCCCGCGTCCCGTCACGGTGTGGCGGCTCCCTGAGGGGGGTGGGAGTTTGTGTGTGTGTGTGAGAGAGAGAGAGAGGGATTTTGGGGAGGAAAGCACAACTTTTGGGCGTCTGCGGGGCGGCAGGGGGGTGATTTTTTTAATTTTAATTTTAATTTTAATTTTTATTTGGGGGAAGCCAGGCGCTTTCCCTAGTCTCACAGCTTGGCATCGAGGCTATCCGCCAAACACCTCCTCGGACCCCTCGGGGAGGTCTCGCCCCCTCTTTTTGTTTTTTTCTGGCAGGGGGCTCACAGCCTGCCCTGGCCGTGCTCACGCCCTGGTTCCTCCGTGGCGGGGTCCAGCTGCTCGTGTTGACATCCGTAGGTACCCGTGTGAGGCGGTAACTGGGTTAAACTGGGTTTTACTGGCACCTCCCTGCCAGCACAGAGTGCCCCGCTGCACCTCAAGGGCTCCAGCAGCTTGGACGTGGAGGGGCTGTGGCGAAAGTGTAAGTCCCGGTTTGTTATTTTTTATTTTTTTTACCGTAGTTCTGGCTTTTAAAAATGAATGAGCAGTAAAGCTTTGGACCCGTAATCGTCTCCTGAAAAGTGTAAGTTTTCTCTTAAACGCCTCCCCTCCGAGTAGATTTTTATTTGGCTTTAAGTCTTTTCTGGTACTTGTCAAGCTTAAGACTGAATAGCAGTCTTCTTACAGGACAGGATACTTGCAGTTTGCACGCTAAAAACTTTAACTGCAAATGTATTATCTCTCTCCTTAGAACAGCAGACAAACATTTACACTTAAAATGTTTGTCTTAAAGTGTTTTCAGTTGCCTGGATCGGTTAATAAACCCAAGGTCTGACCTTGGTGATACACCATGCACTCAAAATAAGTGGGAACACGGTGCTCCTCTGAGGTGCTCATCGTGTGGCCCTCCTGCCTCCCGTCGCACCCGTAATCACCATTTCTGAGAGAGGAGCAGCTTCCCTGCTGCCCTGGAGGAGGGAGAGCTGCCTTTGTGGAGGCAGTAAGTGTGTAACAACCTCTGAGGAGAACACTAAGTTGCTTGTGAGGCGTGTTTGCTAAACCCAGACGCCCCACATGGAGCTCAGATGGCAGGTAAACCCTTGGTGCAGGAGCAGTGGGATGAAGTGCAGTGAGCTCATCTCCCTCGCGGCAGTCGGTTTTCAGCAGTTTTGTGAGCATTTCATGTGTCCGGTGACCTAGAGGAGCCTGCTGCTGGCGAAGGAAGCTCCAAAGCAGGTGGTTATGTGGCTACTAAAAGCTAATAAAAGGTTGCTCTCTGTGGTTCTGGCATACCAGCAAGGCTGGTGTTTTGTCTGTGTGGCTTGGGAGGAGGGACGGGGGGTGAAGGAAGGCAGTACGTGAGTACAGGCAGCTGGTATTTGTGCTCAAGTATGAGAATAACACTTGTGACTCATTTTAAGCACTTGAATTTTTAATTATAATGTGTTGACTATTTCTGTTTGCTCTTCGAGCTAATTGCTAGTTGGCTAGCACACAGGCTTCACAAAGAGGTGCGATGAGAAATTCCTGAGAAATCAGGAAGAGGAAAGGGCTCTTTCCTTGCGCACAGCGCGCGGCGCAGCCTGGCCCTCTGCTCTTGCACGAGGGCTGCCCGCTCAGTAAAAACCCGAAGCACACAAAAAATGAGCTTGGAAGTGAGCGGATGCGTCGAGGTGGGTACCGTGGGGGGAAGCAAAAGGGGAAGAAACCCGAAGCCGACCGCAAGGCAGTTGGGAACGGTAAATACGCGGCGGTCCCAGCACGTGAGCCGAGCTGTGCCGTAAGCGATAACGGGGAGGTAGGAAGGAAGGATGTCTGCCTGCGTCTGGCAAACGGGCAGCTGGCTGCGTGGATGAGGTGGGGATTAGTGGGGTAAGATAAGACTGGATGAACAAAGAGTAAATATAGAGAATCGTGGGGGGCTTTGAACGCTAAGCGTTACGGAGATAAGTTGGTGTAACTTGATCAGAACAACAAGAAATAATTGCCTCGTTTTTCCTGACCCCCCCCTGTCTCCTTGCTGGGTGTTTACGTTTACAGTGCAGGCTTTTTCACCTCGCCTCCAAGGCTGGAACAGATTTTCTTCACTTTCTTCACTATCTCTTACGCGTGATCCCATCAGCCCCCTGCTCCACCAAGGATGCCTGTGACGTTTGTGACCCACAAGATATCAGCATCTCACAAAAACAGCTATTTCCAGGGTGGGAGCATCCGCACGCCGTGCTGAGGTGGCTCCGCTCTGCGTGAGCAGTCTGGTTACACTCTGGCCAAAATATTACCACTAAAAGCATTGAAAGCTTCGAAACTTTTCACATGAGTAAGTTGTTCCATCAACCTGTGTCTCGTTCGCTGTAACATCTCAAAGGCAGTGGGTTGATGGTACTTTCTGAGCACGGGGTCTGTGGTCCATCTCTGCTTCTGTGTTTTCGCCTGCTGCTGACCATGTGGCTTACAAACCCGTAAACATTGACAGAAGCTGGGCAGCAGGCTTAATAACACATTTACTAGATCAAAGTGAGAGATTTCAGTACTTCAAGCACGTAACTCACACCTCAGAAGAGGCTCTCCTGGAAGGAGGTACTAGAACTTGAACAGCGTTTGCTGACTTGTGCATTGTGGGGAACCAAAAATGAAACGGCCGTGGGAGAGCGTGACGGGCTCGGGGCTGGGAGAGAGCACGGGGATAAAGAAGAACTGCTGCACGATTACAGCGCTGAGACTGCAGCTTAGGCTGTGTGTAGGTCAGCAAGGAAGCCACTTCTGGCTCTGTTTTCCAGCACACGAAGCGGAGCTCAGCAGAGAACCAGAGCTTTTGACTTAGGTGCTGTAGCTGCGGGGCAGCTGAGCTGTTACAGCACCGGGATCAGCTGCAGCAGAAATTTCTGCTTTGAGTCTACAAATTGGGAGCTAGGATGTAACTGCTACAAACGGGCAGTTCTGAGGGGGGGCGGAAAAAAACAACAAAAACAACAGAATATATTATCTTTATTTATTTTTTTTAAATACTAATTTAGATATAGAGTAACTATAAGCCTCTGCAGTTGCTTTATCCCAAGTCCATCTCTGAACTCGCCTGGAGTGACTGATAGTGTCGCTCACCCAGTTGCTGTGAAGTTAGAATTGAAATTTGTGGTTGCCTGTTCGCACTTGTTTGTGTTCCCCCTTCGCACGGCTGATGAGCACGAGCAGAGCTGGTAAGGTGTAGTAATTTCTGCACGGATGTGACTTTGTTTCTGCAGTTGAGGCACATGGCCATTACTCATTCAGGACTGGAAATGAGATGCAGCTGGGTGCCTGAGGTGTTGCTGTTACACCGTTGCAGATGCATTACTGAACGCACAGGGAGGTCAAGTAACGTGCCCATGGCTGTGTGGTGAGTCGTCTTTAGATTGCCAGGCATCCGACCTAGTACCCCTTTTTATTTAAGAAGATATTTTTAATCAGTTTCACCACATAGCCTGTCTCCTGAATGTTCAGAAGTGGATTTAATTAACAAAATAGTGTACGGACTTTGGCCATATCACACCTTGTGATACTTGTCTCCCAGAAGACAGCTGAAAGCTGTTGGGTCTCAGTCTGGCAGCTTTTAAGTCATAAGAATAGGTGGACACTTCAATTAAATGCAGGTAGTTAAGACTCAAGCTAGCATTTTTGTTTCAGTGTACTTGCATCTTAGCTTTGATTTCATAATGAAACTTCTGCAGCATCCTGCAGGACGCTCTTCTGCTTTTATGCTTTATAATTTCCTCAAAGTGAGCAGGCAGAAACTGACTGTGGTTGGATAATGTTCTTGCCACGTTTCTTCTGTAATGTCTTATTTCATAGTGCTTGGTCATTAGTCTTCCAGGACTATTTCAGAGAAAGCAGATTTCACTTCCATTCATTCAAAATGGATAGAGACCAAGAGGCTCTCAGTAGCAGAGCTGGGAAGAGCTGAGAGCCAGGCTTTGCAGTGCCAGTTGTCTGTGAGTAGTTTCCACCATTTCAGTAATTGTTTTTTCATTGGGAATATTACGTTTCCACGATAGCAGTTTGCACCGTATGCTCCAACAGTCCTGTCAAACTTGAAGTAAAAAGAAGCAACTTAACATGATAGCCAGATAAGATTGAGATAGCATGGTTCTCCTGTACCGTGGTTTCTAATCAGCTGGAAATCTCCCGACTCCTCAGTTTACTCTCCCAGTTCTTGCTCTGTGGGAATGCCAGCTCCTGTAGTGAGATCTAAGTAACCTGGTACAAGCAAAATTTTAGGGAAGAGTGATAAAGGCTGGGCCAGGAAGCTGTCTATTAATCCCGAGTACTCTCGTTAGGAATACAATGTAAGATAAGGGTTGTTTTTTTAGAGACTCTGCTAAGGAAGTGAGCTGGATGAAATGCCGGTAGCCTGAGGTCTCGCTGTGTTTCACAGGATGTCTTTTGGAAATGAAGTTGTCGCTGTGGGAAAGAACGAGCTTGTAGGTAACGGTGCCCACGAGCTGAATTACTTATAAATACAATTTGAGTTGTCAATAGCTGTGGTTCCCCCAGAACTCCTAGTACTTTTTGATCAGCATTGCGTAGAATATGAGGAGTTGAAAATAAATGTGTTATTTTCAAAAAAAAAATATGAAATTAAGTTTTATTTTCTATGGTTTGGTTACTGATATTAATAAGTCATCTTAAAGGCGATTCACAGGCCTTGGATCCCAGGCCATTCTTGATCTACAGCTTTTATCAGCCCACTGTAATAACAGAAACTCCAGAAATTGTTGAATACAGCAAAACTAAGCTAGGGAAATCTAGTGAGTATCATATTGCAGCTAGCTACTTTTTGAGGGCTTATGAAGCTGTAGACCTCACGTAATTTAAAAGTTGTTTTAATGATGCATTTGATTTCTCTTTTTTTTTGGGTTATAAGGTGAAAGTGCTTGTTCTACTTAACACCTGTAGTGAATTTTACTGCCCCATGGAATTTGTAAAGCTACATCAACGATAGGGCTGTGTTGGATGAACACAGTGGGATTTAATTAATATTCCAGACTTAACACCATTTTTTCTTCTACATCTCCTTTTGCTAGGAAAGTTATATGTATGTTACTTATACATCTTCTATTGTTAATTATTAGCGTTATTCTTAAGAAAGCTCTTCCAGCTGAGCTTTTTTCCTTCAGTAAAGAACGATAATGCAAAAATCATTTGGGGGTAAATAGTGTTTTTTATTTAAGGGTAAGTGGGGCTTTTTTTTCCTGTTACTACCTGCATGGTACTGATGAAAACTACCATCCAGTTTTCTTTCTCTCTCTTTATAGTTGGTAACTTGGTGTTCTCTTGGGTATGCTGATACTTAATCCCTGTAGGCAAATACATGCAAAGTCTTCTGTACATTGTGGGAAAGAAATGCCTATTTCCTGGTCTGTCTGTTGTCCTCTCACAGCAAAGGTCTAATTTATTCACCTGTGACAGCTGGAAGTAAATGCTTTAGGAAGTGTCTGATAGTAAAAACAGCATTAAAAACATTATTCATAATGCACATGCAGCTGGCTTCTGACCCAGTCAGTTGTGTGTTAGAAATACCCAGAGCAGTTTTTGTTCAGTTGTAGAACCAACCTGTGTACTTCCTACTAATTTATTCACCTGCTGGCTGTCAAAAGCTAATTAACTCTCTCCTGCACTGTCCTTTTTCCTGACGTGCTCTGTTCTCCTGCCGTAACAGATCGTGCCCCAGTTTCTTGCTTACTGCCTGCGTCCAGACACCTATGGCTGCTGAGTCCCGTGAGAATTTCCTGTATTTTTTGTCACAGTAGTTTCTTAGGAAACCTCAAATAGGGAGCAGTGCACTGGGATTTGTAAAAATACAGACTCAAAGTTTGGCTGTCTTGTTAGCTGTGGTCTTGGTTACAGTCCAGCAGCACAGGTGAACTTTCTTAGTGTGAAGGCAGCAGGTTGTTCCTGCTGGAGCTCTGTGTGGCTTGCTGAGTCCTTAGGTCACGACAGAGCACTGTAACAACAGCTTCCTTCAGAGGAGCATGTTGAACATGTAGAGACTACATTTGCAATCTGTTAGACACCAAAATAAATTGGTATCTCTTATTACTGGTTTTTAAAAAGAGACTTTTTGGTGTCAGTAACAGCCCAACAGCAGTTGATGTCTACTGTTGCTAAAATGTTCATAATTTGACCGAATGACTTTGTCATTAGTGTATTGATAACATTTATCTTTTTAGTAGTATGCCTACTGCAATTTCATGTCACAGCATTTAGATTTTACACTTCTAGCTTAATAGGTAAATCAAAAAATGAATGCTAATAACTTGTGAATGAGGAAATAACTTGAGGTGAGGGTCTGGCTTTTAGATCCTTTCCAGCCTGTGTGTAAAGTCTGGGCTTGTCACCTAGTTCTTCAGCTGTCCAGACCATAAAATGTTTATGTCGCTGCCACATGTGGCAGGAAGATTCTGGCTTTAGAAAAAAAAACAAACAAACACGGTTTTGGTATTGAATTTAGGTGTTCAAAGTTTTAAAATACACAAAATTTGGTTTGCGTTTACTCCTTCCATACTAATATGTGACAAAGATGTGTAAAATGGGCTGATGGTAAAATACTTGCAGACTGTAAGTTTGCTTAATATGTCTGTTAACTTGTCTTTGTTAAAGACAGACGGCTGTCATAAATCGATACCACTGGTAGTTTATTGAGTGGCTTTGTCTTTTAGGTAGCTTTGAGAGATGGTGAGCTGCTGGTGAGTCCCTTCGTGTGCTGCACCAGCTGCGGGAGGAGCACAGGAGCTGGCACGGTCCCTGCAGCAGGCAGGCAGCCCCCTAACTGGAAGGGAGCAGTGGCACAGAACTTGACAAAACAGCTCGTTATTGAGAGTGTCTGTATTGAGAGTGCTCCCCGTCGCAAGGGTTGTTTAATTACAGGGTGGTTTTCTGCAAGATCAGGTGGATTGTCCGGTGTTGTCCCTCGCTGCAGGTCTGTCACTGCTGTCCCTTGTGTTAGGCTGCTAACCCTGCTCTCCTGGAGTGTAGTTCTCTGATCTCATTCAGTCCCCTGGCCCTGTGATAAGGTAGGGAGCTTCCTCCTGGGAAGGCGGATGGCAGACGGGGCAGCAGGTAGGCAGTTCTGCCTCCTCGCCGTGGCACTGAGCTGCTGGAGGGGCTGAAGGACTTGTGGAGCTGCCGTGTGAGTATCCCACAGCACTCGCGGCTGCTTCACATTTTCCAAATAACAGCAGCAGCAGGGTACAGAGTGTTCGTTTGTGCCTGTCTGTGCTGGATCTGCTTTGATTTTGCCGGAGACAGCAGTGAGATGACTCGTGCTTCGAAGTTACATTGCTCTTGCCTTTTGAGCTATTAGTGGGTAATGCAACGTGTGATTACTTTCAGGCTTTTACAGATAAACGTTCTTAATAGAAATCAGATCTGCACTCTGAAGACCAGGATTGAAGTGTTACTGTTGTTCCCAAGCAATTTTAAAGACGTGGCATTTCTGTGAGCACTGCTTTATTGACCACAGTAGAACAACAGACCAATGATTCTGGAGAAGAGGTTTGCTTATTTAAAATGGCGTGAACCAACAGAGGAAGCACATTTATTTTGAGTTATAGAAATGGATAGGTGAAATGGGAAAGTTTGTTAAACTCAAAGTCTTACAAAAAGATAGTGCATCTCTATGGCTATCCTCAGTAGGGTGATCTTGTGCAAGCTAATAAATGGGAGAGGAAAAAAGAAATGAAGCATGGCTCTCCCAGCATGAATTTCTACCACTAGTTTTATTGAAAGAATAAAGAAAATCTGAGTGAAACTCTTAAATTTTTAGGAACAGGTAGTGATAAAAATATGCCCTCTGCAATTTATGGAGTAGAGAGTGCTGTAGACTTTAGATCACTGTGCACTTGGAA
Source organism: Aythya ferina (assembly GCF_964211825.1). Taxonomy (NCBI): domain Eukaryota; kingdom Metazoa; phylum Chordata; class Aves; order Anseriformes; family Anatidae; genus Aythya; species Aythya ferina. The sequence continues at coordinate 3,388,323 of NC_140299.1, read as the reverse complement.
GAAAGACAGTTATGCTCTGAGGAAGAAATGGTATTTTAGAAGGGTAAATGTGTCTTTATCTGTATGCTAATGGATTTATTTTTACAAGGACTGTGATTTTTGTGGGATTTTGGTGCAGCTGGTGAATGTTTCTGCAAGACTCTGTCAACTTGTAAAGTAACCCGTAGCTGGTAGTTACTTTATTTTTATTTGTACAGTTTATTTTATTTGGAAGAGGCAGGAAATGTGCATTAAACATTAGAATGCAAAGACCAGTATTTAAACGTAAAACCTTGTTTCTTATTAACAATGGAAAATGTTGCTTTTAAAGGTTTCAAAGGATGCTTCCCAAACCTTTGTTTAATACATATGCTTGTAGTTTTTATTCTGCCTTGAATAATTTGTATAGCCAGCCTGTTGAGCCCACAGTAGGAGCAGCCTATTTTTAACCTCGGTTTGTTTATGCAAAACCAGTTGAAACAGAGCATTACTTTAATCCTTTCTTCTTTTGTTTCACACCTCAATTCTCTTACCACGTCCCTTGCAGAAAGGGTCCTATTCTTTAGGGTTGCTACCAGGCCTGATTTATGAATCATCTGATAAAGAGCCAACTCCACTCCCAGAAATGTGCCTTAGGTAGAATTGTATGCTCGTGAGTCAGCTTCAGGGCAGCATTTTCAAAGGAACACTATATAAATTACACAGTATCCATGCGGGGGTGGCTCAGTGTTATGAAAAATCTGCTCTAGAGCATCGTGCACGCACATCCACACAGCGCTGAGTCAACTGTCTTGAGTTAAATTGAGTCCTGGTTGCACTTGTGTTGTTTGAAGAGCAGAGGTATGTGTGACACTTAGAGGGAAATAAAAGGCATGTGCTAAGAATGTGCGGTATCCCTGGGGAGGAGGTGGAGGAGTACAAAAGACAGCAGTTGGGAAGTCCAGAAAGCATCACTGCTTCCTTGTCATCATGCAAGTTACGTTTTTTTAGTGGTCTAATTCTGTGGATTGATTAGTTTTTAATTACTTAGGCATTTTGTTGTTGGGCACGTCCACGCTTAGTGTTAGTAGGAGAATGGCACTGATGAGCTTGCTGCATTAGGAAGCCTGGTTAGAGTAAAAAAGAAGGCATGGCAAACACGTGGATACACCTGCAAAGGATTTAGGCAAACATTCTGAAGTGGCCAGTCACTGCAACTCCACATCTCCACGGTCGTGTGACTCTCTGTCACAAGTGGGCATAACTTTGGTGTTTGCCCAAGTTACTGTTCTGTTAGGATGAATTAGTCTTGGGTGTCATGGTCAGCTCCTCAGTATCCAGGTTGTGTGCTGCTCCTGCCCTCCCCATCTCCCCTATCTTTAGGTAAGTGCTTGATTCAGAGCTCCTGCTGCTCTTGTCAGAATGTTTACATTTTTTACTGTTTAAAAAAAAAAAAAAAAAAAAAAAGACTCTTTTACACAGTTCTGTTGGGCTAAGCTGTATACATTTATCTATAACTTGTTTAGCTCTTACTCCATCCATGCTCAGTTGCTTTCGGTAAAGAGGAGATAATCCACTGCTGATGGAAATCATTGTTTATGGAAGTTTCAGCCACTGTGTTCTTTAGGTCCATATAATTGTAAAACCATTTAGATGAAAACTGGAGCTGTAAGGTGTATTTCCTCTGGGCAGACTGCTTTAGTTAGCTCTGTTTTCTAAATAAGTAACTAATCTGCAGCACTGCAGTTTAACTTTTCATTTAGCTAGTCACAGACTGTACATTTTCTGCAAAACTGTACATTTTCTGCAAAACTATAGGTACCGTTTCTCTTTTTTCAAATTATAGCTTGTGAATGAATGGCTAGTGGTGTGAGGAGGTGGGTTGTTCAACCTTTTTTTCTTTCAATGCCAAAATGGCATTCAAAGACAGTATTTTGCTAGATATATATGTATATTTTTTAATGTAAGCAATTGCTGGAACTGGTGTAAGAACAGTCATAAGCAGGGAGAAGTGATCTGCTGCCCTCTGGGTAAGAGGACATTGTGGAGTCTGTGTCAGCGGAGGTTTTCAAGATGTACTTTGTTCTAGGTACTCTCACCTAGGCTCACTTTTCCAGGTGATCTTTGGAGGTTCCTTCCAGCCTGGGCTGTTCTGTGAAATGTGCCAGGAGTGAATTAAAGGCTCTGCACCCAGAGGTGGTCAGGCACTGCGACGGGCTCCCCAGGGACGTGGTCACAGCACCGAGCCTGGCAGAGCTCACAAATCATTGGGCCAATGCTCTCAGACACACGGTTTGATTTTGGGGTGGTCCTCTGGGGACCCAGGAGTTGGACTTGATGATCCCTGTGGGTCCCTTCCAACTGAGGATATTCTGTGATTCTATGCTTTACGGTGACTTTTAAGAGCAAACTGCTGTGAGAGGCTTACTTCTTCTGAGTCTGTCGTACCCACAGCTGCTGAGGGAGCGCAGGCTTCATTCTTTATCATGAATCAGTTCAATAACACCTAAAAAGATGACGTACAAAGAAGATGAGGCTATCATGATGTTTATTAAGTATGTCAGGCTTTATCATTTGTTTTGGGTGAAACTCATTTCCTACTGACATGGCAGGATTTACAATTCTAAAGGACATTTGCTTTGCTGAAAGCAAAACAAAAATGTTTTGAAGGATGCACATGTGGCCAATTATTGATTAAAAGCATCCGTACTGTCCTTGGTACAATTATTTGTGCAGTAGAATATATTAATAGCATAAATTCCACAATAGTTGTTCTTCCGGAACTACTAATACCTCTGTTCAAATTTCTTTTTTGGGGGGTTTTTAACCATTTTTTATCTTCAAAAATCTCAGAGCAAACCGTGCTGTGAAGGAAATACTTGGCAGTCCCCCCTGTGGGGATTTGGAACCTGTGAGTTCAAGGTGTGATGAGATCAAACAGCAGGTAGTTTTTTGTCAGGTTTGTTTTTATCTGAAGGGATGCTTTGTTCCATGCCCTCCCTTCCCTAGTCTTACTGCCAGCTCTGGCAGAGAATTTCTTATATTTTGTGTATTTTGTGGTGTGTGTGTGTGTGTTTTTTTTTTTTTTTGTTTTGTTTTGTTTTGTTTTGTTTTGTTTTCCTGCTGAAGTGAATCTACCCAAGAAAGGCCGAGCCAGCTTTGGAGCAAAGGAGGGAGCAGGACTGCCCACTCGTGAGCAGGGGGTAAAAAACATCTTGATGAGAGGCAGCGAGCTGTGAGACTGGCTGGGCTGTCTCTGCTCGTCTGACCTTTGGAATCCTCCTGACTTTCTTCACAAAAGTGCAGTTTTCAAAGAGAGCAAATTGTCTGCTTTTACAAACGAGTCCGTGACTTGAAAGCACTTCTCGTGTACAGGTAGATGTTTAAAGGTTTCCACGTAGTGGTGCTTGCTGTGTGTGGTTGAAAAATAAAATAATCTGTTGAAAAAAGCTAGCCTAGGAGTTTTTATAGAATTGCTTTTTTGAGTCGATATCTGTGCGTCTGAGAAAGGAGAGTGACATTTCTGAGCAATATCTAATTAAGTATCCATCTGTGTCTGTAAGCACCACAGCTTATTTTTCAGTGCTATGTTGTTCTCGTTTAAGAAGAAAACTGTTCTTTTTCTTGTGTTACTTTGAGATCACCTTTTCTAATGACATTGCAAGAAAAGAGAGTGACAAGAAAGGACGGGCGTTTTTCAGTACAGTCTATTTCTCTTTATGATCTATACATTTCTCCAATAGAGCTAAATCAATGTTTTTTTTCTTCTTTGAGATGTGACTTTCCTTGGCATAGATATTTTACCCCCACAGTCTGCATTCTTCCCTACAGCAAAGTCTGTTCGAATCACGACAAACCTTCTTCCCCCAAGATAAATGTGCAGTTTTTTATGCACAGTAACACCAGAATTCCTGCAGATGAAGCTAGGGATATCACGTAAGCCAGCAGGGCAGACTGGAGTCCGTGGATGAGGAGGCTGCTGGATGTCCTTGATACCATCTCTACCACCCGTGAAGACTCCTGGTGCCTGAGGGAGGCTGCTGAGGACAGGACCAGGCTGTGGCCAGCCCGATCTCACGGGTCCTGCTCTGAGTGGGCAGGAGCTGGGAGCAGAGAACTTCGGAGCAGACCCGTTGTACAGAAACTGTCCTGTGGTTCTGTGACTCTCTGTATTTGGGTTGTTAAAGCTCAGAATTTTTATAAAATTCTTGCAGCGTGAGTGAAAAGAGGTCTGGTGCGGTTTGAGTAGTCAAAACATGATCCTGCATAATAATAAAAGGCTTTATTTTGGATTTAGACTCTCAGCAAGGTTGCAACATGTAGATAAAACATAATATTTGTTTTTTTTTTGTCTGATAGACCAGCAAGATGGAAGGTCAAGTACTGATGTCTTTATGTTCCCTTTGGGGCTTGTGAGTAGACGATGTTCCTGGGTAGGACACTCATGAGAAAAAAATCCCTGGTCAATTTGTGCCACCCTTTAGCTCTGTGTTGGGCTCCCCTGACCGAAAGGGTGAAGGGTACAGAAGCTGTTCTGTGGTTACTAGCTTGAATTTTAAAATGCATTTCTTTTGGCCAGGCTATTATTCTTACTGTATGTATTTGAGCAACCAAGTTTGTTCCTGCATGAGTAGAAATCACATTTCAAAGTTCCTAGGAAAGGTATTTTTCTGTTCAAAGTGTATTACCAAGCAAAAGCTGGGAGTTGCACTAGCAGATACAGTACATACCCCGCTGTGAGTGGCTTGGCAAGAGTTATATATTCATCAGATCTCTGTTCTGCTTTCATGTCTCCTAGGAACATTATTTGGTAATGTAGATTTGCAGATGATATATGTAGGAATACTGATTTTATTACAGCGTTGGGATGCTGTTGTCTCAAAGGTGTATTCGTCATGTGGGTTTGTTGATACTGGGCTGTGGCCTGGTAAATAAATGGGCTCTTACGTGATATTTATTACCTACATTAAATTACCATCTCCAGAAATTCTTCTTTTAAGTTGGTTTCAAGAGAATTTTTCTCAGTGCAAATATTGGGAACATTTTTCTCTCTATCTATTTTCCTTTATTTTAAACTTACTCTATTCTTGTATTTTTTTACGTGAAACGGGGTTTCTATTTGTTTTTTTGTTTCCTTTTTTGTATTTAGTATACCTAGAGTTGTCACCTGTGCCTTTCTTCTGTTGTCTGTTATTAACTAAGTTTTCTTTCCTTAGCTGGTGTTTCCCATATTTATTTTCATAAATCTGTTGCATCATCCAGCATTTCATTCATTTGCCTGAAGGAGACACGACCTCTACTTTAATGTTCTTTTGAAAGTGAAGTTTTGAAGTGGGTTAGGGCAGACAGCACAACCCAGAGCATCTTGAACCAGGGAAGCAGCTTCACTCTGTGCTACAGGCAGCAGCAGCATTCACGTACAGGCAGCTTGGGATCGATGGGGAGACAAGAAGGATTGTCAGGGCATAGAAAAACCTCTCTGACCCATCTATGCTCTCTTAGGCTGCTCAAGTGCTATTTGCCCTTGCCTGCAAAAATGCCATTTTAAAATAGTAAAGCTTAATATTGCTTTTCCTTATGTGTCTATGCCTTTTTTTTTTTTTTTTTTGAAGTGCCATAGTGCCATAAATTTGTTGTTTTCTGTACTTCTAAACCCATGAACCATTTGTTCCATACAATTAATCTGCGAGCGAATGCGGTAACTTCCTTCGCTTTTTTCTTGCATTGAATTCCAAATAGAAATTTGGGTTGAAGGCAGAGTGTGAAAAATTAAGATAAAACGATAAATATTGTACTGCTGAAATTTTATTATTATTTTTTTTTAATTCCCTGAAGGTGCTCTAAGTGCTGCTTAGTTGATAACGTGCAAGTTATTAATCAGAAAAATAGCTTGTTTTTTGTACTTGTGCTGAAGCAATGCAATTTATTAAATTATAATTTAAAGTAAAATAGCGGTGTGGGTGGATACTGTTTGTCACTTCTAGCCCATACTACTTTATGCTGTTCTCCTGGCAGATTTAAGAGAAACTAGGTCAGCCTGTAGGTTCTTGTACCAGCAGGACTTGTACGGGAGCCTTTCAAGGAGCACCGAGTGGTGTTTTAGATGCTCCTGATACATCTTTACACATGGCTCACGTTGGTACTGTAAGTTTTATAAATTATCTTAAAAACATTAGATTATAAAGTTTGGAGTCCTGATCAATTGCGAAGAGATTTCTCATAAAGATGAAAACTGGACAGTGTTCTGGGCTGTCCGGGCAGATGGCTACAAGTCTGGGAGTTTTCGCTCTGGCTTTGTTCATAGGTACTAAAGTTCTTTGTTAAAAGGTTTAAAGGCCTAGGTAAAGAACTTTAGTGTATGTTGCTCATAAGACACTGGTTTAAATCTTTGTAAAGGAAAAGTAAATATTTTTGTTTTCTAATTGTTTTGATCTAGTGAGGTAAGCCATGTTTACAATGTGTGCAGTGCTGCTTTTCTTAAGTGTGTAAAAGGACGAGTAGATTGGTGTAATGGGATGAGTTCATTAGGAAAAAGTAAATGGGGGGGAAAAAAAGCAGTATGGTACTGAGCAATGCTCTCCATGATTGAAAGCAACAAGCTGACTGAGAGAGTTATTTGGGTAAATGATTCTTACTGTTCTGTTCTTGTGCAGGCTGCTGTGTTGCTGAAAACCGTATCTAGCTGACCCAGTCTTCCAGTCCGCGTGCTCCATGCTTTGAGACCAGGAGAACCTCGGCGTTCTGAAATGAAGATGGAGGCGGTGGGAAAAGCAGAAGAACTTCTCGATTCGGAAGTTCCTCCAAAGGCTTCCGAGAAGCAGGAGACTGCTCCCGATGAAGACGGACCTTTAGAACTGGAGCCACATCCTCAGAAGGACAGTGTGCCCGCTGCCTCAGACTCCGCAGTGCTCTCTTCGATGCCTTGCTTACTGATGGAACTGCGGCGAGACTCCTCGGAGTCTCAGCTGGCGTCCACGGAGAGCGATAAGCCAACGGGTGGTCGAGTTTACGAGAGTGACTCTTCTAATCATTGCATGCTTTCCCCTTCTTCCAGTGGGCATTTGGCTGACTCAGACACGTTGTCTTCCACAGAAGAGAATGAGCCCTGTCAAGCTGAAGCTGCTGTAGAGGGAGACCCTTCGGGGGTGTCTGGGGCTGCAGTTGGGAGGAAATCCAGGCGATCCAGGTCCGAAAGCGAAACTTCAACAATGGCTGCCAAGAAAAACCGCCAGTCTAGCGATAAGCAGAATGGTCGAGTTACCAAGGTAAAAGGTCACCGAAGCCAAAAGCACAAAGAAAGAATCCGGCTGTTAAGACAGAAGCGGGAGGCAGCTGCTCGCAAGAAGTACAACCTGCTGCAGGACAGCAGTACCAGTGATAGTGACCTGACGTGTGACTCGAGCACGAGTTCATCAGATGATGATGAAGAGGTTTCAGGGAGCAGCAAGACAATCACTGCAGAGATACCAGGTAGAGGATGTTTTTTAAACTGAACTGTAACGCATCTGACATCGTTTCTCAGCTGTCATGCTAAGTTAGATGAGTGACACTTGAGAAAAACCAGAACTGCAGCTCTGTAAATTTGAAGACTGCAGTATATTAACAAGATATGGGCAAACTTTAAAATCTGTTCTGAGGTTTCATTGCACTTTTGCATACCAACAAAGTGTAGAAATGGTTAATTGGAGGAAGGACTATCTTTGAATTCTGGAATTTTCAGATCTCTTCCTTTGTAAGCCTATATGAATTCATGTCAGTGCTGTTAAATCCCATTAGATGGTGATAATCTAATAAATACATTCTTAAGATAAGTGGCCAGCTTTGCTTTAATATATTAAGACCACAGCTCTGCAGCTGTGTTCGAAATGACATGGCATACCTCTTGCCTGTGTTATAGTAAGGCCCTGTTCACTACTGCACTTACACTGTGCTTTCAGCTCTCCATTTCAGTGCATGACAAACCTACTTAGCCTTATTGTAAATTCTTGCAGGTTGCTGCTGGTCACCTATTTTGGGACAGAAATAAGAATTTGTTTACAGAGGTGCCCAAGCTGTTTCCAAATCTAAATTTTCAGCGTTTTAGACAAATCTGTTACCATTTTCCTATGTTGTAAGGATCTATAATTTCTATATTTTTGATTTTCCCAGACATCCATGTTAAAAGATGGGAGGCAGCAAATTTTAGGGGCCTTCTTATGATGTTATTAGTGAAAGAAAGCTGGATTCTTCAAATTCTTGTCTGCTGAGTCTTTGTTATTTTTATTAGCCTAAGTGCCATGGACAGGATTTTGTGTGAGCTGCTCTTGCAGAATATTATACCACAGAACCACCATCGTATGGCAATCAAAAATAAAATCACATAAAAATAAACTTTTTGGCTTGCCAATTTTTACTGGGTTACATGACTTTTTGCCTTCTGTGCTAGAAGCTTTTTTGGAGATAAGTTTAAGCTTACATAAGGCAAGAAGACCAAAAGGAAAACTGCAATAATTAATATTAAGTTTCCGAATTAATGTTTGCTAGAATAGAGTTATTTAAAATATTTGTATCAGATTTTACAAATAATGATCACTGTTCTAACTGGCTTGGTTATGGTGAGCGATCCTGCCACCAGGAGAACTGGCACTTTTCCCACATACTGCTAGGAAGCAGGTTGCACAAAGGAAGTTAATGTTTATTATTGGAAAGTCTGGGAAAGGCATAATCCTCCTATAATTATTGTGCAGTAAAATTTTAATAGAGACTCTAAAATTATTTTTACCATTTTAGTAGCTAGCCAGACCTCTAGCTTTCATAGTTCTGTGCCTTTTTACTTACTCTATTTACGCTTTGCTGGGCAATAAGACCTAATGTAAAGCCTGTCCTGTGTAAGAAAACTTTCTTTCATTGAGTTTTGGGACAGCTCAGCCCCTCTACTCCCAAAACAACCCACCCACCCTCAGTGCAAAATCCCTCAGGGTACACTGCTTTCATTTTTTTTTATAAAATTATAAAGTACCTTGTGACCCAGAAAGGTACCACCTGGTATTTTCAGATCTGCCCAGACTTCTGACTTGCAGTGCTGAGATCTGAAGGCACACCAGGGTACTTTTCCGTGTCAATTGGCTTCTCAGTATTTGAGCTCCAGGTCTCGCCATGAGAGGTGTGCAGTGAAAAGGTCCCATTGTGGCTGATGGAAGAACCTGTCGATTTCATGATTATTAAACCAAAGCCTGATTTTACCTGGGTTGCAAGACATGGGAGTGCAAAACCCACCTTGGAGAACAGTGACCTTTATTTATTTGGAGGCTGTTATCACGCACCTGGCACCAAATTACATTTAAGACAGCAAAACTTTTGAGCTGTCCTTCTGTGACTAGGCACAACGTGTACCTGCCAGATTGCAGTTTTCCTTTAAACAGAAACGACGTTGGTTTGTGGGCAGCAGTCTGCTAGTCCGAGGGAAAACTATCCCCTGCAGAGATGGGACAAGGGCGGCCAAAAACGCCTCCTGCACTTGTTGCAGGCTTTGCAGGCACTGCAGAGCTGTGGGCTGGGGGCTCCCAGCACCCCCCCTGCAGTGACAGGTTCATGGGCCCTCCTGTTGGGATGGGCAGAGTGGTTTAGGTTGTTTTCCTGAACGGACAGCTGTTTTAGTGCACTTAGCTTTGTGCTCTAAGCTTCCTCAAAATTTTGGGGAGGAATGAGTTGTTAGAAGATAATACAGGGTAGCAAAGCATTGCTGGAAATCTGAAAATACAGGGTTAGCCTAAACCTCGTGGATGCTAGTGAGAATTTTCTCACTGACTCAAGCAGTTTGGGCTCTATTTCGTTTAATGCCATGATTTTTGAATTACTGCAGGTGAGGAATAATTTTTTTACATATTAATGATTGAGCCTCTCTGTTGGCAGTAGGGTTTTACCATGCTATAACAAAAACTAGATAGCATTTGCTTTGGGCATAGGAGGATGATCTTCAAGTCCTAAAATAAATTCTTCTAGACTTGCTGCTATTGAAAGGTTTCCCTTTAAATGCTTTCAGATTTGATCATGCAAGTTAACTCTAAATGATATTGGCATGAGAGCAAGTCTGGAAATCAACGTTTATTTCTTTGGAAGAAGGAAAGGGTTTTTAAAAAATTTAAATATAATATGAAAAGATGGTCCTTTCACCACTGTTGTGCTTCCTACAACTCAAGAAGAGGTCTGAATTGAAATAGGGATGACTCACGTTCTAGGCTTTCAAAAATCTGTAGTTCGAAGTACTGATCTTAAAAAAGATGTTGCAGCTCATTTGTTTGAAAAAGAAAAAAGGATTTTTAATACACAGAAATCTGAAGAGAGGAGCACAGTGTGCGTGAGGGACTCTGAGCCAGTTTACTTCCTCCAAAGGTTAGTGCACAGAGCTAGACTGAAGCATCTTGCAAGGGGTGAATTTTGTTGGAAGAATGATAAGCATAGGGAAAAATCGGAGTGATTTGGAGTCAGTTCCTCCTTTGGAAGGGCAGGATAGGAAAATGGCTAGGTATTGTCCACCAGTGCTGATTGCAGTGAAGATGCAGCATGACTTCTAAACTGTTATGTTGTCTGTTTTCCTAAATTAAATGACTTTGGACGTGGTCATTATTTGGGTAGTTAATTAACAGATCCCATAAAGAGACAACAGGAGTTCCATAGGTGCTGTTCTGCAGGTGATAGCGTCTTGGCTGACTTCTAAAACTAGAGCTGCAAGCTTGCAGTTAGCAAGGGGACCAATTTGATAAACGCTAGCTTTTTAGTATTAATAGAAATGCATTTTTAGACTTACTTTTTTTAAACACCAAAGGCCACCAGTAAATGACAACCAAGTAGGGTATGTTATAAGTAGAACTGCAGGGGAAGCCTTTGAAGCAGATTGGTTTGCTGCTGCTGTAAATTGTAGGTATGCTATAAATGATGCCTTTTAAAAAAAAATGACATTACAGGGTAATGTATATTTCAGTACATAGTCTCTTTTAGTTTACAAAACAGTTTTGTCAGCTTTGACTGTGCTAATTCATTCTTAACTTTAAAAGCCTGCCTATATTGTATCTCACATATCACTGTCAGCAGTGGTTTTAATTTAAATTGCAGTTAAAACTTAGTCAGCGTTACTTAAAGGTGTCAGCTGTTAAATCTGTGGAAGTCAGGCTGCTGCTTAGTCCTTTTGTCTTGGGATAAGTTCCCTGACTAAAGAAGAGTAAATACAAACGTATCAGCTGTTCAACACTAGGAGTATGTGAACAGAAATAATACTTTTTTCAGGGGGGAAAAAGATATTGAATATTCAAAAGGAGCCACATTTTAGGAAAAAGGTACCATTTTACTTAATTATTTTTAGTTAAATGCTATCAAAAGAGACGAAAGGTAGTTACTATAAAGTGATTTATTTTTGGGCAGTGGACCTGAATGATGAATTTCCAGCATGTCTGAGAGAGAAGACTTCAGAAGCAGGGTTTTTAATAGAAAGTCTTTGCCCCTCAACTGGAAGCCTTGCTACTGCTGAAAAGTAAAAAGAGAGTAACCCCAGGCTTTGTTTAGCTGTTACTGAAGGTCTTATGTATACCTCATTTAAATAGCTCCTAAAATGAATGTATTGCTCAAGTGATACTGTAATTTCGTACGCTCAGTGGAATCCCAATAAAGAGTTAGTGCCTTAAGCTTTTATTAGCGAGTATGCTTAGGTTGTGCAATGATTTCTCTCCCTCGTAAGATATTTTCTATTATTCTTAAGCTAGAGGATCCTGCGAGTTTCGTATTTATGTACTAAGTTGTCAGTTTATATAGCTGCTTTGTGTAGTTAACGTGGTGCTTGTCTCCTTGTGGACCACCTTTAGGTGACGTTCCTGCGTTAGGCCAGCATGCACGCATTGGTTATTGCTTATCAGACAGGTGCAAAGCCTCACCTTCTTGGGGCTTTGTTGCTTCCTAGAGGATTCCCGAGTGAACTTTAAACTTAAAAATAGAGATACCGCTGCCTTCTCTTGGTAATAAGCAGAGTAAAATAATGAGGATGGCCTTGCATTCTTGCTGCTGAAGCTCTTCCTGAACATCCCAAAGTCACGTTAACCATCCTTTTGATGGATGGAAGGAGAAAATCCTCCTTCCAGCTATGCCCAGCCTGTTTTTAGCACTGGCTAGGAGGAGTTTCGTGAGAAATGCCGCACGGCCAGCCGCTGGCTCTGCAGGTGAATTAAGGGCACGCTTGTAGCCGGTGCGAGGTGAGCTGCTGGCATCGGCATCATCACGCTGACCCGATGCAGCCTGTGGGCTGTTCCTCTGATGGAGCTGGGTTCTGCTGTCAGACCTGACAAAAGCTGCTTTCACCTCGTGTACTAGCACAGTGTCTGTGTGTCTTTCTGTGCTCGTGTCTGTGTGTTTGTGTCGTGTATTCTCTTCATCGGTGTTCACTATTTTTTCCCAAAGTTAAACCAAGAGCGGTAAGATCTGGGCTTGGCTGCTCTAGATGCTGCAGTCACTGCTTCAGCTTTTATCTCTGTTATTTGTGTACGGTTTTGTGTATGTCCATGATAAAAGGGTTAATCTAGCTAAGCAAAATGCATATAATTGTTCAGGTTTATCATTTAAACAGTGGCATCTTGGACCACAGCTTAACAGAAGTAAACCTCTTGTTGCATGATGTTTCGGATTCCTTCAGTCGAATTCAGAACTGAAATTGTAAGGGAATTGGGCTAATTTGATTTATAAAACAAACGAGACCTTTGTGACAGAGTTGTCTGAGAATTCTAGAATAAAAATAATTTTGAAGCCAAAATTTATGATAACTTCAGTGCGTGTAAAATGTTGTTTATTTCAACATTAATACTGTTGGTTGATTCAATATTTGCTAATTCCTCCCCGATGTCATATCCAAGGGACACAATTAGAAAAGTTTTATTTTCCTGAGTTAACATGCCTTAATAAACAATATTATGTTATTGCTTAATGATGTCTTATCAAATGGCCTCAATGTCTTTAAAGCTGGCTTCAGTCGTGCTGGGGGATCTGGAGGAGCGACCAGGGAAATTCCAGGATTGCTTGACAGGGGCACCGTATGGGATAGGAACTGCATAGGCAATGTCCTGGAAGAGGCCATGAACTGCTTTGCCGAGATGCAGAGGCAGACAGAGGAGAAATTTCGCATGTGGATAGAAAAGCTAACCCGTCTTGACACGGATGAAGAAAGCAAGCAACAACTGGAGCCCAGGGATCCTAAAATGCAACTAGTTGGCCAAAGAGTCCCCCCTACCACGCAGTCAGGGGCATTCATACAGATGCCTGATAGCCAAGTACTTCCACAGCAGTCGTTTAATTCTTACATGGGCTATCAAAGTGTTGATGCTACGTTAGAGTTTCCAGCGACTTTTAATAACAATTTTCCAGCTATCTTTCCAGAGAATGGGAATATTGCAGAGCCTGATCTGAATCAATCATAAACTTAAATATATATATATATTTATCTCCTATCTTTGCAATCTTGATGTTACTTTGGATTATGCTAAAAACAAGGTTTGCTTTTCTCTTCATATATATTTGTTTCGTTTTTCTCTTCTGGGTTTGAATACCATGGTATCTTTTTTAATTTATAGAGAATATATATATATGTAGTTTAAAAAGAAAAATAAATTTACACCCATGTGCATGTGCCAGCACACACATAAAACACCTGTAAAGGGAGGGGGGGAGTGGGAAACACCGTAGGCTTTCATCACCCAACTTGGGAAAATATAACTTAGAATCCTTGTTTAAACACCCCAGAAGGAATAGAGCTATGTTTGTTACCACAGGAGCATTTAGACTGCTCATTCAAATGCTCTCTTTGCATGTTAGAACATTTATATAAGGAAATAAGTTTTATATTTAAAGATGCACCCTAGAGAACCAGACAAGATACAGACCCATAACTTTTCCTTAACTCTCTGTTTGTTCCCAATTTCTGCAGCTTGAACATGGCACACATTAGTTTTTCTTCTTCCTTTTTAGGTAGAAGTAACAAATGAGCTTGCCCTAAAGCTTTAGCTATATATAACCAGTATGCACAACTGATTTTTTTTTTTTGTCTCCCATTTAGTAGTTCATTTTCTGTCCAGAGTTTTTATTAATGTCACTGCTGTCTTGCATATGACATATTTATGGAAGCAGCTGTCTGACGCTGTGTGCACAAATAAGCACATGTATACATATATATATATATATGTGTTCAGCTTGGGTGGAAATCATCTCCTCTAATTTTAGGCGTCTAGTTTGCTGTTCTGCAGATCTCTGGAAAGAGAAGCACCTGTAGAGGATATCTCCTGGCGGCGTCTTTCTCTTCCATCAGTTGTCTGCACTCCCCTTCTAAATAGTTTAGGTGAGATAACTTCTGGCTGAAGTTAGGCGAGATGAATCACCCAAAAGGACATGTGTGTGCATGCATGACCGGTGCATACAAAGCACTGCTGCTTCCCTGTGTATATACGATCAAACTGCATCCTTCGTGCTGGGATAAAAATAGTGGTGTCAGTCCTAAGATAAGCAGCCGTTGCTGGATGGATTGGTTCTTGGCACAGGAATTCAAAGAAAGGTTTGGCAAGCAGATGAGCAAGCACTGTGGTGGTCGGGAGGAATGGTTTGCTGCTCTGGGTCAGACAGCAGGAGCTTCTTCTGAACCATGCTGGAATGCTGCTGAAATCATTATTTACTTGTGACTGGGAATGCCAGAGCACTAGTTTCATTTAAATAATACAATAACTTGCTATTGCGTGGATTTTTTTATACTGATAGTTATCCTGAATAGGCAGGCTTGAAACTGTGATGTTTAAAGTAGAATTAATTTAAAATATATATTAGAAACCTCTATTTAATTCTTACTATTACTACTACACACAGGGATTTTTGTTCACCTCTCCAGTAAGGCCTTTCTTCATGTGAAGTAACTTCTCCATAGCTACCAAAAATGTATACTTCTCATCAGCTAGAACGTGTTAAAAGTTTCTAATGCAAATCAAAATTTTAATAATGGAAATTGAAATTCTTTGCATAGGCATAGTTTAAGTAAAGAGAACACTACAGGTCTCTTTTTGCTCTGCTATTTTGTCTTTTAAATATCGGTCACTTCTGTTTTTTTCTAATTATTTTAGCCAAATTCCTTTTCTTTCCATTGGAAGTAACCACTGTATCTTCTGTAGGTCTAACTTCTTCCTTCCTGAAGTCAGTGGGAGATTTTTCATCAGTTTGTGGCTTTCAGATCAAACCTGTAACCAGAATTCAAGAAATGCTTTTTATTCTTGGTATAATACTGTCACTGGTGTTTTAACGTTGTTCTTGGCTCAGACTCTTTTTTTTTTTTTTTTTTAAATTTGTGATGCCTTCATTAAATAGAAAAGTTAGAGAGCTACGTTATTTTCAACGTAAGTGTTTGAAAGACTATGCAGGAGATAATTTTTAAGAACTGGAATGAAATCTATACAGAACATACCAACTTCATGCTTAATTTTGATACAAAGATTTTGATATGAACTTACGAGAAGACTCCCTCATCTGAATTTGTGTGCATTTTTAACTTAACTGTAGGTAAACTTTAAATGAGTTACATTTAATTGCAATTTAATAAACGTATCTGCTTAAAATTTAAGGTCATTCAGGGAAGATAATTTGCTGATATGAAAAAAAAATCCTCCTGTTGTTCATAGATTTGATATATATACCTTTATGATGATAAGAGCAGCATATTTTAAAGCATGACAACCTTACAAAGCCTTCCCATGCATGCAGAAGCAGCTTTTTGCAGTGACTGGTTTCTTTTAATGTGTAGGCATCACTTAACTCAGTATGTCTGTAAGCATGCTCTTAGCCTTTTTTTATAAAGCACTAGGTATGGAGCAATTAGGTATTTCAAAACAAATTGTGTAAGGGGATCAGTTGAGCTTATTTTTCTCTCAGACTTCTAAACTGACTTTTATGTACTGAGCTCATAAATAGATAATAACTTTGGGGATGTAGCCAGTGAAATTTCTGCCTACCTTCAATGTCTTGGTTAGGTAATCTTTTTTTCTTTAAAAACAAAACAATAACAAAAACAAAGCAGAATTGAAATAACTTAGTGTATTAACAAGTAATTTGCATTTGAATACTGTAGACAAAAAATAAAAATTCTCCAACACTTTTATCCATTATTATTTTATTTTATTTTTTTTAATGAAAACAATTACAAATGTGAAAGAACAAGCAGACAATTAAAGATGTAATAATACTAGGGTCAACTTATTGAAAGGCATCCCGAAGGCTGAGGGGATGGTTCATCTCAGATGTAATTGGAACTCATTTTCCCTATGAAAGCTGCCTAGCGTTGAGGATACCTGTGCAAGACCAATGGCTGTAAATGATTTTGGAAACTTCCAGGCTCCTGATAGGTAACTTCAGAGGTTTTCGTTTTCTGGAAAAATGGAAATATTTTTGCTGTAGTATCTGACTACAGTTGAGTTTGCCCAGATTTCCATTTTAAGTCTGTTTTCAAAGGGCTTTGACTAAAAACTTTCAGGGAGTTAGAATTTCTTCAGCTGAAATTTTAACATAAATTTTAATCTCATCAATTCAGTATTGCATTAAAGTAGTCCAGCCTTATTTAAGTGTGTCAGGAGGAAACACTTTTGCTTTTCAACCTGGAGATAGATTTTTTTTTTTAATGTATGTTTTTGCTCACATCTCAAAAAATTGCTTTAAAACCACTGAGTTTAACACATAGAGGAGAATCAGTAGGACTTTTTGCACAGGTATGGAGAATCACAAATGATGATTTGGAGTTTGTATAATTTTCTTAAGATTTATACTTCAGAAAGGATTAAAGACACATTCTAGTTTCTTAAGTAGATAATTACATGTGGTCTTATGTTTTCGGAAGGGTAGATGCGTCAGGTCAGATCAGCTGGCGTAGACCAGGATAACTCCAGTGTAAACGGTGCCAATGTAAACCCAACTGGCCTATTCAGGTTTCTACGTTGCCATTTTTAATATTGAATTATGTTCTCAATGCGGCAAACATTTCTGCATGGGAGTAATTGAACACCCCTTCCATCGACTGCAGAGTCAGGATCTAGTAGGAGGCGAAACACAGCTACTTCATTAATGTTTTTATATGAGTGCAAACGAGCCTTTATAAAAGGGACTAATTGAAATGTCACGAAATGTCAAACTGCCAATTCGGTGAATGAAACATTACAGGATCTGCTCCTAGGGTGGGATCCAGTGCAGAAGCCCCTGGAGGTCCTGGGGGCTGAGCACTCGTGCTCCTTCCCCCCTTGAGAAGGGTTTGAGAGGTACAGGCAGTCCCCAGGTTTGGCACACACGTCGGTTTAGCTGAGGGTCGGGGGCTTTTCTTTACATGTTTCTATCAAAGTAAGTGAATTTTCAGGGCTTGTTTAGGAAAAAAGGTAATTTTTTTTAATTAGCACACAGAATAAAACAAATTCAAGTCAAGGCAGTGAGCCTTAAAACAGTCTATTGGAAAAGTAACTGAGCAGGGGGAAAAAAGGCAAAAAAAAAAAAAATCCTAGGCATTTCAGGTATACCAATCTTTATTGTTATTTCTAACAGCATTAGGACAAAATAATTCAGGTAGAAATATGCATCTGTTTGTGTTATTATTTTTTTAAGTTCACGGTGTCTTAGTGTTCGTGCAGGATTGTTTGGTTATTTTGTCAGAGCTGCTAAAGTTAAGACTGGAGGACCGGTCTTAAATGTGCTGGAATGAGGTTGGGCATTTATTTTGCCAGTCGAAACGTATTTATATTATCACGGCGTTTTCTTGTTAATGTATTTTGTTTCTTTCTGTATCACATACTGTAAATGTCTTTAAGTGCTATCCTGTGTCTTTAAGGGCATTAGAAATTAAATCCCAGCCCTATTAAAACCAGTAGAAAACCTCTACTAATTTCAATGGGGCTGGCATTTCTCCTCATTAGCAAAGGAACTTGCTGCAGGTTTTGGTCAGAGACTACTTTAAGGGGACTCTTTGCCTGATAAAAGTGTGTAAATGGGGCTCCCTGAGCTGCTGTTTGTTTTTTTGAAATGATCAAGGTCTGCACTGTGACCACTGCAGCTGTGTTTGGAAGCATTAGAACAAACGCGCTGTGCAATTAGTACTGTAGACGCTAAATACTCAGGCTGGTTGATGAAGATGGACAGTACTTCGCAAAACATGCAGCTAGAAAACGCTTTTTCTCACAAATCTTATTAATCTCATGGTGCTGGATCAGCAAAGCAAAGGCACACGGAGAACAAGATTAAATTAAGACCGATTTTGAGCGCTCTGTTACATCTCAGACTGATGGGCAGGGGTTAGCCCGGACCATCAGAAGTTTGGTATCTCATCGGGCCGCAGCAGCTCGCCGTGGGAGGATGCAGACCGTGCTCCAAAAACGTGATGCTCCTGGCAGGGTGAGCCTGCCTGCACTTGCCTGCCTTTTGCTAAAGTAAGTTGTGCCTCCACAGGAGAGTTTGTGGTTGTAGCTCTGTGTGATGCTTTCAAATCCCTCCTGATAAACGTCTCCCCAGTAAAAGTAGGGAAGAGAGCTGGCTAATAGGTCTGCTTCCACAATTAAGCAGTCATTAAGTAGCACCAGTGACAATGAGTCCTGTTGTGCGACAGACATCGTGCATTTCCTCCTGTTCTCAGTGCACAACCATGCTCCGTGCGCCTTTGCTTAACACACATTGAGAATACCTTTATTGCGTCTCTCAGTGTAATTCGGTAAAACAAATCCAAGATACTTTCCATCTGGCCATCAAAAAGCCTGAAAGAATGAATGTTGATCAGCAAGACTTGAATTTTTGAGATCTCTTCTGGTGTGATATATTATAAATGATCCAGTCTGAGAACAGATACTCATTTGATCATGTTGGTTTTCATTATTTCATTATGATAGTTTAAAAGAAAAAAAAAAAAAAAAAGCTTTATTGTGTGAAATGAAGGAAACTGTGAGGAAAATGGATTCATCATTTTTTTGTTCACTTTATGATTTTAGGGAGAATGTTGTTACACTACTATTGTTTTTTATTGTATTTACCATGTATTCTTTGCCTAACCCTGTAAATTTTGAAATGTAACTACTGTAACCTGGAATAAATAAATAAACATAAATAGTAATGAAGTGTTTCATGTTGCTAAACAACATTTAAAAAAAAAAAAAAAAAAAAGGCAAAGGTCTCCTGCCCCACACCCTCCTTTGGGAACTGCTTTAGAGTTCAGATCCTTTATGCCATCTGAACCGAGCCTGCTTTTGCTGTAGCTCTGGATCATGTCTTAAATAATACCAGGTTTGTATTGTTTATCTAAAATAAATTAAAAAAAAAAAAAAAAAAAGTGGTTGCTTCAGCCTGTACTCTTATATACGAAGCCATCCTGTTTAGGTGGAAGTTACTGGTTTGTCTACTACAAAGCTATTTCAGCAAGTCATTTGGGATGCAATCCTCTGGATCTTAGTTTTTGGCACCCAAAATTTGTTTGCCTTGATTGCCATAGTGATTATCTGAGCTTTTAATTGATGGGGTTATTAAAGTCCATGCTATGTTTTGCTTAATCTTGAAGTCAGTATAGTTATCCCTCAAATTTGTGCGAGGTGTAGATGAAAGGTGTTCTCGGGTCTTTTTATTCTTTTAAAATATCTATCTCAGTATTCTCTCTTGCTACATAAAATCAATAATTTAATTCAAGGTACTGGGGTGGGCGTAAAACAGAGCAATGCCTTTATTCCTGAAGAAGACCCAGAGGTGAGGCCGTGGCTCTTTAGGCTTGCGACTACCTGGGTGCCTCGGCGTGTTGCCTTTTCAGCTTCTGCACGTTTCAAGAATACATTCCCGAGCACTATTTTTAAACTCCCCCATAATTTCCCAGTCAAAAATAGCTCGGTAATTTGAGGGGAGCGTTGTTTTCAGCCCAGCTCGGCTCCCTAGCTTGTTAGCCCTGAGCGAGCCGCACATCTCTGCGTGCCTCAGTTTCCCCCACGGGCAAGGGGAGGTGAACAACCACCTCGCTGAGATCACTAATGGAGAGCTTTGTTCAGAACAAAGCGCTGCAATTACTGCTGCTGCTGTTATTGTGCACGTCTGAGAGCTTGTGGTGCTGCTCACACCTAAAGGAGGCTCCAGACACCGCTGGCTCCAGCAGGCAGCCCCAACCACCAGAACTGGGCTTTCAGCTGTGGGGTGACTGCAGCCCTCTGAAGCCTCCAGCCTTTTTTCTTTACTTGGAGGGAATTTAAGCACATAAAGTACTCTGAGTAAGTCCTGTCCTCAGGGCTGGAGCTGGTCTTGCCAGGCAGTTTTGGTGCTGGATTTGGGTGCTCTGCTGATGCCAGACCAAGCCCTGCACGCTGGGGAGGCCGTCCCCCAAAATCCCCCTCTCTGGCTGCAAAGGGAGGACATTTGGGCAGCGAGCTGGGCCTCCATGCCTAAATTTAAGAGAGCTGAATGACTCGGAGGAGTAAATCCCCATTCAGGTCGTGCTAGCTTGCCCTTTGTTTCACGCTGCAAAGTGACCCCGGTACGCTGAGCATTGCTAGGCAGCTGCTTCAGCACAAAGGTAGCCAACGCCGCTTCTCCCAGGGGCGCTGCTTTCTTAACCCACCGCTGGGTTTTTACGCTCGGCTCCCCCTTTTTTGCTCGTGCTGCCCTTCTCGTGAGCTGGGGGATGAAAGGAGACGTGGCTCTGTGGAAAGCATGGCAGTGGCTAGCAAGTAGGAGGCGACTGAATTTGCTGCGTTGCAAACTAAACTTGTTATGTGTAGAGCTGGATTTCTGTGCATGTGGCTTTTAATTCACGTGTCCTGAGCGGATTTAGCCTTGGTGGGCTCTGTAAATCGAGGGAGATGCTTGAAAGTTTTGTCCCTGTCATGACCTCTGCCTCCAAATTCTTAATAAATAAATAAATAAATAAATCCTTGCAGTCTTTCCCTCCCCCTGTTAACATTAAATGTCAACAGCTGTATTTTGCTGCTGGTACTTATTAACTTTCAGCCTTGTCTTTTTCAAGCACTTAGTGCTTTAGTAATAAATTAAAGCTTATCACCAGTGAAATGTAAGGCTTCCAGCTTCCTTGGGTGCTCAGAAGAAGCGATTTTTCCTAAAGGCATTGTTTAAATTACTGAGTAGGGAACCTCCTAATTGTGCCACGTTAGATCGTGATCCTGGCATGATTTCATTTTGCTGTCTCCTTCGAAGTCCCTTTGCAGCCAGCTACTGTGAGGAGCAGCCCTATCGCAAAGACAACACGATGTGAGTTGTGGCTGTGGCTTTGGTTGGTCCTTTCCAACCTGAAAGCCCTTTTTGGTCCCTATTTCCTAGCCGAAGCCGGCTGTCCTTATTCCTCAGCACCCCGCAGTCCCTTTGCATCACGCCGTCAGATGGCCAGGGTTAACCCCTCCTGCCCCAACCACCTGCTGCCAAAAACGAAGCGGGCTTTGGGCACCGGAGCTGTTTTAGAGGATTTTTTTTTGATAATACGTCCACTGCAACTTTCATCCGGTTGTCATCTGGGACTGTTTCATTTATTTTTTAAACACACACAAGCATTTCTTGCTTGTTCCTTCTTTTATTCATGCTGGGAGTCCCAGGCTTGTTACCTCGGCCGCGTACTGGTGATAGGTGTGGGTAACCCTGGCACCAGGGCCCTTCCCTCTCCAAATCTGGCTTTGAAAGGCAAGGCTGAGAAAAGCACAAAGAGACCTCTGCTGTGCTTGGTTTGTAAACAGGCAGCTTGTTTTCTCCAGATCTTTAAATTGGTGGCTGTTACGCTGACAAATATAATTACAGTATGTAAATTATATTGAAAATATTTTTGTCTGTTTGATGTATACTAAATTTAAGCTAAGTTATAAGGTGTGCTGTTTGGAAGTGTGGAAGATACAAGAGTGGAGCTACAGATAACAAGTTTATGCTTGTATTTCCTACTGATGAAGACTTTCACACAAGTTATTTCTATGGGTAGGTGATGAGAATATCACTCTGCATGTATATACATTTATTATACATTTTTGCATGATTATACATGTAGGAGTGGTACAATTTTGACTTGAGACTATTGGTGCCTTCTGTCCAAATACAATTTTACTTGTGTAGACACGTCTATCTAAATCAAATTTCCCTGCTTCTTTTGGAGACCTTAGCAAGAAGCGAAAGAAACAAAGCCCTGAAGGAACAGTACACAGCTCCTGAAATTTTAGATAACCTTTTGTAAAAATGGTCAAATAGTCAATATTGTACTTGACCCTCGTATCTTCTGCACTCAACCGTTTATTTTTATAGATCACATTATATATGTTCACGCTGAACTCTGATGATAAGACTGAAAGAAAACATTCCTCTCGTGATTCAGTCCACTTGTAACTTCTGCATGTAATTAAGTCATCAGCTTGCACAAACAATTAACCGAACATCAGCCAGCTTAATTTTGAACTTGGAATGCCATTATTTTGCAATCGCCTTTTCAAAAGCAAAAGATTGCCTTTCAGTTAATTATCGGGATTTCTTTTCTAGTCATAATCATCAGTGTTTCATGTTGTGAACAGTTTGGTCTTTAATACATTGGCATTTAACTACTCATTTATTTTTGTCGGGTCTGTTTTAAGTTTGTAATATAACATTGTTTTATGAAACTGTTGTTTTGGAGGCAGGTCTGATCTCAAATATTTTGTGAATTTCTTCATACCTCGTTGCAAAACTGATCTTTAGTACAACTTAAGCAATATGGTCACTCTTTAATGAAGCATGTTGCTAATCACAGAACAGGCATTTCTTAGGGTATTGTGTTGAATTATGTGTCAGGGACCGAGTTACAAAAGCAAACCTGAGTAGATGCAGCTTTTCAGGGACCTAGAGCTGGAACTTTTAGTTCATTGCATTCTTTGTCTTCAACAGTAGACATTGGTTACTTCCCAATGAGACTGATCTTTCCTGAAACTTTTTTCTTTTTGTTCTTTGTGAATTTAAAAAAAATCTTCATTCAGTAACTCTGAAGGTCCTGTCTTTCTGAACACGTCATTAGTGTCCCATATGACTGATAATGTTATGAAAAAGCCCCTCAGATGTTCAGCTGCCAGCACTCCTTTGGAGCTGTGCAGTTACACGAGGGAAGCAGCTGAGCTTTGGCCATTTTTCCATTTTGTACCAGTTTCTGTGGCTGAAGTCTTAGCCCAAACCAAGTTTTCATTCTGGCACTTGAGGAACTCCAAACACTTTCACCCACTCTGAATTGATAAGCTGTATTTGCTAGCTGAGACAAGGTATTTGAATCAAAATGCACATCCTTTCAGCATTATGATGTCTAGCTGTTCTCTCTTTGCTTCCACATCAATCCTTGTCTTGAATTTGAGGTTTCTTTGAGCCTCTTCTGTTTCTAGTATGCTTCCTAATCATAGGAGGTTTTCATTGCTCGAAAAGGAAATATTCTGCCCTAATGAGATGGACCAAAAATATCTTTTTGTTTTTCCTCAGTAAGATTTCAGAATCATGCAAGCAATTCTCTGCTTATTTCCCCCTTCACTTTGGTGGCAAAAGGTGCATATGGTGATCATAAAAACAAACAAACAAAAAACCATATTTATCGCTGCATGCTATAGTTTCATTCCTCATTGTTCTTGATCTTAACAAATATATAAAAAACAAACAAACAAACAAAAAAATACATTGCAGTTTTGAAAAATCCTCCCTGTCCCTGACAGACAGCTGTTACGTAAGGAAGCTCAGCTGATGTTAAATTGTTGTAACTGGATCAGTTATATCAGAAAGTTAGCTTTACTCAACCAACCCTAAAGTAATGTGAGCTGTCACTTGAGTTTTGTAAAACTCTCTAGTTAAATGTCTTGCCAAATTTTATGTTCCGTAGTATATTATTTCTTCTTTTAAACTGAAGGTTTTATCCTTTTAGGACTGTAAATGTAACATTGTCAGATACTGGAGCTGTTGTGTGTTAACGTGAAAGATAATACCCAAATAACTGGCACATTCATAACGCTGTTTTCCTCACATCTGTGTTTTCTGTGTATACAAAGGTTAAAATGTCTCTGTAATCTCAGACTATGTTCATTAACTGAAGTGCAATAATTGGTACAATTTACAGTTCTTTAAGAGCTTTGCTAGGAGATTGCATTAATCCTTAAACAATTTATATGTATTTTAAAGGTGCCTTTAAAAGGTGTATGCCGATTTCTGACAGCTGCTGCCTTTCTCTCCTTCTGCAGATGGACCTCCAGTTGTAGCTCATTATGATATATCTGACACAAATTCGGACCCAGAAGTGGTAAATGTGGACAATCTGTTGGCGGCTGCAGTAGTTCAAGAGCACAATAATTCTTTAGGAAATCAAGACTCGGGATCTACCTGGAGAACCAGGGGGCTGATAGAGGAGCTGAGCGCTGATACAGGTCTGTTGAAGTTCCCTTCCTCTGGTGTTCATTCATTCCAGCATCTTGGCCACTGTCTCTGCCTTCTGTCTTTTCGGTATCTTTGTAATTTATATGGCTTTAAAAGCACCTTGTACGGATTATGCAATAAAGCAGTATAGGAGTTTATTGAAAATGTCTGGCATTTATTCCAACATACAACTGGTAAAAATTGGCAAAGGTTCCTGCAATGTGTTTTTTTGAAACTAATTTTCTTAATTATTTTTCTTCCTTCCCCTCTAATTACTTCTTGGAAAAAAGGTCTTTTTTTTTTTTTTTTTTCCTTTTTTCCTTCTCTCTAGTGAGAGCGAGCTAAACTTATTACTTAATGATTGATTATGATGACCCATGCCACTAGTTAGTAACCAATCATAATCTTATTTTAATTATTGTAATTGTCTATGTCTATGTATGTCTTATTTTTTCTCTCTTTTTATTTCCTTAAAACATACGCATTAATTATTCCCATATGCCACCTTCATTTTTTAACATACCCCAGAAAACTGGACATACTGACATCAAATAGATGAAGGGTGAAAAAGTGCTGGTAAGGGGGCTTCGCATCAAGAGACTGAAAAGAAATTTCCTACAAGAAAGCAAGAGCAGGAATACTGTGGGAGGCTTCATAAAAACTGCTCAGCTTCACTTGGTGCTTGCAACGCTTCGCTAGCAAAAGAGTTGAGCAATTAGACGAGATGTTGCTGTGTCTTGGGGGAGAGCCATATAAGCAGGGAGCTAATGGGGAGTATTTCCTATCGACTTCATCAAGTATCCTCAAGTGGCAATATATTATCTTCCTTGCCACTCATTTTTGATATATAGTTAAGTTTTTTAGCTGCATAAGACATGGAGTCTTGCTTCTCTTGGTGGAGCAGAGTTTTTTGTGTTAGTCAGTTTTTAAATACCAGTAGGTCGCAGCTACTTTTCTGTGTCTATCAGGCTTAAAGAAATACAAGTACGTGGCAGATTTTGAAGAAGCTGTTCCATTACTATATAGCAGACGTTTCTGTTATGTCAATGTGAGAACCTCTGTTGTGTTATCTTTGCTGTGCTCTGTGGCCGGATGATGTTCCAGCTTTTTTGAAGCTTGCCTGCGCTTTCCAAGCTCACTGCTGTTGTTTGCAGGATAGTAGGCTAGCAAGCCTACTCCTCTATTAAGTGATTAAAAAAATATATATAAATATTAGAACAGCTGAAATTAACTTTATTACATAGCACTAATGATTTGGTACTTTAGTAGAAAGAAAGGAATGTAAGGAAATAAAAAGTGAACGTTTCTTACCAAGCTTCCTTCTGCTTACCTGTTATGAGTACAGTTGAGCGATGCAGGTAGAAATTTGTCATCCCTCCTTCTACCTATATCCAAGGGCACTCACTTTTGCAAGGATGAAGCTGTGAGGTAAAAGAAACTGAGATAACTTCAAGAAACTTCTTTATCCTTGAACCGATGTGAACATGTCCAGACTAATTCACTCCTCGTGCTGGGAAAGCATCTGAAAGGATGAATCTTTTTTTTTTTTCTTTCCCCTGCATATACTTTGCCCCAGAGCCTTGTACCTCTAGTACACTTCTGACTATACATTTGTCAGTGCCAGCCTTTTCTTACCATGCCTAAGAGTGCACGTTTGGAAAGCAGATGTAAGATTTGAAAATTCTGTTTTCCAAATTAATCTCAAGCCAGTATCTAGTTTAGCATGCATTAAAAGATGTGTTCCCATGGGAAAATAACACCGTAAAGTTTATCTAAGTGAAAAATCATACTGGGACACACTATCACATCTTTGTGTATGGGCAAATATTTGGAGTTGTTTTGCAAGCTGATGCAGGGAAAACAAAACATCTCCTTTGGGCGTCATCTTCACATTAAAAAAGCGTAAGCATGTTATTAGGCATGAAATTCGTATGGCCAGAGGCTATAAATCTGTGTGCCGTAATCCTGATTTATACTCAGCTACGTGTTGTAATATTTACTTTGCTAATCACGGTTTCCCTACTGCTAAGTACCTTTTTTTGTCTGAATGTACAGTGATGGCAACGTCCTACTGTTTTGGGGCTCTTGTTTATACCTTGGGGACTTGTTAGGGGGCTGTAAAAGCCCCTCTGATGGGCATTACTGTGTCTACAGAGGTTGCAGGATGTCATAAGTCAGTTTTTTAGCCCCAGCAGTTAATGTACTAAGGCAGACCGAGAGCAGTAGCAGCAAGCTGGAAGTGGTCAAGGAGCTCCTTGCTGTTCCGCTGTTGGGATCGGGGCGATGCGACCCGCTGGGGCAGCAATCACCTTCAGCTCCTGGTTGGCATTGCTAGCACATGAATCAAAGCCTCTGAGCCTCTGTTTCACGTTGCACAGCTTGCCTGTGTGCCCGGACACTTCTGTTTAAGAAATATCCGTGACCCGTTTGGGGACTTTATGGCAGTCTGTGATATTTGTTCAGCTGAACTGTAATATTAGGAAAAGTCTGCCTGGGCTATTCATTTAGTTTGAGCTCATCTTAAAATCTTTCTAGCCTTGTGAGGTGGAAGCTCCTCCTTCAGGCCCATTGCAGCACATGCATTTCCTTTCCTTTCCAGCCCTGCTCTGATGCTGCACCAAGCGCCTTTGCTGTCCAGAAACAGCGAGCATACAGTGCTGTCACTGTCCTATTTTGCTTCCACCCTTTCTGAGCATTTCAAGTATTTCTGAGTATTTTCAATTAGAAAGTCTTCCTGATGCTTGTTCTCAGGTTAATTTCTTCTTTTTGTGTCCTCTTGGTCCACCTTGGGGTTTAATCAGTTCTGCAGTTTGCACGCTTTGGGAGTTCTGTAGATGATTATTGCAACCTCCTCCTCCTATCTTTGAGGAAGTGTCCAGTCAAACTAGATACGGATAATGCATTTGGCTAATCTCAAATTTTCCTGCTCTACAAATGATTCTTCCCATGTGTAATACAGTTGTGTGAATTGTTTCCAAGAAGCAGGTAGTCTCGTCTTCAAGGTTGCCCTGCTTCTCCCAGGTTGCTGCTAAGGAGACAATAAAAGTATATATTTTTATACTTTTACCTATTGAATTATTTTATTGTCTATAAAATAAAAATTGTTTTGTCTATTTTGTGTTTTCTGTGCAAGTATAATATTTCACAACGCAGTTTCACTAATTGTGGTGAAGTACGCAGCAGTACTTAGCAGGAAACCGAAAACCTGCCACACTTCTTGTGTTTAGAAAGGACTTGTTGTTTGACAAAGTGATGAAATGGATAGCCATTGAGGAGCTGTGATTAAAAACAAACAAACAAACAAAACCCAACATTGTTATATATAAAGTTTATGAAGAAAAGTGTGGTTTTTTGTTTGTTTGTTTGTTTGTTTGTTTTCTCAAGTATTTGTACTAATTTTAGAGCAGATGTGAAGCGGTCTGACCAGAAACTGATAGTTTTGTTTTCTTCTGTCTCCTGGTTTAGAACAAAATATTGACACCAACATTTCTATTTCCTCAGGGTGTGTGTGGTGTTTTGATCCATCCTGTAGCCTTTCTTTCCCATAGTGTCAGTGGGTTTGATTTATTGACAGTAGATTGTCATCTTGCTTTATCTCAAAGAGGTTTAGGTGCAGGCTAACTCTTAGCATTATTGTAAAATAACAGTTGGAAAGTCCAATTACCCCTAAAGCGGAGGAGTGTGCCTGACACAATGTGTTCCTGTCTTTTTTCACATTTGGATAAATGTGAAAACTGGAGATTGGATAAATCCAGTGATCATCCTGTATCAGATAACGCACTGAAAGTTAGCGAAGTTGATCTGACAACCTTTCCTGATCTTGGTAGTTCAATCTTTGTTGGGTTAGCTCTAGAAATTCCTTTTCCAGCTGATTCCTGAGTCATGTAAGCTGTTAAACATTGGCTTTGTTTGCATTTTTCCCTTCTATAGGTCATTTGGATCCAGGCGTCCTTGCAAGTGACAAAACCTGTTCTGGTAATGCCCAGATCAATGAAGAAATTAATATTGCCTCTTCTGATAGTGAAGTAGAGATTGTCGGAGTTCAGGAACATGCCAGGTATGAATTCCTTTTTCCTACTTTTTTCAATTTTAATATTTCATTCATTTTATCAGAATATCTGTGTTGCAAAAAATAATAAAGGAAAAAAAATTGCTAACTTTCACTTGGCTAGTTATCATCCTTGACTGATGCCCCAAAGGTAGCACTTGTTTTTTCTGTTCTGCTTGTCATGGTGATATCAGAATGTTTTCCTGCAAAACGGTTATCAATGTCATATGTATTTAGATTAAGCTTGTGATTTGCTATCAAACATCAGCAGGCTAGACATATGAAATATTGCAACACCAAATGTTGAGATACCAACTTTGTGTGTGTCAGGAAACGTTGTTAGGAATTCTGTTTTTAAGTACACAGGATAAATATGCAAATACATAAATCAAAATAATTATTAGGGTTCTTGTTTCTTTTCAGAATAATTCACTTTAAGCATTTAAATATTTTTTGTTTTATTTAATTAATCAGTTGTTGAAGAAGTAAAACCAGTAGTGTCTTTTCAATGGCCAATGCAATAAGATAGCCCTTTCAGCCTAAAAGTCAAATCCGTATTAATCTTGGTTTTATTTGAAGATAAAAGGTAATTCAAACCCCCAAACTAGATCAGGGCAGGAAAGCCACAAGTTTCTCCAAAGTTTGGACAGATAGCAGTTGAGCTGTGCTTTGGCTGTTATTCTTGGTAGGCATATTTTGATGTCTCTCTCTTTAGGCTGTGGTCTTTCCTTCCTTTGAGGTATTTTGAATCAGCTGAGCAAGACCAGCATTTTCATACAGTGAGGAGAGTCAATTTGGTGAAATAAAACCAAGTTATTACAGTGTACACACAAGCTCTGTTTAAAACTAGTTTGCTTCCTGGTGAGTGCTAGGAGGAGGAAAAGGGGTGTGCAAGAGAAGGAGCGGAGCTTTTCTCTGTCATTCCTTCACCACATCTTTCTGGGAGAAAGGAAGAAAGAAGATGTGCAGGACCCAGTTTCCTGGGTAGAAAACTACAGATAGTTTGGATGCAGGGCAAAAAAATCAAAATTCTAAGGTGCTAAAGGCAGATGAACTTAGTCTTAGCTTCTAGAATAGTGGAAGTCTTCTCATGGCTAGCCTGCCTATTTATCCAGCAGACCCAGAGCTTAGAGAATCTTTACCCTGATGCCAAGTGACGAGGACTTGTTCTCCACTACTATTTCGTGTGCTAATCTGTCTAGTGCTATATACACACAAGCCTTCTGCATGAGGTCCCTGAGTCAAACACTTTCCATGCTGTTTGCCTCAATAATGTTTACCATGTATGAGAATAGAAATGTTAAGTAAATGCAGAGTTGCTGTTTAAAATTAGTTTTAGTAGATATGGACCGAAATAATTTCAGCAAAGATAGATGAATAGCACACTCTTCTTCTTCTGCTTGCCTTTGTTCATGTAACCACTCTGTCATCCCTCAAAAAGTGGTTCTTACTGGTTCCGTAAAATATGTGCACATTTTGGTTGTTTAAATCCTATTTAGAGTTTTATTTCTCTTGCAGGTCTAGGCTTGCAGTTATGAAGTATTGATGGGCTTCTGACAGGGTTGTCGTTTGGAAAAGGTTTAGGTTTTTGATCAGTATTTCTTGCATGCCTAGTTAGTACGGTGTTTGGATTCCGTTCTTTTGCTCACACTGTTTTCATTGTGCTCCATGCTCCATGTTGTCATTGGATTGGTGTGAGTTGTGACACTCTAGAGTTTGTCTCCCATTTGTAGTTCTTGAGATTGGTAGCAATTTGGTGGCATTTCTCATCATTAGAATTATACTTGGCATTTACTTAGGACACCAAGTCATGTTTCTCAGTTTCTTTATTTTTTGTCTGATAGAATTATTTTTTTAATCATGCATGTGTATAAAAGTCTTCCATTTTTTCCTAGGTTTTCTTTTTGTTTTGTTTTGTCCCTTTACCTGATATCATCGCTTTAGCTACAGGTTGGAAAGCATGTTCCCTAAGTTAACACTTGATTGAACATTTTGTTATTGGCTGCTTGTGCGACTTGTTTGAGGATAAACACATTTTTTTGCAAGGCATCATTTCCATGAGATAAGTCGTAGATCGCTTTCTGTCATCTTCAGGGAGAAAAGTTAGTGTTAGCCTTGCCTAAGCATGGAGGGCTGCTCTGTGTTGTAATGGTGAAGCATAGTCCCTGAGACTGGGCACTGTATTTAGTTTGCTTTGGCTACAAACCTTTTGTGTCAGTTAAGCTTTAAAATGTTTCTTCTTAAAAGAAAGTTTAAAAAAATCCCCTCCATTTGTTAGAGTTCCAATTCCTTATTACTAATTCTTCGTAGACACCTAGTTCACGTATGCGTTTTTAAGCTCAACAATGTAATAAAAATAATTCTGAACATTGCATCCAAAACTAAACAGGGTATCTGACATTTGTATTCTAACAAGTTAGAGCTCAGAGAACGAGATTTTTGATCCTATTTCATGAAACTCTTTCTCTAACCAGAGACAAACATGATGAGCATAACCTAAGGCGTTCTGGAGAAACTAAATTGTGCTGCCTTGAATTAAAGCCAGTAAAACGTAAATGTCAGGAATATTTGACCAGTGCAGGAAACGTGGGTGCCTGAAATACAGTTCACGTGCCTTCACAAAGAGGAAAAGGTTACCCCAGCGGCCCCAGATCTCCTGCCTACAAGAGCAGAATAATTTTTGGAGCACGAGGTATAACGTTTTACTAGTGCTTGTTTAAGGTTTCCAGCTATGAAAGGAGAGACCATCTTAAAGACCAGTAATTCTTGTCATCACTTCATAGAGCAAGCCGAGTCCTCTGTTATGCTTTTTTTCTAGTTGTTGCTAGCTTGTACTTAATTTGTCACTTACCTGTTATCAATATAATAGATAAAAGTACTGTGCAAGTAAGTAGACACGTACCTCACTTCAGCAGGGCACTTGAGCGTGTGCTTATCTTTAAATATGTGATTTAGTCTCATTGACTGCAATCACTGAAAGCCTAAATGTTTTGCTGAAGTGGGGCTGTACCATTAGCAGGGAGCATTTCCCAGCATGTTTGTAATTTTTAGTTAAGATGACCGAAGAAAAATCAAGTGTAATGGCTTTATTATTGTAATGAAGGTATCATTATGTCCTTACGGCAACACAGTTTTTTGATTTCGCATAGAAAGTTGTCTTTTCTCTTTGTCTCATCAAGTCTCGCATTCAATTTTTCCTTTTTTAAAATTCCAGTGGGTAAAATTGCTAGCGGGAAGCTGAATGCTTCTGCATAATACGTGATGGGGCAGAAAACTCTTCGAGATCCTGGGGATCCATGCACATATTTATGGGGAACACCCACTGGTAGTAAGAGTTCTTAAAAAGAATGTAAACCCCAGCAGCCCCTTCCCCACCTCTGCCCATGATTATGAATTTAAGTCTGGTCTCAGCGTGGCGAACCTGCAGATCAGTGGGTATTTAAGGTGTCGTGGGTCTACAAATGGAAAAGCCCCAAGGAAATTTTGGGGAGGGACACATTAATGAAATGCATAAGCGGTAACACACTGCAGCTAAGAATCTGGTGCCTGAATTCAACAGCAGCTTTTAATGCTTTTTGCTTTTTGCCTTGCTACAGGTGTGTGCATCCTAGGGGAGGCGTGATCCAGAGCGTGTCTTCCTGGAAGCACGGCGCCGGCTCTCAGTACATTAACACTCAGCAAACGCAATCATGGACAGCTGTGACTCCCCAGCAGAATTGGTCTTCGCCCCCAGAAGTAGTAGACCTCACGTTGGATGAGGATACCAGACGCAAATATCTACTGTAATGCGGTGTCACTGTGTTTCTGTCCCCATCCCTCCTCCCTTTGTGGCACAGAAGTTCATTGTTACAGCTTCAGCTTCAGAAGCCCTATTCCTGGCGTTATGGCATTCAAACTCATGAAGTTTTTCATTTCCATAGGAATGTAGTATAATTTTAAGATCATTTAAAACGGTTTCTTTGCCTTCTCAAAGGAGGATTCTTCCCAGAATAAAGACCCAATAGCTCCAAATTTAAAGCACAGCTCTAGTAGCTAACTTGCGTGTGTTAATTTGAGGAAAAGCATACAAAGTTGTCCTCCCACCCTGTCCTGCCTCCAACTTCAGAACATTTTTTAATTTATCAGTATATCAGGTTTGTTAGTAGAAGTTAGTGTTTTGCTGTGTGAGCATCAGTGATTTTGAGAAATGCTGTGTCCTCACTGATTTCAGTGGAACTGGGGTTATTCAACACTTCCAAAAACTGGGCCGAGACCATTTATACCCAAGCTGATGTGGTTACGTTACCAGCAGGAGGGACTGTCTGTAACACAAAAGGCCCATAGCATATGCACTGAACAGCTTTTAATTAAAGGACTTTTATTTTCAATTTAATTTATAGTTTACACTCTTTTCAGTGCTGAGTCTTCTGTCTACTTGACTACTGTGTTTCACTGATCATTTCCCACAGCTTATTACAGTTCAAAATAGTCGTAACAGAAACTTTCTAGCAGCTAATTATTGAAAAAGCACAAGGAAATGAAAAGTAATAAAAAGGCCCAACACCCCTCTCCTTTTTAAATGTATCTGAGCTTTTTACCTATTTCTGAATCTTGCCTCAAGTAGGGGAAGGAGAGAAATGAAATGTATTTGCTCCTAGTCCTCATTTCTTCTATTGCTTATCTGCTTCATTGACCATCTCAAAAAAAAAAAAAAAAAAAAAAAAAGTGTAAAGCCCCAGTCTAGCAAAGCACTTTAGCAGCTGTGTATTGTTAAGCTCTGACAGTTTGCTGAAACTCTCGGGGCCATTCAAGTGCTTCAAACTCTGTCCTAAAGGTCGTTGCAGGATCAGGGCCTGAGGTTGTGATCTGTTCTTTAACTAGATCTGCACCATTTTCCTGGCTTTAGGTCATGTCTCTTATCCTAGTTCTGGAATTGCTTTTAGGGTATGATCCAGGAAACACTTTCTGCCGGAATATTTGCTTGACTGAAATCAGTGGAACTGCTTGCTTCGGAGGACTCCAGTTTCTGTAGCGTATGTGGGGGTTCCTGGCCATAATCTGTCATATTGAGCCTTCTGCAAGGCAAAAGCCAAAGATTAGACTTAAACAAGATGATACTCACTTTGAGTATCTGTTGTGCAATTAAAATATTCCAATGTTTCTAATGGAAATTTTCTACAGCTCTCTTGGCAGCCTTTTGCCATGTGATGCTGAACAGGGGGTAGTCAGGACATGGGAAGTTGTGTTTCGTGTTTGTGTTGGCTCGTTTTTAAAGTTATTTGGCTTCCAATATTTTTTTTTCTGTGAGCAGAAAACAACAACAACAAAAAAACACCACCAAAATTCAGTTACCTGTGTTGTCACGTAATGTAAAAAGAAAAAAAACAAAACAAAAAACAGTGGTGGTATAGTCAACAACAGTTTTTTTCTTTAATAAGCAGAAAGGTTATGACTGCACTTTAGAGAACAGCTAGGTAAGGGATTGTTATTCCAGTTTAAAGCTTTCTAAAACGTGGAGCTGTGATAAGTGTATTGCATGACCAGGCAGTGTATGTGGTGCTTCTAGCGACGGGTTTCTTTCTCGGGGGTGGGAGGGAGGAGCGGAGCCCACGCTCCTTGCAGTAGGGACAAAAAAAAAAAGAGCCTGCACCATCAGGACACTCTATCAGCAGAGGCTGCTGATCTTTTTCTCCTCGTGTTTTCATCGCGTACCTCGGCCGTCATTTTGGTGGGCTGGCACACATGCTGTAAGGTGACTTTTGGATTTTGTGTGGCTGCTTCTTGCTGTTTGATCGAGTCGTTTAAAGATCAGTTTCGAGGAAAGCTGCAGGGACCCATTTGTAGTCCTTCCATTAAAATCGCAAACTATCTGTTTTTCAGTTTGTATATGATGTGACTTCCATGTATATATAAAAGCGACTGCGTCCTAACCAAACTTCCTCCAATTGTGCACTGTGTTTGTTTAAACAACTCATGTATCGTAGTCTGATACAGGTTTTCTTTTTATTTTATTTAAAACACTACATTATTTTCTTTTATTCCTAACAAATTTGAAATGATAGTGATCCGAAAACCACAATCACTGGATAAATAGGAAGTGTTTTCGTTTTATTGTTTTTATTTTTTATTACTATTTTTTTTTTTTTACAAGAGAGCAAAAGGTGCCTGGATGGTTTTGCTCTTCTCAGCAGGAAAGTGAAATGTTAGCCATTGTATGGCTAAGAACCAATGCACTTAGGGCCTGATCCAGAGCCCACCGGAGCTGATGCGGGGCTTTCCGTCAGCTTCAGTGTGCATTGGCTCAAGCCCTTCATGGTTTTAGCAGTTCCTGAATTGCTGGAGTGTGAACTTGGAATCTTCTGTAGTGAAGACAAATCATTGCTTAGAAGTTAAATGTTTAAAACGTGTGACTCTAGTTAAAAAAAAAAAAAAAGTTTGATTCTTCTCGACACTCGTTATTTAGTTCTCATTTTCCATCTTGTATTTAATGGTCTTTGGAGAAAAAATAATAATAAAACAGAGTGTTATATATATATATAAATATATATATTTTTGGTGCAAGATGAGACCTTCTGTTTTTTGAAACAAGTCTGTAGCATAAAGGTTAAACTATTTTAAGACAAAATAAAATAGAGTGTATTATTTAAACAATATCATCTTGTTTGGGATGTTTTTTTGTTTGTTTGTCTGAGCAGCCTCCTCGTGGTATTTCCTCCGAGCGCGTCCCCTTGTCCTCCTGGTGGTCCCTGCAGGCTGAGCAGAGCACTTGGCCACTGGGATCCTGCTGCACGCAGATTTTCCCCACAAGAACCACAGTGGCCTAAAAGAGCTGGCAAGCTGAAACCTGACATTTGAAAGAGAGGTGTAGACCAGCAGTGGAGCCGTGCCCGGGTCCTGCAGGCCACAAGAGGTGGTGCCACGCTGAGCTGCGTTTGGGGAACCCCTAAACTCCCATCTATTGCCTCCACTAATATGGAAGCAGGAATGAGAATATAAAATCCATTATGTTTCCAGCCGGACAGGGTAGTGTGGTTTATTTCTGATGGCTTTTGTCACACGGGGAGGCTCTCCATGGTGCAGGTGGTGAGAGCCATTTATCCACGTGTTCTACATAGCCAGACAGATAACAGAAGTCAGTTCGCTTTTCAGCCCCATTGAGTTCTTGGCTTCTGTGAAGCTTAGAAATGGGAATTTGGGGGCCAGGTTGTTGCCATGAACATGGACACCAGAGATTTTGTTTCACGCACATCACCAGCAAGAGAACAGCATCACAGAGTCTGGTGCAGATGTGGGAAGATGAGAGGCAACGTCCTCCCCGAGCCCTTTTTCTCCATCACCAGGAGAAACCCAGCGTCCTTGAGCTTCAGCACACGCCATACGTAAAGCCTGACATTTCCCTGCAGTCACTCAGCACATCCCTCGTGGCTCAGGCCAGTTTGCTTTGTGGGGATTGTCGTTTCTGGAGCTGTATGAGAATTGACAAAAGCTGCCCGAGCAGCTCGCATTCTGTATTGTTTTCCACGGTGAAGTCATTGCAGTGCAGATTAATTTTTTGGCTGAGTTCTGTTTGTCTGCCTTAAAATGGGAAGTGAAAGGGTTTTACTGAACAAACTAGTTCTCGCCTTCCCTGGAGGATCCGCAAAATGTGTCCTTTGCTGAGTGCTTCACCACCATTTGCTGAAGTACTGTTTGTTTTTTCCCTCTCCTTTTTAGGGTTGCAGCTTGTGAATGCCAGATGCTTTCTCTCCCGAGCATTGCAGGGACGGAGCTGCAACTTCCCCTCTGCAGGGACAGGGGCAGCCCTCCTGCAAAGCACCTCCTTGTGTACGAACACATCTTGTTTTACTTCCAGCTTTGGTGCAAATAAGGTGGCTGCTCTCCTTTTATTGGAACTAAACAGTAGCTTACAGCTGGAAAAACAAAACAAATTAGAGCTCTGCAAAATTCATTTTTCATTACTCTACACCACGCAAATTGAATGCAGACCTGGAGCCTGGCTGCTGCCTCTCACGGCGGGTTTCCTGCGTGTGGCTCTGACAAAATCCCATCCCCTACAGCTGAGGATCACATTTGCTTTGCCCACAGCTTCACCCACTGATAGCTTTTGGCTGGCCCCTGATCAAGGGCACCCAAACCTTTCCCACCTCCTTTCTGCTGGGTCTTTGTGTGTCTGCATTAAGGCTGATGCCACCAAACCCCACTGCCACGTCTCACTCCAGCTCATCCACTTCTTCCCCTGCTGGCAGTGCTGCACGAGCCCGCCTGCTCAGCAGTTTTCAGTAGAAATCTCCAACTCTACGCCAAGGTCACTCGTGAAAACACCGAAGTAGCGTGGTTTCAAAGCCGGTCTCTCTAGGGGAGCCAACAGCTTGCGCAGCCACAGCTGAACCAGGCATCAGCTTCCTCAGAAACTCACCATGGGCAGATTTAATTACTCGCATGCTAAAATATCCTGATTGCTCCTGTCATTGCCATGTTAACCCCCTGGGTCCCCAGCCTTTGGCAGCTGGGACCTCCAGGTCCTTCCAAGGAAGCAGGGTGCCTACAAAGCCCCCAGGAAGGGGGTTTCATGTTGGAGTGGTTGGGCTGGAGCGATGCTGGTGAGACCCTGATGAGAAACGTGTCGCTCTTGCAGTGTGTTAGTCAAAGCTCGTCTCACATGGCATGGAATGTGACAGAGATCCACAACGCAGTAATTTTACTGCTTTTCCCCATGATCACACTTCCCACCCGGGTCCATTTAATCCCACTCTCCTCGGACCGCGTGTGACAAAACCTCCAATACAAATACCCCTGGCAGGAGCTGTGCCCACTGCACGGCCCCAGCTGGGCGCCCCGGGTCTATTTCGGGACATCTCCCCAACACCCTCCTCCTGCCAGCTCTCACAGCTCTTACAGGATCTGTCATCTGCACCAGGAGCACAGGCGAGGCTCTCCAGGACATGGTGATGGGCTGGAAACCACCTCCTTCACTGGGCTCTCCTCTTGGTCAGCAGCACGTCCCTGAGATGTCCCCTCCTTGTTCCTGTGCCTGAGAGCTGTGCTTTCAGGGAAGGGCACCCTAAGAAAGCTGCTTTGCACTTAAATAAAGCAGTGGTGAGGGTTAATGAATAGATTTGGGAAGATGGGTAGGTCTTTTGAGCGGTTGGGCTTGGCTCTTGAAGGTGGGCATGGAAAGCTGGGGAGCTTTGTGGGGATCGACCCGCCTTAGGGAAGTGCTTCTCTGAGTGATCTGAATGATTTTGGCCCATCATGACCCCAGATTCCTGAGGAATTGGTCATCTCCTGGTGGCAACTGTGGGGACCAAGGAATGGAGGAGGCTCCCGGAGAGCTGCCTGGAGAGGGGCAGGGCTGGTGTGTTACTGAGACGGGAGCAGTAACCAGACGCCTGCCCTTGAATTATTGAGGAGCTGCGGCGTGTGCCTCCGGGGCATCGTGAGTCACAGCATGGTGAGCTGGGGTGGGCGGCGTGGTGCTGCCACCAGCGTGCTTCCAGGTCAAAGCCACGATAAATCCCGATGAAAAGAGGGGAGCCTGCAAAAGGCAGCTCGCGGCATGGCTGGGACAAGGCTCAGCGTGTTGAAAATGCAGTTTGGGTCATCTCCATTGCAAGGAAAGGTTCCTGGGGCACACCAGGCCGTCCTCCACGCCCCGTGGATAATCCAAGGACCTTTTCTGTGTCTGGGAAGCATCAGGCCTTCATTAGGAGGAATTATTAGGGAAATTTTCACAGCAGGCCAACCTGGGCATTGCACAAGGCGGGGAGCACGCTTACCAGGGGGGGCTGAGCTCCCCACAAGGCAAAAAAAAACGTGTTATTAAAGTGCCTCACAGGCCGGTTAGCGGCGGTTTTTAATCCAGTTTGGCCACCGACATTTTAGCTCGGAAAATGCGGTCTGGAAGCAGCCGGTGGAAGGCACTAGATGGCACCAGAGCCGGAGGCACGGGCTGCAGCCGCATGCTGCGCTCCCATCCCCAGGAGCAGGGGATCAAGGCTCCAAAAATCACGCCAAAAAGGGCTGGTGGGTGTGAAAGCATCCCAGGCATCGGCAGGGTTGGATTCGCACCTGGCTGCAGCATCCTGGCTACAGGAAAAGTGAGCCCAGCGGGATTTACCTGCAGCTGGACAAATACAGGGTGTAAATGCCGCCTTGCAGCGCTTGTGTATGTCCTGGGGCGAGCTTTGGCTAAAATGGGCACATTTAAACACTGAGCACACACAAAAGATGAGATGAAATTATGGAAATAGCAAAATAAATGTAAATTTAGTTGAGCATAAGCCTCAAACAAAGCCTTGGGGTGACCTGGGTGTCAAAGCCCAGCTGGGGCTCCCATCGCACTGGGCCAGGCTGTGGTGCCACGGCACCACCTCTCCCTGTAGGATTTCCTCTGATCACCACCCTCCAAGCCCAGCGGGGTGTTTAATCCCCCAGCAAGACCTTGAGAGCCCCAAAACCCTGTCAGCGTGCCACCAGGCGTGCTGGTGGTGTGGACACCACATCTTCCCATCTGCAACCCGATGGCATTGCTGCTGTGGGTGTGAGACGTCCTCCTGGAGCCGGCTGTGGCAATTTCTGAGGGAAAAAAAATAAAATTAAACGATACATTAAATAGATATATATCTATATATCCGTGTGTGTGTGTGTATAGGTGTTCACCAGGGCTTTTCTGCTGCTGTGGTGGAGGTCTGCAAGGAAAAGCCAGCTTCGGATGATGTTGGCATGTGGGGTTTTGAGCTGGCTGATCCCACTCCCCTGTCCTGGAGGGTTTCACCCCATTTTTGTGGAGATGGCAGAATCCCTGCCCTGCCATCCCTGCTGGAGGACAACTCGGGACCCCGAGACGGGGCTGCAGGGACCCCAGGGGGAGCCTGTGGGTGCCGAACTTCAGCCGTGAGGACAGGTGGGGACCCAGGCCTCACTTTAATTTTAATTTCATTTATAATGCCAAGCCGTGGTGTTGGGGATCGGGCTGCTGTGTGTGTGTGTGTGTGTGTGTGTGTGTGTACGTGCCGCAGCCCCAGCCCCCCCTCCACCACCTGCCACCCAGGCAGTTGGCGTTGGGGCAGCCGGCAGAAACGGGCGGAAAGCGACGATTTTTTGTGCGTGCGTTTTACTTATTTTATTTATTTATTTATTTATTTATGTATTTACTTATTTATTTATTTATTTCCCACTCTACCGTTACCCTGCGTGCACAAACGGGGCAGACCTGCCACAGGATAAAGATTAAAACCAGGATGGGTTTTTTAATCTTTATTTTATAAATGTAGTCAGGAAGCTGATTTAGCTATATCCCCCCCACCCCCCTCCCCAAACCCCCCCTCTCCCAAAAAAACTCCCCTCAGCCACACTGCGCGCGTGCCCGCGCCCCCTCATCATCATCCCCCCCCCCTTTTTAGTGGGCGGGCACGCGCGGGCCCGCGCCGCGCTGCCATTGGCGGCGGCCGCCTTTGTGCCCGCGTGCGCGCGCGCGCGGGCGGGGAGCGCGGCCCGGCCGCCGCTGCAGCTGCTGCTGCTGCTGCTGCTGCTTCTGCTGCAGCCACCGCCGCGGGAAAGCAAGCAGAGAGCGCGAGCAAGAGCAAAGGGGGCCGGCGGGAAAGCGGGAAAGCAGCGAAGCAAGGAAGGAAGGAAGGAAGGGAGCAAGGGAGGAAGGAAGGGAGGGGAGGGGGGTTGGAGCTGGAGCCGCTGCAGCCGCTGGAGGAGCCGCTGGGGCCGGGGCCCGGGCCGCGCGCCGCCCCGCGCGCAGCATGGTCCTGGTGCACGTCGGCTACCTGGTGCTGCCCGTCTTCGGCTCCGTGCGCAACAGAGGTACCGCCACGCCGCGGGTTCGCGTCCCGGGGCCGCCCGAACCGGCTGGGGGTGGGTGGGGGGGGGGTTAAATAGGGTGGGGGATGCTCCCACACCCCCCTAAAACCCCGAAAACCTTGCCCCAAACCCCAGCCGGGCCCCCACGCCCCCTCCCCTAATTCCCTATATTCTTTTGTTCCCCCCCCCTCCTCTCCCCAGCATCCCGCTTGTTCCTCCCCCCCCCCCCTTGCCTGCGCTTCCATAGATCCATCCCCCTTCTTTTTATTATTATTGTTATTATTGTTTTGTTGTAAACGCCGATTTCCGTTAGTTTTCGTTCCGTTATTTAATTCACCCTTTTTTTTTTTTTTTTTAACCTGCCCCCCACCCCCGCCCCCACTGCCCCCCACCCCTCCGCGTAGCCTAGCGGCCACCCCCTGCCATCTGTGCCCCCATCCTGTGCGGCTGAGGACATGGCACTGTAAATCCCTGCCCCGGGGATTCCTTTTGCTGGTTTTTTTTTTTTTTTTTTTTTTTTTTTGGGGGGGGGGGGCTGCAGGGGGGTCCCGCTGCCAAAACCACGAGAAAATTAAAAAAAAAAAATCCCCCAAAATTAAAAAAAAAAAATTTTAAAAATCACAATTCGGTGCGATCCGTAACATCCCGAATCAAAGGGGGGGGGGAGGCGGGATGGCAATTGGGGACCCCCCCCTTAAAATAAAGCCCCCCCCCCCTTAGACACACACCCCACCAGCAAAATGGATTTCCATCAACCAGGGATAACATTATTTTCTGCTGTGCTGAATTACTTCCTGTTCTTATTTTGTGGGTAATTTTCTGTACCGAATACCCTTTGGTTGTGTATCTCCACCTTTTTTCTTGTACTAAAACTAAAGCATGGTCTGTATTTTTTTACATTACCTAGTTTCTGATGTAAATCTCTCTGTAGAGACATACCCTGCTGAAAAGTAATGTGCTGTAGCCTATACATCTGCTCAGTGTACGCTGCTTTTGTTCTGTTGCCCTTCCATAGCATGGTGGGCCTTGCCTTTTTGTATTGTGTGCATGATGACATTGTTACACACGATTCCACTAATACTAATATACGATCTCTCAATAAAGAAACTAGTTTTCCTATATTAACCTAGTGTGCTTTTTCTATTGCTGTTTTCCCATTTATTGTCGTATCCTGCTGTTTAGATTTTTTCCTTGCTTTCCCCCTCACCCCCCACCCCCCTCATCGTGAGGTCTGAGTGAGTGGATTTCTCCCTGGCGCACATAGGGGGGCTTTTTAACATAGATACATTTTTTTTCCCCATCCCATATCAACCCTCAGCATTACTCTGTGTATACATTGCTCCCGCAACGCACGCTCTGTGCTGCCAGTGTGCCGATGCAGAATCCTGCCTGACAACTGAATAGCCAAAAAAAAAACAAAAACAAAAAAAAACATAAATCCAAGCTATTAATCAGAAAAGATGGATAATTAATGAAGGGTCCGCCACTGATTTTATCTTAGTTCTGTTACACCTTCCTTAGCAGACTGGTACCAAACCGAGGGACGGCCTCTGGATGGACGGGGGGAGTTCTCTCCCCCCTTAACTCTGATTAACAAGAGGTGAATGGCCCTGGGAAATAAAAAATCCCCCCTGCCCGTGGCCCTATATCTGAGCACGGATGCGTGCTCGCCATCTGCCAGGCGAGAAGTCTCCGTGCCTTGGTCCCAGGGCTGTAAATATCCCCGCCGGGGCCCTAAAACCGTCCCGGCTGCTGGTGCCCTGGCTGCCTCTTTCTGCTCCGGGCCCTCCATCTTCTGACGCCCGCTGTGGTCACGGAGTCGGCCCCCGGGCTCGTGAGACATAAAATCTGCCCCAGGCCCGCAGAAGGGTCCTGTAAAACCCTCAAATTTTGGTTGCAGGGCGGTGCATGGGTGCCAGGGCCAGCAGGAGAGGGGCTGGGGCGTGGGGGGGGGACCTTGTCCGAGCGGCGCCCTGAGGAGACGGGGAGCCGCAGGGCCGGGTGCTCATCCTCACCCAGGGCAAGGCGGATTTCGGCAGCTCCCAGCGCTGAAATCCCCTTGCCACCATCCCCACAGAGCTGCCCTAGCCAGCCAAACAAAAGCAAGCGGTCCGAGGCGCCCCCAGCACCCCTCCAGGAGCCGCATCATTCTGCAAAGGCCGTGCCTTTCCACCTCCCTCCTGGCTTTTCCCTCAGTTTTTTCTTTTGTTTTGTTTTTGTTTTTGTTTTTTTGTTTTCTGTTCCGTTTTTGAGTCACGACCTCCTCCTCCATACTTCCTCCTCTGTCTCTCTGGGTGCCTGTCGGGGCCCCCCCGTCCCTCAGCGGGCCCCCCTGGGTGCAGTGCGTGCCGTGCCCCTTTGTTCTCCTCCATCCTCGCCCCGGGCCAGCGCTGAGCTCCGCACACATGTCCCCGCGCACACCCCGAGGAGGGAGGCTGTGCTTCTCGCTTGCATGAAGGGAGACGTGCATGCCTGTTGGGGCTGATCATTTTCTGATGTGACCTTTTTTTCTTTTTATTTTTCCTTATTATTTTTCTTTTTCCCCTTCGTTTCTTACAGTTACTCAACCCCCCCCCCCCCTCCCCACCCACCCCACATGAAACAATGAGAGTTTTGGTCATGGTGTAAAACAACAGCAAAAAAATGAATCCCTTCCACCCCACCCTGCCCCAAAATCCTGTCGTGGATAAACCCTGTCCCCCCTGGACCTGTGGGTGGCTGCAGCCCCTGAGGTCCTACCCTACAAAGCGGTGCTGGTACAGAGCAAAAGGGGGCGGTCAGCGTGCTCTCTAATCACACCTCAGTAATCTGGTAATAAAAAGCTGCTGGGTTAATGGCGACATGTCCTAAGCTATTGATCACCCCCATCATATTTTGACCTGTCTTGTTAGAAACACATCCATAGGAGAGGAAACATCTCCCCCCCTCCAGCTCCCAGCGTTATTAGTCGGTAACCAGCGGGCTTCCGCGGCTCATAATCCATCAAACACATCTGCACTTTAACGACTTAATTCCTTTGACACCCTGAGTCTTGAAAAGCCACCTGGACAGAGAAAAATAATCTTTTTTTTTTTTTTTTAATTTTAGCATCTGCGGGCTGAGGAAAGCCCAGACAGATCCCGTGCGGGTGCTGCTGTGGGTGTGGAGGCACACGCAGCGCTTCTGTCCCTCCAGCACCAACCCCAGCCCGCGGGCTGCTCTAAATAACCTCTTTCTGTAACAGGGAGGAGGATAATCCCGAACACGGACAAAACCGGCTCTGAGAT
Source organism: Aythya ferina (assembly GCF_964211825.1). Lineage (NCBI taxonomy): Eukaryota > Metazoa > Chordata > Aves > Anseriformes > Anatidae > Aythya > Aythya ferina. The sequence continues at coordinate 3,344,883 of NC_140299.1, read as the reverse complement.
TGGTTTATGTAAGGGTTGTGTAAAGGTCTTAAACGCATCTGCGGGAATTTAATAACCGTGCTGCTGAAAGGGGGCCGGACCCATCTGGGCTCGGGCTGTGGTCACCATTTCCATCGTTTTTTAAGGAAAAGGTGAAGGGATGGTGGTCACGTTTTGCTGTTCCTCGTTTGGGGAATAATCAGCAAAGTCTGGTGAGTGTTGATGTGGACTTACCGTGTGGATCCAGCCCCATGGAGGTGTGTTAGTTAAGAAGTGGTGAGTTTGTGCCCAAGTGAAAAAGCAAATGTGGCTGGGATGGGATGGGAAGGGGGGTCCCAAAATCCCTCCTGGGGACCCCTCAGCCCTGGTGCTTGGTCACCAAAACCTGGCCCCATTTTTGGGGGGAGAGCAGGACCCCGAAACACCCACCTGTGGGCTTGGTCACTGCCTCCGCGAGCTGCCTGGAAGGAGCTCCACGGAGTAAGTGTGAGCTTGATTATTTTTGGATGGGGGGGAGATTTTTGTGGGGAAAATGTCTGGAAGTACAGAGCTGGGAGTATGTTGCAGGTCTCCTGTGCCTCAATCAGACTCAGCACCTTTAAGCCCCAAGAGCAGAGCTGACTTTGCAACTGGGGGAATCGTGACGGCACTGCCAGGCGTCAGGACTTTGGGGAATACCACGGGATTTGGGTGGTTTTACAAAACACGCAGCTCCCAGAGTCAAGCAATTACACCAGGGTTTGCTTTCCTGTTAAACGGGGGTCTCTGAAATAAAGCTTTGAAGCACTGCTTCCTGCAGGCTCCCTGCTCGAAGCCCAGGAGTTTGGGCCACCTGAAGTCTGGGACGGAGAAGGGCAATGTGTGGTTTGTGAGCACGATGTGTGTGGTGGGCTCGGGGCAGGGACAAGCACCCAGTGGGGAAAATGCCCGTTTTCCCCCGTTCTTGCTTCAGTTTGGGTCAATCTGCGGTAGGGCTGGGCACGGGGGTCACGGTTCCCCTGGCTGCCCACACAGGACCCCATGGGAGGCCCTAACTTAGTCCTTCCTTGGTCTCATCTTACTGCTGAACCTTCTTAGGGTGAAACTCAGGTCTGTGGGGAATGGCTCAGCTCTCCCTCTGACACAGCAGAGCCCCACATCGTGCTGGAGAGCTCGGGTCTGCAGAGCTCAGGGCAGGCAGCACTCAGATCAAGCTCACTTCTGCCCCGAGTCCCCTCTGCTTAACCCTTTTTGCTCCTCCTCTCCTAATTTTGCAGTCTCCAGGACCTTTTCTCACCCATTTTCCTGCCTGCTGCTCCTTTGCATTTCATGGCCCCAGCAGTGGCTGGGTTGTGCTGTGGGGCACATGCTATGGATGTCTCTTGGTAAGTGTCCTTAATCGCCGTCATTTTCTCTCCCTTCCTTTAAATGTCCCTGCAGGAAAGATGCATGCTTGTGGCTTGTAGCTCCTTAATGAAAATTATGGCTTTGGTTTGGGTGGATAAGCTGAGCAGGGTCCGCAGCAAAGCTGTGAAGGTTATGGGGAGAGGCAATTTGGGGCACCTTGGTGGGCTCTGACCCTTGGATGTGAGGATGTACCTGTAGGGAGATGTTCCTAAGAGGATTTTGTTAGCTTGGAGGAGAACCTTGGTGTCTCCATCAATAACTGAGGGAACACAACTTTGCATATGCCAGCGTGCACAAAAATCCTGGTGCTTTCTGGGGGGGTCTCCCCCTGAAGGAGGAATTGGAGGTGATGGCTCTGCCACCGTGTCCCCGTCCTCCTCCCTGCCTGGAGGTGACACCCAAGGAGTGGGTGCAGGGGGAGGTCTGGGTGCCCCTGTGCAGAGGACCTCTCAAAAGAGATGAAATCCATCATTTCAGTGAGAGGAGAGCCTCTTCCCTGACAAAGGACCGTCAGCCCTGCAGTGTTTGGCATCAGTAGATGTTGATTTCAGGTGGTGATCTTGGCCAGCTGCTTTGGTTTCAGATGGGTTTTGGCAAACGTTTCTTGCTCTGTGAGCTAACCGAAGCCAGGGATTTTCTTCTCTGCTTCGAAGAAACTGCTCTGAACGGTTCAGAAGGCACTGAGCAGGGACCCTGTGGTCTAGCAAAAGCCTCCTTTGAGTTTTATTGCTTCTGGGGATGGCTCACCGTGGGGTGATGTTTTGGGGGACTACCGGCCCTGATGGTGCTGCTGCCCATTGCTCATTTTCCTAGGAGGGCTCTGGTGATGCTGTGGAGCTGTTATCGTGTGTCTCTCTTCCTTGAATGGTGCAAGGAGCAGGCATTTCCCTAAAAGTGGAGAAAATGAGGCAATGTGTTCTTCATGGACATGGCCTTTCTTTGAAGGGCCCTCGAGGAGGACTCTTGGAGCTGGACAAGGCTGATGGTGGCTCTGGTGTCCAGGCACCCAAGGCTGGCTTTGGGTTAGGAGCTGCTTCAGAAAACTGCTCTCATCTTCTCCAGGCATAGGGAATCTCCAAAAGACGTCCAGAAGCAGAGTGCCCTGTGCTTCTGCCATGCTGTGCCTGCTCCCAGTGCTGGGCTCCTCCCGTGGGGGTCTCTGGGCTTCCTCACCCACCTTCTGGGGGCATCCAGCTCTTCCTCTGCTGCGCTGCGAGCCCAAACACGGATGGATATATCCAAAGGGATCTGGGTGGTTTTGGAAGCTGTGGATGTGTTAGGAGCCACCACTCGTGAGCACCCCAACCTGTTTCCATGATATTCCTGCTTATAATCTGGGCATCTACAGAAAAAGGAGGCTTTCTCCTGGTTTTGTTTATTTGTTTGCTTGTTTGTTTTGCTGGTGAGGCAATGCCTGTTCTTGTGCAGCCCTGCAGGGCTGGATGGGATCTCATTTGTCTGTGCCCCTTGGGCACTGGGGGACATTTGTCTGCTCCATTCAGACCATTTGTTGGCAGCTGGTGGGAGGTGAGGCTGAAATGGGCTCAGCTGTGAGCCCCAGACCTCAGAGAGGAGAAGCTGGAGCTGGAAACGAGTTTTGGGTTGGTGGTGAAGCTGCTAGGACACGGGACCTGGCTCTAAAGGTCTGAGCGTGCTGATACGTGCATAAAATCAAAATTACCCCTCAACCTTTAAAATAGTTGCTTGGGATTTATAGTGGGGTGAGTAAGATGAGAATCTAGTTTCAGGTGTTAAAAAATAATTGGCAGCAAACTGGCCCCAGCCTAATTATTTTGTTTTTGTGTGAGTTTGGCAGTCTTTGCAGGACTATCGGCATATTTTCAAAAATCATCTAACATTTGCTGGCAAATTTGAGCAAAGGAGCCCTGGGAGGAGCTTTTTAAACCTCAGAGAGTGTCTGAAGGTACTGGAGATGCTGGTGCTCGAGGAGAGGTGTCCATGTCCCCTGGGTGGCAGATGCCAAGTCTGCAACATGCCCAGTGGGAAGGGAGCTGTAAATCCCATGCCCATCGCCACGCTTCTTCTTCTTGTTGTTGTTATTGCTAAATCCACATTTCTCTTTCTTCTAGCCTGGCCTTTAATATTAATACCTTAATTTCATTTATAAATTCACTTATCAGCTTTCATTAGTCATCCCATTAATGATCCCCGGCAAGAAGTTTGTCACTTGACGTCAAAAGGCAGATTAAGGGACTGGTGGAGCCTTGGGAAGCGGCTTCGCTCCGCACCAGCACGACAGCGGCTGGCATCTGAGGCTAATGCCATGTATAATTTGCATCTGCTGCTCGGGGGGTGAGCGATTATTTCATATATTTAGCCGAAAACAAGAGCGTTTCTCCATCATGAATGGTGCTACGTCTCCCCCAGACTCGGCGGTGCTGTGAATCACCTGCCTGTTAGCATCCTGCTGCTGTGGTCAGCCCCGAGGGGATGGATCCTGGCAGCCCCGGAGGGGTGCTTTACTGCAGCAGCTGCTAATTGGAATTAAGAAGCTCCCTTGGTGCTCGGGACTGGGAGAGGATTAAGATCTGCATGGCCAAAATCAGGCGTCCTTGGTCTCTGCTCCTACCGGTGGGATGTAGGGTTTGGAGATGGGCATCTTGAGGCGTGAGAATGGGGGGAAAAATGCAAATTTTGCTCAAAGCATGTTGAAAAGAGCAGGGTTTCGGACTGGAAATCGATGAGATACAGCATCCCCTGGCACAGGTCTGTTCGGGGCCATTGTGGTGAGGCATTTTAGATGCTAGGAGCTGGCACGTTGGGAAAGCCTTATCTTGTCCAATCATTATTTGTGATATCCCACAGATCTCCAGGGGCCGAGATAAGGAACGAAGCAGCTTTCTGCACAGAAACAGCATGACATGAGCGGGCTTGGACGAACAAGCCCAGAGAACACGTTTTCTAATAGTTATTATCTCAGTTGCATGCAAGCCTATGAGAAAAGGACCAGAGCAGGGAGGTGCTGGGTCTGCACAAGGGCGACCCCAGCTCAGCGCCCCATTTCGAGCCATGCAGGCTGGTTTTGTTCAGCCCTCATTGACCTGAAAGGGAACTTCTGCATTGAGGGGAGATAATGGAGTATTGTGTTCTCTGGGAAGAGCCCTGCGGCCACAACGAACCCGGTGTGGGGCATTTTGATCACTGCCTCGGGTGGGAAACGGCAGTGTGGGCCAGCCTGGTGGGCAGGAGGCAGCTGGAGGTTGGGGATGAGGGGACACGGAGCCCCTCAACCCCAAATCTGCAAGGGCTGAAGGGTGACCAAGGGAAGAGCTTGGTGCTCTTGCTGAAGCAGCAGCACGCCCATCACCCGTCCTTGCTCAGTCTCAGCTCTTTGGCTTCTTCCTGCGTTAAATTCATTGCTGGGGGCTGGATGTGTGGCTCCGAGGTCACTGATAATGATGATTTTCCGGTCCACTGGCTGAAAACCTATTTTCCTGGCTTTATTTTATTTTTATTTTTTGCAATTTTCAGCAAAATGACAGGTGCTTTAACACCCTGTGATGCCATCCAGGCTTCTCCTGTAGGGTGCAGGGGTGTCCCTGGGCAGGACAGCATTTCCAGAAGGCTGTTACAAGCTTAGAAAAATGGGATGTGAACCAAGGGGAAGGGGGCAAAGTGAATCCCCCGTTCCTTGGCCAGAAGGAGGTTCCTCCTGAGCAGAGCTGGTTGCAGATCTAAGGCCAGAAGTGCTCGTTACCCTTGGTTAGTGCAGGGATTTGGACCGGGCAGTTTGGCAGCCAAACCCACACCACCCCGTGCCAGCGCAGCCGTCCTGGCCAGCACTGCTGGTGGGTTTACCCCCACGGTGCTCCCTCACCTTCACCTCTTTCCCATTTTTTAAGCACCTGCCACGCTTTTCCCTCTGGATGTGGTGGGTTTTTCTGAATTGCTGTCCATGGCACAGTGTGTCCAGGAGATGGGGAACCTCCTGGGGAGCCCTGTGTGGGCTGACGGGATGGGGAGGCTGTGCTTGCAGAGGCTGCAGAAGGAGCACCTGCCTTGGGAAGGGTGATGGATGCTGCACTAGCTGGTGCTGGGAGCACCATGGGGATGTTGGAGGCTTGCTCGTAACCTCAGTGCCAGCTTTAAAGTGTGGGCATGTTGGGCACTTCTAGAAAACGCTGCTTTTAGAGGAGGGAGGTCTGGACAGGTGCTTTCTATAAAATAATTTTGCAAAAGCGCTGCTGCTTTTTCACCACATTGAGCAGGGGGTGCTGGTGCCTCGCCTCCCCCCACCTCTTGGCACACTGCTGTTGTTGGTCACAGATTTTTGGTCTCAGTGATAGGAGCAGGGAAGCAGTGAGGGCCCCTGCCCAAATCCCTGCAATTCAAATGGGAAATGTAAAGATGGAAATCCTTTGCAGAAACCCAACTCACCAGCAACATCCCTTGATGGGAGGTGACATCCCTTGGAGGGAGGTGGCATCCAAGAGCCAAAAGCCTCAAATTGGTGAGTCCCTCCTGCAAGGGATGGCCACAGGGAGGAGAGAAGTGCCAGGGCACCCAATAACCCCACCTGGAGCTGCCACTGCTGCAGAGGACCTTGGTGAGTCCTCTCCAAAGGCAGTCCAATGGAGGTAAGTTCAATGTGGGCGTGCAGAGGTGGCACCCCAAAATGCTCCTCCCTGGATAGACCCAGCTCCTGGTTGCTTTTGTTTTTGTTTTCTTTTTTTTCAGTGTAAAGCCCAAGTCTGTTCCTAGCGATGCCGTGACGCACGCACTCCTGCACCACGCCAGGGAGCTGGAGCTTGGAGAAAGCCAACAAATATAATGAGACTTTGTGATTTAAAAAAAAAAAAAAAAAAAAGGGAGAGGGGGATAAAAGCCCAAAACACAACAGTAACATGAAAATGCAAATTGTTTGCCAAGGTCCAGGCACCAAAAGGCTAATGAAAAGGTGCTTTGTTCTTACTCATGCCTGCCGTGGGGGCTGCTCCCCGCGTCTCCCTGGGGTCTGGGTTGGCTGTGGTGCAGCCCCTAAGGCTCAGGAGTTGCTTTCTCTGTGTGTCCACACGCAGGATGCCTTCCCAGCATGGAAGGGGACTTTCATGCTCTTGTCAGGGCTCAGAAATCCTGGAAATCTTGCAGCTGTGGGAGAGGATTTGGCTTAGCCTTGGTGTGGCTTGGAGAGCCGTGGGTCTCCACCACGTCCAGTGCTGTGTTTCCACAAAACGCAGCGAAGTGGAAACTTGTCCGAAGTTGCTCTGAAGGACTGGGCAGCTCGGCTGAGCTGGACACAGCTCTTCACTGAGAAAACGAGGCTTTGCCCGAGCTGCATCCACAGTACAAGGGCATCCCAGCCTCCACAGCTGTGCGCAGGTTAATGCCAGTGGGGGCCACGCTGCTGTGCGGCTCTCCAAATCCCAGAGCAGAAACCCATACACACCATCAGAGCAGGAGAGCAAATGACCCGAACCCAGGGGCCCTGGGAGGAGGTTTTCCATCAGTACAGCTTGTGTTGTTACTCTGAAAACCAGAACGATCCCTCTGTAAAGTGTCAGAAGTCGAATTTTCTGCATGAGGGCACTTGGGGCTGGGGACAGCCCCTGGTCTCCTCTCTGGGCTGGAGGTTTGCAGACCTGCCACATCGTGGGGGATTTCTGAGCCTGCTGGCACCTCCTCGTGGGGCTCGGGTTGATTTGCTTGGTCAAAATGCTGCTTCTAATTGGAGGAATGGGCTTTTGTGCGTTGTAGTTTATCTTTCTCAAAGAACACGAGAGAAATTTTAGAAACACAGTGTGCAGCTCGGCAGTGTCCTAGGGACAGCGGGCTTTAATTAACGTAAACTTAAAAGTTCAGGTCCCAGCTTTAATTCCTTTTTGTTTGTTACTGAGAGCTCTGTGGAGTCAACAGGGTTTGTGGCTTGAGCAGATGGTATTTTTCCCCAGAGCTGGGCTGGGTCTGAAATACCGCATTGTAATCGCTGCTTTTCTCTCTTCTACTTGGTATCTGCCAGAACCACCAACCACCGGGCATTGCTTGGGTTGGTATCGCTTGTGCCCTCTTATTTCAACTCAGGCAGAAATGAGTTCTGCTCTGGGATTCAGCAGTTAGCACCACAAAAAAAAAACACAACAACAAAACAAAACAAAAATAAACAACCACCAACTAACCAACCAAAACCACTTATAATCTATTCCTGCCTTCCCTAAAGGTTCAGGTACGCTGCGAGCTGGTGGTATAAATGGAAAATGCACACCTAGTGCTATTTTTATTCCAGTCTTTGAGTGAAATCTGCACTGCTCATGATGCAGAAGTGCTGTGCTGCATGCAGGGGTGTGCAGTCACAGGCACGCCCCTTGCAGATGAGGAAGAGGAGACTCTGCCGTGCTGTCGGTGCTTTTGGGGCAGTAATGGGGAGGCGCACACGCCGCTGCCCCATCGTGCTGCTTGTGGGTGCTTTGTGGTTTTGCTAGAGCATCTTCTGCCAGCTGACAGAGCTGCTGAGTAATTAATTTGGGAAGGGACCTCTGGAGGTCTCCAGCCTCCTGCTCGGGGCAGGGTCCTGCCCAGCCAAGGCTGGGATACGTGCAAGGATGGAGCTGACAGCACCTTGCTGCTGCCTGCTCCTGGGCCAGTGCTCCCAGGGAGGACACCTTCTCCCAGGGCTGGCTGGGTGCAGTTTGCACCTAGGGCATCTTCCCCGAACCAAATGATTAAAAACATGATGGAAAAGCAACCGTTTCCCCCAATTCCCACCTCCCAGAGGGCAAAACTGAGCCCTCCTCTCTCTCCACCATAAAACTCAGCGTAGGACACCTCTTTCTGCTTGGCACCAGAGTCCAAACAAGGGGAATCCCCATGGGGATCCACAGCCACATCTGCCCAAACATCACCTGTGGGCGGGGTGGGCAATGGGTGTGTGGGCACGTCAGGCTGAGCCCAGCTCTGTGGGACCCTCTGGGCTTCCCTTGTGGTCTCCCACCTTCTTGCCTCCCCCTGTACAACATGTTGGTGTTTGTCTTATAGACCACCGGGTGTAAAATTTGGGGAAAGCGTGGATGAGTCTGCTCCTTGGTGGGTAAAGTTCCTGGGGAAAGGCAAATGGGGATGGGGAAAAGTGGATGCCTGGTTTTCATCCTCCTTTCCATGCTCCTCATGGAGGAAAGATAGAGGAGAAAGACTCTTCTTTAAAGAACGATTTTAACCTTATTTTGTTTTAATCCGAGGTCACGCATTTTCCCATTATCACCTATTGCAGCAGCTGGAAGAGTGACTCAGGCCACATCTTCTCTATGAAATCTGCTTAAAAATAATGATCTGGGGAAAACCCAGCTGCCAGCAGCAGCAGCCGTGTGACTTCCTCACCCAGCCGCGCTGATCAATAGCTTTGCTTTCCTCGTCTGGCCGACAGATCTCGGCTTTTTGAGCCCGACTGGTGCGGAGCCTCGTGGGCACCTCTCCATAGCAGGGGATTTGTCCAAGTCGATCAGATCTGGAGCCACCGAGAGGGAATTAATGCGAAATGCCTTGATGTTAGTTTTACAGTCTCTTTAATAGGCATAACTACGCTATTAAGCTGATCTGCCTATATTTAACTCTTATTTGTACTCAAGTGGAATAAATGTTTTGCTTTAGGAAGGATGAATTTTACGGAGTAAAAGAGCTATTGTAAATCTCCCAAATGCCTCGGCAGTGACAACATGACGGCTTCCAGCCTGCAACCCAGGCTTTCCATGCTGTGGTACTGCCCCAAGGCCCTACCTCCTCCTCTCCCCCACCTCCTCTTCTCCCCCTCCCCGATCACTCACAAAATGCCTCTGAAATGATGGCGTTGGGCACACGGCTGATTAGACGCTGGGTATCACAAATGACTAAAGTTTTCATCCAGCCCAAGGGGGCCCCAATTTTGGTGGCTGCCGGTCTGTGAAAAGCAGGTGGAGAATAGCAGCCTACAGGTCTGAGTGGGTGGGCATATCCAGACCCAAAGCCCATGAGTCCAGCAACAGGGGGGAAGCTGAAGCACCTTTAAATCCCCTCTGCCCTCTTTGTGGCAAGCAGGAATCTAACAGCAGGGTGGAAAACCTTTAACTTTGCTCATAAAGCGAGGGGCAGAAATTGAAACAGAACAGCCTTGCTGAAATCTGTGTCTTGCTTTTTCTCTCTTTCTTTATTTTTTTGGTGTTTTTGTTTTCCTTCCTCTCTTGGCTCTATCTTCCAGCTGAGGCTCGTGCTGATTTGTCACAGGTCAGGAAAAACGAAGCCGTGGTTTGCAGAAGATGAATGGACTTTTTAAATCAATTGCGTGGTCCCAGTGTCAGCAGGGTGCCAATCGCCCTGCATGGCGCTGCCTGGTCCCTCTGCTGGTGTCATTAAGGGGCGCGGGCAGCATCCATTACGTGGGGGCTGAGCCTCGCCACCCCGTAATGGAGCTGAGCTGCCTGACCTTAATGTGTGACTGAGATTTAATTTGAAGCTTCTCTGAGCACCATCAGGCTGTAATGGAAACAACGCCGGCCCAGCTCTGTGAAGCCGTAGCCCTGAGAAGACAGCAAAATAAATTAAATTTGGCAATCAGTAAAAATGCTTGGGGCTTGGAGGTCACACGCGGGGCTAGAAAAGGTGTATTTTTTTCCACTTCAGAACTGCAGGTTCTTGGTAGGCTTCTGTGTGCTGCTGGGAAGAGCGTGGCACAGTCTGTTTGCCCTGAGCTGGTGGGAGATTCCTCCAGGCTGGGAGCAGCACCCGGGTTTGTTGCCTGCTTGCTAAGGATGGGCTGTGGCACATCTGCTGTGGTGGGACGGGAGAGGCATGGGGCCTTCCAGAAGTGGGCTCCTGTGGGAGAGAGCAAAGCTGGGGAAGGAGTTCAGCATCCCAGCTGCTTGGCAGGAAAGGCTCAGTCCCTCCTCGGTCTGCAGCAGAGGGAGACGTCTCGCTGGAGCTAGGATGAGGCTCTGGGGTGGCAAAATGCCAGATAAAAAGGTCAGGTTACAAGTCCCTAAAGGCTTCCTGAACATCCAGGGCTGATGCTGTAGAAGGTGCTCCGAGATGCTTTGGGATGGCTGGGCCTTCACCCCCTGAGATGCAGGAGTGGCACACGGAGGTGGAATCGAGCTCTCGTGTCTGTAAATCCACTGCCCCCGCCCAGGGCTGACCCAGATGCTCCTGGGGTAACTTTTCCCATTCCTGGGCACACATCTGTATGGCTTGCTGGGCAGAAAACTGCCTGAGGCTGAGACAAAGGGGGAGTGTAAAGCAAAAGGGGCATCAAGCTGCTAATGGTAGGAACCCAGCCCTGCTGTTCTTCTTTGGTTCCTCTTACTAGCCATGGTAACACCCAAATCAGTGTTAGCATGGCCAGGATGGCATCCCTAAATGCAAACATGGGTGATGTAGGAGGTCTTGGCTGGCCATAGGAGAAAAGGTGGCTTTGGTCCTCGCTAAAGTGGGGAAGGGGATTGCATGGCATCAGCCTGTGGTTGTATGAGCACTTTCTCATTGGAGGTACTTGATCCGGCCACAGGTGTACCACCACCACCTCTGCTGCCCAGGCCAGGCTGTCCTCTGCCCCTCTCCTGTCCCCTCTGCAGAACAGGGTCCATAAACCAGCTTGGTCTACACCACACTGGGCAGGAGCTTTGCCACCTCCCTGTGTTACTTAAGCCCAGAATCAGCCAATTTGGGTGCGCTGTGATTTGCCACAGCACGAAAAATCCGCTTGAAGGTCCTGCGGAGGAACTGAAATCAAGCAAATTTCAGATGGCCTCACAAATGGAGCTGAAAGGTCATTGCAATACCAAGCAGGAGGTGGTGTGCTGCGCTGCAAGCCTCTGCTAAATATCAGCCAAAGATTAGCCCATCCCCTCTGAAAGGCCAAGAGCTGCAAAGGCTCCGAATTCTTCCTGTTGTGCGTTCGAGCTCGCGGAGTCTAAAAATGGCACCAGCCTCCTTATCAAAGGGAGATACAGCTTCAGGAACAGCAAATTCAAGGGAAAATGTCAGGCCGGTGAGGTACGTGAAAAGGAATTTGGGAGATTCTAAAATTTTTGAAGCCAAAAGGGAAGGTGTAGATCGTGTGGCTAGCACTAATTAACTTGGCATTGTGCTGATTAAACTTCATTCCAGTTTAATCAGCAGCTGTGGAGAGGAGCATTGTCGCTGCCAGCCTCCCGTCCCAGCTCCTGCTCCACTTCCCTTGGCTTTGATGGATGGACAGCCACGCTCAGAGAGGAATTTTTGGGGGTGGAGGAAAGCTTGAGCTGCTCTGAGGTTTATTCACTGCCCGGCTGAGTCTGCGATGAGATGGGAGCAGTCTATGGGCAATGATCTGCTGTAGGGTTGGATCTGCATGGCCATTTTGGGATACCCACCAGACGCATCACCAGATCTTATGTTTGTTTGGAAATCTGTTTTTTTAAAGGCTTCACCATACCTACATGTTGCCAGTTCAGGGACTCTACTAAATACAGATTTTATATGGGAAAAGCAGCATCAGAGTGTCAGTTTTACCAGGGGATAGGCTTGTGGAAAGAGCTCAGCAAGGCTGCAGGTGTCTCACCCAGGCCTCCAACCTTCCCTAATGGCATTTTGTTAATTTACCTGGCAAATTCCTCACCTCTTGTGCTGGCATGTCTGGCTGGTCTAACTGGGCTCAGCGGTTCTCCCCACACCCAGTTCCTGGTGTCCGACACTGGGGCCTCCTGCCACCGCCAGAGGTACAAGACCAAGAGTTTGGAGAGCTGCTGAATCTCACAGCAACCAAAGCCACTAAAAGCCTGGATGAGATAGTTTGCAAACGTGAAATAACCCATCTGCATGATGGAAATCTCACCTCCTATGTGGCAGGTAGTGCCTGGCCCCCCAAATATGTGGGTTGATGCATCAGTTGGGTTAAAAGGTGCCTGTTGTGCCAGCATCAGCAGGGCAGAAAGCCTGGGGAATGCTCGCCCAGCCCCGGCAGCAGTTTTGTTTCTCAAAAGCTTTGGGAAACGAGGTAAGAGCAGCAACCTGGTGTTGCTGACAGGCTTCCCTTGGGGGAGAGCTGGCTGAGGGCTGCAGGGCCCTCCCCTGCCCGCCGTGCCTGTGGGCTGTGCTGAACGGCAGCACGCAGGTTTCCGAGGTGGATGTAATAAAACAACATCCACGTGGGAGAGGAAAAATGTTTCTGTCTGAGCGGGCTTGGCAAAACCGCTGTCAGGAACAGTAAAACTCATAACGGGAGGTCAGCTCGGGTGCCAGGCAGGCGGCTCGCTCCCGCGCCGCACAGCGGGAGGAGGCCGTGCTTTAAAAGGAACTGGGAAAGGGAGATAAACTGGGCTGCCAGCGCCTTGGAAACCCTCCCTCCAGGTGACTTGAGGCCACACGGTTTGGCTTGTGTCCCTTGGGAAGTGCCTTCTTCTCCCAGCAGCTCCTCTGCTCCCCAGTGCTCTCCATCCCACGAGGTGCCCACCGTGCCACTGAGGCTGGTGCAGTGCGAGCACTCAGGACCCATTTCCCACCCCTGTGATGGATTTTCCAGTTTAGCTCTGCCTCACCTGGCTGAATCGTCTGACGGGGAGCAGGCTGCTGGAGGTTGTGTTTTGCCCAAAGGAGAGCACAGACCTTGCTGCTGAGGTCCTCCTGCTCCTCCCCATGCACCCTCCCCGCCTGCTCAAGCCCCTGGCTCCTCCCGTGGTAGCAAGGCTTTTCCCAGCCTTGGACCACGGCTGGTGCTTTCTTCAGAGACCCTTATGAGATGTCTTATGTGAACGAGAGGTGGGAAGACCCTGCTGTGGCTGGAGGTACCTCCAGGAGGTTTTTATTCCCTCTGGGGCAAGAGCAAGCTATGGACCTTGCTGCCAGCCAGCAACCTCCTGGTCCCTCTCTCTTGCAAGCAATTCTCCCCTGGGTCTGCCAGGATTTGAGGTCAGCAAGCTGTGGGGTAACTTCCTGGGGAGGTTCTCTGTGTGTTGTTGGGTTACAAGCCTGGCTTTGAAGAGGGGAAGCTGGTGGGAAGTTGTTTTGGGGGAAATTTCCACTATGTAGAGTCACCTTCAATCCTCACCCCAGCAAACAGGGACATGGCTCAGAGGGGATGAGGGATGTGACTCCACACCAAGGAGAGGACTTTTTCCTAAGGCAACACCTGCAGAGTCCTCCCCAGGCTGTGCTGCATGACCCTGAACCAGCACAACCTTCCCATACTCCTCCAAAAAAAAAAAACAGCCCTACAGAAAACGAAACATTCAAATAACAGCACCAGCTGGGCAGCAGCCCAGCACCCCGCTGGGGACGCTCTGACATCCAGAGCTGACCTCCTGAGCAAAACCACAGCTATTTCCCTCTGTCCCAGCTGGGGTGGACTTTCAAAGCCTGGCCAAGCCTTTGGGCTGAGAGGCTTGGAGCATCTGTTCGGCTTTTTGGCCGCTGGAAAGTAGCTGATCGATGTAGGGTAACCTCTGAGTGTGGAGTAAATCTGGAAGTGCTAAAATCCTGTCAGGTGCGTGGTGGAAACCGTGGGGCTGGGGTGCAATAACCAGAGAAGTGGGGTGTCATAGGGCCACAACTAAAACAGAAATCCTTCTCCAGCATGTTACTGACATGGATTAAAAGGCTTGGGGAATTTTGCTGTGTGGTAGCTCTTCCTGAACACCAGGCAGAAGGTGCTGGAGGTTGAACCACCCGGTGCTGCAGCCACTCCTGGAGGTCTCGGCCGAGCAAAGAGCTCTGGCAGCAAAGCTGGAGCTGAGCTGTGCGAAGGACATTGATCCCGCTGCAGGGTTGGGATTCAAAAGGCCAGGCCTTTGAGAAATAACACTGTAGGTCGTGCTCATCTGAAAACAAAAACAAAAAGCAACACCCTGCCATTCTTCAGAATAAGCTGCTTTTTCAAAATTTTCTGAACACAGCGAAAAAAATCCCAAGCATTTCTGATTTCCCATTTTACATTCTTAAGCTGGAAAAAATAAAAGTGGCTTATGAGGTTTAAGCTATTTATTACCAAATAAAACTGCATTTGGGCCGTCTGCTTCTGTGCCAAGTTTTGGTCTCCCGAGAGCAGGCATATGGAGAGTTACGAGCCCCTCTGAAACGAGGCTGATGACAGGAACATTGACTTGGTCTTAACTCCGTCCAGGCTGTCAGATGCTCCTGGGCTATTTTGGAAGCCCATCATGGGGACACCAGAGGCTGCCTGTGCTGTGGAGCCGTCCCCACAGCATCCCACCAGGATGCTGCCTTAGCATTATCCCTTATCCCCAGCCATCTCCTCTGGGTATTGCATTTACTGGTGAAATCGTGTATTTCTCTCTAAAGCTGTGTGTGAGCTACAGAGAAAGGATATTCTTGGTGGAATAAGCAGGAACATGATTTCTGTTCCCAGAAACATGATTTCTGTTCACACCATGGCTGGAAGGCAAGTTCCTTGCAGTCAGCCTCCTTTGACCTCAGCGGGAGGGGAAAATATCCACAAGCGGGTGGATGCTCAAGGTGTAAGTGAGAGCTGTTGTCACCTACTCCGTCATACCATCCCAAAATTAATCCCTGCCTGCGCCAGGGGATGCTCTTTAGGAAACCATCCAGCCTCAGCTTGGGCAACCCTGGTGCCACGGAGGGGATTTTGGCTGCAGGTACTGGGCCAGACCTGGTTTTGTTGGGCTTATTTGTTAGACCCAACCCATGCAAGGCACCATTTAGGCTGTCCTAAGCCACATTTTTTCCTCTTTTCTCAGTGCAGTGGGGCTGCTGTGGTGCTGCCTGTGGGGTGCTGGGTGCGAGCCCCTCTCCAAGCCCCCTCCCCATTTCTGGCACCCATGCAAGGGGCTTGTTGCTTCCCCTGCGTGCAGCACCAGCCTGGCATTTCCTAGGTGAATGACTTTACATTTCTCCCCATGAAATACATATTTCTCACTGTCTGGGTAGAGTTTTCCGCTCTGTGTTATTACAGCAGGACTCAGGCATTAGCTCACACCAGGATCGCGTGCAGAAATGTAAAGTAAGAGTGATTTCCACCCTGAGAAACTGATATTTTGTTTGTGCTTTAAACACAGCTCTCTTTCCTAGAGTGACACATACCTCTAAAATCAGGACATTAAGTTTAATGGACAGCAGGCTTCCAGGATCTTTGATTTCAGCTGCAGATTTCTTATTCACAGAGCATAAAAGAAGAATTGCCTGGGTGTAGTGGGGTAGGACCGGGGTTTCCCAGCCCTGAGTTCACCCAGCTCAGCTCAGGGACCTGCTGAGCTGCCCTGACCCGTGCATCTCTGGCTCTTGCTGTGGTGCTGGGGGTGCAAATGGGCCCCAGAACATCCCCTCCAGAGGATGCACGGTGATGGTCTGACCTGCAAAGTCCTTTTGGTTAATTGAGTGAGCAGGTCGGGGGGTGTGGGATGCTGTGGGCAGCAAAGTGTATTGGGTGTTGGGCACTTCCACAGGCTGGGGAGCCCTTTGGCCACAGGGCAAGCAAGGAAATATCAGACATCTGAGTGTTGGACTTGCTTCTCCAAGCAGCTGGCAGCACATTGCTGCCTGTCACAGCGGGGCACAAGCACCCAGACTTGTACATCACCAGCCCTGATGGGGACAGAGCTCACCTTGAGAGCTCCTCACTGCATGCGTGTATCATCATCTTACCTGCTGCTCTGTGCAGGCAGAGACAAGTAGCACACCTCTGGCATGTCAGGACTTTTATTATTTTGTTTTTTAAGTTAGGGGTAAACAAGCTCCCTAGTGTCCCAAAAAGGTGAGCATGGAGGAACAGGCAAGTTTATTGCCTCAGTTATCCCAAGTGTTTTCTGTCCCCCTCCAATTTATTTTATTTTATTATTTTATTTTATTTTATTTTATTTTATTTTATTTTATTTTATTTTATTTTATTTTATTTTATTTTATTTTATTTTATTTTATTTTATTTTATTTTATTTTATTATTTTATTTGGTGAATTGGGCTAATATCCCAAAACCTGGGGAAGAAATTTTGGGCCCAGGTGCCTGCCAATAATCTGGGAAAAACTCGTTTGCTCTGCCTTTCCTGCTGTATGGAACATAGAATAGGCTGGGAGACGCTGCAGCCCCCCTGCCCCTTAGCTCCCCCCCATGCTCCCCCTCCTTCCTCGCACCCAGATGGAGTGACATCAGGACCATTACATCTTGGGAAACATTTTTTTTTTCAGCTCATTTTGGCTTTTTATTGGTGTGATGATCCAAAAAGCATGCATACACCCTCGAACGCGAGGCATTAGAATAAAGCTATAATTAAAACATAGTGTGAAGTACAAAAGCAAAAAGACGACTTAGAGTGTAGCAACACCACCAAAGTGTTTCGCTTTCCTCCTCTGAAAACATTGCTGCATTCAACATGTTCTTGCAAAACAGCATCTTCAGTGGAAGGTTTTTTCCCTCCTGAAGCTATGGGAAAAATGTTGTAGGGAGAAAAATCATAGGAAGAGGTCCGGGTCTGGGCTGCCCGGCTGTATCTCATCACTGCTCTCACTGAATCTGGCTGCTCAGTACCAGTTCAGCCTTTCCTTTCATCCCTGATGGAAATGTGCTGAGGAGTGCTGGTTGTCACCAGCTGTAAACATTGTTTGCTGAATGCTGAACCCGGGCTCTGGAAGGAGTCCTGTCCTGGACTTTTTGGGGTCCAGCGGGGCTGCATGTGGTTCCTGCAGGAGAGGGGTTGCTCTGCGGGGGATGTGGAGGCTCAGGAGAGCTGCAGGGGTGTGGGTATGTGCATGAGTCTCTGCTCTGTTCCATGGTTTTGGGATGAAGTGAGCTCTGCTTTGCTGTGCCAGCACAAAGGTGTGGGGAGGTGGGATGCAAGGAGGATGGCAGCAACCACCAAACAATTAAAAGGCAACAAGGAGCCCTTTTCTGCCCATCTCAGTCCTTTTCCCCTTAACCCCTTTGCTGCTCTTTCCAACCAAATATGCAAGACCTTGAGAGGCACAACGATAAAGAAAACCCCACCCCAAAAACGTGGTGCTCCCACCCAGAACCCAACCACGCTTGACCATCAACCATCACATCAACAACGTGGAGCCCACCACGAGGGCTCAATCCCGACTGAGTCCTTGGTGCTGCACAGCACGGCCAAGCACATAAAGCAACCAAAAACCACTCCTTACCTGTCAGTAATGCTCACCAGGGCTGGAGCTATGGTCTGCTATGCTCGGCATGGCACTAGACGCGTGGGACGGCAGCCTGCGCCCTGGGCTGGGTTTGAGCCGGCTGCCTATTATTTTTGGCACAGCTCTTCCCATTTGCTAAACAAAATGACAAAGCTGTTGGCGAAGGTGCTGAAATCGGGACAGATTCCTTCCCATCTGATAAGCTCTTCTCCAGTTCTTTCCACCTCCTCGTCTGTCCTCCCCTCCCTGATCTCCTCTCCTCGCAGTTTGGTGTCCTACACTGGGAGGGAGAGGGCATGGTATCCCCTTCTGTGCAGGGACACTACATCTTTATGCACCTGAATATGTGGTGGTTTTGGCCTATAGATTTTAAAATTATTATTTATTTTATATTATATTATATTATATTATATTATATTATATTATATTATATTATATTATATTATATTATATTATATTATATTATATTATATTATATTATTTTATTTTATTTTATTTTATTTTATTTTATTTTATTTTATTTTATTTTATTTTATTTTATTTTATTTTATATGTTATGTTATATTATTATGTATATTTCTTCAGATTTATTATCTATTTGGACATTTTCATAAGGATTACATTCACAAAAAAAATTGCAAAGGGTTAAGACAAGACTGACAGCACTCACTCATGGTGCCAGGCAGTTGGTAGCTTGTTTGTAAACACAGTGTGAGCCCCGTGGCCACATGAACCTGAAGCTGCTCCCACAATTTCTGCCTTTCCTGGCCACAAACCGTCAGGACAGATGCTGACATCTGACCATGTCTCTCTCCATGGGGAATGTGAATACACAGCTACAGGCATGTCCAGGGAAACAAAGTGCAGGCACCGTGGCGGTGCTATTAAAAGCCTGGCTCTGGTTTTGGGGGGGTTATCTGCTTTCCCAGGAGGGCTCTAATTAGCCCCAAATGGCTGAGATGGTGTGTCTCTGGTCCTCATCTCGGCAGATTGCAAAGGGCAGACCTTCCGTGGTGGCAAAATTTGTCAGTGAGCAAAGCCAGGAGGATGTATAAATAACCCCAGCATCCCTGCCACCCCCTGCCCGCCCACCTCCCCCGGCCCCCACTGTTAGAGGCTCAGCGAGCAGGGCCAGGTTGCCTTTCCCAGGGGAACAACTTGCATGTACCGTGGCTGCTTAACCGCATCGGACAGATTTTGTTTTCCCTGCAAACGCTGCTGCAGCTGTCTGCTCGAGATGCCCATCTCCAGTGTGAGCTGCAGGTCCGATCCTGCCCAGTCCTCATTGCTCCAAAAATACCGCTGCCACGAGGAAAGGGAGTGGAAATTGTTCTGATTTCTGTTTTTATTTTATTTTATTTTATTTTATTTTATTTTATTTTATTTTATTTTATTTTATTTTATTTTATTTTATTTTATTTTATTTTATTTTATTTTATATTGTTCTTGTTTTTAGAAAGCTGTAGTATCTTCTGTCTCCCGCCACACATTACCCAGGGGCTTTGCATCTCCAGGGTGGGCCATCATTTAATTTTAATGAGCATTTGGATCCCTGCATCCTTACGAGGTGAAACATTGGATAAATCCACATGTGCATATGCACAGTCAAATCCTGCCTGCTGCCAAAGGAGGATCCCCAGGGACCGAAGCAGCCAGTAGCAGACCGGCACATTTCTAAGATTCGGTGTCACCTACAAAGCTGTAAAAATACATATGAGCTTGTCATTTGCAGGGGTTCACCTGGGAGTGCCAAGGAATTCACAGCATGTCTTGTTTCATGTTTTAATGAAAAAAAGGTCCAGGATGCTTCAAATAATGTATAGAAACAATAAATATAACTGTAGAACTGAGAAAAAAAATAGCTGTGGAAGAGAGAAAGAAGCTGTGAGGACACGATGAGTTTCCAAAACCAGATTTATATCTCCTAAATTTAAGTCCGCTGCCTGTAATGCCATCTTCCCACGAAGCACTGTGAGCACTTCCCAAATAGCTGCTGAGTGATCTTCCTGGCACGGATTTTGGGTTGAGATCATCTTCAGGGTGCAGGTAGGGAAAGGGGCTGTGGCATCACTGAGATGTGCAGCGATGGGACATACCCATCAATATCAGGGTCAGAGCAGGCCCAAGAATAAAAGTCCAAACTGCTTATGTCTTCTTTAACTCTCAGGAACCACCTTTTGGGCACTAACTTGTGCCAAAGAAAGCATCTGTGTAAAATCAACTGCATTCTGGTGATGTTCCCCTGTTCCTGCCCAGCCACCCAAACCCACGGTGCTGCTCCAGGGCTTGCTCCCGTGGTCACAGACCCAGACCCGTGCCGGGTCCTCAGCACCACTGCTGGGGGCCACAGCACCAAGGAGGTGAGCCCCCCTGGGGGGGGGACGCTGGTCTGCATGCCTGTTTTGGCAGCAGCAAGAGGTAGTGAAGTGCTGATTCCCCACCCTGTGGGCCCTCTCTGCTGGCCTTGGCTTTGGGGTGTGATGGAAGAAGCCAAAGAACAAGGAAAAAGTGCTTTTCTTTTTATTTTACTCCCTCCACTTTTCAGTGGCAAAGACCAATGAGGCTGGTGAACCTGCTAGGTGCCTTTGCAAAAGGTCATCAAAAACCTCCCAAGAGCTGGCCAACTCCTCTTCCTGCAAGGTCAAAGCATCCCAATGGAGAACCTAATCCTGCAGCAGGATGAGGACCAAAACTTGAGCCCATGGTGGTGGGGAGCTGGTCTCTGTCCTGCAGAGGGATGTTGCCCTCCTGCAGCAGCACTAGGACAGGCAGTGGGGAACAGCTTGTGGATGATGGAGGTGGTGGCTCTGGAGCTTGATAGACAGAGCTTCCAACTCATCGCCTTTGCTGTAGAAAAGTCCTCGGGGCTTAGCTGAGAAATGGAAATATCAGTCCTGCCTCTGTCACGGGGAATAGAAACAGAAGGTGAAGCGAGGTGCCTGGACTGGTTTTCAGTCAGTGATTGCTCTCTGCGGTGGCAGACATTACTGCCCAGATAAAAAGCAGATTAAAGACATGAATCAAATTTTCTTGAGGCATTTTATGGGCCTTGATTTTAAGTTAGAATGCAAATATGGTCTGGGACCAATCCGAGGCTCAGGAAAGAGAAGGAAGATGTGCTGGTGAGTAATCATTAATAGGCACGGACCAGGAGTGGGTGTCAGTGAGCCAGGCTCTTGTCTTGGTCACAGTGGGTTGTCTGGAGCAGTTCTGCTCAGCAGGGGTCACTGGGTTGTCCTCGTGTGTGCAAGATCAACTTGTGGCCTTGGAAACAAGTCTCCAAGATGCCCCCTCGCAGCTGGATATGACAAGCAGAACAGGGCAAACTTGACATAAGATAGCACAGGGATGAAATGTTCTTTTTTGTGTGCTTGTTGGCTTCCCAAAGCTTTCCAGGGTCCACCAGAGCTGTGTTTGGCAGCGACTGGCTCTGTTGTGCAGCCTGGCTCAGTTATGCCAGCTGCATGATTTGATGACAGCTAATAAGCACAGCTTTGCTGAAATATTCTCTGAAGACTTTGCTTTGCCATCAAAATCCTCATCAGCAATTGGATTAACTGTAGGAAATGAACAGCTACAACACAAGATAGTGAGTTATGTTAAGACAAATTGGTGGGGTTTATTTAATCATATGGTCTGCGTCTGGATAATATTATTCCTATGGAGTTAAATACATCATAGAACCTGTGGGTACAAGAAAAAAAAAACAACACTAAAAAATAGTTAATTCCAATGACTAGTGCCTAAAATAAGAAAGATTAACTCTATATCAAAAAACCCTACAGGGCTGGGCTCTTACCTTAGGTTATATTGGCTCTGCATGGGCTGTGCATGCCCTCCCACCCAAACATCAGAGATGTTCTGGACCACAGCGAAGGGTATGACCAAGTCCTTTGCCAAGATTGTTGGCATGGGAGTAAAAAATCAGGTCAAAAGCCCTGACTGCATGATCTGCCCACCCTGTGCCCTCTGGTCGTCATGCCTCTGGCATCAAAGACCCTGTAGACATTTTGCTAAGTCAGACTGAGGTTTCCCCAGACACAACAAAAGGCTGAAAATCCTTGGGTGATGTGGCACCAGACATCAAAAAAAAAAAAAAAAAAAAAAAAAAAGCCAGAGACACAAAGGATAAGAGACTGGCTTTTTCTAGTTTTATTTTGTGCTGCAAAATTTGGCTCAGTAAATGTGTGATGAAATATCTCTCAGCTTCATTGCCCTGTGCTTTGTCTGACCTACAACCAAACTGCTGCCCCAAGGCACAGGCTGGTCTGTTTGGGTCAGCAGTGGGATTAGCACTTTAACCTCCTCTTGCACCTTTTCTTGAGGCCCCATGAAGTCCTGAAGATGTTAAATCTGTCTCCTATCACTTGCTGTAGCTGTTTTCCATTGGGAGGAGCAGAGCTGAGCTATTCACCATGAGTGACTCTGCCAGTGTCCAGCAAACACAAGCGTTAGGAGACATCTCTCCATGGTGGTGGTGTTGCCCAGCTCGAGCGATGGGCCAGGTCCTCAATTCATTATTCATTTTTTACCTGGGAACTAGGGCAGCCAAAATAGCCTGTAGTATGGGGGGACAGGGTACACAGACACCTCTTGGATGGGGTTGGTAGCTCTGCCATTCAGGAATGGTGGGTCTGGTCCCACCTCCTCTGGTTTTAATTAATAGGGCAGTCAAATCATGCCATTACCTGACAGCATGAGAAATTATCACCTTCAGAAGCTCTGCTGCTGGTGGAACACAAATTTGTTCCCCATTGCCTCTCTCAGGGGGGCACTACGGAGGATGAGTTTGCATTTAAGAGAAATTGTGTATAATTACTTATGCACTGTTTTAAAAGCTTTTCATTTCCTCTAAATCCTCTCCTGTTCTTTCTTCTGCTGGCATCTGGCTTGCTTTGTGCACCCTCTGTTTCCATAAGGGTGTGAACAGAAAGAGCCTGGGGCTCTCCCAGCTCTTGTGCTGGCCTGGCCCAGCCCATGGGTGGAAGGGAGATGGAAGCAGAAGGGATCTGGGACAAGGAGGCATCACCTGCACACCTGGCCTGTGTCTTGGGATGACACTCAGTGTCTCACAGTGCTGTTACACCTTGACATCTTGTGCCAGTTCCAAAGATTAACAAAATTATAGGAATTTCCTTCCTAAAAGGAAGATGAGGCATTCAAAAAAGTGCATAAAAAGGCCGGTGTCCTATCTTGGGGCTGATACCCAGCAAAGAGCCTCTTCTAATGGTCTCTCTAGAGTCTCATCCTTCAGTGCTGAGCTGCCTCTCTCCTTAGTTCAAGAGCCAGAAGTTTTACCGTGGTGCCTGGAACTGTGCTGGGAATGTAGGAATTAACGTGCCGGGCTGGGCCATGGGCCCATCCAAGCAAAGACCTTGAGGGAGATGAAAGCCAGTGCCAGACGTTTGCAAAAAGCCTCCAGCACGGATATCTTTCACACCTCATTTCTTCCTCATCCCCACCAGCCTCACGGCTGATCTCACAGCAGCTCATGTTGTGTTTTCTGCAGCCATTCTCCATTTCCTGATGAGGCCGGGCTGCTGGAAAGGGTCTAGGCAAAGAAAAAACTATCAGCCAAAATCATAGCCCCTGCTTTCAAGGGAGGAAGGTGTCCTGTCCATCTCCTGCAGCCACTGAGAGGCACTTTCTCAGGGCAGAGATTATTTCCATGCTTTTTTAAGGGTCAGACAGGCAAATAAATACCTTTTTTAGACAGGCAAATAAACACTTTGATTTGCATGCATGGAAAGTCAGCGACTTTTGGGAAGTTCTGTTGGCTGTTAACCTGCAGAAACGCATTTCAGACAATGCATTTTTTCCTTCTCTAAAATGTTGAGCCTTTTGTTCCTTTTTTCTCTTTAAGACAGGCAAACCAAAACAAGCTGAAATTTTCCATCAGCATGCACTTCAGTTCAGAGCCAAAAGACTACTTTAAACCCAAACCCATATTTTGGTTCCAATGTTTTTTGGAGGAAAAAAAACCTATTAGTCAAAATCAACATTTTTTTTCCCCTGTGCAATCGACATTAGCTGACCTGCCCTTTTCCTCTGCCTTTTGGCAGGGGAGGCAAACAAACAGCTGCCTGCATAAAAATTCCTCTGGATCTGCAACTGGGTGCCTCGGCCACTGCCGGCCCCGGTGACGGCTGTGCTCTTCTCTTCCAGGTGCTCCTTTTCAAAGGTCTCAGCATCCCCATGCTACCTCCTGCCGGCACTTCCACCTGGGTCCCCAGCCTCAGCTCTCGGCCGACTTCGCCCTGCCTCACGCAGTGCAGCCCCAGCCGGGGCTGACCCCCCACATGGCCCCCGCGCACCAGCACAGCGGCCCCCTGCACCAGTCCCTGGCGCCAGTGCCAGCCCTGCCCTTCCAAGACGTGGCCGGACCCTCCTTCCTACCTCAGGCGCTACACCAGCAATACCTCCTCCAGCAGCAGCTCCTCGAGGCCCAGCACCGCCGGCTCATGCCCCATCCCAGGTAAGGTGTGGTCTGAAGGAGTCACAGGAACAGAAGGGGTTGGGTTGGGTTGGGTTGGGTTGGGTTGGGTTGAGTTGGGTTGCGTAGGGTTGGGTAGGGTTGAGTTGGGTTGAGTTGGGTTGGGTAGGGTTGGGTTGAGTTGGGTTGGTTAGGGTTAGGTTGAGTTAGGTTGGGTTGGGTTGGGTTGGATTGGGTTGAGCTGGGTTGAGTTGGGTTGGATAGTGTTGGGTTGGAAGGGACCTCTAAAGATTGTCCATCCAACCTCCTGCCATGGGGAGGGACACCTCTCACCAGACCAGGTTGCCCAAAACCCCGTCCAGCCTGGTCTTGAGCACCTCCAGGGATGGGGCATCCCACATCTGGGATGCTGGGAAGCTGTTAGGCTCAACTTTGCCAAGCAGCTTCTGGAAAGTCCTGTCAAAACTTGCTGATAACATTAGGTTGTCTTCCAAAGTTTGCCTGTGTTTTCCCCAAACGTATCCTCCAGGAGGCTGCAGGCCAGGATGCACTAGGGGGTGAACCCTTCCTGTGGGGATCCATGCCATGCTCACCTAGCACGTCCCAAGGCCACCTAGTGCCACCACTTGTAGGGGACTCACAGCATAACACCCCAGGGTGGCAGTGAACCTGTCCTGCATCCCAGAGAGAGGCAGACTGCATACATGAGCTGCTGCCTCAAAACCAAGTAGAAGATGAGATCCACGTGGCTCACAAGGTTTTGCACGTGCAGAGCTCACTCGTCTGGACCTAGGTGTGCTTCCCAGCTGTGATCCGCCTCTGTGAAGTGAGACAGAACAAAATCATTGATCTACAGCACATTCAATCAGGAAAAACAGCCTAAATTCAGACGGGGCTGAGGACTGCAGAGAGAATTACTGCAGCTCAGCAGAGGTGGGAATGGGTGCCCAGCCTCATCCTGTCAGTGTTTGTGGGGAGAGGGGTTTGGATAATGTGTAGGAGCAGCGTGCTTTTTTTGGAAGCATATGGAAGCTGCTTGTGGGCTGTACCCGTGCGCTGGGAACCAAAGGATGAGTCTTTGTGATAATACTTCGTTTGGAAAGCATGCTACAGACGGAAAATGCTTTCTTTCTGTATCCTTTCTGTCTGCAAATTGCGGATTCTTCTCATCCAGCTTTTGTTTTGCATAAGCTGGATTTCAGGTGGATTTAACGATTAGTTAATAATTGGGTAGCAAATATGTGCGAGGCTGAGGCACTGATGATACAAGTGTTTATCCCTTAGTCATAAGCCGAATTCAAACAAAACTACAGAGCACAGTTTCACATAGAAACTGCTCCACTACCTGCTGGCAGTGTTACATATGCAAACAGGTTGTCAGAGAAGAGGGACTGTGGTGTGGGAGAGGGTAGGAGCCTCTCACCCAGCCCTGTAGCCTGCTCCTGAAGGCATCCAGCACAGCTGCTTCACAGGAGGCTGCCAGAAACCCTTGGGTATGGGGCACGAGGTCCTGGTAATGGGAATATGGGGGTGCCCTAAAGATGAAGCCTCTTCATTGTGCAGTTTTCTTATGTGTTTGTCCAGTGTTTTCCTGTGGATTATCTTTGTGATAGCTCCGTTGGTGAGTGGGGACTCAGCAGAGAGTGTGGGGTCTTGGTCTGTAATGCAGAGCCTGCTTGTGCAGCCGCCTCGCATCTCTCCATGCACAGACAGTGACCAAGCAGCACATGCTCTTCCCCTGAGCGGAGAGTAGTTCAAATGGATAAAAATCACAGGAAGAAACTTGATTCCCTAGAAAAACCTCACTGTATTTCCTACTACTTACCTCTCCCTGCTCGCAAGGGTAGCTGGAGCAGAAGAAGCTGGGTCCCAGGCTGGCACTTCCATCACCCACAGAAATGTTGGCAAAGGCCAGCAAGAATAAATTCTGCTGTCAGTTACTCCTGAGTGATCCTGTTATGAATGAGGTTCCCTGGGAGTTTATGGACTGCATGGGGAGACAAGACAACCTGCCGCTTCCTCATGATGATGGATAACACACGTACCGGGAAGATGCTTTGTCCTGTCTGTTGTTTATGGGGCTGACTGTGGAGAAAAAGAAAATAGTGAGAGAGACACAAAGGTGCTAAGGAAGAAGTTTAGTCTCCTCTTTATTTTTTTTCCTTGTTGCCACCAAATAACAGCTCATGTAAACTGAGCACATGAGGATGATTCAGGGGGTGCAAGTGGAGGTCTGCATCATGTCAGTGGTGACCAAGAGCAAATGCCATAGCTCTGGGTTCCTCTTCCCATCATCCTTGACACCTGTCTGGGTTCTTCTGACTTGGATGCATGATAGCGATCCCAAATCTTTGGGTTTTCCCATTTTTTGTTGACTTGGGCTTGTGCCCACCCATTGTTAACTCGCTTCTGGTCTCTTCCTCCCGTAGGCGGGCTCAGGAGCGCATGTCCGTTCAGCCCCACCGCCTGCACCCCAGCTTTGACTTCAGCCACCAACTGCAAACTCCACAGCCCATGGGGCCCCAGCCCAGGTATTTAGCTGAAGGCACGGACTGGTAAGTCTTCCTCATCTCCCCAGTGTGTTGAACGAGGCACTTAAAAAGTCCCATGTGGTTTGCAAATGCCTTCATGGCTTGTGCTTCCATGAGAGCTGGTGGTTCAGTAGAACAGAAATAAAGTGGGGAGTGTGCAATGGGGAAACTCATCCCTGAGAGCCACAAGTCCATGCTAAAGCATTTATGCATGTCTACGATAACATCAAGGCATTGATATTGCCCAAACCTCTCCATACATGGATGCAGAATGCATCTAAACCATAATCTTCCTCAGGGGCTTGTCATGCTGCAGCCTCCAGGGCAGCACCTTCCATGGTCTGTTTCATCTAGACCAATATCTCTCTCTGAATGAGACCCTCTGCTGTCCACCAGGCACTCAAAAACAGTGTCCATAACTCTTCCAGAGCCTAAATTAGTGGGCACAGCCCTGTCCTGCCCCGAAGGGTGGGGTGAACGAATTAGTAGCTGTTAATCGTTCTCCCATCACATTGTCTGATGCCTTGGAAAAGCTGAGCAAAGCATCGATTG
Source organism: Aythya ferina (assembly GCF_964211825.1). Lineage (NCBI taxonomy): Eukaryota > Metazoa > Chordata > Aves > Anseriformes > Anatidae > Aythya > Aythya ferina. Next base: position 3,317,932 of record NC_140299.1, on the reverse strand, counting down.
CTCTGTTTTCAGAGCAAGTTTTGAGCTCCTGCACATTTAATAAGGCACAGGGCCCTACTCGGAAGAAAAGGAGAATAAAAACATATTTCTGAGTAGCTCCTTGTTAGCTGAGCAAAGCCCATTCTGTGCGTTGAAAGGAAAAAATAGCATGTGAACATGTAATTAGAGACAATCGTAGTGTGTATGCACAAGGGGACCAAAATAAAATGGCACAGGAAATCTTAATTATGGCATTTCCTAACATCTGAGTGGTTTGCTCTGCAAATGGAGAGTTCTTTTAACACAGTTTTTCTTCCTCCTCTGGGGGAATAATATACAACCTAAAATATGGCCAGATCCTTCTGTCATTTTCTTCTCAGGTGTTCCCATTACTGGTATTGCCATGAGGTGAATTTGGCCGATGTGACATTGTTCAGATCAGGCTGCAAAGCGTTTCATGCTCCATCTGGGTAGAACCACTCTTTCTGCTTCTCTTTCTGTGCATATCGCTTAATTATAATCATTAGAAGGATCCGATAAAGCATCATTTAATCTTCCCCTCCTCCTCCCCTCTCCTTCTCCCTCTGTGTTGCTGCGTTGCCTTACAAAACCTAAGGAGTGGGCACGCCAGAAATCACATACAGTGTACACATATTGGGGTGACTCACTTCCCCTCGGGGCACATGTACAGTTTTGCCCAGTGATGGATATAAAAACTTCCCTCTGATGTGTTATCACCACGTGAGCTGTGACAGTGCTTGCTCAAAGGCAAGGGCAGCGAGGTGGGAAGTAGGGCTGGAAGCTGGGGCTGGAGGGTCATGGGTCATCTCAGACAGCCTAGCCTTGGTTAAAATCTTCTGCTGGAGGAGGAATAAACTCCCCCTGAGCTCCATTCTGCATAGGCATTTATTGATGACCATTCAGCCTGTTTTCTTGCCCTTATCCCTCAGTTTTTAGTTGTTGGCAGCCCACGGACTGTACGCATTGCAGCTCTTGAACCTCACCTCTTAACCTGATGATGCAGTACCTGTAGCACAAGGCAGAAGGTGATGGTTAGTTTGGGTTTTCTTTAGCTAACGTGCTCTGGATGCTTTACAGGGTTTGGTGCCCCAAACCCTGTAAAAACACTGTTACATGCAGTGTTCTGCATTCGGCAAGCATCACTTTAGGAGCTTCAGTGCTGGGCTTTTAGGATCCAGATGTAACACTGCACAGCAGTTCAGCAGTGCTGCTGTTGCAATTACTTGTGCAAGTTAATGATGCCCATTTGTCTTAAGGAAATCCCTTCAGCCCCTGGTCTCAAGGCGCTCTGCGGGTTATCACATCTGTCTGCAGGCAGGGAATATCAGCAGGCAGAGAGGAGATGGCTGGAGTCGTACATCAGGCCAGAGGCAGGGCTGCGATGAACCCAATATCTGATAATTTCCAGTTGAGCCTTTCATCCACCTGGGAACCATCTCAAGCAGCAGGATAGATCTCCAAAAATGTGACATGGGAGTTGGTAAATGCCCAGTCCTGTGGATTCCCACCCTGGCTCTGTTCCTGCCTGTCTCCTGCTGTGTCTTATCCTCTGCCAGGCTTTGTCTGTCCAGGATATGGCTAGCACACGGCCAGCACACAGCCAGCAAAGACAGACCCCCTCTTTGCTCCAATTTGATGTGGGGGGAATTATTAGGGGGCATGAAAGCACTGCAGTTATTACCTGGTATGCAGACCATGCTGGGTAAGAGATTTTTGCATTTAGAATCACAGAATAAAATTTACTGTCCCCTCCTGTCCATTAACTGCCGCTGGGCACACTGCTGCTGTTTCACAGCTGCTCCAGGACACGTCTGGGTTGCTCCTAACAAGCCGTGGCACTCGCTGCTGCTGTCCTCCGCGGAGAGAAGGAGAACTTCAGGCTGGAACGAGGAGCAACCCCTGTGCTCTAATTAGTTTTGCTTTGACAAATGCGAAGACAATAGCTATCAGAGCGCTGGCTTTTGTAATTACGATAAAGTGAATGACATTCGGAGCACTTGTTTGCTGAGAGACTCGGTGGCTCGGGGAGAGACAAGGGACCAGCTAATTGGGTTACAGATAGATGGATTATGGATAGGTGCTGTGCTAGGTCTCCTCCCATCCCATCCGTGCAGGCTGGGATGGGGTTTGCAGTTGTGGACTGGGCAGAGCTGCAGTGTTTGTTGGGATCTTGGTCACTTGAAGTGGCAGGGTTGAACTGGGCTGATTTCTGGAGGGACTAACCACCCAAACCCACAAAAATGAGCCTCAGGACAGGCTGTGTGCAGGGCAGTGGGACTGCCAGGGATGTCCTGCTTCACCAATGGTGATCTGCTGGTTGTGTGATGCTGTTTCCTACAGCTGTATCATCCAGAAATATCTTAGAACCTTTATTATTTTTTCTTTATTGTTATTACTATTATTATTGTTATTATTGTTATTATTATTTTGTACAAACAGCATTTCTGGGGTGCCCCGAGGCCAGGTTTGATGCATTCTCCCTTGCAGGCAGGGAATACCTCCCTTGTCCCCTCCAAACCTTCTTGTGACCTGGGCTGGGAGACCTCCAGAGAGGTCACAGGCACGGATGATGGGCCTAACAACCACCCAGAATGGCCCCTTGTTTCTTTGCCCTCAGGCATTTATCTGCATTCCTGCAAAATGAGGGCAAAATGTGATCATCTGCAATGATGGTGGCACAGGGAGGACCTGGCCAAGCTGAGCTACTGAGTCTGGGGATTGATCAGAGCCCTCAAAACACTGCTCTGCAATTTTCAGGCTACACCCTGCAGCTCTTGACCCCAGCTAGCACAAATGCTAAGTGCAATAAAATCATCCCCTTGCTCCTTCATTCTGCCCTGGTAGGGGGAAGGGTGATTGCCCAAATCCAAGGCTTTTAAAGCAGAAGCATCACCTCTTGTTGAGGCACCCCTGGCTGCTCAGAGCCCTCCCCTGCCGTGAGCGTGATTTATCACAGCCTGTACCATGCTGCTAGACAGCCACAGCTCCACCTTCCTCCTCCTCGTACCCACAGGGACCTCAGCGTGGATGCAGGCCTGACTCACGCCCAGTTCCAGGTCCGGCCGGTCCCTCAGCCCTATCAGCATTACTTGGCCACACCTCGGATGCACCACTTCCCCAGAAGCACATCCTCGACACAGATGGTAAGTGAAACGCCTTTACCGAGAAATGTTTTATGCATTGTCTGCCAGAAGGCAGTCAAAATAAAGGCTGCTATCTTTCTATCACCTGTCTTCTGCGAATCCCACTTATCTCCGGCCGTGGGAGGGAGTGTCTGAAAGGATAAGGTTGCATCATTGCACTCTGGGCTAGGGAAAGGAAAGAAAAGCTCAGCTGCTCTGGAAAGATTTGGTCCATTGCCTGCAGAGCACACACAGGCTGGTCTGCAAAGCCTGGGAGACTCAATAATTATCAATAATAATGTTATTAATGCAGTGAACTTTGGGTTCCTAAGGCTCCCTTTATGCAGAAGGACTGGAGTTAGGTGGCAATTCCCCTTGCCCAGCCCCCAAGACCATCCCTCCTCACATATTTGCCATCTGCATCAGCCTCGATGCCTCCTATTAAATTTGTGTGTGACCTGTTGCGCAGGTGGAGCTAGGATTTGACAAAAATATCTTAATAACATTAAGATGGGCAGACCAGGGTCATTTGCTGGTCCTTCTCCTAGCAGGGAGCTGCGTTTGGAGCTGAGCCACCCAGAGCCCCACTCATCTTTAAAGCAGCCTCAGAGATCCCACGAGGGTGCTCTTCTCTTGTACCCACAGTCCGACCCTGACACCTGCACACTGCTGCAAAGCTTTAAATACCAGAGGTTGGGTGAAGAGAAATCAACACATTTAAAAATGAAAATTAAATCTCTTTTTAAGCTAATCCATGTTGAGAGTTTGGAGCTGCAGTGTTATGGATGATATAGGAATAATTATAACAAAGAGTTTATTTGACATGTTTATAAGACATGTGAGTATGTTGTTATTATTTATAGGAGATCTACTTTTTTTTTTTTTTTTTTTTTTTTTTTTTTTTTTCCTAGTTATTAATCTACTCTTTCTTTTTTTTTGGTTATTAAAAGACTTCCATCGGGGAAGGTGTCAGCCTGCTCTCTCATTTTCAATTTTTGTAGCGCTAAATTTAAATCAGGGCACACGAGGGATTTCTTTGTGCTAGCACAGGTGGCTTTATTTTTCTCCCTCACTTCCTGCAGGTTGTTCATGAGATCAGAAATTACCCTTACCCTCAGCTCCAGTTACTTGCTCTTCAGGGACTGAACCCAAGCAGGCACACGTCGGCTGTGCGGGAGAGCTATGAAGTACGTATCTTGGGGACTGTGATTATTAAATTTTTAAGCCCTGGGAATCCATGCAAGCTCTGGCATAAACTCATAAGGCTGCCTTATGGCTTGGCAGCCGCAGATGGGAATGGGATGGAGACCTGCAGCCATTTGAGTAATAACCAGGCAGCAAAAGGGGTTGGGTGGCTTAGTGAAAGATGTTTTATTCCAGGGTGCCTGGGTCTGTCTCTGGCTGACTCTGGCTCCCTTCATGGCTGTAAGTGAAGTGCTGCAGTTCTACAGGGTTTTGTCTCCTGACCTGCCAAACGGGGCTCAAAATCCACCCCAGTTTCTGAAATATTGGGTATCCTGTGCTCCTCCACCACTGCCTCCTGTGAGCAATGCTGATGGCATTTTGCTGCTGTTCTTGTGCCGCAGGAGCTGCTGCAGCTGGAGGACAGGCTGGGCAGTGTGAGCCGGGGCGCTGTGCAGAACACCATCGAGAGGTTCACCTTCCCACACAAGTACAAGAAGGTGAGCTCCCCAAAAATATGGCATGGCTGCCACCCCCCTGCAGCTGCCCAAGGGTTGTGTGCATGGAGCGGGCAGAAGAAAGGATTTCAGGGGGTTGCAATCCTCAGGGGTGGCAAACCAGCCTCATTGACTGAAATATTCCCAAAAATGGACTGTGAAATCCAGAACTGGTGCTTTAGCATCTTGTGGGACTGCTGGGTTGACGTGGTGGTGTAGCTCAGCTCCCTGTCGATGGTGTGGGGGCAGCTTGCCCTCCTTTCTCTTTGCAAGGAGCATCTCCTCCATTGGAGCTGAACTCTTGCCCTTAAAAAACTCGATGCCAATTTTTTGGGGTAGTGCTAAAGAAAACAGGAAAATTGCTCATTTGGGTAGAAATGTCATGTTTGTCATCCCCTGTGACAATAAATATGTTTCATTGCCCAGGTTGGAAGGGACCCAGCTCCTGCTGCACTTATCTCTGACCACATCTCCAGTGGATGCAGAAAGAAAATAAGTCATTTGGAATGGGTGTGGGGGGAAAAGGAGAGGAAGGATCTGGCAGGCTAAGAGCTGCCACATGGTGCAGTAAGGGTCTAAGCCAGTGCCCTAGCTGACAAGGGGCACAGTGGTTTCTGTTCTTGCTGGCAGTGGTGACCCTACACATTTTGGGGTCTTCAGGAGAAGCACGCACCAAAGGAGACTGTGGCACTTCCATCAGCCCCACTGCCCCCAGTTCTGGGAGGAGGCGTGTGGCCCAGCAGCGTGCTGGTGGCATCCTCCCCCCGCTGGCTGTTTTGGCTGGGCTGGGTTCCCCAGGCTGGAGGATCTGGCTGATAGAAGAAGCTCTTACTATTTGCCTTCCTGCCACTACCCAGGCCTGGCAGAGCATTAGCAAATCAGTTCCCAACCAAATTATGTCTTTAACCTTGCTGCAGAGAAGACCGCAGGAGGGCAAAGCTGAGCAGGAGGACGGAGAGGAGTCGGACACTGATGAGAAATGCACAATCTGTCTGTCCATGCTTGAAGATGGAGAAGATGTCAGGTATGACCCTTCCCTCTGCTCCACTGCCTCTCAGTGACATCTGAGTTATGCTTATCCCAATAACACTGGCGTGCCTTGGTGGGGCTGTTCTTGCAGGGTTTAAGAAAGCACATGCCAATGTCCAACTGAAAGGGCCAGATTTTTGATTTTTTTTTTCATTGTATCTCCTGGGTTTGGATCACCTGCTTCAAAACCTTGTGTTGGGTGGCCAGATGTCCTAGGATAATGGGTGCCAGGCCTCAGAGAGCCATTGGGAGCTCATGGGCATCAATGTCTTGCCTTTACAAGATGATCAAAGTATGATAAAAGGGAGATTGTGTGTCAAGTACAGGGGAATGAGGCTTGTGGCTGGGGTGTAGCTGCTTTTTAACAGAACAAGGGAGATATCTCAGCCTGTATGGTCACAGCGAGCATCCGGGGCCACAGCAAAACCCCTGCTGTCAGGGTGCCCAGGCTCTTGGCTGGGTCAAGACTCTGCTTGATGGGGACAAGCAATTAGAAGAGCTGAGCTAGTGGTGAAGGAGCTTTGGGTGGGCAGTGCATCTGCACTAGTTGGTCCTGCTCCTCACCCTTTAGCTGCCTTAAGCTGTTGTGAAGAGCTCTGTTTTTTTTTTTGCTGTGGGCCCTTGTGGTTTAGGATCCTTCCTGGCTAATGAGAGTCACCAAAGAGATGGCAAATGTGATATGGATGAAAAGAAACCACATTGCCTGGGGCACACCAGACACATAAGTAGGAGCAGTGGAGACCCACTGACTGCTGGTGAGCCACCAGGATCAAGAAGCCAAGCGTATAACTTGACACTCTTGAAAGGATAAAAGCAGCAGCCAGGGTAGTTGGTCACTGCAACAGCTCAGCTCAGGAGGATGTGGGATCTTCTAAGAGGTTTTGGCCAAGGACACTATCTCTGCCCTTCTGCCCCAGGGTAAGCTAGTGTTCCAGTGCTGCTTCCCCATGATGAAAGCAGCCCCATTTGCACCTTTCTGGATGTCCTCAGTCCCCTGAACCCCCTCCACCCACGAGGTCCCTAACGGGTGGTGCTTCTCTCTCCACAGGAGGCTACCTTGCATGCATCTCTTCCACCAAGTGTGCGTGGACCAGTGGCTGGCCACCAGCAAGAAGTGCCCCATCTGCAGGGTGGACATTGAAACACAGCTCGGCTCGGACAGCTGAAAGGACTGGCTGGACACACCATTTTCCTTATCAGGTCGTATGGCCATAAACCCTTGCAGCAAAATTTTTGCCTTCTGAGCCATTTGATTGAGAGGAGAAGTCTGCAGGCACGTTAGAGAGGAGGAGGAGGAGGTGGCAGTACAATATCTAGCGGTAGGAGATATTGCACATACGCAGGATACGGGCCCGGTGAAAGGGAGCTGGCATTCCCGGAGCTCAGAGACCCCGTGCTGCAGAAGATTTAGTGTTGAACGTGAAGGAACTAGTTGTGGTAGTCTGGCCTGTCAATCCTGCATTTCATGAGGATTGTATATATACCTCTCGAATACGTAGAAACATGTTATAGGGGTCCTTTAGCTATTTCTATGGATGGCAGCTGGAGCATGTTAGCTTAAGAAATGTTGTGTTTGATGCCCTACTCATCTTGTGGTGGACATGTTGCTGTTACCTAATTTGCACCAAATATTTTTTCATAGATTCCTTATTTTGGTGCCTGATTAATACATTGCAGAGGGGGAATGAGGAGGTCAAGCTTTCCCACCCTTGGGGGGAAGAGGCGAAAAAGCAAAATCCTGTTTACAGTCAGAAGGGTTGCGCTCTTTGCCTCGGCCACGTGTGCTTCCTTTCCGTGCATTTACAGTGCTGCAAATTCAGAGACGCTTACAAAATAAAATGTAATTGGGAACAAAATGAGTGAAGCAATAGGGAAAGGCTTCCCTGTAAGCTTCCTGCTTATCTGCTGGTGCTGGATGCTTGCTGGAGGGGCACAATATCAATGGGGATGCTGTTTCTTTGCTTTCTGTATCTTAACAAAGTGGCTTGGCATGCCAAAATCTAAGGCAGGCCATGTGCTCTCTCCGTGCTTGCTATCTTCCATACTGCTTTCTCCTGTGAGCCAGGGGCTGGTTGGCTTCAGCACGCTGTGGCATGGCCCCCCTGGGGTTAGACACATCCCAGGCTCCTTGCTGGTCCAAAATGCTGGTTATGGAGCCAGCTCCTGTACCTGTGCTTTGGGGTATAATTGCTCAGAGGAAGCTCCAAGGGGACAAAGCCCAACGCCACATGATTTGGGGATATTGCTAACGCTGTGGCTGGGCTGGGGTAGAGCCGCAGACAAGATGCCCTGCTCCTGTTCCCCCTCCCAGCCCACAGCAGGGTGGGAGAAGGAGAGCAGGGCCTTTTTGTCACACACGGTCACCCTGCTTCACTGCTTCCCCAGCGATTTATCACAGCACAGGGAGGTTAAGCAGATATACGGCACAGGTGGGAACCTTTCTTTTCCATTTTTTTCCCTTAATCCGCTTGGGTTCATAGGCTGTGGGGTCTTTTGTGGGGTCAAGTCTCTCAGAGCAGGGATTGCAGAGACCCTTCTCTGATAAAGGGATGGGAGGAATTGTTGCTCATGAGACACCAGTGTGGGTGTTTTGGTGCAGGAAGGGAATGCCAGCTCTCAAGGGTTTGCTGCCTTCTGGAGGGGCTGGGTTTAGCCCTGTATCAGAGCATTGTTATACACAGATGCATTTCACTCCATATCCATATGGAGAAAAAGGTGATTATTAAAATGAAACCTAATTTACCACTTTCCATTATAAAAATGCACACAACTACATCAGGAGGCAGTCCTTAGAATAGAAGTATCACAGAACCATTAGGGTTGGAAGAGACCTCCAAGATCATGTGGTCCAACCATCACCCTACCACCACTGTCACCCACTAAACCATGTCCCTAAGCACCACGTCAAACCTTTCCCTGAACATCCCATGAAGGAGTGGGCCATTTTGACCCAAGCTCCCCCTGAAGTAAAGACCTCAGCTGCAGTGACACAGCTGAAAACCCTTTGGTGAATAGGCATTTACAACCAAAAAGCTTTTTTTTTTTTTTTTTTTTTTGGAAACTAGGAAAAGAGAGATGCGGAGGAGCCAGGGGAACAAATCCTGAACTTTATATATTTATTATGCAGATGTGGTGGAGCTGAATTGTGGCTCCCCAAGCACCCATTCTGCTGGAGCCAAGAGATGCTCTCCACGTAGAAATGATCATAAATTACCATCTGGGAGATTGCAGAATTCCCATGAGCTGTACCAGGAAAACACCGACCTCAGAGGACCCACAGAGATTAGTATTTTTATTTTTGCTAACCTGCTGATGAGAGTGAGGGAGGGGGCAAGGGGCAGCAGGCGACTTTCTCCCCTCTCACTGTGCCTGTGTCGGTAAAAAGGAGTGCAGGGGGGGTCACAGTGATATATATTTATTGTGGTGACATTTATTTGCCACCTGTGAGAGATGGTTTCACAGGAGATACAGTAGTCCCAGCCCTGATGTCCGGAGTGATGCGGACTCCTGCAGCAAGGAGTGACCCACTGGGACATAGGGGGCTTGCTCCAGCAGCAGCAGATTCAAGCAGCATTAAAAATAATCCTAATACTACCAATAACACGGACAAGAAAAGTGAGATGTTGTTCGTAAAGCACACTGTCAGCCGGGCTGGTGCACCCAGGTGTGAGCTGGGGGCGAAGCAGGGGAGGAGCGGGGCAGAGGGACCCTGGCTGTGCGGGGAGGGAAGGAGGAGCGCTTCCGAACCGCGCCTTTTCTTAAAGCCTATGCGAGAGTATTACTATCTGCCTAACGAACAAGCACAGTTTTTAGATATATATTTAAAAAAAAAAAAAGTAACAAAAAGACAAAAAAATCTGGTGAAGAAAAGCACCAAACTCCCGTGGTCTCGTGTGAGTGACTGATCCCGAGGTGCGTGAGAACCGTGTGTCAGGTTCCTCTTTGCATTGAAATCATTTCTACGAGTGGGTCGCGATGATAGGAGGAGTTTAAAAACAACAACAACAACAAAAAAAAACAAACCAACAACAAACAAAACAAATGAAACACACAGAAAATCTCTAGGAACAAAACATTGATAGTTTACAGGGTTTTGTGAGTTTAAATGCCTTATATTTAACAATCATAATTTATGACTAACTTGTAGATATTGTGGGTTCTTATTTAATTATTTTTATAGTTGTTTTTTGCATTTTTAATTATAATTTATTTATTTAGAAATTAATACTAATTTTTTTTATTACTCCTATTACCTCATTTTTGCATTGTTTCTGGGAATGGAATGCTTTGCATGCGTCGGTACTTAAAAAGAAATTAAACATGGGATGTGGGGGTAATGCTTATCTTGTCAAAAAAAAAAAAGAAAAAAAAAGAAAAAAATCAGGGTGTGTGATTACAAACTGTATTACTGTGGTGCTGTTACCTTGGATACATTCCATAAAAATGCAAACCTTTGATTCTGTATGCTGTGACATAGTGGAAAACTGCAATATAGTGACTGTGTTTAGCACATATATATGAATATTATTTGCACTCATAATCAAACTCTGGTGATCCTTTCACTCGTGTCCTTGAGCATTGAAGGCAGTTCGTAGTGCCCTGAAAAACCAAAATTTCAGTCAATTCCTGCCGCCACCCTGTCCCAGTGCCTGTGGTGATGCTCCTGCCCTTGCTGCATGTGTTACCTGCAATAACGCCTGCTGGGCCCCGCTGCAAGGCTGTGCTTGGGGCAATGCCTGCATTCAGTGCATGACTCTGCAAATTGTTTCAAAAAAATGCGGAGGGGAGTCCAGGTGCTGTGGTTCTGTTGTTTTTTTGGTGCTTGTTGGTCTGGCTGCGTGTCCCCTGCCAAGCCACCCCTGCATGCACCCAGCTGGGAGCTCCAGGGGGATGCAGGAGGGAACTGGTGGAGCCTGGGTTTGGACACCTCAAAACCAAGGGTCTGCCAGCAGTTTTTAGGGGATGACCCCCCTCCATCTGGTTTTGCATGGTGTGGTGCTGTCAGGGGAGGGTGGTGGGACCTCAGCTCCTTCACTGCTCCCAGACGGAGCTGGGAAATGGGGGCTGGATGGACAATTTGGGATCCTTTTGTCACACCAGGCCTTGACACTTGGCTATAATCCAACCGTAAAACATGCCTGGAGCAGAAGCCCTCAAAACTAACCTTCCTGTGAACCTTCCACTTGCTTTTGGCCCCTCTGTTGGGGCAGAAACCTTGACTTGAGGCTTGTTGAACTGCTGTAGGGCTGTGAGAGGTACTGGAGCCCCCCTGCCCTGTTACTCCCGGGTCATCCCCAGGGGACCAGCCCTGGGCTGATGTCTTGTTCCTGCAGCAGTGGCCAAGCATCCACGTCCCCATCCCCAGACACGACTGCACCGCTGCTAACACGCTGCCCCTTCCCAAAAGGCTCCCGAATATCCAGTGCTTGAACCATGCAGGAGGGTTTTAAAGCACCCCAGAAAACATTTTAAGCTTTAAGCCATAACTGCTGTGGGTCAGCACAGATGCTCAGCTGTGCATGAACGCAGAAGCAGGGCTCGATGTGTCCCCCCACCCCAAAAGGCTTTAGAAGCAAATGCCTTTTGGGGCTGAAAGGCACGACACGACTGTACCTTCATCCTTCCTCTTTGTCCCTTCAGGGTGCTGCTCTGCTTTGCTGCCTTTGCCTTACCCTGGGTTTCCGCGTCTTCCCTTGCTGCTCTGTAAATTTTCTCCCTTAAACTGTGTTTTTGGGCTGTATGGGGATAGGGGCTGGGTGTCACCCCACAAAGACACCATCAGAGGGACACGTAAAACATGGGGCAAGCAGACAGAAATCCTCCCCTTTAATGGCCCGGGCTGGTGAAAGGATCACCCACATTTTTGTACTCCTACTGCTGTTCTGTTGTGCTGTGCAACATTTTGCTACATAGACTATTTTATAGAAGAAAGCTAGAAAAATATTTATTATTAATATTAAAGCAATAGTGCATTGAAGAAATGAAAAGACATTAGAAATTGTGTAAATGCTTAGATTCACTTTTGGTGGATTTTTTGTACTTTATTTATAACTAATAAAATGAACTGCATTGCTAACTATAAACCTGTGCAAGCTGGCAGGACACTTGTATGGTCTTTATTTACCCCTGAATCCTGACCCCCACCTGTGGCCACCATGTGAAACCCACACAAGTGGGTGCCCAAAGCCTCCTGGAGAACCCCCCATTGAAGGTGAAGCCTTCAGCATGCAGAAAAGTGAACGCTGGTGGAGATTTTTCTGCCTCCTTCAGCCCTGAAGCAGGAGGAAAAGAAAAACCTACTGAAAAATGAAATAACAGTAATTAAAGAACTTTAAGGTGGAAAGAGTTGAGGGTATTTTCCAACCTTTTGTCACCCTTGGAGAACACAAGGGGTAAAACACTCAACTTCGCAACCCTTTTCATGGGTCCTCTTGTTTTTTTTTTTTTGCAATGAGTGGTGTCAGTCTCCCTCCTGCCTATTCTCCAGATGACTTTTCCTCCTCATGTGTTTCATGTCAAAAGGCTGTGACCAGTCTCAATTATGTGATTAGACCGAGCATGCCCTGGGGACAGACGCTGCTGATCAGGAGATTTGGTTCCTGCAGCTGGGCAGAACTGCTGGCTCCTCTAGCACCCAGTAAGGGCTGTGCTAGGGATGCCTCCTATTCAGGCAAGCTGAAACTCCTGTTATAGCAAGCTTTTACAAATTCTATCAGAAAGCAGGGAAAGCACACTTGCTCAACGAGATCTCGCTGATGTCCTTCAAAAGGGTTACAGCACTGAGAGCTGCTGGAGATCGCAATCGGTTTTGCTTCAAAGCTGCCACAGCAGAGCACAAATGTGCTGCTGAGATCTGATCACAGCCCCGCCAAGCACAACGAGCTGAAAGTGGCTTTGCACCCATTAGGGCACAACATCACGGCCACTGCAGGCATCCACTCTCCCCATTTACCTTTTTTTTTTTTTTTTTTTGTAGTAGTAGCTAAACCATCAGCTGGCCCAGGGGTTGGAGGTCAGAGCTGTACAAGCCCACAAGTAAATAGAAATAATAATAATAATAATAATTATTATTTTTTCAACGGGGCATCTTTTCTGTAGGGTGGATGCTTCACAGCCATGAGTTACCCTGACTTCATGCACATAGGGTTGGTGTGGGTGTACCAAATGCCATCGGATGTTTCACTGCTGCTTCCCAGAGATGCTTGGTTTAATTATCAGTGTCCTGCAACAAGAGACAGCCAGTCCCTACCCGTTAATCTGACACTGCGAAAGTCTCCTCGGTTATATTTGCTGTCACTGAGAGGACCAAAGTGCAGGATGTCATCGGGCTCCCAAAATGATGGGGACCACAGAGAAAACAGACAACCCATTTTTGCAGTTTCCTCCTGGGTGCCAAGTCCTTGTCCTGTGCCCTCACTTCTCATCCACATTCCTGTTTTTTTCTTTTTTTTATTATTATTATTATTATTATTATTATTATTATTATTATTATTATTATTTATTTATTTATTTATTTATTTTATTATTTTTTTTTGAAGGCATGTGCACTAAACCCACACCAATTAAGAAAAAAAGAGCAAAAAAAAAACAACGGTGGAAGGTAGGGGAGCAGAAGCTGTGCATCTGCCCAACACACGGCTTTGGGGAGCTCTGCCCCAGGAGGCAGACATGCCCTGAGCCCTGCACAAAGCACAGAGCTAGGGTGGTTTGGGCTTTTTTCCTCCCCAGTCTTCTGCTTGGCCAGGAATGTGTTGGGTTTAGCAGCTTAATGCAAATCCAGCCCTTGGAAAAACTCCACTCTGCTGATTACTTTTGTGGCGTTAGTAGTTGTAGCAACAGGATGACTCCCCAGAGCTGGGGTGGAGCTGGGTTTTGCACAAACAAAGGGTGTTTTTAGAGTCTTCAGAAGAAAAAAAGATTTTTTTTTTTTTTTTTTTTATGCTTTGCCAATATTGCCTTCTGGGGAGAGCGTGAAGTTGCTGACTCCATATCAGCAAACTCTCCCTTGACCCTCTTTTAGGGCAGCATAGCCTGGAGTTCAGCACAGATTTTGGGTTGAACGTGCCCATCCAGGGCTGGCAGGTGGTTTTGATGTCAGCCTAGGTATTTGCAATCCCTACACAGCAATTTGGTGGCCGCAAAGTTGCTCATTCCTGCTTCGACAGGACCTGTGATCTGTGAGTTGTGGCTGCAGCTACTTGTTACATGATTGCTTCCAGATGGAGCCTGTCCTGATGCCATGCCACCTCACAAACACGTCCTATGCGCGCCAAGGATTTCCCCGTTCTGCTTGCCCCACGCAGGAGGGTGTGGATCAGGAGGTGCTCCCAGGGGCTGGGAGCACGGAGCAGTGAAAATCCTACTCACACAGTAGTGAAATTCCTCCTGTTGCTGATAGAGGTCCAAGCGAGGTGCCCTAGTACACACTTCCAAGCTCGGCCATCAGTGCACGGGGAGTGGGGAGCACTGAGGGCTGCTGTTGTCCTTCCATCAGAGACCAGCAATGAGCTTTCCTGGGAGCACACACCCCACTCACTCTACTCCAAAACCATCAGTTTAACCCACTCTCAGCCCGTTTGATCCCTGTTTTCACAAAGGGATCCCCCTGGGAGGGAGAAGGAGCTCTCCTAGGACACAGTCAGGCTGTGAGGAAAGTCTTCTGAAGGCAGCTCAAACACTACAATCCCCATTCCAAGGTACATGTCCTACCACCTGGTAGGTGGACGACAGTCAGCTGAGTGTTGGTAGGAGGAAGGAAGCCTTCACCCCACCTGCTGAAGCTGCAACACTTGGCTGGGGGCAGCAGACCCCTTCTGTGGCTGCCTCGTTAACCATCCCGGTCTTGTTAGTGCACCCTGGGGGCTGAAGGTCTGCCTCCTCCTCCTCCTCAGCAAGCCTGGCTGCTGGGCAAACCCATTGCACTAAAGGCTGTGAGTTTAAAGATTAAAATGAATGACAGCTGCTTGGAAAAGGGGTTGGTGTTCAGGCTATTAAGGGTAAGATTGTCCCGAGCCGGCTTTGAATACAATTAGCACAGCTTCCTTGAAGAGGAATGGGTTGTCTGCTGGGTCCTCTGCTAATGTGCTCCCAGGAGCTGCTCTGGCTGCCAGAGCCCTTGGACCTTCTGAATCCAGCCTGGGAGCTGTGTCTGGCATGGGAGGAAAGCCCATGGGTGGAAAACAGCCCCCAAACCGCACCACCCGAATCCCAGGCAGTGTTCATATGTAGGAACATGTGCTGCAGTGATGTGAGACAAAACCAGGATGTCCCTGTTCAATTTTCTTAAATATTTTGTCTTAGTTTCATACTTCCCTTTATTCACCCCAAAAGGGAAGCAGACAGCGTGGAGGCCAGTGGGCATTTCCAGCCCCAGCAGGGCAAGGTGCTGAAAGCAGGAGGTGGCAGCTGAGCTGCTGCTGGGAGAGTTCATGGGCCAGCTACTGGCAACCTCCAATTGTAGATAAGAAAGAAATGAATTTATTTCGTTCACAATTTTATATCCATTAAAAAAAAAAAAAAAAAAAAAAGAGTATTACTTTTACAAAACTTTAGCCCAGGAAACACATCTTGCTACTAAAAATCTCTCCATACAAAAGGCAGCATTCCGAAAAGGAAAATGCAATATAAAACCACAAGGTGGGAAAAAAATGCATGTCCTGAATGGAGCAAAATGCTCCTCAGTACCTAGGGAAAAGCTCCCTCCAGATCAACCCATCGCCCCGGTTCTCATCCAGCCACTTCCCACAGGGAAATATGGTGGTGACACCGGTGGCCGAGTTGGTGATCTCTACCCGCTCCACCAGCCAGCCGGGTGCCAGCCCACTGTTGTCATGCTCGATTCGGACTTTTTTGAGCTCGCCCATGTCCAATGTCTCCAGGTAGAACCTGTTGGTTTTACCCCGCTCGAAGAGGTTCCTGAACTTCTGCTTCAGGGCGCGCTTGCCCGAGTCCCCGTTCAGCCCGAAGATGGTGATGAACACATTGGCGTCTGTCCCTGCCCCCTTCTCAAAGCCCGTGACCACGATGGTCTCGTATTTGACTGGCACCAGGCTGCGGGCTTTGCTGGCAAAGCTCTCGGTGACCTTGGCACACTCAAAGACTTTGTAGTCCCGTCTCTTGTACCGCAGCGGGATCTTCACATTGCACCTGAAGAAGTACCTGCCAGAGGGAAGGCACGTTAGTGGTGTGGTCACCTCCTTCTTGTGAGGGTGCTATGGACCTGTTGCAATACTTTTCCATCTACGTGATAGCACTTGAGTTCCCCCCCAGACAGACACCCAGGCTGAACACTGCAGCTGCTGGAAAATCCCCTATTTCCCTGCACAGACAAGGACAGGCTGCATTATGAGGGCTGGAGTGGGGCAGCTCTCACCTCTGCTGGCTGTGTGATGGCACGTCTAATTGCAGAGCCACCGAGGAAGGCAGCAATCAGCCCTGTACCTAGCACAGCCTGCCTCTGCAGAGCTCAGCCGGTCTCAGAGGTTGCATCCCTGCAGCAGCAGCACGTGAAGGGAGCTCAGCAGCAACCCTCACCCACACTGCAGTGAGGATTGGGTTAGGAATTGAGAAAAAAAGGACTGGGGAAGATGGGAGGAGGAGGTTTATATAGCCCCCTGTTCCTCCTCTATACCACCCAGCCCATCCTGAGCAGGCAGAAGAGTGCGGAGCATGGAGGTGATGGGTACCAGATGCTGAAAGCCCTCGGCTCTGTGCTGCTGCCCCTGGGGGTGTGCAGGGAGCACAGAACGGGCTCACAAATTGCTGCACACCTGGCAGCCAGCCAGAGGCTGGGGCACGGCGCTTCTAACGATGTATTTCATTTCCAGTGATGCAGATCATTTCCCAATGAGTTTTTCCCCCTCCTCCCTCTCCCCCCATGCCAAATTGCAGCAGGTCCTCCCGGGGGGGCAGCGTGGCTGGACTGCAGCACGTGTGAGTAAAACCAGCACCTGGAGGAAGGGTTGCTGCTGCTCTTCGAGCTGTAGTGCTTCTTAAGCACTTCCAACTCTTTTGACATTTTATGCAGCCAAAGAAAAGCTCTCTATTCCCTGGAAAGTGGGATTGTAAATGAAAAATTCTGCCGGGAGCAAAATTTTAGGCTCAGGGACAGAAAAATTGCATGAAAATGGATGGGGAGGCTGCCTGATGCTGCAGTTTTATTTCCTGAACTGCATTATTATAGTCTGGATTACGGTGGAGCAAGCCAGTCTTTAAGAGAGGCAGGAAGGAAAAAGATAATTTCTCTAGCCCTGGGATTTGGAACAAAAACCTTCCAAATACATACATTTTGCAAACTAACATTGAATACCAAAAGGAAAAACAAAACAAAACAAAAAAGCAGTATCATTCAAAACTATTGCTACAGCAATCTCATAACTCTTTTAATATAGTCTTTTTTATTATTATTATTATTTTATTTTATTTTTTTTACATTTGGAATCAGCAGTACCCAACATGAGAGCTCGCTCTCACGGTGAGATCTGCTCCAGTTGATGATTCGCAGCCTGCAAGCGCTACCTGTATCTCCTGGCTGCTCTCTTTTATATAAAACAACTTTCAAAGGCGTGGGTCTTTGTGAGAAAGTCTTTGTCCTCTTCAAAACATCCTCATTCAGCAGCTTCAGCATGTTCCCAGGGAGTTTCATGCGCAGACCTGACTGTGAAGCCAGGCACTGAGGGTTCCAGGTTTCCCCCCACCAGGAGAAAAGTGTTGTAGGTTATAATTGACTGAGTTTTCATTCAGCAAATGTTATTGTGGTTCTTCTGCTGCCTGATTAATTTGCTAGGAGAGACTCTCAGCATCTAAAAAATATATTCACTTCAAGGATTTCTTCTTAAACACTCAATTGTCTCAGCTGGAAAAAAAACCCTTACAGTTAAATTCCCTTGCAGCAGTGGAAATATCACAGTGCAGAAAAATCCATTAACGTTGTGGATATTTTCTCTGAAGAGGAGTTTGTTCTGCAAACAGCCAGTCTCCTCCAGTTCCTCCATATACCTCGTGCCATCTGCCCCACAAACCATGAACATCGCTCCTTCCACAGACAAGGATGTGTGGGCCCTGACATGCACAGAGCCCTTCAGAGATGTTCATTGTTCCAGCATGGAAGATTTCAGCCATATTTGAATCAGAGTAGCTGAGTATTTGTGAATCGGAAGCTACTTGTACCTTCCCAATGTGCTTTCAGATCATCCCAGAAGGATCATCCAGACTGATCTGAGGCTGAGGTCTTGTCTTACTCTCAACTTTCTTCTAGCAGCTGTATTTACAAGACTTACCTGGTGGCCAGTCTGTGCAGAGCATCCTTCACACCCCTTAAATTTCAGTCAGTATGTGTACTTCCTACAACCTGAAATGTTTGTCATAGCTGTAAGACTCAGCCCAGCTACCTTGTTCATGAATTTACTTGCATGTGCAAATGGCCTTGGTGACAACAAAATGGAACAGCAGGAGAGGAGGGGATATTGTCTACCTGACAACCCAAACAGCTTGCCCTTATCTTTCAGAAAAGGATTACGATTTTGTAAGAATTTCCACATTTGCTTAAGTTTGAGATGCTTTGGGAGGATGCATGCAGAGCTGCTCAGTGTCCTCCTGCCCTCCAGGAGCAGCTCCCTGCAGACAGCAGACACTTACTTGTTGCAAAGCTCCATCTCTGTTACGATAATCTCCTGGACATGCCAGTAGACATCAGCTTTTGCAGATGACTTCTTTCCATCCTTTGGACAGTGACCAACACAGATGGCTGCAATATCTCCAAGGTTCTTTGAAGAAAACTGAAACGTGTCTGTTGCTCCCCTATAGGAAACAGGGAGCAGTATCAGTCAATATCTTGAATGCTGGCAGTGCCTCGTCTCATATGGACATTAAGTAATTTGCACATGGCTATGGAAGATAGAAGATAAGCCTTCATTTAAAGTCATTTGAGTTAACCTACAATCATTCAACACAAAGTATAATTTCCATATTTAAATTCAGTATTTTGTCTGATTAGGGGTGACACTTTAAATTACTGCCACTAGGACTTTCTAGGATAAACTCAAGCAGTTCCACATACAAAATCAATTTGCCTCATTATAGATAAAGCTAAAGAATGACTAATTTCCCCTCCGGCACTTATTCATTCATTCTTGACAGTTACAGTATCTGTTACACATCTACCCACCATAGCTGTTTTAAATCTGCTAGTTCAGCCACCCTTCCTGCTTTAGGAGCCCAGACCAAAAATAGTTTAGAGAAACAATAGGTCTCTGTCAAACTCTTGTCTGGCTCCCCATCATGCCTCCTACATATCTGTTAGGTTTGTCTCCTTGGCTTTGGTCCTTATTCCAACCTGCCTCCAAGGATGGACTGTCACTAATGCTTTGAGGGATGGTGCCTCCAACTCCACTGTAGTCCCCAGCAGCTGAGTGTCAGGAGGAAACTCATTCATGTTTCCCATGAAATCTCAGCCATTCATACCAAAGTCCAGATCAGCTGTAATTTCACTTTCTACAGAGCTATAAAAAACAAATTTCCTCTCTGCAGAGCAACTGAACATCAGCAGCAGCTGTGACTTTGAATATGTTCTTGTCTCCTAAGGGTGTGCTGTGTCCTTAAACAAAAGAGAAAACCATCCCACATCTGGAGCACCTTGGCCCCACATGGGGAAAGGAACTTGCCCCACGTTACACAGATGTGCCTCCAGCCTGTCTGCACATGAGGCTGATACTCGGCTTTCCTCACACAACGGTGATCTTTCAGCCTTACCCCCAGATTTGGCTGGAAAGTCAGATCTGAGTGGCTCTGACAACATTTAGCCTCCAACTATTTTTACTTTCCATCTGATTCCCACTGCCAGTGAGATGCTGTAAAAGGAACTAAAACCACCTCCAGCTTCCTTCTGCTACTCCCTGCTCAAAAATACGCAGCCTCCCCAGAGGCTCACCAGAAGCCTGTTTGTATGTACTGATAAAAAAGGACACACATACACACACAGAGGTATGCATCATCTATATTGCCTTTTACCAAAGTTTTTTTTGTTTGTTTTGTTTTGTTTTTCTTGTCATTTTTAAAACCTGCTCTTCGTCTGCTCATCAAAAACTGATTTTACATCTTGCTTTTACTCCAGGTGACAAGTCTTTAGGCTTTTTTGAAGGGGGTTAAGAAAGAGCATGGCAAAAGTGCAGCTCTGTGGACTGTCCTGGAGAAGACATGGCATTTGTGGCAGACACACGGATGGTGAGGTATTCCTTTAGCCCACCACCCACTCCCACTACCTCTCAAATCTCCTTTTCTTGGAGGAGTTTTCCATTAGGAATTCTTTTGAGCGGCCCAGCTTCCCTTCTAAGATGATCCAGATGTTTTCCTTTGTTTCTGCATCCTCTCTGTCGCTTGTTACAGTGACAATTTCATAGGCTTTAAGGCATAATTAACACACGTGTTAAGCAGCACAGGAAGAGCAGATGGTCAAAGACATCTCTTCAGTTGACTGTCATTTTGGCTGAAAACCCTCTTCCTAATATTTATCGCAGCACACGAGACAGCATTTGCAAAACAAGGGTGGAAATGCACTGAAATCTGTGGGACTCATGACATCTTTGTGCTTAGGATTTTGTGCAGGGGTAGAGCACGTGGAAAACCTGAGTACTGCTTGGTCAGCTGGCAGGATTAAATGGAGCTGCTCTTGAACAAGCCGTGTCCAACTCCCTGCTGTGTGAAGAACCACTATTTTAACACAGCACAAATACTTCAGTTTTGGTGATACAGTTCCTAACAGCATAGAACAGCCTCACAGAGACAGTGAGGGTGTCCAGACACGCACAGGACGTGCTCAGATGCTGTGGTGGCATGTCATTACTCACGATGGCAGTCAGGGGGTTGTCGTTTTGCAGGGGCTGAGTGGAATCACATTGAAGTAATGTGATTCTCGACTCCCCGGGACTTTCCCGAAGAAAAGCACTGTGTTGCAGGAGTTTCTGAGGTGTGCTTAGCAAATTATCAGTGCGGTTAAATAACATTGCTCTTTTTCTCTCACTTGTTCACCACATTAGACACCAGTGTGATTACCTTGGAGCTGGTGGAGTTACCCAGAGCAGGGAATTACCCAGGTCTATGGGGTGTTAAGCTCAGCTGTCATCTTCAGCTGAGATATGGGAGTCTGTAGCCCACAGCATGTTCAAGAGGAAGCTGGAGAAACGTTACTTGCAATGCTTTAAGGACTGAACTTATTTTCCACCTCAAAGATTTTCCCAAGGCCCATTGTTTCTAATGAGACCGTAACCACGTATGCATACAGCTTACTGCTGGATTGAACCACAGCAGATGGGCCCTTCTTAAGTTTTCAGCCCAGAATGAGGTGTTTTTCTTCCTCATAAATCCTGATTTGTTTCTCTCTGATCACAGCATTGCACTTTTGAACTAAGGTGTACCTTAACTAATCCAACCTTCAGAGCCCCAGTGGAGCATCCTCCAGGAGATGTGGCCCTGTGGCCTCTGAGGACCCTCAGCAAACACCACAGGTCACCTGTAAACTTACCAGTCCGCTCCTTCAGTTCCAGGATGTCATTATTGGCACAAGCCAGTTCCCTTATGAGCTGCCCATCGTCTTCACCTTTAGCCAGCCAGCGGTCACACTGGAAGCGAAACGTCTTGTCCGTGGCAGAGTCCGTCACGTCGATGTATTCCAAGTGCCAACCCGGCGCAATTCCTTTGCAGTAAAACAAGAAAAAAAAAAAAAAGTTAGGATATTTTTCACATTGTTTGGGTAAGGAGGTGAGATACCCATTGCCAGGAGTACCTGACTGGCACTGGAAATGACTGGTACTTGTTTCAGATAACGTCACTGGTATACACAAGGTTCCTCTGATACTAAACCAACATGGACCGGCTCAAGACCATCATCTGATCCCCCTTCCACAATCAGGCCATGGTTTTGAGGGACTCACAGGCTTGAGATCAGACATAAAGGTGTTGGAGTGTGGTCCCAGAGAAGCTGGATTTCAAGGGGTCTGGGCAAGGGGCCATCCCTTGTCCTTGCCCAGCACGTTGCAGGAGATGCAGCTCTGCAATGAGGAGCAGCCTCTGCACCACTGTCAGCACATCACACCTGGGGATGTGGGGCAGGAGGAAGCCCTGCTGCAGTTTAGGGATAACAAAACCTTACAAAACCCCCACAAAATCAAGGCCCCACAGAACTGTTTGCCAGAGTGAAAAGAATGAAATCTCCTAAAATTCAAAGGGCTTGGAGCAAAAAATGGAGCAGCTTGTGTTGCAGAAACTGCTGCTGATTCTTCCTTCCACTTTAAAGGAAGTGTGAAGCCTTAAAGCCTAAAGAAAAATATGAGTACTAGATGGCCACAAACTGTAGGGTTTAATGTCTTTTCCTCCGGCCTGTACTACACCCCCATCCCTTCATATCTGCATTTGAAGGTCAGAAGGTAAATTATCACTGGCTCCTTTGACCCTGTCAGCTAACACATGCAAGGAAATCACCCATGCTATCCTGCTCTTGCCAAGCAACCAGAGTGAATTTACTAATGCTGTGGCTGGGCATGAAAGTAACACAAAGTGATGGATGCTCCTCCAGGGACTAACAGATCACCTAACTTTTGCCTCGGGTCCTTTGGAGGAGACATAGCTCCCTCTTAGTTTTCTATTTCCCCCCATTTAAAAAAAAAAAATATTATTATTATTATTTTATTATTATTATTATTTTTTTCCACAGAGGGAAGCAACTTGAAAATCAAGAACAGGGCATTTGGGAACATATTCCAGATTTCTTTGTTGAAATAGAAGAACCTCTTGTTGGTTTAGGGGGCATGGGAGGTTCTGACAGTTCTACTTACAAGTCTAGTTATTGTCAGACAAAGGGAGGTTATGTTCATGATGAGACATCTCTGCTGAATTATTACTTACATCCCATAGGCATAAAAGAGCTCTTGCTCTTCCAAGTGCTTAATGCCATGTGCCAGCTTCCTTAGTTTGCAAATATTAATCTTAATTAGCCTTTTAGCCCTGGAAGATAATGATGGCACCTTTCTGAGCTATGTCAACAAGTCACCCTGCCCTGTGAACTGCCATACAGTGTGTGTTAGCTGTTTCCTACCAGCCTCAGAGGCGTTCCTGATGTGTAATTTGGCTTTCTGAACCTTCTCTAGGCTAAGAAATCACCTTACAAAGAGCTCAAACCTCTACTGAAAACACTATTTGCTCTTTAAATTCCAATTTAAAGATTACAAGCCAGCTACAGGGGGTTGCTCAGGGCTGAGTTCAGCCAGGCTTTGTATGTCTCCAAGGACAGAGACTCCACAACCTGTCTGGGCAAGCTGTGTTTGATCACCTGTGTGAAAGGGAAAATAGCAAAAAACAAAACAAAACAAAAAAAGTCTGGCTCCATCTTCTTTACTCATCCCCATCAGGTATTTATACATATCAGTAAGATGCGCCTGGGCTTTGCCGTCTTGAGGCTGAGCCTCTTCTCACACAACAGATGCCCCAGTTCCTTCATTCTTCCAATTCCAGTCATATTCCTGGCCCTTCACTGAGCTTGCTCCAGTGTGTCCATGTGTCTATTGCATGGGGAGCACAGTGCCAAGGGAGCTGGGTGCACCTTGCAAACACGCCTGGCCCCATCCAGGCTTCAGCAGCAGAGCAAAGATGTGAAGGGTTTTTGGGGAAGGCCTGGCACATTGTACCCTTGCAGATCCTCATCAGTTTAGTGCCTGCTGGGCAGAGCTTATCAAGTTCCCTGGGGCTCCCACTGTGCTCCAGCCTGCTCTTTGGGGCTGGCTGGAAATTTATTCCGAGCACGTTGGCAGTGTCAGCCGTTAATCTTTTTGGCAGGCTCATTTCCATTTAAGTTGAATGAACATCTCTGCAGCATATTTGGGAGGCTGTTCTGCTTCCATCAAAACTTCAGTTAAAACAGTGCAGGATGAAAGGGAGAAAACATCCCATGGTTCTCCAGCGCGAGACATCAATGCCTGCAGACTAGGACGGAATAAATCGGTGATCTTAGTCCTGTTGCCAGCAGTGAACAGCTTGACAGCGGCGGGATCAGTGCTAAGCAGTGGTATCAGGAGATGGCTGAACGAGACCTGCATACCCTCCTCCCTTGTCTCCAGCCCAGCCCCAGCAGCTGCTCACCAGGAGAGCTGCAACAAACACCTGCACTTTTACCATGGGGAGAGATGGGCCAGGGCTGGCTTTCCAGCTTGTGTTGGAGTTAAGGGCAAAGAAAGCATGCAGTGCAACTTTTCCTGGTGTTCCCTGCAAAAAATGTATTTATCAGCTCTGGGATATCTAAAAAAAATCTCTGGGCTCTGTCAGGGGATTGATGCTGAAAAGCAAAAAACAACAGAACATCCCTTGCAGCACACGGGTACCTTGAGTCAAGGAGCTGGCTGGTCACCCTTAAAAAAGTGATGCTCCTGCTTCAAAGCATCCCCTGTCTGCTTTAAACAAAGAATGCTTCTCTTCTCTCTCATTAGAATTGCTCTTCAGTCTTTTCCTCTTTTCTTTCCTGATGATTAGCAGTTTAAATTAAATTGGGAGACCTGGAAGCTATAGACGTACCCTATGTTGCTTTCCAATCTTGAGAGAATTCACCCTGGATAACTTCTGTACTGCCAGCACCCAGGGCAGCACGTCTCCCTGCCCTGTCCTGTCCATCTGCCCTGGTGTCAGCAG
Organism: Aythya ferina; assembly: GCF_964211825.1. Taxonomy (NCBI): domain Eukaryota; kingdom Metazoa; phylum Chordata; class Aves; order Anseriformes; family Anatidae; genus Aythya; species Aythya ferina. The sequence goes on along the minus strand of NC_140299.1, from coordinate 3,293,433 downwards.
TGGATGTCACATCAAGACCTTCAATGCCACAGCACTAAGCTTCATTTAAAACCTGATGTGAAAATGGAAGGATTTATCTGGGGCTTAAGAAATTCTGTTTTACCAGACAATTATTCTTCTCTTTTTTTTTTTTTTTTTTTTCCACACTGGGAAAAAATACATTTAATTTATTTTTGTATTGATCTAGAAAATAAATGCAAAGTCCTGTTATGAACAGAGTCTGAGTGTGAGGCTTGGCTGACCTGGCTCTGCGTGCCACAGCAGTGGAAGGAGAACACGGTTTTCTTGTCTGCAGAACCATTCCTCAGGTTGTGAAATCCTGCTTTCAGGAAATTCCTGCTTTCTGCACATCGGTGGCATTTGCAGAGCAATGGGCTAAGAGAAAGGGAAGTACACCCCATAAGGATGTAACCCCAGAGGCAGCAGATCTTCAGCACAAGCTGGATTATGGCATAAGCATCAGTCAGGGGGTGAGGAAGAGGAGACAGCAAAGTGCTGTGGGCATAGCCAAGGACTTGGCCACTGCTGGCAAAGCTGGAGGATCTCTTCAGCGATGGCTTATCGGCCTTTTCCTGGGTGCCAGGATGCTGCTGGATGGTGAACCACTGCAAAAGGCCACAGCCTCTACATCGCTCAACTTTCAGTGCTTGCACAAGAGCCAAAGCAGGTCTGTTCGTATCCCTTTGGCACCTCAGCCAACAGTACCAGGAATGCAAAAGCTCAGGCACAAAGCAGTGGCAAAAATGCCTCGGAGGATATCATGGGCTTTTCTGCAGGGACTCCAGGACAAACCAGGGCAACCACATTTGTCTCCGTTAATCTGTTATTTGACAGAGGGAAAGAAATAACAAATGTCTGGGCAGTTCCTGCTTGATTATGCAGGTCTTGGTCTTTAAAATAGTTTGGCCACCACTGTGCCTTTGTGGGTGATTCCCTATCTCTGTAACAAGTGTTCAATGTTTATAACAAAAGGAATTTCCCTCCAGGCCTGTTTCACTGCCATCGAAACCCCCAGCAGTAAACCTGCCCTAATAAAACCCGTGGCTGTGCCACGTAGACTCCTTAATGGTCCACAGTTGGAAGCGACATTTTCAATAGCATGCAAAACATTTCAAATGTAATTAGAGGAGGAGAAGAGCTTTGGGGAAAACAGAATCACTTTGCTTGCTTGACTCTGGCAGTTGTATAATTTAGTGTCATGTAGGGAAATGTATTCTCTTCCCAAGCGCCCCTATCCAAAAGAGCAGCAAGTTGTCCCATTTATCTTCCTTTTCAAAAGAGCCCAAGCTGGCAGCTGAGTGATGCTGGGCAGGGGTCCTCTGTGTACGTCTGCGAGGTCTTCACAGGAGCATCTTGCTTCTTTCCCAGGTGATGCTGAAAGCCCGTGCCTTGTGTAGTGAATTCCTTGCTAATTCACATCTGGGGGAATCCAATCTCTGCTGGTAGACCAGGGAGATGAACTACATCCAGGCTGGGGTGCCCAGGTGCCCATACAAATGAAAATCTCTCCCTTCTCTGTGACCATTCTCAATGATTTTCCTCCCTATCCCCTCTCTATTTGAAACATTTCATTTTATTTTTATTTATTTATTTTGTGAAAGCATTTGATGCCCAATTAAAGATAACCATTGTCATTACTGGTGTTTATGTTCTCGTATGAGTAAAAGAAAAATCCTCCTTGCGACACTGACTGCTCAAGGGTCAGTGCAGAGCTGCTGCTGCCTGGCTATTCACCGCCAGCAACCAGCACTGCTCAGCCCCTTAATTCCAATTTTTTCTTTCACTTTTCAGATGTTCTGAAACTCAAAGTAATGACCATTACAAATGCAGTTCATTGGCCTTGTGTCCTCTGATGTCATTTACCCCCTGCCTGGTTAGATGACTGCCCAGCCTTAAATTAAATCCCACCACGTGAGACATCACCCAGAAAGGGATGGGAGTTTTGATAGACATGCCAGATCACTAGAAAAAGGAGCATTAATTGTGAGGTGCTAAAATCATAGCATCTAGCTCTGCATCGGTACATCTCAAAACACCTTAGGAAGGTGAATAATTTTTATCCCTGATTTACATAATTGAAAATTAGGTACAGGGATGTGATTTACACAAGGTCATTCTGCAAGCCAGTGTCAGAATAAAAATAGATAATAGATGCATTTGTGTATTTCTCCTTGAGGATCATGTTAGTTCACACCACAACGTTTCTCATCAGAGCAGACAGGCAATGCAAAACCTCACGCAACCTTTGACAAAGCAAAAGCTTAGCACTCGGGACAGTTTTAGAAAATAGGTTCCCTGCCCCCCACCCGTGTTTTCTGTGCAACTTGTTCAGTGCGGGATTTGACTCAGGGCAAAAGCATCAGTAAATTACTCTCAGAAAAAAACAACACTAACAACAACAACAACAAAAACCACACATCTTACTGACAAACTACTCCTGTGCAAAAACACTTAACAGCTCAGAATGAAGATATAACAGTTTCTCAGAGAATATTCTTGTGATTGAAGCATATTTCACGTTTTATTGAAGCATACTTGATGCAAAAGCATTTAACAAGGGTGCAGGATAATTTGTCACCAAGAGGAGCAAAGGAGGCTTGTAGCAAAGGGAAAATTTTATGGAATTGATAATTTTACAGCTACTGGTTGGCCCTGTGGCCTCTTTCCATTCTGTAGTGAAGGGTTACAGGAAATTGGGATGAAATGAATGACTGTGCAAGGTCAACATTGAAGTCTTTGCCTTCTCTCCAAATCTGATGTTTTGTTTGCTTACATCTTTTATTTTTGTTTTTTTATTCTATTTTATGTCAACTCTGGACTATGAGATTTCTGCCGTGTCTTATGTTTCTGTTGTAATGACTGTAGCACATCTCTGTGATAAAACAGTTGAGTGTAAGGATGAAACCTGCAGTTGAAGAGATAGGAGGGCACATGGCACCTACAGGAAGGCTCTGAAGGGCATTTGCTGAGGACTGAGGATGGATTTGGGCAATCTGCAGGACTGAGCAGCCACAGCATGGTTGCTGGCATGTTACGCAGGTCTGTAGTTGGTGGACACCAACATGTCTTGTCTAAGGAGCTGAGTTCAGTCCATGCAGAAAGATGTAGAGTTTGAAGTTGCCTTCCTCTCTACTGAGCCATCAGTAAGACATGTGGGATGGAGCAGCCTCCTCTCAAGCAGCTCGGTGCATCTGTCTCACTTCCTCTTACTTTTTACTTAAAGCAGAAACTGTTAAACAAACCTGCCCCAAGGATCAGCAGAGTTTATGAAAGAACAGGCAAGCTCTGAGAAGAGGGCTTAAAAAGACCTTTTCAAGTCTGATAGCTGAGCCAATCTTTGTAGAGAGCAGAAAAGCAGATCTTTAAGTTTCTTTTAATAATTTATGCTCTACCAGTGCCCAAAGGGCTTGGAATCATGTCAGTGAAATGCAGAAACATATCTCTGGATGTGCAGTGTGCTAGGAGTTCAAGGCCTGGGCAATTTAAGACCTGGTCCTATACATTGCTCCTGAAAAAGGCAGTTCCTTCAGAGAAAAAAAAGGAAAAACAAGGGCATACTGACATTCCCCTATTGCATCCATCTCAAGAAAGGGGAATAGGATGCTTCCTTCTTTGGAAGATCCACCCAAAATGAGTCATTGGGGCAGTTAGGCTATTTAAAACTCAATTAGACAATGTCATTGCAATTGGTGTAATTGAAAGAAGGGCCCCGTTGAGGCAAAGAAGGAGTTGGGCTGCATAACCTGGTTATTTGCTTCTATCTTTGCTTTTATAATAACACAGAGAAGCCTGGTTTATCCATAATTAGACTGTTCCTGGCTCCCCTTGGCTGATGGCAACTGAGATAATCAAGAATCTGAAATTAATGACTTTAGAAAGACTGTTTATCGTCTGGGTTCAGATCTACTCAGGCAGATGAGGGAGCTAAATCCACATTTCCCACATCTCCTTGTTGCGAAGAGAAAATGGCAAAACAACACCAAAAAGTTTTTATAGTTAAATAATTTCATTACTGAGATACTGTGAAACTTTAAGCCGTTCTTCCAGAATGGTGATTTAGTCCTTAAACCGGAGGGGAAAAAAATGAGACCTACATTTAGAAAGCCAGCATTTCCACAGACCTACAGATACTGATCTTGCATAAATGTAGAAGTAAATGAACTGAGATATGAGAAAATACATAGTGCCTATCTGAGATCAGGAGATGGGGAGGCTGGAAATGATTAAATTTGCTCAGGGAGTCTAAATATATTAGATTGAACATCAGTATCTCAAAGTGAACAAGGGCAGGATAAAAAGACGTGGAGCAAAACAAAGCTAAATTTCATTCACATCAGTTCATTGTTACCAGACTTTTGCTGGTGAGCTCTAAACATCTGAAAAATCAGGAACAAGTTCCTTGAAACTGCAGTTGCCAAGTCTCTAAACAGCCTGTTTTCAAACGAGCACCAACTTCCTCCCTACTCAATCTTACTGGAGTGGGAGGAATTAGATGGGGGCTTCGTTCCTGCTTTATATCTCACACAGAGGTGCCACTCTGTGGGTTTGGTGGGGAAAGTGACATTTAAAAACATTAAAGTGGGTCTATAAAAACTGGCACTCTGATATGCTTTTCCTAAGGAGACAAATGTAGTGTTTATGTTTTAAAGACCTCCTGACAGCCTTTGCTATTGCAATTACTGTCTCTTCAACTCTGAACACTCCAGTACAGTCAAATTTCAGTGAAATGATAAACAAAAGGGGGATGTGAACTGCTGGCATATCGACTGCAGTGAAACTTCCCTGATGCTGAACTGGATTTCATGGCAAAAAGCCACCTTAGGCAAGACATTTAGGTGCATATTATCCCCAAATGGGGATCACCTGGTTGACTTATTGATGGGACCATACTATTTTTAAAAGAAAAGGAAGACATTGCTTAGCTGTTCCCTTAAGAAGCCCATGGGCTAGACTAGTAGCACCTAGTGTGAGTCAAAACAAGTTGATGCTGCCATTAAGGCTGATATATATCATAATATAATTGATATATAGATATAGATATATGGTATATCATAATATAATTGATATAAAGAAATTTAAGGGAAGAACATCATTCACATTCCAAGTATGCAGCCTGTGAAGAGTAATGGGATAGTCCAGCGTGAGGCTAAGTTTTCCACACAACATTGAGAGAGAACCATTTAGGCAAAAATAGGAAAAAAAATAAGGAAAGAATGAGCAAAATCTGATGCTTGAAATTAATGGTAAATATAAGCATATTTCTGTTTAATACCCAAAGTCCCCCAAGCATCTGATGAAAACCATACACGACCCTTGACCCCTGACCTCCCTACGCTTTTCCAAAAAAATGGAGCCAGGAATTTCTAACCAGTGGCAAAGCCAATCTATATAAATTATATAGAGAGAGCAGGCATGTATGCAAAGGACAGCTCTAGCCTGGGACCCCAGCAGTAATAAATACTCTACACACCCAACTAACTGTCATACTTTGTTGCGTGAAGCTGTAGATAGGATATGCCTTTCACATGACTAATGCAAGAACAATGAAGACAACATATGTTATGACTTAAACTACAGTTGTCCTCCTCACCGAGGGGAAAAACAACTACATTTATGCTGAACAAAACCTGAGCACATTGTTTGTCCAAGGCTTAACCCTACAGTCAGCTAGGTCTGGTAAAATCCTTATTAAATATTATTTATAAATGGAAACCAGAGATATCAGGGAAATAAGAGAATATGAGGTTTCAAAGTGTACTTATATTCATAAATATGCACCATTTTTCCAGGTTCTGGACACATGGTATACTATTTTAGGTGGTTTGTGGTGACTCTGACTACATACTCAGCCTACAGCAAAATTATACTAATTGAGACTATTTACTGCTTAGCCCAGGGCTAAGCTCTGTTAACTCCCTTTGCCACCAACCAAGAGTGTGTAAAAAGCAATTACCATAGCTCAGCTGCAAAGTGGTAGCTCCACAGAGTGCAACAATAAAATCACCAGTGGCAAGGAGAAGGTGAACCATGGTCACTCGTCAAGAAGGAAAAGGCAGCAGGTGTCCCATGCAAGACAAAGGGGAATTGCTCATCACAGAGCAGCGAGTAGACTCATTGGACTCAGTGCCATGGGTGCTAAATGTCTCCTGCAGAGTCTGGGTTAGCACGTGAATGAGAAAATCCACTGCACATTACTAAATGGACAAAAATGATAACCAGTGCAGGAGACGCCCTGAAGGATGCAGAGTGAGATGTGGAGGATGAGGCAGGATTACACACGCTTGCTCAGTTTCTTCCCCTCCTCAGGCACCCTGTGATGGCTGCTGTTGAAAACAGCTGCTGGGCTCGATGGCTCCTTGGTCTGACCCAGTCCTTGCCTTGCTACGTCCCAGCCTGTTCACGTGCCTGAGCCCTGAGGTTCAGCTCAGATCCGGTGGGTATATTTCATTCTGTTAGCATGATCGACCACTGGGAGCCACGAGGTCTCCTGAGGAAAATGCTCTCATTGTGGAAATTTTAGCTGGTAATATATTTACACAGGAATCTGCAAGTCCATGGTGGTTTTGTGCTGCTCTAAGAATGACATTGAAACCACCCCTGCAGCTGCAGAGATGCCTGTTTGCTGAGCTAAAACTCCAGTGGGAATTTTGATGGTCCTTTCCATTTCAGCATCAAAACAGCAGATTCAAAGAATTAAGTGTTTCTGCAACTAAGATCAGGTAAAACCAGCTCTCAAACCACCTAGTTAACACTGACTTGGTGGGTCCATGGGAGCCATCAACTTCACCTTTGGGCTGCAGCAAGGGCCTGCCATTAGCAACCCATTCATCATTAGTTCGTAATCACCTCCTTGAGACAAAGAATTCAGCTGGGTAGGGATGAGATGAGATGTCATCAGAGCAGTGTGGTTGATGCTTTTGTTACAAGATTCTGCCTGATACCTGAACACCACCACAAGTGACTATGGCAGCAGTACCAGGCACTGCTGCTCTTTGTGAAACCAGTTAGGGTGTCCAGCAGCAGGGAAACGTCAGCATCTCTCTCAGCAGGGCACTGCACACCCACCGTATGATGTACTGATTTTAATAAAGACAGACAGAGATCTTTATTTCTATCTTCCAAAGCTCACCGTGCTATGTCAGGCTGCATTACCCCATGTGTCAGCATCAGGCGGGGAGCATTAAATTGTGAGAAAAGTGCCATGCTGGCCTGTGACAAAAGTATTTCATTAAAGGAGCTGCTGTGTTGGGATAGCAGGCTGGATGCCCGTGCTTTGGAGGAGATATCATTATCTGTGCTGCAGCACTAGCTGTATGCTCTGAGGGAAGCTGGGGACCTGTTTGAGCAGATCCTACACCAGCATGGGAGGAGACAGACTCAGGCATGAAGTGAACAGGTCTAGATGAGCTAGGGCACAGGGTCCAAGGAAAATCCTTCAGGTTACCCAGTCTGCAGCAGAGCTGGGAACAATGCCCCCAGCCAACAAGGTGGCTGCCCCTCCTGGCAGGCTGTCCCAGACCCCATGTCACTGCCCTGACCTTTGTTGTCGTGCCAGATCCGCACTTTGCAGAGGTCTCCCAGGCTCAGCATGTCGGAGAAGTTGAATTCGTCCATCTGGTTCCTCTCGAACTTGTTGGACTTGTTGGACTCCTTCAGGGCAAGGATCCCGCTGTCCCCGTTCTCCCCAAATAGGACCAAGAACACGTTAGCATCTGTGCCTGCTCCTGGAAGACAGAGCAAGGCACATCATCACGAACTGTCCTGCCTACAAATGTATGGAAAGGGAGGCATCAAAGGCAGCCTGGAGCTGGCTGCAGTGAATCTGGGGTTTCTTTGGGCACAGCCAGAAAATTTCAGTGAATCTGTTCAGGATCCTAAAAGGAGGACATGCCATGGTATCTAACAAGCCAGCCCTTGGATCCTGTCCCCCAAATACAGCTGGAACATCTTGTCTTGTGGTCAAGGTATGGTGAGTGTGATGGTAACAGCACTAATTGTAGGCACAGATATGAACTTCTGACGGATTTGAAAGCAAAATGCAGATGATCAGCCAAAACACTGTGGCATTCTGAGGTCCACCCCCCTTTCCCTCTCCCATAAGCCTTCTCTGATATTCCCATTTCTCAAAATATTGTCCAAATTGAACCAATGGAAAAAGTCCCCTTTTCTCACACAACTCTCAGCCCTTCTCATGTACATGTACAGAAAATCCATTAAGATGATCTTTATTAACTAATATTGAATTTCAAATGTCCATATTTTGTAGAAGAAAACAGAAATGTTGCCAATTTTCATAATTTCTGGAGTCTATACCATCACCTGAAATGACCTTGCGAACATTTTAGCTGAAGACGTTACCACAGTTTTACAGGGTACTATTTAAAATTTGACCAAAATTATGAACTACCATTTTATTCCTTTTTATTTTTGATGCCACTATAAGGAAGCAGATTCATAGAAAGAAACTTGACTCCATGCGGGCAGATGTTCATTGGTATGTCAGAACTGAGACCCTTAAATTTTAGCAAATAAAAATAAGATCATCAAACCCAAATCTGGCTTACAAAGAAAGTCAGTGTCTGCTGCCCTTGGTTGGATATCCTAGCTCTGAAAACTCTAAGTGCCTGCCAAACCTTTCTTATATGACTGTATTGTAAATCCACTTTGGGCCACACAGACAGTATTTCCCACAGCTCCATTCAAAACACAACGCAGAGACAAAGTCAGGGGGGCTGAAAACTTTTAGACAAAGTTACCACTTCTTCAGGATAATCATTTGTATACTTAAATTAGGAAGAAATCACCACTTTTCTTATAGGACTAAAAAAATGCTAAAATAAAATTAAAAAGTGGGGGGAGGAGGTCATATGGACAAAAGGTAAAGCATCATTTGATGTCCACACGAAAAATTGTGTATGTTAAATTGGGGTTAATTTTCAGCAGTTCCCTGGAAAGGACTTAAGAAGGAAGATAAAACATCAGGGATTCAGGCAGTTCATCTGGCAGCATCTTTTATGACCCTAAAGCTTGTTGAGATGAGGGACAAAGCAAACTAAAGTCCATTTCCTTCCAAGGAGCAGGCTCCCAATTAATGCCAGGTCTCAAAAAGCACAGAACCAACCGTTTCCTAGCAAAACCTTCCCAGCAGGAAGAAGCTTATGGTGGCCTCATGCTGTGACATTTCCCTCACAAGCAATTAGCAGGAGATGCGAAAGAAAAGAACAGAAACTGCTGAATCAATGTACATTTCACCTATTTTGGTCTCTCTCTCCCTGCTACCCTCCCCCACTCCCCACCCCTCCTCCTTTTTTTTTTTTTTAATTTTAATTCCAGGAAACATCAGGCACACTTAGGAACTGTAACAAATTTGACAAATGAAGGGATGAAGGCCCTGTGGTTGCACAAGCTTTAGCTGGCAATGAGTGCAATAGTGCAGGGGTCGATACTGGGGTCTGTACCACTGAACTTCGTCATCAACACCCTAAATGATGACAGAGTGTATCCTCAGATTTGCAGATGACATTGGATCTGGGGCACTGAGTTACACACTGAATGGCAGAACTCCAACCCAAAATGGACCCTGAGAAACATGAGGGCCAGGCAAGTGGAAATCTCATGAAGTTTGGAGTGGAGAAAAGCAAAGTTCTGCATCTGGGGTGGAATAACCTCTGCACATGGGTGCGCTGGGGAGCTGAAGAGGACTCAGAGGTCCTCTACAACTCAAACCAGTTCTCAGTGTTCAATACAAATATGTAGCCCATAAATTGGGCTACATCAGGAGGAGTGACCAGCAGCTGAAGGAAAGATCTTACTCCTTTTGCTCAGTGCTGAGGAGCCTCCACTTGCACCGTTGTGTTAGTTTGTGTTCGCAGGTCAAGGGGGACATAGGGACAGCAGGGAGGGCCCAGCAAACGGTTGCCAAAATGAATGGGTGCTGGGACACATGGCCATGAGGAGAGGCCAGGAGAGATAAGCTGGCACAGGTGAACAAGGGCCCTGTAACCATGCAGAGGGAGCAATAAAACGATGAAAGGTCCAGGAGCTGTGGAGATGTCAGATAAACCCTAAGGAGCCACAGCCACAAATTGCAGCTAGGGACGTCCAGACTGGGCATTAGGAGAAAAAGCTTTCTTAGGAAAATGGTGCAGGTCTGGAACTGGTGCCTCGGGTGGCAGCAGCACCATCCCTGGAGGTGTCCAAGATCAGATGGGCAGAACCTTGGTCCATCCAGCCTAGTGCTGGCAATAGTTCTTTGAGGTGGAAACTGGATTAAATAACCTCCAGATGCCCCTTCCAACAAAAGTGTCTATGATTTTATGATTCTTACTGAGCAGCTGTGTAGTTTTTAACCAAACTGGATTTGAGTCATAGCCTTCTGAGGCCAAAGAATGTCCTTCTTTTGACTTAATGGGGACTTGGATACAGCACTAGGAACTGACACCAACTGTCTTAAATTATGTAATTTGTAGGCTGTAGCTGAGCTGACAACATACTAATTAATCTTATAACAGCAGAGATAAAAACCTCCTGCTTCGTTAATGTTTGGAAAATGAGAAAGCAGTATTTATTCTTCCTCAGTCTTTATTGCATTACCATGTGTATGATGCCTGCCTATAGAGCACAGAAAGGCTGCATAAGTCAAAATTAAATGGTGAGGACATTGCTGTGCCATTTCACATGCTCTGGCTGTAACTGTGGGTCATGCCTTGAAGAAAATGAGATTGTGTTGTACTTCTCTTACAAGATCAAAAGTAAATCCAGATCTTGGTTTAAACCAAGGATTCCCCACCTGGCTTAGGATGTGCCTGCTGTAACAAGCTCTTCTCCCCTTATCTGTGTGTATTCTGAGAGCTGCCATTTGAGGTACAGCTGGTGGCCTTTGAACTTTGAGACAGGAGTTGTTCTTTTTGCAGGATGAGCTTTTCACTGATGCAGCCTCTGTATGTTATGTGATCATCCAAGGTAAACCACTTCTGGAAAGCCAAAGTTTTTTGTTTGTTTGTTTTTTAAGACAAAGTGAAACAGGACTGCTATTGTGTGCATGGTGTATGGTGGAGAGGAAATGACTGTGGCTTTCAAGTTTGTTGCAGGACAGTTTTGGTGGTATCAATTTTCCCCAACTTTATCCATCTAGTTCAGCTTAGTTGTCTTGACTTTGTCTAAATCTAATGAAGGAGGGAGAAGGTTACTCCAGAGGATGCTCCAGCCCACTGGTTAAGAATCCTCTCCTGTATGAATTGGCCAGAAAGAATTTAGCCTTGTCCTGGTTTCAGTTAGGACAGAGTTAATTTTCCTCCTAGTAGCTGGTAGGGTGCTATGTTTTGGCTTAGGATGAGAAAAGTGCTGATAACACGCTGATGTTTTAATTGTTGCAGAGCAGTGCTTACACCAAGCCAAGGATGTTTCAGCTTCTCGCTCTGTCCTGCCAGCGGGCAGGCTGGGGGTGCAGCAGGAGCTGGGAGGGGACAGACCCAGGACAGCTGACCTAAACTGCCCAAAGGGGTATTCCATCCCATCTGGGGTCATGCTGAACGATATATAGGGGTGGCTAGCCGGGGTGGGGGGGTGGCTGCTCGGGGTTAGGCTGGGCATCGGTCAGCGGGTGGTGAGCAATTGCATTGTGCATCACTTGTTTGTACACATTAGTAGTAGTAGTACTATACCATCATTATTGTTATTATTATTATTGTTATTATTACTGTTATTATTATTTTCCTGTCTTAATAAACTATCTTAACTCACAGGCTTCACTTTCCCATTTCTCTCCCCCATCCCAGAGAGGGAGGGGGGAGGGTGAGTGAACGGCTGTGTGGTGTTTAGCTTCTGGCTGGGTTAAACCACAACAGAAGGAGTTAAGATCAGAAGTAAAATTTTTGGAGTGACAAATTTAACTCTGTGTTCTCTCTCTCTCTCTCTCTCTCTCTCTTTTTCTTTTCTTTTCTTTTCTTTTCTTTTCTTTTCTTTTCTTTTCTTTTCTTTTCTTTTCTTTTCTTTTCTTTTCTTTTCTTTTCTTTTCTTTTCTTTTCTTTTCTTTTCTTTTCTTTTCTTTTCATTGTCTCTGATGGACTGGGAAGTTGAAAGGAATTGCAGAGAAAAACTTTATATCTAGAAATAAACACTGTTGATTCTATTCTCAGTGGAGTATTGCTGTCCCTAGACAATATCAGCATGTCAGGAAATGATATAACATATTTAAACTGACTGTCAAGGATAAAAGGTCTTCTCTCCTCAATTGGTCAAACCAGGAGTAATAGTGGAATACATAATGATCAAAGAGGGGAGATGGTTCATGACTTGTACCCTCTTTAGATAAGCTGGATAAAGTTCAGCGCTATGTCAGTGAGCTGTATGATCTAATCATAAACAGACTCTCTGAAATCTCTCTGTAATCTGCTCCTTCCTACTGGTTGTCGCTGCTCATAATGAAATAAAATGCTTCATGATTAATACCCGTCATCCCTCATTCAATGGGAAGGGCAGATCTGTCTCCTGTTGCTGTCATCTTCCATTCTCCTCTCGTTTCCATTTCTATCGCCTTTGTGTGCTAGGGCTGAATTTCACAAAAAGGTCACAGAAAGATCTACCGTTATACTAGATGGATTGCCAGATACATAAGCAAGTCTTCCTCTCTTTTGTTTTTAGTATTTCACTACATGTTTTTCAGACAAGCAGCAGGCAGAGCAGATAGATAGGTAGATGAAAAATTGCGAGGTGGCACTAAGACACTTTGCCAGGAGAATTTTGGTATTCTCAGCTAAAACCTCACAAGCTGCATAAAATACCACTGGTAAAATTAAAAGAGAGAGAGGGAGAAGATAAAGAGAAGGGTGGAGATCAGGAGGTGATATGTGAACTGGTGTGGCAGAATACCCTTAGAGGGTCAATGTTTCAGACAAGTTCTCAGCAAGATAATGTGCAACATGCCCCAGGCTGGCATGAGGCAATTGTGTACATGGCTGTAGCTTTCACTCATCAACCTGACAGAAGTTCTCATGCAAAGAGGCAGTGATCCCAGGAAAAGACACAGAAATCCCATTTCTTGGCTCTTGAAGCTTTTCAGTTTTTACTTCTTCTATATGCATTTAGGGATGCTTTTTCATGGCTAGGGATAAACGGTTTCAAAACACTTACAAAGGGAGGGTGAATTACTGCTGTCCTCTTCGGACAAAGCTGATGGTACCAGCCAAAAATCCAGAGCCCAGAAACTTTGCCATTAGCCTGTTCATCCACCCTGTGTGGTCACTGGACCTGACCAAAAAGGAAAAGTGGGCTCCTGACTATTGCAGCATGGTCTGGCAATTCCTATGATTAAGGTTTCTTCAGAGGAAGCAGTCCTAGTCAAATCTAGACTTTGTGTCTAAACATTTCACTGCTCAGATGAGAACAAATCCCGTAGAGTAACATTGCTAAGATGAACATACAGCCAAAGTGACTCTTCCAGCATAGTAGGGTTAGATCATGCTTTTCTTAACATAGCTTCTAATTAATCAGGAGATTTTTTTCATTGTTAAAAATTGAGCTTCATACTTGAAAAGTCATAAAATATCCACCATGGACATACCTCCAATATCACTGGTTTTAACCTGAATAGTGTACGTTGTGTCCTCCATCATCTGCTCGTCATTTATCATGGCTGGCATCTCGCACACAAGGCTTCCCGTGGCATTTTTCACCTTTGACAGCCATTCACCATAAGTAAATGTGGCCACTTCTTGATTAGTCAGGTTCCTCATGACTATCTGAGAAGAGCCAAAATAAAGGAAAAAACACTACAGTTACAGTTTGAAGGAGAGCAAAGATTAAATTTATAAAGTGCACAGTGTGGTATAACATGGATAGAGCTTGGTCATAGTTTGAAAGCCTGTACTGAGTTCTTCCAGGATAAACTCAACTCTCTCTCATGGACAACATTTTCTGTGGTGACTTGTCCCAAGAAACAGTCTTCATAGATGATTCTGTAATATTGGACCTTTCCATGTATGGCCTAAAGCATAGGAAGAAATTTGGTCTTCTGACATAAATTATGAGCAGAGCTCATCTCTATGAGAGTCAGACCTTTCCTGGATGTCTGTACGTTACTAACTCCAAAGAAGAAAGAACAGAGAGTTTTTAAAAACCTCATTAAGCTCTCCCTGAAATTCATAGTACCTTTCTTTCACCTGTCTCTTCTGTGCAAACACACAACAATCACTGTAGAGATATGCAAACCAACTCCAAACAAGTTAAGGAAATGCATAACGAAAAATTAGGCCAGGAGAACTTAATGCTTTCACACACTTTTCCCTCTGGGGAAAGGTGACAGAACAAACAACATGCAACAGATATTAGTCATACTGCCTCATGTGTCCCTGGCAGGAGCTCAGATGCTGTGGTGATAAGAACAGAATAAGGACTTATTTAGAACATCGAAGACAGCTACTCCAGCACATAGCAAGTAAAATACCCGTCTTTCCACGTCTTGGTCAAACTGGGCTTCTGCAGAGCATCAGTCGACTGGAAAAAAGGCATTGCCCTTGCCTACAGCAAAAATCTGGCAGTAACTTGTTGATAAATGGGGGGTGCTGGAGCAAAGGGAAGAGACAGGGATGGAAAGTATTATGTTACCATCTGACAGAAACAGAGACCATACCTAAGTGAAGCAGTGCATCAAGAAACAATATCTTGCAATGCACATCTCTGCAAAGGCCATGGAAAGACCTATCAGTGAAGTGTGACATGATATTAGGAAGAGAAAAATCATGGAATTGGGGAGAGTTAAGTCAAAAGGGCGTCTAGACCCACCTGCTACTCCAAGCAGGGCTAACTGCAAAGCCATGTCCAACTGAGTTTTGAAAATCTTCAAGATCAGAGGTTCCCCAGCCCTCTGGACCCCATCCCAAAGCTCCACAAGTCTCATCGTGAAGACTTTTCTCCTTATATCCGACTATGATTTTCCTTGCTTCAATTTGTGTCCCTTGCCTCATGCCCTTTCACTGCCCTCCTCTGAGAAGGGACTCTGTGCCTTTCTTTCAAGCAGCAGAAGTCTGCAATTGTGTTCTCCCTTAGCCTTTTCTCCTCAAGGCTTAAAAGCCCGATCTACCTTAGCCTCTCCTAGCATGTCATAGGTGTCCACCCTTGACTATCTTTGTGACCTGCTACATTCTCATATCTCAGCCTAAGAAACTTAAAAATCCTGAGAGAAAATATGCTTAAATTCTGTCCTCAAACTGCATCTGCTGACCGCAAGTAAGCTTTGCTAGAGCCTTCAGCAATTCCAAAGAAGAATATTGTTCCAGGTTATAAAAAACATTTTTAAAGAGAGCAGAAGCTGCTCTGAAGCTGAACAAGTGCTATGTGTGTATTGAACAATTCTGTGGGTAGGACACTCATCTGGGGTTTTCTCTCTGCCTAATGCTAACCAGGGACCCATCACACAGCACCTTCACCCCTACAGGACATTTTGCTTTGTTGAAGCTCCCCCGCTTTTCTAAATGGATGCTTTGACACTATTTGTGGTCAGAGAACTGTTCTCTGAGCCAAGAGAAGTTGACCCAAAACCCTGCTTTGACCCAGGTGTCTACCTGGTCTCACCACCTCAGGTCTCCTCCAGCCTGGCCGGGGCACCTCTGCTGGGGTACAGAGCAGAAGGAAGTCTGCTCTCTCACGGGTGCATGAACCACAACTACATCCTCTTGGGAGTCCAACCTGGAAACTTCACTTTGGCTGAAATTTGCAAATTTGAACCATGAATAACCTTACATCGAATTAAAATGTCTTTTTTTTTTTTTTTTTTGTCTTTTTTTTTTTTTCATCCAGGTGTATAAACTCTTCACTGGAAAAAATTCAGCCAGCTCTACCTTTGCCCTGTTCAAAAACGATAGCGATCCTGTCAGTAGCAAAACTTCCTGGGCACAGCTTGCAGGGAAATGCCAGGGAAGCAGCAGGGGGTAGGAGCAGATCAGAGCTGCTAGCTGGAGCACTCTTGCAGCCCAGGAGGTCAGACCTCTCACAAACAACCTGCCCAGTGCTCCAGATGCTGTCTAAGGGAAACCGTCTGGCTACTAAAATGCCCTAAATACTAAAATGGGCATGCAGTGAACAGGAGGCCTATGGCAGCTGGCTGCTAAATCCCAGTGTGGCTATGTTGCTACCTGACCTAGCATGGGTGCCCAACCCGCACATCACTCCTGTGTTGCTGTCCAAGCTTGGGACAAGTAAATGGCCATTCAAGGCACCTCTCCGACCCTCAGATGTCTCCCTGCTGACTACAAGAGGTCTAAATAATTTGGCAGAAAAGACAAAAGCTGAATGTAGCTTTTCATTGACTAAAAGGGCACAAAAATGAATCCAGTCCTAGAAGGAGATGTGCTGCACACATGCAGGCTGATGCAGAATTGTGATTTGGATGATGAGGGTCATGCTTCCATATAAACTATTATTTTAGGATACCTAAAACTCACTGTGGACATCCTGCATGCTTTTAAGCTTAAGCGTTATTGCTAGTTATGCATGGATTTTAACCGGGCTGTAGAACACCTATAAAACATGAAAAGAAAGTGGGAGAGGTGTGTATGAATAAAATGCTGATAATTTGCTTTGTAGCTGAGCAAATATTGCAGCTGCCAGGAACTTTAAGCCAGTGACTTGAAATTAATAGTGTGTTGTATGCTGTAACGGGAAGGTTTGACATGTCCATTCATTTGATTTACCTCTCGCCAGGCTTCTCCAAGCTGCAATAAAAAATAAGCTCCCCAGGGGTTCACACCCTGCTAACACCAAAATAAGTAGGTCCTGGATTTCATCTTTAAAGACTCAACCACACTTTTTTATGGTCCTGCTGCATGTCATTAGTCTTCACTTAAAGACAAGGTCCTCTGACTGTAAAACAGAAAGACTTTGTGGCAAAGAACAACAATCAGCTTCAGCTATAATGAATTGTCTCAAATTCTCTTAATCTTCATATAAAGGAAGAAGAACAGAATAAAGACAAAGTCCCACATTCAGGATTATCGGTGACGTTTGAATGCAATGCAATTAGTGCTTCATTAAGACAGCTTCTTATCTGCCTGGCTTTGACAGCACAAAGTAACATTAAAATGCCAAGGGAACCAACTCTGCAGAATTCAAGTCTGACAGTTCCTGTTACTTCATTTGGAAAGCTCTCATCCCTTCTTATTCCTAGCTTTTCAACTCCCTGTCTAAGGCTCTGGGCAGCAGGTGAAATCTTCATGTGGCCTGAGGAACTGGCTAGTCCAGGAGGAGCTTTCCAAAGCATTCATTTCAATGTCCCTGAATTAGAATCACATATTCTCTGATTTTTTTTCAGAAACACCAAGCAGTGTAGTCATAGCTTGATGTGGCAGAATATAAGATTCAGCAATAGGTCAGAGAGAAATATCCAAACTCCATGTCTCTCCCAGCACTGGTGAAGTCAGGAACTTGTTCTGCTTTGGAGAGCTTTCAGCATGTTTCTGTGCATGCTCCAGCTCATCAAAGTGCAGCTTTTGGGCGGAGGGGTTTTCTGTTTGCAAAGTGTGGCACCACATCTATAAAATGTCATACAATGTACATAGATATAAGTAGCTGTAGCAATAATAGCAATAATCTAAAGCATTCACTCTGGCCAGGCACATCACTAATTTTGTCCCCTCTCATAGATTAAGTACCAGCATTTAAATCTTATTGACACTTTTGGTGCAGTTGGAGTCTTTGGCTCCAAGTTCATTGCATTACTGAGATTCTGAATGAAATTTCAATGTATTTTATATAGACAGAAAAAAAAAAAAAAAAAAAAGAATATATGACGACTTCTCTGCTTGTAAATTGAATCTTTTGGCTGTGTACAGAATCATTGATAATTCATGCATTTTAATTGGTATTTATGCACTTCTATTTCTGGTAAACCAAAAGCAGTATAAATTATAGCCAGCAAATAGTGTACAAAAAGACCAAAGAGAATTAAAAAGATCATTTATTGTTATTTTAATAGAACAAGAAAACTGAGAATATCCTGTAGATAAATGGAGCAACAAATGGTTAATTACGGGGTTGATAGCTTAATCTAGCTTCTCATTTCACTGTGCTAGTTAGCACTAACTGTGAACCATCTGTCTGAGAGTTTAGCACTACCCCCACAAGTATTTCATTATGCAGTTTTAATATGCACTTTTGACAGAAATGGAAATGGGCTTAGATCAGTTTTCATGTCACACCAAGCTACATAAGTTTTCAAGGCTGGAATACAAATCAGGGAACACAAATCCTTCCTCCCCTCCTCCAGAGCGCTCCTGTCCCGACTCGCTGCCTGCGAATGCCAATGCTGTGTTTACCTTTGCAGGGAAGGTGGGAATGAAAACTAATAAATAAAGTTCTCTACTTATCACTGGAGCAAGGAGATGCTGTGTTTCTCTAAGAAAAACAAACTAGAGGTACGGTTTTCAAAAGTTTCTAAAATCTTTTTCCTCCAAGAGTTGCATGAGAGGTCCACCAGTTGCTTCTGTACAGCTGTCAGAGGGCTATAAACACATCAGCTGTCTCCAAATGAGAGTATGCTTTGCCTACACCTTTGGGAAAGCCTCACTTTGTGTGGGTTCCAGCAGGTTGAGGTGTTGGAAGAGCTGGACAGAGGTGGCAAGAGGAACGTGGGATATGCTACCTGCCCCTAGAGGTGCTGGCCCTTGCCTTTGAGCTATTGCTAATACATGACTGTAAGATCTGGAATGTCCCCTGGGTGAATTAGCTTTATATGATTTCACTTTATATGAATACAATTTATAAAACTCAGGGGGAGGTACAAGGGAGCAGGCAAAGGGAACTTGACCAAGACGACAGAATCAAATCAGAGAACAGATTGAGTTACTCCACAGCCGCAGGGAGATAAAATGTGTGTCTGTGACATCTATTTGGAAGACATATGCTGAAGGCCTACTGCTTTGGAAAGATGCACAAGAGTCACTATGAAAAAAGTTAGAAGTGGTAATGTTCAAAAAGCAAAGCTTTGTAGACCTTGGTAGGTGAATTCATCATTGCACTAGAAACTAGAGGCCACCAAGGACCAATATTTAGAAACTTATTATTTATGGGAAAATTAAAGACAGCTTCAGAGTAGCCAAAAGGATAAAGGAGCCAATTAAAAAAAAAAAAAAAAAAAAAAAAAAGGTAAAAAAAAAAAAAGTGTGCTATTCTTTCTGGCCATGGGTTAAGTCATTGGGTTTTTACCTATTCTTATCAAAAAGTTAAGCTACAGCAGTCCAGCAGGATACCTGCTCCATAAATAGCACACTAAATAAACATGGCAGAGATGCCTTCCTTCCTTAATGACTTCTGATTGTGTGGAATTGGCACGTTACTCTGTCTCTATCTTAGAAATACAATGATAGGCCCATAACAAGGAAACTACATTTTACTACCCAAACATAAGTGCTGTTTACATGGAATTGGTGGTTGGGTAGAGAAGATAAAGGCAAGCACAGAGCTTTTTTGCAAGATAGGGCACTAGGGAAAAATACAATCAGCAGAAGCAGTCGGAGACATTTTGCATGCTGTATTCAAAACTCAGAAAGAAAATGACAATTTGCTTTTACGAACTGGAAAAGAAAGAAATCAGCCTGCATGTTAGATGAACAGAAAGGGAGAGATAAATTTGCCTGAAAGGATGGATTATCTGGACATTTACCACCCATCCCAGACTGCCTGGCAGAGGGGTAACCACTCTCCCATGGGGTCAGAGCAGGGCAGGGGACTGCAGAGCTGGGGATAAAACACCAGGACCAGAAAAGAGTGCAGGTGCCTGGTGGCAAGCCAAGGCTCTTTTGCAGGGAGGCAGAGTCTACCAGCAAAGCCTGCTGAACAGCTGTACAGCACTGCTTTGCCCTTGCTCCCCCTTTTTTGGACTGAACTCCTGCAGGAACAAAACATGAGCAAATTAATAGAAAAAGGCAAGAAATGAATAAAAGCAAGTCTTTTGCTGTCTTTCTCCTGTTTCTCAAGTCCAGAGAGACTTCAACACAAGAGGTACACGAGGAGATGAGGTGTGAGGCACATTACCCTTTCCAGGAACCAGTGTGGGCGCGTCCCCTTCCCATCCGTCCGGATCCTCATCTTCCTCAGGGGAGCGATGTCAGCGATCTCCATAATGAAGCTGTCCTCTTGGCCTCGCTCAAATCTGGAGGGAGTGAAAGACCGAGGAGCATTCATGCTGCCTCACTACACCACGGTCCCCTGCTCACGCTGCAGCTTACACCTTGCCAGCAGCCTCACATCAAAAGTTTATGAGTGCACTTTACGGGACTCGAGCTCTTCTGCCCTGCAATCTCCAGCTACTGTGTTTTTGGCAAGACACCTCAGCCCAGATTTGACAGGGATTCCTCCTCCCCTGGAAAATCAAGCCCATACGAGGTACCTGGAGCCTTTCCAGGCAGCCTGCAACGTGCCTTACCATTCTGATTGTAACCAGAGCAGCAGGCAGGGACTCACAGCCAGGTTCCTGCACATCGCCTTTCTCTTGGCATCTGCCCACGTGCCTGCCCTTAGCCCATCCCTACAAGAAGGCGAAGCAGTTGTGCTTAATCTTCTTTCACTAAGATACATCACATAACTCTGCATTTGCCGTGGTGATAGACAGTTACTGCAGCTCAACTATATACAGCAACCTTGCGACTCAGAGCCCAAAGCCTACATTTAGTAAGTTCAGGCAAATGGTGTTAGAGAGGGGCCCAAACCATCCCACATCCTCTTCCTGAATTTGGGGAATTAGGATTTGCAAACAAGCTTTGTCTTTGGTGAGAACCAAGATGGGTTTGTGCAATGTTGCTTCAAACATCTTACCCTGTGCATGGCTGCTGCGTACAGACACAAGGAGGTGTGGGAACTGCTTGTCCACAACAATCAGCAGAAAGAAGGGAAAGGGAAAAAACATCTAACATATGCTTCTTGAAGAAGATATTACACTGGCCAGGACTGCAGGTACCTTACCTCTCTCTTAATGATGACAAGAAGAAACCCTTGTAGCCCTTGCTCCTCTGCCTGTGCTGCCTGAGGCTCAACATTACTCTGTTCAGAGCAAATGTGCCTGACAGTTTGCCCACAGGTACTCTGGCAGACCTGCTGCAGCCTCAGAGATGGGAATCCAGCCCTAGCAGGGCAGAAGGGCAGCCAAGTGCATGGGTCTGCCAAGTACCAGCGTGGCACTCTGCTGCTGAGGTTCCTCCTTTGCACAAACTTCTCCAGGTCAGTGATTTACAAGGTGGGACCTGGGTCTTCTGAGAGGCTTGGAGAGAGCTCTGCAATCTGTGGGCACTGCCATTCTACAGATAATCCATAATGATGCTGTCTCATTCCTGGCAATGTACTCAGCTTCCTACAGCTGTGCAGTGCCAGGGATGTGAAGAAAAAAATGTTTCTTTACCATCCCCTGCTCAGATTACACCCTGCAGCATGAATGTGATTATCCTCACACCATTATCTGAGCCGGCATGGCTGCAGATGTTAGCAACAAGGATTGGCTTGAGCTTCTCAGTTTTCATCCAGGCATTGCTTTCTCTCCTCTTCCGGAGGCTTTTGGATGGGGCCTTTTGGTCCCAGTCCATTCCTAGTTATTAAGGGTTATGTCTGCTCTTTGAAAAACTCCCCTCTCCATTTTTTGTCTCTTTGTGGTACTGGATACCAAGACAGCCTTTCACCATGAGAAAGAGAATGTGCTTTTGTGTCCAGGTTGGATTAATTCCCATTTCCATGTCAGAAAAAGGTGTGACCCTTCCAACTTGAATTACCCCATGATCCTGTGATCAGTTTTCATTACCATCACTGTTTCCTACAAAGCTTCATTGAGACCTCTCACTCCACTCCTTTCCACGCTGAACAACTCTAAGCTAAACAATCTGTCAGCAAAACAAACCATCATTTATCTTCAGTGAATGCCCTGTTTACAGCTTGTGAGGCTGATGCTCACCTGTTACATCCAAGAAGTCATTATACGAGACGGTAACAATTGCTAAAGCGACAAACTGTGTGACCCAGGAGCACATTTCTATCCTAAATTTATATGAACATGACCAGGAAAAAAATTGAGAAGGGACAAAGTGACGATATGAGCTGTCTGGCACCTTGCCTTTTCCAGAACAGTGAGGCATTTATCTGAGGGATTTCATTTAGCTTTCCTGCCATGTCTATGCTTATAAATATTTCTATTGCCCAGAGGCCTTGGCAATAGCAGTAATGTAGCTAAAATTGCCTTAAATCTGTGACAGGTTAGACAGACAGTTCTTCACAATGCCCTAAGCTGCTGTGAGTGAGTTGGACCCTGGACAGCCCTGGTGAAGAGGCAGAGCCTTCTCGGCAGCTCTTGCCCAGCCCTCACAAAAAGGCTGGTGAGATTTCCATGTGGAACAGGAGCCAGGGAAGCCTCTGTAGTTACCAGCTGGAGGAAGACACGTGGGAGTGGTGTGGAAATCAGTAATACATGTATTTGGGCACACACATGTCCTCTGCAGAGGATAGTGAAGAGATGATGAAGCTCCATACTCTTGGTGTCCGAGGTGTGGTAAAGAGACCCTTTAGCTAGTGGAGATGTGCCAGTTCGTCCCCAAAGATATTAATACATCACTAACTGTTTTTTACATGTCCTTCTTCTTTATATGACCCCAACGGATTTCCATCATCTTTTGCAGATCTTCTGGCAGAAGACAGCCCAGGCAACTAACACCCCACAGACTGTGTGCAATCCTTTACTGTGTCTTCATATTCTTATAGTAGAGTTTATCCATCCCACACAGATAAACAAGTGGGAATTTTTTGATAGGCCACACAGTTACACATATTGCTCACCTGGCCACAGAGAGCAAAGCTGAGATCCCTCTTTTGAGGTCTTGAAGCTGCCTCAGTCCCTTTGGATATTTTTGGTGATGCACAGTGATACGACCCCTGCTTTGCTTTTAAATATGGGCACTCACAATCAATTTTCCCACTGACCAGAACTGAATGCTGGCCTTAAAACACTGGCAAACAGCCCAGTGTGGGGTTGCGTGGGGTCCTGAAGCAGGGATGCCCCCAGTACTGGGACATGCTGGTGGCCCAGGTGCATTGCCCACACGTGGGATGCCTGCGGTGGGGAGCGGAGCCCAGAGCTCTGGCTGCCTGCGTGACTCAGCCTCCCTTCTCACGGAGATTTTCATCAGCAGCACCCTTGCTACATTTCCCTCAGAGCAAACAAGACCACATGAAGGATTCGAGCCTAGCTGAACGTGCTTGCCCAGACACCCACTCTGCTGTGACAGCAGCGAGTGAAACATCCCCTCAGCAAACAGCTCGACGCAGGGAGCCTTGTCTTCAGCTACCCAGCCCACACGTGGTGCCCAAAGCTGCAGCGGAGGAGCTGCATTGCCTGGAGCTGCGAGGAGAGCCCAGCATCACCTCCGCAAGATGAGCTGGAATCGCGTGGCTCAGTGCTCAATCTCTCCTGACACTCTGCAGGTGCTTTGCTGAGAACATCAAAATCAGAGGTCGTCAGCTAATTAAATTAAAGCGTGACGAAAGCCTGCCTCTGAAAGATGCCTAGTGCCATGCTCATTCTTCAGCACGCCAGAGCTTTCTGTACTGAGGGAGGTGTTAGGAACAGGAAAGCTTCAGGAAATGAATTGGTAGCATGTGGGTTTTTTTGGCTTGCAGAAGTGCTGGCGTCAAACTAGGGTTACAGCATTTGTTAGCTCTTTCTGCTGCAGAAAACAGGAGATTTCACCTTTTTAGCAAAATCAGAGCATGCCGTGCAGCACTCCATGTGGTTCACACCCTGTTTGCCTCTCTCTGCACAGTACAACCACATCTGTCCAGAGAGATTTTGTCGCGTGTCCCTTTAGTGCCAGCTGCAGGCAAGCCAGCCCCAGTTCCCAAACTGGGCATCTGATGTAGCATGGCACAGAGCCCAAACTAAGAAGCCCCACTTCTCAGCAGGGCCTGGAGCTTACTATCTCAGCTCTGGCTCCCCTCACGCAGCTTCAGGTCCCAGGTTGGCTCACATCTGCCCAGTGCAGCAGACGGGAGGAGCAGGCAGAGCAGAGTCAGCACCTTCCCAAGGCACGTGTGTGAGGGTTGGTTTGTCTACCTTTCATTATACAGTTACATTCCCACCACAGCCACTAAATTATGTTGAAATTAAATCACTTGTTTTCCACAGAAGATGCATTCTGCAGAAATTGTACCTGTGGTTTCCATGCAATGTCCAGAGCTCCTCTTGGAGTTGAAGGGGGTCTCACCATTCATTCAAAAAAAGTTCATGTTTTTGTTAGCAATGTTTATCTCTTAAAGCTACTGAGGGACAGGTTAAACAAAATCCTTATAGATGACACCAGATTATTCCCCTGGCAATACAGTGCACTCCTTTCCTCCACTCTACTAAACACATTACAATAGCACTTAAAAAGAGCCCAGTTCAAAAGCAATAAAATCAATGAATTGCAGTGGGAGCATGATCAAGCCCCGGAAGGCTCTTGCCCTGAAACCAGAATCTGTCATCACTCCACTTCTAAGCAACAAAAATGACAGCTACTGTACCTGTCTCCATTTTTTTCCAGCTGTATCTCCTCGGTGTTCCCATTGGATCCAAAGACAGTCATGAAAATACTGGCATCCGTACCACCGCTTTCAATGTCTCCAGTCACAACCGTGACTTCATAGAGGATCTGGGGAGGATTTGAAATGATCAGATCTCATGCAAACAGCTGTCCTTAACCCACACAAAAGCCTGGGCAAAAGGCTAGACAGGCTCTGAGGGAGACCTGCTTCTTTGTAGGAAATAGTCACAACATGGATTCTTGGGTTTTCTCCATACTAATGCTTTCTGAGGCAAAGTGAGAGAATGAAACTTGCTATGGGACCATCACCTTTGCATAATTTAGGACTTTTGGGGCAGATTTTCTCAGCCTACACACACTCCAAGAGAAAGAGACATTCATTAGGATGAGAAAATGCTTGTGGCATGATGAGGACCTGATAAACATTCAATGAGAATTGAGTGTGCGGGTCTCCAGCACTCGGCTACAGGCTTCTCCTCCCACCCCTTCAGACCTTTGCCCAGCATTATTGAAAAATGCTCATTATTGAAAAAAAAAAGCTCCTAAAACCACATTTCTTTCTTTCCCTTGGCTGCAAAAGTGCTTCCCCCAAGTTCTTGGTGTCCACCTGAGTAACATTTAATCCAACACCATTAACAGGTTAAACACTTTTTATGGCAGAAAAATGCAGCTACCCTATCTCCCAATGGGATGTGTAGCACTGCATCTGGGAACACATCAGATTTCCCAGATCTCACACTTGAAAGGTATGCCAATTTGTAAAAAGCTGCTTGGCATCATTTTCACCTTATTAGCCTAACTTTGTTCTTTCCTCCTGACATGTGAATAATAAGATTCAGAATAAAATATTTCAAAAGCGTGCAAATCCCAGTGACTGTCAGTGGCATTAAGACTTCTGGGCCACTTAGAGGCTTTCGAGCCTGTGCCTATGGTAACAAGACCTCCAGACTTAAGAGGTGGACGAACATAAAAAATTAGCCCCAACAAAACTTTTCAAACAGTAAGCTGTTATGCAGATTTTATTGACCCGAATTGTAGCTGCCAGATAAATCAGCAGTGCAAAGGAATAATGCCATGGTAAAATTACTTTTCATGTTTGTTCAGACCTGAGCAACTTGTCCATCACATATTCATCCACACTTTTAAAATCGTAGTAGGGCAATATATTTGCTATAGGTAGGAGAAATACTCTAAACTATTTTAAATGTAGATTAAAGATTTTTAAGGACTGCAATGGATGTTATTTTCTTCACATTTGGAAAGCCAGATAACTCAGTTTAAAAGTACAGGAGTGAATATCAAGGCAAGAAGAAAATTAAATTGAAATGGGTGCATATGACTGTGTAGGGTCAAGCAAGAGCAAAGCAAACAAACAAACAACAAAAAAGCATGAACTTGTATTTGTCTTCTTTGAACTCTATTTAAAAACAACAACAACAACAACAAAAAAAAAACTAACTCACTTTCTAACTACACTTATTTATGAGGGAACAGTCCCAAGTTCCCTCAACTAGGAGACTGATCAGAAAGTCAAATGTGTACTTCTGATTTCACGATTCAAACATCTCCCCTGGTTTCCTACAAACCCTTCAGTGAGTTTCTGGCTCAACATCACAGAAAAAATGTTAGTTAGATGTGTCTATTTGTGGCATGCTTATGAAAATAAATATTCAGGACTGGGCTTTTAAAGGAAGACTGAAGTCCTCATTAACATCTATCTCAATCTAGAGGCAAGCCATCAGATCACTGATAGGGTTTTCAAACCTTATCCAGGAGGTTAAACAATCAATGTGAAGTTTTTAAGCTGTTAGATTTTAACCTTGGTATTCAGTCTGAAGGAGTTTATTTCCCCACTTACTGAAATCTGTGCTGAGTTGTTGAATCCTCCACAAATGCTAAAAATGTTAGCAAGCTTTTGTGCATGTGTGTAACAAAATATTTCAGGAGAATATATTTAGCTTGGGGATCAAGAGCAGCGTAAAGAAAAATTAATGTCCTTTGAAAGTGCAACCTCACTGCAAACAGAAACAAAACTATAGAGATTTAAAATTGCCATACAGGTATTAAACAGGGTATTATTGTCCCATTCATCTAGACTGGTATTTCTATTATAAATCTTACCTCCAAATTCAGCATAGCTCAGCTTTCCAATTTGTCCTTTGTTGAAATATGGCATAGCACACATTACATCAGATTTCTTATATTTGGATGGAAAGACAATATATTTTTCTACTGTTTGTTCAACTTTAATGTGCTATTCATTTTAAAGATCAAATTTACGAATGTCTCCATGTTTCAAGAGCTTCCTATTATTATTATTTTCTAACTGAATTAAGGTTTCCCAATCCCAGATTAGAAAAACTGATGTGTAGCCACACTATGCAGAGATTAAAATATCTTTCTCTGTAAGTAAAAGACAAACCACAATCATCAACCAAAGGATGACAACTGCTTGCACATGACCTATATCAGCACAGGGCTGTGCAACCACTACAGATGAGCCTAGAGCTTACCTTGAGACCGATGTTAACACAGTCTGCATCCAGGATGTTGAGAATTCGGGAGGTGAGACCATCGCCTTTGTCTCGGGCCAGCCAGCATTTACAGACAAAGTTGTACATGACACCCTTGGTGGGCACGACGATGGTGAGCTCTTCCACCAGCCAGCAGCTCTCAGGGGTAGCACCATCATGCCCCACCTGCAGAGTCACAGGGAAAACACCTGCTGGTTAAATGGAATTTCTTTGGAGGAGAGACGTGAATGCTGGTTTTAACCAGTGATGAGGGGTTAATGGCATTGACTACATACATTTTCATGTAAACCAATTCCACAGTGGAACAGAGCGAGCTGTGAAATAGTCTGTGCCACCCCTGCTCAGCAGGCAAGGCATCAATGTACAAGGTAGCCAATATGGGCAAGGGGGTGCAGGAAATCTGCTGCCATGCATGAGGAAAGGCAGGATGCTGCTATCCCCTAATGTAAGCAAAGGGATCATGAAATAGGCAGGCTGCCCTGACTCACATGAAAACATGTCCATCCTCTGACTACTTTACTTCAGCCCCTCTGACCACCAACCACTGTTGGCCAGTTCCTGGAGGCATCCGCTTCCATCTGTCCAACCCCTTCCACTGCTGTAGCAATGCTTAAAAGTGACTGTCCGAGGCTTCATAGACAAGATGAAAGATGCGTCTAGGCGAACATGCACGTGTATTATTCAAGCCCTTCTTCCCTCGCAAATCCGCGTCAGCATAAGTTGAATGCACGTATCAGGCTGTTTCTCTGTTTCCTATTTCCCCTGCCAGACCTAGTAAGGGCTCAGTGTGAGATGGAGAACTCCGTGTAACAGCTGATGGGCAGACTTCTCCAAAGACCCACACAAGTCCCTGTAAAGGATGCAAGAAATCCATCTCCTATTCAGATTTACAAGGAAGATTATGTATCTTAGCTGCTGTAAGAGACTCTTTCAGTCATGCAGTCATTCCAGTGAAATCTCTGCACATGAGAGGTTGGATAAAAGACCTCCCTACAGATCATTATTTTCAGAGCAAGTGTTATTCATGCCATTACTTGGAAAATGAGGCTCTTAGCTTTCATTTTTAAAAAATTAGGATATTTAGGGTTGCTCAGGAAATAATTTTAAATAACAAGTTCATCTAGGGTGATATATCTGCTATATCTAGGGTAATATATCTGCCATATCCTTTTTTTGCCCCCAAACAAGTGATCTTTTTTATCTGTCTCAGCCATCACTGCTATTAGGAATATTATTACTATACTAATGTCTCTGCAGCTGCAGAAAATTAAAGTTAACCACTAGGGAAATTTCAAGTCTACAATGGATGCATTAATTCTCCGATTCCAGGGGTGTGAGGTGAATGGGAATATCAACACTTACTTTCCTATTCCCCCTCTGCCAGGGTGGCTGCCCTTTTCTACACTGAAAGTTCCTCTGATAGTTTGTTTTTTCTAGACCCATTGCAGGATGGTGTGGACAAAGTGGTGGACAAGGTTCATGGCAATGGCTCTGCAGTGAAGCAGGGATGGAAGAGCTGGAGGTAAAATCGTGATTAATCCATTGAAGTCTGTTCTCCTGAGTTCATTACAGCCACCTCCTAATGCATTGTTCCAACACATGGCCAGGCACCAGATTTTCACAGCAACCTGTAACTCCAATGGTGTCAGTGGTGGGCCAGAAGAAAACGTCCTGCATTCTGGCTGCCTTGGGGAACCTGCACACAAGCAGATTTTCCACAGTCCCCAAGAATAATATTATAAAGTCACTGGGATTCATGAGCTCATTTCTGAATTTAATTTTAAGCCTGGTAAGAACAAATACCTGAATCCACCAATGTAGTTTGGACATGCATGCTGATATCAAGACAAGTTGTTTAGGCTGAGATATCTGAAGAAATTTGAATGCATTTCAGTGGCAGGTAAATCCTTGTTCTGTTTTGAAATTTTTTGTAACTCACACGCAGTGTGCTCTGGAGATTGCTGGGTTCTTCATCAAAAGTAAGGCACATTTTTTGTGCAGAGCAGCTGACACACACGTTGACCACAATAGGGGAAAAATGGGAGATAATCTGAAGGTGGACAGAAGGAAACAATGCCAAAGAAAAGAAAAAGAAGGGGAGTGGGTGGGAGGGTTTCTGTTAATTCTGAAAGGTTCTGAGAGTATTAGAAAGACCTGGTGGTCTTCCAGTATCAGGTCTCCCTATTCAGTGGACAACTGGACTTATACTTAATATACTTAATACTTCTATCTCCTTGGCTTTACTCTGTGCCTGTGACTGAGAAAGGCACTGAACCAGAACTGGTTTGGAAACACACAGAGCAGTGCAGGACTCTTTGAACACACCTGTGTCTCTCTGCAGCAGCTGCAGTCTAGGGACAAAGACACCTTTGTTCGATAAGAGAAAAAAATACTAAAACTGATTTTAAGAAGACAGCATAAACTGCCTGTAACCAATAACTCATATTACTTATTTTCGTGTCAGCACGTCTATTAAAGTACACCAGTAGCAAATATTATATCTGTAGGTTTACAAGACAGGTACAAATGGGCCCCTTTCAACTTACTTCATGCTCCACTGTTTCTGCTTGCACTGTAGGATATTTGCCACAGGAGGATAATGCCAAACTAAAAATGACATCACACTGCAAATGTTACAATCCTGCTAAATCCCAGAGTCTACTGCCTGGATTATACAGAGCGCTCCTGGAACCTTAATCCCCATGCTATGCTGTTTTCACATGGTAACTCATATTCACAACCTCCTGCCTCCTTCCAGAAGCAGCCAAATGCCAAATCTGAGAACGAACTGTTCCTCACTTTTCCCAAGTAGATAACTAGCAATTTTCTGTAGTGGCCCTGAACACTGCAATTTTCTACAAGGAAAATATGGACTGGTTCCATGGCAACCAATGCAGACTGGCATGTGGATATCATCACTGGGGTGTGGATGGACAAGAAGAGACCTTCCAAGCATAGGGCACTGCAGGAAGAAAGGCATAAAACCGGGTGCAGATGGCTCCTTCAGCCATGAGCCTGGGGATTACAAAATAAAAAGGAAAAATGAGCAAGAGATGAGGCAACAGACTGGTGGGATCACTGAGGTTAACAGTGAAAGAGTGCAGAAGAACATCATCCATCTTGAAAGCTACATGTTAATTATTTTTTCTAACTCTGCATTTCATTTGCAACTTTTTCTCTTCTTTCCCATTTGTAATCCTTGCCAAATAATTTCTTTTTCCTTCCTTCCCTCTATTTCCAAGTGTCTGCTCCTATTTTCTCCTATTCTCCGTCCTTTCCTCACCCTAATCACTGTTCCTTTTGCAGCTTTCTTGCCCATTTCCTTCCCCAGCCACCTCTCCCTCCCTCTCTGACACTGAGGGGTTATATGGGCTTTTTTCTCCTGCTCTGTGCCAGGCTAAGCAGGCTGGAAGAGATGCACATGCACACAGTCTGGAAGAGAAGGATTTATGCACTGGCTTCACTTTCAAGTTTGACCCAGAAATGGCTAGATAGAAAGTGCCTCTAATACCCATAATAACCATGCACTTGGAGTGCATTAAGGAAATATCAATGGCTTGATAATAAACTCAAATCTAGTATGGAGATTTCTCAAGTGTCAGAATCCATTGCATGAATGAAAATGAGTGGGAATGCTTCAGTCTATCGGCTGTTACAACTGCAAAGATTTTTTAATTAGTTAGGATTTCTCTATGTATTTCTTTCACTTGTCACTGTCTGAATACACAAGTATGCTCACCAATATATAGGTTTACTGTAACCCAGGGCATGGTGTAAAAATAAAATAAAATAAAAATGAGAAAATAAAATTAAAGAAAATAGGCTCACGAAGTCTTCAGATGCTCTTGTTTTCAGCACTTGGGGGCTGAAACAGGCGTTCAGGAGATGGAACTGCCATATGAAACAAGAATGATGTACACAAACTGTCTGGAAGATTCATGTGAAGTTTAGGCTCAGTGATGGAGAGTCTATGCAAATTCTGTCTCCCTAAGCCATAGCAGAAAAAATGGCTCCTGTTCTGAAATCCATTTGTGCACGTTACTTATGAATGATGATTAATTTTCTTCTCTAAGCCTGGATCCTCCAAGCTGTGAAAACAATTTTCATGTTTAGCTAGAAAATTATACAAGATGTGTTCTTCACTGCAGGCAATTTATGAAACCCAACTGGAAGTACTATAAGAATCAGCTAGGAAAAAAGACTGACAGAAGACTGCATCCTGGGAACCTTCACTGCATCTGTCAATAACAGGGCTTGGCTAAGAAAAAACAGTGCCAGAGATAGGACAGAACTGCAACATGTTACAACTTCCTTATATTTCGGGTTTATCTTCTGCCTCCCAAGGATGTCAGTTTTGCCAGACATAAAGAGTACTTCTTTCAGGTTTGGGTGCATATGAAATCTCATTAGCACATCCTCATTTACATTCATTTCAGACCCAAGTGTCTTTCTGTCACCAACTATGACAGGAACATGTAGTTTCCTTGGCTGTGCGTTTCATATGCCCCCCATGCTCACACTGCATTCACAAAGTACCTCCACTTTTTTGATCTCCCCAACGTCCAGGCCCCAAACAGAGAATTTCTCTACGGAGCCATCTGCAAACTCATCTTTTCCTTCTGGGAGATCCAGCCACAGCCTCTCCGTCTTCACTTTCTGGCCCATGATGATGATGTACACTCGGCTGTCGGTGCTGGAGTCGTACTCCGTGCCCGTCGTGACAGTGATGTGATATGGGATCACTGTAACAGACAGGTTTAATCATCAGAAAAGCACCACATATACACATGTATGCAAGACTTCAGAAAACCAGGGACTAATCCTATCAGAGAAAGCAGTTTTGCATGCTAAATAGCTTCATGTCCCATTGAATTCATTAGGAGAAGGGATAACACCATGCTGCACTGAGCTACAAATGAGTATGGAAAACCACTTTCACATGCACATTTCAGACTGAGTTCTGCAGGGGTTAAATTCCCCTGACAGCCCTGCTGGCTGCAAGGAGTTTATACAGGTATAATGCTGTCCAATTTCCTCCCTAATAGGCGACAGAACAGCAGAGGGCTTGAATTTTTATTTACACTGTGAGACCCTCCTGAAGATAAGAGGCTGAGGACATAAATCTTAAGTAGGCTGTTAGACGAAAACGATCTCACACTCACCATTCAATAAAGGCAACTAAGTCTACGCTGACTCCAAGGTAAACCATCACTGCCTGAATATCCCAGCACAGCTGCAACTGTTCTCTTTTGTGCTTTGCCCCAGGATGGCTGTGATCTATGGGGCAGCTCAGGGTTTCAGCCTCCCTTTGCAAATCCAGACTCTTTGTACTAAAGGCAGGCCAGTCGATAATTTTATGCATTACAAAATAATATTGATTGGAGGAAAAACCTTCAGGCCAAGGTTTAGGACTTCGTTTAGTTTTTCTCTGTGTGTGTGTATGTGCTTGTGTGTGTACGTGGTTTTCAGAAATTTCAGTTCAGCTGTTAAAAGGGAGGAAGTGCCAGACTGCTTTTCAAGTGCTTTCCAAAAGCTCATTTGGGTAGGCCGAGCGGGTGGTGCAGAATTAGAAGCTGAATACTCGTCTGATTTCTCAGAACATTTCTGCAAGGCTATCCAAGCTATTCTGAAAAGACTCCGAAATCTGAAACTTGCATTGCCACAGACTCAAAACTCAGCCCAGCTTCATCATCACTTTTCATTTTTCATGAGAGTTCATAAACCTTGACTAAAGCTTGGTTGGCTTTCAAATTACCATGATTTAAATCTAATTTTGCTTTATGATAACTAACAGTATTTTGAAGTGGAGATTAGAAACTTAATGAAAGCTCAGAATATTTGAACAATATCAGGGAAGTCATGAACTCATGCACACCAAATCTGCCCACCCTTCTGGACTGAGCAGAACCCAAAAAGGTTCATTCAGCCCCAGCCTGAGGCATCTGTGTACCAGCACAAAATGAACTGATGATTAGGCAAGACTTATTTTCTTCTTTATGGTATCATTTACATTTCAGTATGCACATCAGCATAATAATATGTGATGCCTTCTTCACAAAGTAACCATTGGAGCATCTGGTGTTAACAAGAGGAAAGGTTTAGCTGTAGGCAAGAGATTTTATAAGAATATTAAGGGTCCTGTTTAGAACAGCTCTAAAACAATATTTCTTTTATACAGTTTTTATCCTATCCTGTGACATACAAAGTTCACAGAACTATCAACTTTTCCAGCTGATGTTGAATCCTGGGACCAAAGTACTAGAAGCACCTATGTTGAAAATGTGAAGGCTATAAGAAATTATCATGCCCCACTTTAAATAATGGGCACAAATTATAGAGCAACCAGGCAGCAGGAAACATCTTTTGCTTTTTTTTCCTTTAAAGCAATGAAAGCAATCCTTTAATGTGTTTATATCCCTTCTCCATCGTCTTCTTCTTCCTCTGGGACTCTACAGCCCTACTTCTTAAATACCAGGAAAATGCAAAACCTGGAGTACATGGCCACACCTGAAGACAAGCCTGGGGCCAACCACAGATTCTCCAGCCCTTTTCCATGTGATCCCTGTGCCCTTAAGTCCCTGCACAGATTTTAGGTTGTTCAGGGGCACATGTCCTCCTTGC
Organism: Aythya ferina; assembly: GCF_964211825.1. Classification (NCBI taxonomy): domain Eukaryota; kingdom Metazoa; phylum Chordata; class Aves; order Anseriformes; family Anatidae; genus Aythya; species Aythya ferina. Next base: position 3,259,733 of record NC_140299.1, on the reverse strand, counting down.
AGGGCACTAGGTTTCATGAGGGCTGTGGAGCAGGGTTCTTAGTCCAGACCTGAGAAGATTACTAGTCAACAGGGCTTGTCTCTATACTCCATCCTGACATCAACCCTTACCCTCAGAAGTATTCACTCATCTTGACCATGGGAGAGTCAGAACCAGGCTGCTCAAACCATCACTCCCTTTCCCAGGCAGCTCCCAATACCACTTCCCTAATCGACTAATTAACAGCTGGGTCTTTATACTGCTCAGGAGGTGCCTGTCTAGCTCACACAGCCCATCTTATCTGACATTCCTTCGAAATGCATTTCCTTAATGAGGCCATGTCACTGCGACAGGGATAGAGGTGGTGACAAGCTCCAGGACTCAAGGAAGAAGGACCACCCTGGCACAATGGGGAGGATGGGAACTATCTCAGCGCTGCTGGAGACAGGTTCTCATGGGAGTAATGCTGAAGCTTTACCCATTATTTGAGAAATGACAAGGAATGCCAACATGGCAGATGTTACCCATTGTCTCACCACAGAAGTAATATCAGAAAGAACATGGGAATCACTTATTTTTCGTTTGAGCACAATATGGGATTACAAAAAAAGCGTTGCCCCAAGACACAGTTACAGCCTGCGTTAAACAATGCACAGCAATATGTCGGCTTCACAGCTTAAAGCCTGGAGACATGCAACTCAGATAGCACATCACAGCAGCAGCTACGGGGCATCAGCTGAGCTGCAGTAACCAGCTCCCTTGGTCCATGTAAGTGAAGCCTACCTTAAACTCCTAAATTAAATTACATCATTTTGTACTTGGCTCACCATAGAAGTTTAAGGCAAGGCTAATTATTTTCTGTTCAACATGGACTAAGTAAACATATACAGACAGTAACAGCAACTCATCTGATACTCAGTTCCCTGTTAAAACACGTCTGAAATCTTGATTTAAGCTAAAAGACCTGCTGGAGGATAATAAAACACTATAAGTATAATTTAAATGGTAAATCAGCATACAGGAACTTAGAAGTAATCAAAAGGTATACAAACACAGAGAAAAAGACCTGTATCATACTGAGATTATAAAGGAAAATCAACGGACTGGGAAGTTTTCCACAAAGGCCAACTTCAGCTGACCAACACTGGTCTTCTGGTTTTCCTTCAGAGCCAGGGCAGAAGCAAAACCTGTGCAATTTTTTAAACTGCAATCCAGAAACAGACTTTTGTATTCAGCTTTATTTGTCTTAAGAACCAGAGCCTAACAATGCAACTTTACACCAGGTCAATCAACTGCTTCCATCAGCTATTTCAGCAGAAACCTCAGCCCAGGTTGCCTGGACTTCTTGGAGCAACAGCACTTTCAGACTCTCCTCTGCCACACAGTTATAAGAACCCTCATTCTAACAACAAGGTCCCAGACAAAGCTGGTTTTCTGAGAGCAGAGAGACTTTTCTGTGCTCTTGCTCAGCTCTCTGTATCCCACTCTCCTCTCTACCTGACAGCAGCTGTAACGCAGCTATGTGTTGCAAGAAGAAAAACTGCGGAGATACAAAGCTAATCACACTCAAATTCATACTAAACAAACACCTTGGTGATGAGGCACTACCAGTTTGATCCTGAAATGGGAAGGTGGCTGAAGCATGGTAAATAGGGTCTCAAGATATTTAAAGCCTTCTTTGTTAATTCATGTCTAATATGCTGCATGAAACAACATCTTGAGTAAGTCAAAGAAGAGATAAAGGAGGAAAAAACATCTGATATCAGCAATGAGAGCTATATTAAGGAATCACATAGAAAAGTACCTCTTATAGTCCAAGAGAGGATCTTTTGGTGATAATGGCTGACTTTTCTATGGTCCCTCCCTTTAGATACTTTAAAGGATACTTCAGACAAAATTATACAATACTTGCATAAGCTGTATTCCCTTCACTGTATCAGTCCCCTTTATTCAGAGTGCACCACCACCCTTTCTTCTCCCCAGCTCTGAAGTGATGTATGCAGTGGTCATTGGTGGAAGGGGAGGGAGTATGAGTCTTCAGGTCTATGGGTTTTTATTTTTATTTTTTATTTATGTTTAGTTCTGAAGAGTCCTTGTGACACTTCAGCCATTCCCAAAGTGGCCACACCATAAGGTGAAGGGAAGCAATTTGCTGTTCTGCCTCTCCTTGCTCTTCACCAGGACAAACACATCTCCTCGAGGAGGGAAAGCCAAGAGCACACGCATGCATGCAACCAGACACGTTGCTCACTTACATAATCCTTCTTCTGCTGCCTTGACCAAACGGGATTTTCTCTTTTCCTTCATGTCTGCGTTGCTATCCTGACTTGACAGGCTGAGAGACGAACCACTCAGGCTGTTCCGTTCACCATCATAGCTCTAATTAGAAAGGCATGTTAGGCAGGGTAATGAGGTTCAGTGCTCACCATGTTGTCAGCTGTTCCTATGTACCTCAGAGAACAACTTGATGAGAAATGCCTCTAGTTCCCCAGGTAGCTTTTGGCTCAGTGTAGCTCAAATACATACAGCTTGTAATATACTTCAGGTCATTTATTTACCTTATTGTAGTAACTTTGACAGGCTGTTTTGGATGTGTGTTATAATAAAATAAAATATAATGGACCTAATAGACTTTAATGGTATGTTTGACTTTTCTTCTACCTGTGTGAGCAATAACAACAGAAAATTCAGACAGATGGAACAGTGCCAGATTTGCTTATCAGGTGTCAGACTAAATTTCCTAGCACAGGTTAAAGAGTGTAAGAGGGAGACTACTCCAAAACTGGATGATGCAAAACATCTATTGTATTAGAAAGTTATTGCAGACGTGTTCACTGTCACTGTACAATAAACGTGGTGATTTTACCACACAGTCACATAACTAAAAAAAAAGTGATTATTTTTTCCTCACTATGAATTAATATCAGCAATGGGGTAAGCCTGACCACAAAAATTCATAGCATTGTCTGCTGCAGTTTTATGAGAGGGCATATGGCAATACTCATCCATGGTGTAACTCTTCTTACATCCATTCCAGATGAGACTGGCACAATTTCATTGATGATAATTTTAGTGGTAACTTTCAATTAAAATGTCACTGTGTTTTGCTAAGTGGACTCCTTAAATACTATACACTTATAATCAGCTGCTTTATTATGCATCACTGTATAGAAGGAAGAGAGGTCTATTAATCTTGTTTGCTAATTTTAATTAGTGCATGTACCTTGAATTTCAATTAGTTATATTAGCCTGATAAAACAATATAGAATGTGCAACTAGAAAGGGCATTTCACTAAAAAGCATTTGGTGCTCTGAAAGGTAGCAGCAGAACTAGTCTTTTGATGTTCAGCATCAGTGGAAAAAGAAGATGAAAAGTTAAAGTCCATACAGTCCAGTAAGAGTGAAGCTGAAGGACCCAGTATTTTGGCTTGAGGACTTAGAATGGTGGGACCTGTAACTAACCTACTTTGTGGGCACAGCAAGGAGAGCAGCAGGGAAATACACTCTGCTGTGCACTAGAAAGGCATTTTGACCCTCAGCTGAAGAGTTTCATTTACAGTCCTTGATTTTTCTATTCATATTTCAAATTACAGTACTAGCGATACTGAGCTGAGAGTGGCCACACTTTCAGTTCTTGTCTGAATGTCACAAATTCAATTTGGATAAGCTAAAAACCATAAGTCCCTAACAAGCCATCATGGACTTCAACCAAATATTCAACTGTTTTATTTTTATTAGTAGCAATTAGGCTGGGATTGCAGCTTTGAGCTGTAACTGTACCTGTTCATAAAGAGTACGCTCTATCTTTTTGTCCTCTTTCTTTTTGGAGAGCCAGCGTTCGCACAGGAACACGAACGATTCCTCTGTGGTCTCGTCCAGGATCTCTACTTTTTCCAGGAACCAGTCAGGACTGAACATGCTATTGTCGTGACGAATCTTGATCTTGTACAAAATGCCGAGGTCCACAGCCTGTATTGTAAATGTGTCCTCCTACAGGGTGTTCAACAGCAGTTGCTTCTGTTAATGAGCTCTGCACAGATCATCTACCAGACAAAAGCAAACGGAGTCTATGCTGCACAACATGTGTTTAAATTCTGTCTCACCTGATGGCATTTGATTAAAAGCTTTACAATGGTATGTAGAGGCATCTCTGTGCATTAAAACTGTTCTGCAGGGGAGCATTTTGAAGCACTCTTCTGCTATGAGGGCAACTGCACAAAATGTTACTTCCACAGTGAATTAGAATATCCTGGAATTTTACCTCTTGATTTTTAAGTCTAAGTAAGACTTCCCTTTCTAATCCAGTTAGATTTATATGGACTGTCCAGATAAGACAATCTTTGCCATCATTTTATCTGAGTATCATCATATGAGGCTGTGAATATGATTCATGGACTTTCTGACTGCAGAAAACCACTTTTGGAGTTATTTTGCCAAGGACAGGCACAGTTTAAGATCCATTAATTTATTATGCTCTAAAGTAAATTATAATATACAGCATGTATGTGCAAACCAGTTGCAGATAGGGTAGAGGAATGAGAGACCTCAGGTTTTGTGTGGTTTCAAACCTGCAACTAAAAATTCAAGACAGTCTGTGTAGACAAAGCTCAAAATTGGTCTCTACCAGCAACTTCACAGAAACACCTACCTATTTGCTGCAGTGCCTGCCAGTTGTAATACATAGCTGACAATCCACACAAAGCATTTTAAGAGGTAATGAAGATGGTAAATGGAATCAATCAATTCATCCCTCATAGGAAATCTCAGCCTATAAAGACAGTCATGCAGTTGGTAGGTTAAAGGCTGCAAAACATCAAGTGTTATTAACCCGTTGCAATCATACCTGTCCTCTTTCAAACTTGTTGAAGCTTGTTTCAGATTTGCTGAGTTTCCTCTCTCCAGTGTCCCCCAGATCTCCATAGATATTCAGGAAAACATTAGCATCTGTCCCAGCACCGTAGATATCTCCAGTGAACACGCTGATTTTGTATGTGTGAACTGCAGTAGGAAGTGGAGATGTGATTTCTGGCCAGGTGAGTTCTCAACGTCTATCTTAGATACTGAATTTGCCTAAGAAGGTGGTCCCCAGACTTTCTGCTAATTACTCAGTTCCTGGGGAGTTAAAATCCCATATGCTTTATCCTTCTGTGCTTCTGATAATGATCCCAAGGTTGGGGAAGCACTCGACTGAAATTTGCTGACTTTCCTTTTCTCCATCTAATCAATGCCTGCATATTGCTTTGATCACACAGTATGTAGTTAAAAATGCAAAGAATCATTATGGTTATTACTGGATGCGAAGTCAATAGGAGGTGAGGAAACTCAACACCTTTTTGTACTGAGGCCCAAGGGACCTACATCTGAGAAGAAGTGGTTCAGTGTTGTGCATCCTTAATACTCCATCTTCCATAAACAAACTCCAGGGATTCAGATGTGCAATTATTACTAGAGTTAATGGCATGTATCTCTATAAATTCCCCAAACAGAAAGAGAACATGTTTCTGGGTACTTTTTTTTTCAGACAATATTTAATTAAGGAAGTGTTGAGATGTGTTGTTTAAGTATCCTTTCTCTTTTTCTTGCTCAATGATGATCCAATAAAGCCCCATCAAATCTTTAATAATGTGCTTTAATAAACCTGTTAAATACTCCTTTTTCTATTTTGCTACTCTTTTCCTAATTACATAGGGAAAACAAATCAAGAACATCTTCTCAAGGAAAACAATTAGGAACTGTGCAAGTCTCTGATTACCCTGGTGACATGCAAGCCCTAGAGAATGCCTCCTTGCAAATCCAATGGCAATACAGATGAGGAAGAGGGACAAAGTCTTAGTCATGGAGATTTGCTACATATGTTGTTAATATTCTTCTTTGTACCTTAACAACATCATAGAAAATATAAATCATGTTTTTTCCTTCTTTCCCAATAAAACAGAGATTATTCTTCTTAGTACATGAAATATTTCCATTTATTTCTCTAAAAAAAGTATCAAAATCTTCACATGAGAGCATTTATAGGTTAGATACAATGCCAGACTTTCTGGTTTGCCTCTCCATATTATGTTTATACACAGCTGCAGCTTTGTGTTTGAGTGACAACTGCCACATTAGTAATGAAGGAAGGAACGCATACAGTCTAATTAGTCACTTCATCTCTCTTTGTTTTTTGCTTGTCATTTCCGGACACCTTCAGGACTGAAATGCAGACTTAACCCTAAATCTCAGCCAAAAGAAATATTCAGTTATTCAAATACCTATCCCATAGTTTGTAGAACTTGTTTTAAGGATTTGGGTTTAGCAAGAAAAAATGGGCCACCCAGATTAGTTAACACATGATAGTGACCACAAGGCAAAATGACATGGGTTAGTAGGTTAAAGTATGTCATGAAGATATCTAGCAGTCATGGTGCTTACTAACTGATAATACAACTGTCTTTTCCTCCATCAGAAAAAATAATAATATAGTTAAATAAATAAATAAAATATCACATAAGCTACCAAGTAGTTCCTAACAGATGGAAAGAGTACACCTTTCTCTTCTAAAGGAACAGCGCAAAGGCTGCACTCCATACAAAGTGCCTCTACAGACACCACACAAAGCACCTCTATACTTCCTTGACAGTAGAAAACGCTTAGCATTCATATATATTCCACCCTGACAATGGTGTACTGTAAATGCAAATCAGGCTGAGAGAAAAGAAACAGAGGAATGATTTCCTCTGTTGAATCATCTTGTTACCAGATGCAAGAACCAAGAATGAAGATGGCAGCTGCATTCAATTTGCTCTGCTCAGGATACAGGAAGGTTCACAACTTCTTCCAAGGGCAGAGGAGCTCAATGAGGGAAAAGGAGGTCCTAGCGAAAGAAAGAGTTAGGAACAGCCAGGCATACAGGGAAGCAAAGAGTTGAGGATGAAATATCAGTTGTTTCAGGTACTTGTACCATGAGGGTCAAACACGGAATCTGAACACTTTATAAGATTGAACAGTAAATAGAGCTGGTAAATAAATTATTCTGCTCCCCAGAAACATTTGAATGAGGTGAGGGTGGCTGCCTAGAGCCAAATTTTTAGAGGGTATTTGTATGTACAGAATCACAGAATCACAGAATTTCTAGGTTGGAAGAGACCTCAAGATCATCGAGTCCAACCTCTGACCTAACACTAACAGTCCCCACTAAACCATATCCCTAAGCTCTACATCTAAACGTCTTTTGAAGACTTCCAGGGATGGTGACTCCACCACTTCCCTGGGCAGCCTGTTCCAATGCCACCACTTCCCTGGGCAGCCTGTTCCAATGAAAATGTACCTGGAGAGCATTGTAAAAATAGCTTTGGGAGGAAAGAGGAGCATGAATCAGACTGACAGGGTAGGATAAGAATGGGTGGAGTGCACAAGACAGGTGAATTTGGGCAAGCATGTAAAGATGTTTGCAGAGTCTAGAAGACAAGGTCAAGATATTGCGAATTTGCTGTACATCAAAAGAGATGTGCTAACTATGCCTGTGTGGAAGGGTGGCTGCAATGGGCTTTTAAATACCCTACAGGAAAACAATACAGTTATTACATGGGAGTGCTTCAGGTGTAAAGTGCTTCAGACCACGGGATGGGAAGAGAAAGAATAGTGAACAGGCAGTATCAACAGTACATTTGCTTGAACTACACATCCAAACACTTCCCCCCTCCCCCCCCCAAAACAAAACAAAACAAAACAAAACAAACAAACAAACAAAAACAGATAAATAACAGATAAATACACCTCTTTCTACTCCTACCATAGTATTACCTTCTAATGGGTCTTCAACCTCTTCCTCTATCTGTTTGAGTGTCCCGTCCTTCATGAGCTTTTCAGTAAAGATATCAGATGGTACCAGTTCTCTGACAATCTCACCATCATCTTCAGACTTTGCAAGCCATCTTTCACATGGAAATGTGACAGTTTCTGAGCCCTTAAGTAGACAGGACAGAGAAGCTTCTCAAAACAAAGCGAACACGAGCTAGCATTCCTCCTTTGAAAACACTACCCTGACATGCAAGCAAGGATTTTCAATTCATGTATGCATGCCTGTGTAAGTATACACAGACCTGAAAGAGTAGGCATGGCAGCAAACAACCCACACAGGTATGGTTGTTGAGACAAAGCAGAACAGAGTGCATCTTTACATGACAAAATATTTCAGTCATTCAGACTCCAGGAAGAAGATATCTGAGGACGCTGAGAAGAAGCTCTGAACATGTAGCAGAGACCAGTATTCCCAAAGGCTGTGTGAGACTGGCTACACGACCCAGTAGATCATTGTCCTCTACGATAACCTGTGGGTTCCAGTTTTTGATCTTGCACATTCCTAATCAGGACTGCACCATTTCCACTGAAGCTATGTTTTATTGAGACTCTGCAGTCCCTCTTCTATCCTTACTCAGGCAGCATTCTCTTTGAAGTCAGTATTTTTTTATTTTTATTTATTTATTTATTTTTCTGAGTCAATACTTCAAGATTTTGCCATGCAATTTTCTGACTCAAGCTGGTTTCCAGGCAATTCCCATACGTGCATTAAGAGGACAAAAATACCGAATTTTTGATCCTTTGTTTTGACTCACTTTGGTGGAAACAAATATGATTCCTATCATCAAAGAAACAAAAACAATAGAACATGTGTTTTCCACTTAGTAAACAAAATCAGTCCCAGGCTACTCATTAGGAACAGACTCCTGTAAGGCCTCCAAGATGGTTGGTAAGAGGCAGGAGATGTTCTGTGTGCTGGGCACCCCAGGCTATGTCTCCGTAAAGGAATGGGCATGAGCCATCACGCAAATTGCACAGACCACAAGTCTGAACTGAAAAAAATGTTCAGCTCACAGCAACAAAATAGAAAAAACGGCCCTTTCCTTACTGACCACTTCAGCATTTCTATTCTTTAGTAGCACAGGGGCTTTCTGCTGTGTCCAGTAGCTTATCTGTCACTGAGCTGTTACTTATAGAGTACTGTCCCCCTTAATTATTCCCACGGTTATTTATCAAGTTAACATAGGGCCACTTCTTCATTATTTATTTTTTATTATTTATTATTTATTTTTTATTATTTATTATGTATTTATTTTTTTTGCTATTTAAAACTACTAAAAAGTTATATAATTTTATATAATATTTTTGTTATTTATTTTTTATATATATGTAACATAGTTATATACTAAAAAAGAAAGCTCTGTCTGTTACAATATCGAGCATCGTTATTGCTGGATAATATCACAACAGTCTTGAGCAGCTGGCTCCTGCCCTCCCAGACATGCTCACTGGGGAGGAATGGGCTGTGCACCTCAGATCAGTCCCCGCTAACCTGGTATGACCAGGTCATCATGCAGATCCCTGAAAAGATGAGGAGCAGGTGAGAAGCAGGAGCTGAACACCCCCAAGGGGCTTGTGTGATACAGCCGTTAAGTGTCCTGCTGGAGCCTGCTGCAGAACTATCCTTTGAACCCAGATAGCCCAAATCTGTCAATACAAAACAATTTATCCTCCTTTCTGCTGCTCCATGTGATGCTGGTAGTTAACCCCAGACTTGAAATCCTTAAGCCCATAAGGTATTTTGGAGCATGACTTTTTACACAGTGTCAAACAGTTTGACACACAGTACGTTAGATGATTTCAAATATTTTACTCTGAAGTGATTTTTGTGCTGTATAAACAAAATACAGTGCTTAACATCTGGCCACACCGCTACTTCTGCATCTTTATTTCTGCACTGTCTCTCTGACCACATAACCCATGTTACCTCGCTGTACGCCAAGCCAACAAACAGCAATTGCAGTCCTTATCTCCCCACTTACATTTTGGGAAGAGAGGCCTTTCCAGAGCAATGTTTCAGTGATGAAACTCTCTCCTCCCAGTAGAGATCCCACTTCAGTCACTTCTCTTGCTGAAGCTTTTAACTGCTCCTTAAAGCTGATAATGTTGTTCATCCATGCCATTGATACGATCCCTGTTTATTTGGTAATAGGACATCTAGGGACTTGAGTGCCTGCACAGTTGTGCATAATGTGCAGTTACTGCAAGAGTTAATTGTGTCATTATTGTTAATCACCATGACATTGCCGCGGTTTTTATTGGAGCTTCCTTGTTAGTGATTGCATTAATATTTAAGTGACGTTAAGTGCACAGTTTTATGTTAGCCACAGTAAAATCCTCTTGCAGCTCCAAACAGAATTTGTTTCATTAGAGTTTGAGCCTGGCCCTAAGCTAGAGGCAGGGTGTGACAGTGTGTTAACAGTCAGTTCTTTGCCCTTCTCCAAGTTGTAACAAATGAAAATAATTATCAGATATAATTGGCATGCCAAGACAGAGCTTTATTGGCATGCGACAATTCTAGTTTCTTACCCAAGTGCTTTCAATTTAATCTGAAAAGTTACTGACCTCATTTTTCTTTTGCAGCATTACAGATACATCCAGACACATCTTAGCAGTCTAATCAGGTAGCACAGCTTTTAGAAGTGTTGGCAGCATATTGCTATCCTGTGGCAGGTCATAATATCCTGCGGCTGATCAGCGGCATCATGCAGTGCTCTGCTTTCTTCTTTTTTTCCCATGCCATAATCAAAAGATCAGCGGAATTGTAAATCTCTCCATTTTTAAGGTGTTAGTCGCTTTCCTCCCTTCCTCCACCTCCCCAGGTTTCTTGCTGTCTGTCCTTCAAAACCTCTGTAATGACTGCACAGCCGTGGAGCCCTGAGCACCTTTCTGGGGTGATGGCAGAGCACTTCACACTGAACTGTCAGAGTTTCCCAAAGTGTTTGGTCAACCACAGGTATAGAAAGAGGGAGCCCAGGAATCTCTTTTCACTTGGTTTCCATGCCTTTGCAGAGCACACTCTTTGTTTTTCCTAGTCCCTGACCAAGAACACATCATCGTCTTGCTCAACAATGTAATCCAGCTGTACAAGATTAGGGTTAGTCAATACACAGGGAGAGGACCTGACAACAGCAGACTGGCAAAAAATATGATCAGGAGCAAGCAATGAGTACTGGTTTGTGTGGAAACTTGTATAACAAGTATAAACAAGCTTGAGTGTAATGAGAAGGTTCAAGGCAGTTGTTTTAGTCGCTCAGTGAGGCAAAGAGTAAAGTCTACCCCTGAAATTATGAAGGAGGAAACAAGATGAACAGTAAGTTCACCACATCTGAGCACACCAATGCTAGATATCAGAAGCTGCTTGAGGAAGGGGCAGACCTAAGCAATGGGATAGAGATGAAAGCTTAAATCCACTCAATGAGGGGAGGAAGGACAAGGCAGAGGACAGAGCCCAGGTGCTCCCAAATACAGCCACTGCCCAGAATTCTGAACTGGCCCTGAAAGAGGTGATTTTCTTCTGAATCTTCTGATTTTCTTCCTGGCAGCCACACTCATTCCTGTTCCTACAGCCAGCACCCAAGGCAGGGCCAAGGAACAGCTTCTTGTGTGGAGAGGTTCAAGACCTCCAATTTGGCTGCACTCTGTTAAACCTGTTGGCACGTGCAACCATAAGTCCTGTGGCCTAACTCAATGATTCTTACAAATGATTATGGGACTTACACTGCTGGGCCTTTTGGTTGCCCTCATTGTAATATTCCCTGCATTTACTCTGCCAGAATTAGGGGACTGATTAAAAATTTATTGTCCATGTTTAGCATCAATACTATTTATTTTTAAATGATGAATCTAATTTCTTCACTGTGATTGGTCAAAACAAATCTATTCATGAAAATATGTAGCTTTGGTCTCTCATATTACTCAAATCCACCATTATTTGAGCCCTGAAGAAGATATATGACCCTTGCACACAGATATCTGATCAAGTCTTTGGCAGTCTGCGATGCCTAGCCACAAAGGTGGAGTTGTCCACAAGGACAACTGTTCAGGCCCATAGTTCCTTGGCTGAACTTGCACAGCAGTAGGTACAAACTCAGGAATCTCCCCTCTCAGCCCAGCAAGACAGCCAGCACAATGTTGCTTCCAAATCCAGCAGGCAGATCGCTCCTTCAAACCAAGGACAGTAGCAAAAACAGTAGCAAAAACCCCCAAGGGTTAAGGAAAAATATCACTGCTATCCTCCCATCCATTGCCAGGAGAAAATACCTTTCATTCTATTAAAAAGTTACAATGACAACAGCACTTTTGAAAAAAAGCAATGATTGCACAATTGTATAATCAACTTTTTAAGAATAAAACATGATAATAAATGGTTGTTGTCCCCAGATCCCCAAGCTTGAAGAAGTTCATTAATGTACGTTGTAGTTTAGGGAGTATTTTTCACTGTTAATCACACTTTGTGTACTGAAAATCCTCTTTGTAAAATGGAAGCAGCTGCCAATGGAAGTGTATTCCAGAGCAACATGATTCACAGCCTACCTTCCCATTTGGTAACAGTCTTCGAATTGCCACACGATCCAAATGCCATCCAGAGTTCAACCCTCCACCGTTGTGTCCTATGCGAATCTTTTCAATAATGTCACCAACATCCTCCAGCTAATAAAATAAAATAAAAGAAAATGAAAGAAAAATATGGCATGAACAACAGGTGAATTTTGAGACACTACTAATAAATCCTATTTCCTATTTCCAGTCTGTATGAAGTCCCTTGGGAGCAAATACTAGTGCTGATGCTAAATATGCCCTAACTTGTATTTTAATTAAAGCTGAGCATCTATCCCCAAAACAGAGAGAATTTTGCACTACGTAACTTACCCTCTGTATCAGATAGCTTTGGTTGCACAGCAGCAATCCTGCATCCCAAGCTTTTTGTATTAGTGGGAATGAAGGTAGTTTGGGGGAATTGCAGTGCTGCTGCATCTAGAATTGTTCTTTCTATATCCCTTTACCTTTGAAAAAAGCTTATGTGATTAGATGGTTGTGCACTGTTATAACACTGGGAAAATAGCCTTGAGATCAAAGCACAATATTAACAACCTGGCATTTTATATTCCCTCCCTTGTTCTGCCACAAAACCCAAGTGCCATTCTGAGCAAGTCAACAGAATCGCTACCTTATGAAATGGCTACTATGTTTTTATGCCTCACCTTATTACTGGAGTAATTTGTCACTAGTATATTATATTTAAGACACTTTCCTTCCAAAGGCCTGAACAGGAAAATATATGTCTGCTGCTAAGCAATACCTTTTGGTGATTCCAGTGCACACTTTTGCATAGTTGGCCTTTGAAAAACCAATGCTGACTGCAAGCTTCCTTTGCACATAGGAGAAGGACATCCAGCTTTCCAAAGGGACTTGGAAAATTTTGTTCCTGGAGACATTACAAAACTGAACTTCTCAGCTTACACCACTGGAGACCACTCCCTTGTCTTCCCAACTAACAAAATTGTACCACACTAAAGTAAAGACATCATCATTTTTAGGACACTCCTCAGCACAGTAAGATTTCAGACAGCATAAGCATCAATTGCAAAATAATTAAATACTTATAATTCATTTCTAAACCTCACGCATGCACTCAGGTATACACTTGGGGGAAATTACATTCTTCCTCCTCCCTCCTGCCCAACTACTCATCTTTCAATGAAGCTTTCAATCAATACATCGCAATGAAGTGATGCATGACAGGAAAGGTTCATGTTAAATAAGAAAGGTTCCTTACTCTGCTGTAGGCATCTCCAGCAAAGCATCACTTTGGAATGTAGCTGAGGCAAGTTTAATATTTTTGTGCCTCTTTTGCCAAATACAAAATGGCAGAGGCAGTAAAAACACTAAAACAAATGGGCAAAATTCAGTTTGTGTTTCCTGAGATCCCCAAATTGTTTACAAGTTCTATTGAACTCCAAATTATGGATCTATACAAGCAAGTGAAAGAAGAATATATTTTGTCTCATCCTTCCCCTCTGCTGCAGCAAGAGGAACTGGTGAAGAGACAATGAAGTTCGGGGACAGGTTAATATAATGTTATAAATCTGAAGAACAAACTGCATTTTCACTTGCTTCATATAAGAAAACTACTGATGTTTCACATTCTGCCAAGCCTGAAATAAATCCTACGGAAAAAAGAAATAACAATAACACTCAGTTTAAGATTTATACCTATGTATTAATGCAACCTCTGCTTTAAAAAACTCCGTGGAAGCTCTGCCAAAATAAGTCATATTATTTGTTTTTAAGGAATCACGTTGGAGGTGTATTTTACAAAATTCATGCCATACAACAACACTGTGGGCTCAAATCATTTTGACTTGTTAAAAAGCTTGTTTTAAGATTTGCCTTCAATTATTTTGCAGAAAAACAAACAAACAAACAAACAAAAACCAAAACAAAACAAATTCAAAGCACAGAGAAGTTTGTAAGGCCCTCTACAACGTCAGTGTCATTTTTGCACCCAAGGAATGAAGGTGAGTGTATTAAGTAGTACCAAAAGAGCAGGCCAGGGCTGAAGTTCCTGTATTTTTGCCTCTGATAACTTCTCAGACATACGAATATATTATGAATAGGAATTGCTGAGTACTGTAGATGTAAATGAGAGTCATACACATGCAGTGGTTTACTATCTGTATACATGTGCAAATACTTCAGTAAACACTTGATAAGATCTTTCAAAAAGTTAGTCCATGTATTCAGAAAATCCTGGGGCCTGCAGCAAAGTTGCAATCTCTCTGTTGTAGGACACAGAGCAGGAAAGCATGATGCTGTGATGCTCAGCATGCTACTGAGTTAGAACAAAAAACAGACTATCCACCCCAAATGGAGCACTTTGCAAGCAGTGAGCACTATGGACTAGACACTTCAGCATGATCTGCTGAAACAGGAGTGTGAAACAATGTATAGCGTTCTTAAATACTAGGCCACCTAGTTTCAGAGATACTTCAAAGATTTGGTTCACTTCAAAATCTTGCAAACTGTGAGGGAAAGGAAAACTACAAGCAAATAAGGGTGGTAGAGAAAGGGACACATGATAGACTCAGCACACACTTAGGCTGGTGCCAGGAACGGTCTAGGGAATGGAAAATGTAAAAACTCCTATGCACTGACCTTCCAAAAAAAGTTGCCTTTCCATGTCTCAAAATGACATGGAAAGGCAACTCTCTATGTCTGTGCATGGGTACATCTCACCTCCATGATAAAACTGAATTAGCCCTTACAAGGTTTAACATGGCTTTAGGCCACAGGGACACTCAAAGTTGATAACTTTGAGTTGCTACTAAATTTGAGTTGCTCAGTGAGAAGTGATTTGCTCCAATACATGGTGAGTCTGTCGTAGAACAGGGATTTAAACTCACATTCTGTGAGCAAAAGAGCCAAATATCTTTCCTTAAAAGAGGAAAAATTCCCACTTTGTTACATTTTCTCTTCCTAATCCCCTCAGGGCAATCCAAGATGAGAGCAAAAGTCTTTGATTTTACCTCCACGATGAACTGATTCACTGAGTTCCTTTCAAAATACATCCTTTGCTCTCTCTTGTTGAGGCACAGGGATTTCTGCTGAGTGCAGATTGCATCACTTCCATAGAGGACAATGAAGACATCTGCATCTGTGCCAGCTCCAAAGATATCGCTGGTGTAGACGGTGATCTCGTAAGGAACAACTGGTTTAGAAATTGGCAGAAAATAATAATAATTTTAAAAGTTAGCAAGCAGCAGATGAATGTTCCTAAAATAAAATCTGGGTTAGAAAACTCAACTATTAAAGAGGATGGGGTAGTAATTACACTTCTGCTCATTTAGTTATTATGCTCATCTGTATTATGAGAATCCAGAGGAATTTCTTTTAACCCTATAAAACCAACTGACCATGATTCAAGTCCATTTACTGAGATTTTGGGGCTTATCAAATGATCAGAAAGTGTTCAGGATATTTATATCAGCCATCTAAAATTACTGAAAGAGGATTTACTTCAGCAGCTCAAGTCTTAAAGTAAATCATGATTTGACAAATTTTTGAGCAACTAGGCAGATGGATGAAGTTAAGCCAACTGGATGCATTATATAAATATTCAAGATAGCTTTGTTTGTAAAAAAAAATCTCCCGTTTCTTTCAGTACTGAACAAGTAACAAGAATCAGTTAGAAGGAAAAGAAATGAAACATCTTGCTATCCACTCTGATCTAGTTTTCTCATACCTTATCCTTTGACAGCAGATAGTCCTTAACACCCAGGCAAATGAGGTAAAATACCTGCAGATCAGTGGGGAGTGCAGGACAATAAGGATCAAGCCCCTACATACTTCCTGACTCTGTTCCCTTGCTTTCACCAGAATGTCCCATTACCCAAGATCTGACGACCCTTCTTGTCCTTCTCCATCTTCACAGTCCTGACTCCAGATGGAACCTGACTCAGACTTGCAGAGAAAGAAGACTGGCCCAGGAATAAGACTGGGACTCTGTTCCTGGCTCTGCTAGCTGAATATCCTTGGTCAAGTCCCTTCCCACTCTTTTTCCAAGGTGAGATGCTGTTCAGCTCACAAATTTGGAAACCAAAATTCAGATGTCCACACATCAAATAAGTGTCTAAATCTCCCTTGAAGCCAAAGGAGATGTAATCACTAAAGTCAATGAAGTTTGGAGAAAGAGAGAGAAAAATAAATAAATAAATGCTGGCATCTTTATCAGGATTAGCTGAATCGTTCTGCAAATCCACCACTTGTGAGTGACCAAACATCTATTGATAACAGTGGGAAATCAGACACTCAGTGTCGTGAGGACATGTAAGTTCAGGGGTGCCATTTCGCAGACTGAGTCAAACATCTGTCTCTCTTAACTCCTTTCTGAAATCTATAGGTAATAAATATCAGGTGAGACTTATGCACTATTTATTAGCTTCAGGAACTTCTCTTTACTTTGGATAGACATAATCCCAGTATCCACATTGCTACCTGCAAGCACTGCACTCAACACCCTGGCTCTGTCACCGGGATCCCTGCTGTCCCTCTCCCATACACCACCCACCCACCTTCCACCATTTCACGTCCCTCACCAAGATCTTTTCAGCTGCTTGTCATCTGCACCCTCCTACGCTGCAGCAACTTCAGTCATCTTTGCTATTCTTTACACAACAGTGCTTTGTGCTGTATTTCAGATTCAGCATCTCTGTAAGGGTAGAGGGAGGGTTTCTGGCACAGTGTCTGTTACTGTTGGAGTAACTCTGATTATGCATATTGGAGGCTAATCATTCATTAAAAACACAGGCTCTCTACTTACAGCCCTCGGGAGAACAGAGATGAAGAAGTTTTCTTTTACAGAGAGTCAGCCTGGAGGTACTTAATATTCTTTCTGCCCAATCCAACAAAATCTGCTCTCCTGTGTTCCAGGTAAATTAGACTAGTTTCTCCAATATGTAAGGGGGAAAAAAAATTAAATCCTGGAGACCAAAAATCACATGCTATGCATTATGAATTAAAAATGATTTTCTCTACTGAAATCTGTGGTGCTTGCTTTTGCTGTTTGAATATTAACATCAGCTTAGAACTGAATCAGCAAAGCAGCACGTAACAAGGTCACTAGCAGCACAACTTTCGGTTGTCAGACTCCCGTCCCATTCACATGGCACTTTTAAAGCAGTATCCCCACAGGCATGATTTTAATTGCACTGCCAATGACATGTTTTCATCTTTCGTTCTTCATGAGACAAATCGACCAGGAGTCATCGTAAAACAAATCCAACCATTTTAGTTACCTCTGGCACACTGAAACCACCAGGTTAATAGTTAGGAAACTAGAATACGGTAAATAGTATGGTGGGAATGGTTTGAGTGAGGAAACTGCCAGGTCTGGTGTGACTCTTTTGCTAGAGGTCTATTCTCAAATGCTGAACGTGGACTGCTGACAAAAATCAGGTTTACATACACTGTGTACTCAAAGGCACAGCATTCCAGAAACTATTACATCATTGTTATGTACTGGGACATTAATAAATTATATAGTCAACGTCTGCATCCAAATGTGTATTGACTGGGATAACAGGGAAGAACCTGCTGAAAAGCACGTACAAGGTCTCTGATTTACATTCACTCCCATGAACAAGTTCACTATATTTACAAATTTATTCTTTCAAACATAAGGACTATATCATATTCCAGGAGACCGATGAAAGCAAGGAGGGAGCAAAGAGCGTCTGTTCTTCCACTCCAGACAGTTTAGGGAAAGAAAGCTATGAGGAATACCTCAGTCAGAGCATCGTGGAGGTACAAATGGCAGATATCTTCAGAAAAGAAAGTTGATTTTAGCTTAGAGACTGCAGGATATGTTCATGTGGATATGTGGATAGCTGGCCATTATGAAAGAGACATTCAGCATCAACCATGGTTGACAACTGAAAGCAAAGTGGTTGACAGTCTTTATGTAGTTATTCTTACAATTACTTCTGAAGAAGGAAACTGAGGCAGAGAAAGAGAGTTTGGGAAGCTGTAAATGTTGATATCTAAGTAACTGCAGGCAGTAGATTTTCATACCAGCACTTTAATACCAGTTTACCCCAAACATTAATTTAAAGGGGAGTGAAGTGAAGATTAAGGAAAAATGGAGAATCCTAAAGAGTCAGGCTGCTGCAATGCTGTGAGAAAAGCACCACACTGACACAAGTGTGGAAGAGTGCCCTTCAGCAAGACTGGGGTGCACAGTGCCAAAGGCACTGGTGGGACCAAGGCTAGGAAGTGAAACCACAACTGTCTGCTTTGACATCAGAAGCAGCAACATTAGCATGGAGGGAGATCAAAGGGAAACTGGAGATGGGGAAACCAGCATGAAATGGGCTAAGGACTTGGAGATGAAAGGACAAGAGGGAGCAAAAAGGCAGTCATACATGGTCACATAGCTTCTAATGACACTTCAATTTGGAAAATACAGGAAACATTACTCTAGAGAACCCAGGGGAACTTTCTTGTAGTAATTGGAGAAACTGGCATATTATGTTTTTATAAATTTCTCAAAGACAATTTCAGGGAGAAGCCAAGCCAATAAAACATGAACTGGTGAGATTTTATCTTCTGTAATGATGGGTGTATCCTGGGGAAATAGTGTTCTGCTCACATGGGATATATTCTGTTGTCTGCAGTTCTGCAGGGAAGATAATTCTCTCAATGGCTCCATCATCCTCTGATTTATCCAGCCAACGGCCACAAGGGAACTTGAGGCATTGGCCCAGGGATGGGGCATCGATTTCCACCCACTCCAGAAACCAGCCAGTTGAATTACCTGTGGTTGGAGAGATACAGGCAATAACACACAAAACCTTTACTGACAACAGCAAATGAATCACTGCCTTCCAGGCCTCCAACAATAAATTTTCCTCTTTTGCCAATGGAATAGAATTTGTAAAGACCATTGCAAATGGATTGGGCAGGTTTGAATTAATGTATTTTATTTCTATATGCAACAAGTTAAAGACGCATGTGTGGAAGTGCCATTTACTGCATTGGTTGGATTAATTTAGATTAACGGGGAAGTTATGAACAGTTATCCCTCAGTGCCCCATAAGGAAGGAATCAGTGTGTCTTTTCAGTGCTTCCCTTGTTTGTAGTTGAGACACATCTATGTCTGAAAAGCAGTTAGCACCTGATAATGAAAACAACAAAAATATTGATAAATAGATGAGACAAGTCTGTAGGTCCCATGTGGAACAAGAAAAACTCTCTCTCTCTTTTTTTTTTTTTTTAATAACATTAGCAACAAAGATAATGATAGCAACAGACGAAGTGACAGCAAGGATCCATCACCAAAAGGTAAATTACATTTGGGGTCTTGGAAGAGATTTTATACAGCAATGTGCTGAACCCCATAGAAATACTAAATTACAAAACAGATTATCTTACCTTTATTGTCATGGCCTATCTTGATTTTTTTTAGGTCTCCAATGTCCACAGACTCCACTGTAAACTCATCTACCTTCCCACGCTCAAATTTGTTCTTGTTAATCTTTGAGGCCTTTAGGCTGACTATCCCTGTTGTGGTGATGCAAAAGGACATTGTTCAGTGTGTGAAACAAATCCTCTGGGAACGTCTGCAGTGGAACATGGGAGATGGCTAAACGCATGAAAAATGGCTTTTCATCTCGAGATCTGAGCTTTATCCCCCCTGCCCTCTGAACCCAAACCTCTATCAACACCCGCACCCAAGGAAACTCTTTGCTTGAGTGATCCACTGGCTATGCCACAGGGACAGTGCTGCCGTGCTGTGTTTACAGCTAAGGAAAGGGGTCCTACCCCTCGGTTCCCTGCCACAGCCACCGGAGTCCCTGCACAGAGCTCATCAGCTGATAAATGCTCCTGGGCCACTCGGAGAGGCAGAGCAGGGCTGGTTTTCAGGAGCATGCTGATTCACTGCTGAGGAAAGCAAATCAGTCACCACATTCACTGCTCAGCAATGTAGTCCCAGGCAACTGTGCTGTTTCTATAATTGAAATTAAAGCCTTCAGACCGGCAGCTGGTGCAAATCAGCATCTCAAAGTTCGGCAATGATTTACAGCAGCTGGTGGTATGCTCCCAGCTATCATGTTGTATGCAGAGACAGCGAGAACATGAAGTTGTCCTAAAAAAGACTGAGGAACTGGCATTGAGGAAGCAAAAAATGACCGTGACCTGTCTTCTCAGACAGCTATATTCATCCATGAGGTGCCACCCTTTTCCATCACATGGAGACATACCTGTATCATCTTTACTTCCATAGAGAGTAATGAAGACGTTGGCATCTGTCCCAGCATTCTTCTTGTCCCCAGTCTTCACTTTCACAGTGTATGTAGTTGATTTAGCTGTCAGATAAAATTTCTTAATTTAAGAGTGTGAAGTCTGAACAGGAATTAACTCTACTTTTACTGCATATGCTTGAGTCTGGTTTGAGTTTTATTTTGACTGATTGCAGCCATGTTGTAATCTCTAATTCCTGCCATATGCTGTGAGCAGGGCTATCTGGTTGCACAGTCTTCTGCTGCTCCAGTCAGTCAGAACATTGTCTGCATATTTACAGATGAGAAATGTGCTCACCCTTCCTATTTGCTGCCTGGGCATCTCTAAGATGCCTCAAAGCTGCCTTTATCTACAATATTTCTTGGGGGGAGGAGGGAGAACAAACTGCTTATTCTAATAGCACCAAATAATACAAGGGCATATAACATATACCAGAACATATGCATACTTTGACATACACAGTTCATATTCACAAACACATTCTTCACAGCAGCATCAGTAGGGAGGTTCCTACTGCATCATCATCTAGCAAGTTCAGTAAATTCATTAAAAATATGGAAAAGTCTAATATAGCCTTTACTGAGCTACAAAAACCTGCTCAAGTTTTCCAGAACAGCACCTTTCTGCTATAGTGAGATATGCATTTTCCAAGATGCTGCTCAGCTAGCAGGTCCTACGCAATTTGTGGAAATTATTCATGTATTCAAAAGCTTTTGGAGGGCGAGCTAAGGGAGAGCTTAAGACCTTTTGCAGGCAGTGAAGCCAGTGGAAGTGCTGGACATTCGGCACCTTGACACATCAGACCCAGGAAACCACACTGTTCTGTGGTTTCTGTGTAAAATTATGTACAGTAGAGACAAAATTAATTTGGAGGATAACAGACACAAGATAGAAACGGAAACAAACTTAGGTCTCTTCCCCTTCCCTGATTATGCTTGCTCTCTGCTCAGTTTCTTGTTAAAACATTTAACCATTATAGTCCACCATGTGACTGTATACCTGGCATTTATGCCTTAGGTGTTAACAACTAATGTATGTTTCAGATGAGAGATCATGACTAAAGACATGATCCATCTTCCTAGCTTTCTGTCTTTGGGTCGGATCTTGCAAGATGATAAAATCACCTAAAAATGAGGAGTGTCCACCCTTTACTGGCTGACATGCACTTCACACTTCATTCACACCTGGAAACTTCATGGTTGGGGCTGAATTACAGCCCAGCCAATGCTAACCGGTAATGCCCTTAGCACTACTAACACCTTGGTTCCTTTTCAACCCCATACTGGAAGAAATACAAGGCTAACATAGACCTTTCTGTTCCAGGCCCAGCGTTGCAAGAGACTGGCCATCATTCTCCGAATCTTTCTTTACAAATGCTTCATCCACTGGGACCAGCTCCCTGACAATCTGACCGTCATCTTCCTCAACTGCTAACCACCGCTGGCAGGGAAAATAATACCTACAAGAATGACAGCAGCACCCAGCACTTACACAGGACTTCACAGGCTTTAATAACAGAAATATGCACAGATCAGAGCTTAGTTTAAAAAAAAATAAATAAAAATTGCTCAGAGCTGAATAATACATCCATTTCCATTCTTAAGCTTTGGTATTATTTGTTTATTATTTACTGGAAAGTTAATCCATAAACAGGTTAGCAAGCATTTACTGAAAAGTGCTGTTTCTGAATTGCCAGCACAATATGACTGAATCCTTTTCACTTTTCACTTCCAGAAGTTAAGTAACTCAAGGAAAACTGCAGTCTCCCAAGCATTCTATACTTACGAAGAGTGGACCCATCCTTATGAGCAGTCCCACCCACCAACACATTGTGAAACTTTTAAATAAGCTCCAGCTCAAAGGTGAGCATGTATTTAGGATTTCTAACACCTTAAGTTTTGTCTGTGAAAATGATTGGAGTTTGGTTAGATCAGGACTTGGTTGTAACCCAGCACTTTGCATTAGGTACAAAATACAAAGGAAATGTGAGGTGAGGAATTTCCATAGCAGAGCCTTGGAAAGAGGCACGCAGCTACAGGCTCTGTGAGGGAACCTCTTCAGGAGGGAGAATACTCCCAGGAAAAACAGAAAAGGTGAGCTTTCCTTCAGAACACAGCTGGTTCCCAAACTGCAGAGATGCTGGGATGGCAAAACCCCACACAAAGGTTCCCCAGAAAGTCCCTGTGCTCACTGCAACTGCACAAAGACACAAGACTCCCATGGGATGCCTGCTCCCTGTGAGCTGGTGAGGAGCTACAGTGATGTCCTTCTGCATCTCCTCTGCCCTCCCACAGTTCTGCAGTCTCCTGAAAAAATGCCCCCTTCTCTGACCACAGAAAAGGTGCTACAGGCTGCTCACGTGGTGCTCTCCTTGAGGTCAACAATCTCTACCCTCTCCAGGAACCAGCTTGGGCTACCACCAGAGTTGTCGTGGCGGATCCGCAGTTTCTTCAGCTCGCCCAGGTCGATGGCTTTGATGGTGAACACGTCCACCTACACAGGAGGCAAGAGGCAAGTGACTGTGCTTCCCAGAAAGGGGAAAGGAGAGGCAGGAGCCAGAGTAATTTTTTCCCCACTAAAATTAAAGGTGCTTGTAAGTCTTCCTTGTATTCCTAGGGTGGATGTATAACTCCAGAGCTGTGGGTTGTCCCATTAGCACTCATGTTTGGCTCCTACAACACAGTAACAGCGTTGGAGCTACACAACCCTTCATTTCTTTCTTTACCTCATCTCAATGTCAGCCTCCTGTAGGTTTAACTCATCTCTCTGAAATCTCATTCCTTTCAGGGTTAGCATTTCCCTTCAGTTTCAGTCTGGAACTGAACACAAACACTAACTCCTAGGAAACTCTCATCTGTGCTTCCATGTGCTTTACTTCAAACTGCAGTATTATTTTTTTTTTTCCTTTTGTCATTTACTACAACCAAGAGGTTCATTTATTAACAGTATTAGTGTGACAGAATGGGTCTTGTTATGATAACAATTTAAACATCTTAATGTGATTAACTTGTTGGTAGACTTTGGGTTTCTACTCCCAAGAGCAGAGGGCAATACATTTGCAGCTTGGAGCTCTTCCCACCGAATGAAGAACCACACGCAGGTTGCAGACTCACTAGTGCCAAGCTCATAAATCACAGCTAACAGCTTATTTAACAACCTTAGGCTCTCTTTTTCTTATTGCAAGTTTTCCACAACAGCTTACTGTCGCCATGATTTTTCATTATTCAAAATAATTCCCTCAATAATGTCTGGTTATAATACTTGCTTGTTATTTGTTCATAAGCATTTTTATGGCAAATATTCAACCTACAAGAGATGTTATTTAATTGGATTGGATTATAACCAAATTATAGCACACCACACAATACTGCTTTTATTCTCTGACTGGTTTAATCAAGAATTTAGAATTGTATTTGCAATCTAAATACTAACGTGGCTTGAACTGCCTCACAAATGCTCTCCAATATTAATTTACAGTTTGTGGTTTTCAAGTATTCCTGGCAGGAAATGTTGTTACCAGAACACTTGCAGGAAGCAGATGCAAAAGGTGGCTCCAACACAGAAGAGTGTTCAGCTTATTATTCAAATGAATTTCCTCTGGAAAATATTTTGAGGTGTTTTGCTTTAAATATAAATTTCAGAAATAAAACACATCTGAGCTTTAAGCTAGAAGAAGAAACATAGACTCACAGGGAAGAAACAGTAATGATTGACCAGCATGATAACTAAGAGAGCTCTGCCACCCTTCTGCTTGCTCCAGTGAATTGAGTTCATGCATTACCTGGCCCTTTTCAAACTTGTTGAGGTTATTGGACCTTTTCAGCTGGCGCTCACCCGTGTCTCCTCTTCCTACACCATAGATGCTCAAGAAGACATTAGAGTCCGTCCCAGCCCCCCATACACTGCCAGTGAGAACGTGGATTTCGTATGTGTTCTCTGCAAGTGAAATTGCAAAGAGAGATCAAAGGACCCCAGAAATAGCCATTTATTGTCAGATCTCTGGCTCACCATAGCAGTGTGTGACCCAAAAACATTTGGCAATTGGCTCTAAGAAAGCTTTTATCTGGAATGTATTAAAACACTTGCATCTATCTTAAAATATGAGGGGCATCATCTTTCTCTATCCCTTGGCATTAACCATATAAATAGTTAAAACTTTATAAACTCTCAGCTACGGTGGCAAATCATGGAACTCACAGCCCAAATTCTCCAGAAATGGCTTGGAGAATCCTGTAGCCGTTCCCTAGGATATTCACATTTCAGTCTGTCTCCAGTTTCACCACTGTCCTCCTCCCCAGAGCTGATCAGCCAATCCATAGAGTAAGCCATGCTGCAGGCCTGGGGCAGTGGGATGGCTGAGGAGCCATAAGTGGTCATGCAAAGCACTGCAGCGTGGTTATCGACCTTCATGTCACTGCTGTATCCATGCACACATGCACATTCCCTCTGATATTTACCCTCCAGGGCAGATTCCCCATCAGGAACCAGTTCTACCACAAGCTCCTTGTCACCTTCATCTTTAGCCAGCCAGCAGTGCGCCACAAACGTATAGACATCCATTACTTCCTCCACCTTAGCTTTCTCTTCTTCCACCTCCTCAGACTTTTTCTTTTTCTTCTTCTTTTTATCAGACTCATTCATCTTCACAGCAAGCCGCTTCAATGTGACACTTTCCAGAAACCAGCCATCTCCAATGCCTTTCCCATCGTGGCCTATCCGAATCTTATAAATCTTGCCAACATCTGCAGCCTCTATCTGCCATCAAAGGAAAGGCAACACCCAACAGGACATAAGACATCTTCATTTCAGAAAATGCATTCATAAAAACAAGAAGCATCAACCAGAACAGCTACTTGACTGGAGAAATGAGAATAAGCCCTTTTTTTTTTTTTTTTTTTTAACTTGTTTACCTTTACTTTCTCCTTCCTGTTTTATGCTTTCATTAACAAATCACATTGGAACAGACTGATCTGAAGACATCCAGAACAACTGTGGATGGGATAGGATGGGATTCTTATTTACTGGGCTCCTTACTTCTTAATTTCTCTCTTCCCCAGCATTGTCTCCATATAATAAATAAAAGTGAATATGCCAAATATCATATTACTTCATGAGCTCCGAGGTGCCTGAGTTCTTTTTGAAAGGAATAATAAGATATATTTAATATCTAGCGTGAGATATGAACTGTGGGGAGCAATAATAAGCAGTAAACTTGGACTCAGATAACCTAAGCTCTGATGTGGATCTTGGGTTTGGACTGTCCTTCTCCTTATATCTCATCTGGAAAATGTGATGTAAGAAGAGTATCTTCTCACATTTCTAGTGTTGCAGAGAGGATACAACCCATTCACGATTGCAATACATCAGTGACAGAAGGCTGAATAAGAAGGAAGATTTCCATTTGTCTAGTCAATACAGCAGATACAAAACCTTGTTGGTTTAGATTATTTGTCTATACTATTACCTAATGAAGTTGGATCGAAGGCTTTTATGCCATGCAATCCTTCAACAACCAATCACTTTTTTCTGATGATTGCTTATGCTGATAGGAAGTGCATATGTTATAAAACTTGCAAACATTTGTTTCAGGCTGAAATTTGGCAACTTGGCAAAAAGGTTTCAGTCTAGAAGCATTTTTTTCTGTAGTAGATTAAAACAAAGTCAACTGCACAAAAGATGCTTATCAGAAAACTAAAATTGATCCAGCTGTCCTGGCATAAAGAATGCATCTCTCTTTATACTCTTTACTGTTAGATTTGCTGTAATCATCCTGCATTCCCTGTCTATAACTGATGACATTTCCTATTAACATTTACCTCACACAATCTTATTCTTGTCTATATCTTTCTGTAAATATTCATATCATGAACAAGGTAGAGGCTATGTCTATTAATGCTTCACAGCTTCTGCCTCGCACATACAGGAGAAACAAACAAACAAACAAAAACAAAACAAAACAAAATAACAAAAACAAACAAACAAACAACAACAAAAAACAAACAAACAAACAAAAAAACCACCAACACAGAAAATGGTCAAAACTTTAAAGTACAGCAATAAACATGCTGGAGAGCACAATTAACGCAGCTATGTAAACAGAAGACTGTACATATGGCTTCATTATAAATCTGATATTGGATTTAATCCTCATTATGTCCTTTAAAATCAGAGAAATCTAATCTTAAAATTATAAAGTTTTAAATAGACAAGCGTTTATAAGGTGTTAAGCATTTTTGGTGCCAAAGAACTCAATAGAAATAGATAAACATCACTAACTCCATTCTAAAAAGCAACAAACTGAGGCAGGAAGAGATTAACTGAACTCCAAAATACACACTACAAAAACATAGAAAAGCTTGTGAGAAGGGCAACTCTGTTGACCTCTGGCAATGGGAAGGATATCCCACTCTTGATGTTTCAGGGCAGGTTACACAACTAGATTGCAAGTAGGTGCATAACTTTGTGCTGAGGTGGATCAGAGACCTCAAAGCACCTCAGTGCTTATCTTTGTGCTGTTAACACTTACAACAGATATGCCTTACATTCTGCTTCCATCTGGACTTTGTTTTTTACCGTCCAAATGTTGGTCCCTCCTGAGGTTACATCACTAGAGAAGGATG
The DNA here is from genome assembly GCF_964211825.1 of Aythya ferina. Lineage (NCBI taxonomy): Eukaryota > Metazoa > Chordata > Aves > Anseriformes > Anatidae > Aythya > Aythya ferina. The sequence goes on along the minus strand of NC_140299.1, from coordinate 3,232,491 downwards.
TGGCTCTGACATGCCCTGATGGCACATGTCATCTGACTCCACATCAGGGCAAGAACCAAGACCATTCCTTTGCCTCATATCTCAGTTTCTTTGGAAAGAGAACCCAAGCAAGTGAGTAAGCAAGCCTGAAGAAGATGGTAGTCCAACATAGCCAGACCTGACTGTGGAGAAAATGCCCAACCACATTGTGGTGGTCAGCTTTGTCAGTCCAGGATCTCTTGCTGGATTAGCTGGGTCCTGGCTCACACACTGCTTACTGTTAATTAAAAAGATGTTATGGACACTGCTGTACAGATTTCAATGCTGGCCAGACTGATAGCTGGAGGAGCATGTTGTGTACCTTATTCACCATGACCATGCTGTGCATGTTGGACTAATGTTATAGGTAGTAAAAACCATGGGGCAGTCATACACTTGCAGAAATCACAGCAGCAAATCCATGTAGGATTGGGCCAACAAATTATACTTGTCATAAATAGCATGTGTGATTTGAGGCAAAGCTGAAATTCCTTATATTTTGTTTCCTTTTTCCCTACTGGATAAATAAAAGGGACAATAACATGTGGTCAGGCACAAAATGTAAGTTTACAATCTTTTGAAATCTAACATAAGTATCTCCTTTTGAAAGGAAAGGTAAACAAAAGCAGCTACTGGACTGTTTTTCTATGATACCTTTGCTATCAGTCCCTGAGAATATAAAAGTCACTCCATGAAATACAGAACTCCTCAAAAAGATGTAGAAGTCAGCAGATGCCAACAGAGCTGTCAGTTTTTTTGAAGTCAAATACTTTGATGATTGTGGCAATTATTCTTCGAATATGTCTGTATGGGCTTGTCATATCTTTCCCCTCACAGAAGCAGCAAAGACTGTCTTCACCATACCTTGAAGATATCTGTGGCTCCCCGCTCAAAGTTGTTCGATCTGTTTTCTAAGATGATCAATTCAGTTTTGCCAGTCTCGCCGTAAATCTGCATGAAGACTTTGGCATTGGTGCCTGCAGCCCGCACATCTCCAGTAACTACAGAGACCTCATAGTTTATCACTAGTCCAAAAACAAATAGTTAAATCAGAATAGAAGCTCATATAAAATGATCCTGAGGGCTTAGGTTCAAAATTAAACTACCTTGTCTTAACAAATGACCATGTAGCTGAGGTGACTACATTTGCTCTTATCCAAACAAAGTAAGAGATAGCACAGCTCTTCACTGAGGACTAACCTAATAGTTTTCCTTTCTACAACTATAAAGCCATTGTCAACGGGCTGCAAAATAGAGCTTTAAAATGGATTTTAATTTCAGTATTAACTATAGGGTGGTTAAATGATGTTCATAATGTAACATGAGGGAGTGAGTTACACAGAACAGAGGAAAAACACTTATTTTACCATGATTCCAAGGCAAATTTTAACCTTAGCCTTAAAAGAGAACAAATCTGCTGATATAAGTCAAATGAGCTGCACAGATTTGGTCTACATATATCAAACAATGTGGTAATACAGGCAGGACAGGATGTGTGCTTCTCCAGGCTTTGTCCAGAAAGACACATAAAGGTGAAAAAGGCAGAGCCCACTGATATTGTAATGAAGATGCATGGGAACAGGGGAAGGAGCAGTTGGTAGTGTTTTTCCAACTGTTTTAGGAAAAAACAAACAAACAAACAAACAAACAAAAGAATAATTTACTTTCCTCACTAATATAAGCTCTTTGGGACAGGGACTTTTTGATGTCTAACACAGGGGTGTTCTGGTCCTTAAGAAAACTAATAACATGAACTTAATCCTATCTATTAAAAAAATTACACTCTTCTCAACGTGTCTTCTCTCACATTTCTCAATAGGCACAATCTCACTTGGGTAGACCTCCACCTCCACCCTGCCATCAGCCTCATCTTTGTCGAGCCATCGGTTGCAGGGGAACATGTACTGCCTTCCCTGGACTGGAACTGTGATCTGGACACTGGCCAGGAACCAGCCAGATCGGAGACCCACATTATCGTGTCCAATCAGTATTCGGTTGATCTTTAAAATAAAGCACACAAAAACCAAGAAGGCAGGAAAAACACAAAAAAAAAACCAACAAACAAAAACAAACAAACAAACAAAACACCAGAATTTACTTAATACATACAAATCTACTTCTCCTGGCACTCTGCTCTTCCACTGTGTTCACAAATAATTTCTATCTATATTTGAAAACAATCTCAAAACAGGCATTTCACATGCCTGCATATACCCTAGACCGCCAATTTAATAGTCTGTACCACATGCATTTCTCAATTTCCGATGTAAAGGTCAGAGCTTTTTACATCACACTCAGTCCTTAGCTATATATTGATCCTGAATTCAGCCACTTGCATGAAGCACAGAGCCACCTGCAATTAATTCTTACCTTCCCAATATCCATCGTGTCGAGAGTAAACTCATCCACTCGACCACGTTCAAAATAATTGCCTAGATCATTATCCGAGACTAGCAGAGGCTCCTTGCTGGTGTCTGCTTTTTCACCGTAGAGTTTGATGAAAACTTTGGAGTCTGAGCTGGCACCTGGGATATCTCCTGTCTTCACACTGATGTGATAACTGACATCTGAAGTGAGATCAATGTACAAAAAACAGATGCATGAGTGACATTTCCAGCTATGCAAACCACACAAGACGGCTGCCACATCTTGGAGATATCTAATATATATAAGAGATGCAATAGTTGCATTAGTAAACACAAAATATCTCATCTTCTTCCCTCTTACCATTAGATGATTACCAAGCCATAAAAATGAGCTTAGGCAAGTGGGGTGATTTCACTTTTTTTTTTTTTTTTATACTTGCAGTTTAGTTCAGTAGGTTTAACTTTCTTTTTTTTTTTTAGCCAAAAAAAAACACATCTCAATCTGATTTCAGTAAGCATTGTTGTTTTTTTTTAAGAAATTTATACTATTGAAGTGCTAGTTTTCTAGAAAAATGTCAGTGTAATTTTTTGTCAACAGCTTCCAGGAACAGAGCATCATTCAATGGAACTTTCTCTAACAAACCAGTGACAATTCAAAATCCTTCAGAGAAAGCTATACCACAAATAAATAAATAAATAAATAAATAAAACACAATTCTTCAACTAATCAGAACATTAAAAATCAAAGTTCTTTTCTACATATGCAATGTAACAATTACTTTCTTTTATGTAACTTAATTCCACCCATAAGCTAGGATTTAGGGGTCAGAGGCATTTCCCTTGAGTGATCTACTACAGCTCCCTGCATAAGAATGGCAAAAAAAAAAAAAAAGCCCAGTAGAAGTGTCATGAACTGACATGAATTCTTAAGAATAAAATTCTTAGAATAAGACAGGTAATTACGTGCATACACAGCTCAAATCCAGATCTTCCTTTTTTCAAAGCTAAACTCACTTTTTAGCATTGGTGACTCCCCAGCAGGCACTAATTCTCGGACAATCTGACCATCATCCTCATTTTTGTCAAGCCATCTGGTTTACAAAAAATAAGTTATTTTTGAATAATTAGGACCTAATAGACCTTTTAAAACCCAGTCTGGCTCCATACATAGTAAAAATCCACACCATAGTAAAAATGATGTTTTTACACGGCTCCATATTTCTGTGAAGTTTGCAGGAGTTTGACCAGACACTACAGCAGTTGTGTTTCCAACCTACAGTTTTCCAAGAAGAGAGATCACCAGAACCCTGCTCAGAGCACAGTAGATAAGCATTGCCTGTGACTTCCATCTGTCCGGCAAGATCAAGCTCTGCAGCCACAAGTTATTTCTGTAAATGGGCAGTCTTGGTTTCTTGAAAGCATTGGCTGTTACTGACTGGAAATACTTGCAGCCTTTATTACCAGCTGCCATGATTACAATCTTTATGACATCAAAGTTACAGAAACCCTTTTTCTTTTTTTTTTTTTTTTTCTTCTTCTTTTTCTGGCTAGTGTTTGTTTACTCTAGTTTATCATCACTTTTCCTTTTCTTACAGATAAGCATATAACCCTTCTTAAGAGAGGAGCCGAGTCTTCTTATTCCCATTTTCAGGGCTGGGTATGTGGAGGTAGCTGGTACCAGCAAAAGGAAGGGTTTCCTATTTTCTCTCAGTTTTTATCTAATGATATGACTAGACTGGACAAGAAGAGGAGACAGGCACAAAGCATAATGCAGCCACAGTCTCAAGGGAAAAAAATCCAAAAGGAAAATGGAGGGGAACCAATTGGTAAACTGGTACCTCCACAGATGTCCCTTTCACAGCCCCAAATGCATCATATGAAGTGGAAAGCTTCTTACTTTCCACTTCAAAAAACCCTTTTTCCCAGACTGCTGCAGCACACATTTTATTCCCATGAACATCCATGTAGGGTCAGGTTTCCCACACTGGTGTAGCAGGGCCATTTCTGTCCCCAGATATTATGCCATGAGAGCAGGAGCAGTTCACAGAAAGCCCTAGTACACAGCTATCTACAGCAGCATCTTTTGCTGTCAAAAATACTACCTAAAACCTATAAGGTTTTAGGTAGAATTGCATGAAGAATAACTAAGCAAGCTCTGGCAGGTCACACAGTGTATTTAAATTGCTATAATAATTCCAAGAACTAGAAATTGAAAAAACAAATTCTCAGAAGTGACTTCTTTTTAAAGAAGACCACAGCGCTATGTGGATGACACCAGACCACAGACGACCTGCTTCTGCACAAACACATGCAGCGTAGGTGTACCACAGGCTTCTTGCAGTGACCCCGTGCCACATGGCCTCCGCCTTGCTGACCCTCACACCACAAAGGAGGTTGCCTTCTCAATTAAGTTTCCACCTTTGATTTTGCTGATGAGTGAAACAGAGAGAAAAGAGTGAATTGACATGAACAAATACCACTGATAGCTAGATCAAACACCTTTATGGCATCTGCTGGTAATAAAAAAAACAGATTACAGTCATGACCACTTGGACTTGCCATGGCAACAAGGAGGTAGCCAGGTATTTTGTGAGACTGAGGATGGATGCCAGGTGTCCATTTCATCCATCTGAAGGAATGTTATCTTTTTAGTCTCCTCTCCCTTCCCACACCCAATGTGCCCAAAGAAAACACACAGAAAACCTGCAGCAGGAAAGAAATCCAAACAGGAGCTGGAGACAGCCAGTCCCCCAAACAGCAGCAATAAAGTCCCCATGCAAAAGAGAGGTGCATACATTCCCCACCACACAGACACACACATCTACAGCTCCCCTATACACTTGTGCTGGTTGTCGGGTACGCAGACTACCCCGTATTCTTCCCTTTCACTCTAAAGCAGGTGGCCATGTGCAGGTGGCTTGAAAAGGGCTAAAAGCTAAGGGGATCAGCACAAGGGTTTAACACAACATGTGGGCATCAGGTGTCATGCCCTGGTGGAGTCTGAAAGGTGCAGTAGGGATGGAGGAGCAGAAGAATCTGTGGGGAAGACTGGGAAACTAATTACAGGAATTGAGCAAGGGTGGAGTGCAAGGAGGGAGAAGAGGAGCATGCCAAGACATCAAGACCTAAAAGAGGAAGACTTTACATGAGTTGACATTTTTGGGGTGGGGGAATTATTTTTACCTGGTAGAACTGGTCCTTAATACCTTTGTATCATGTAGTTCTTGATGCTGGCTCAGGATTCACATCCTTGGACAGGTATCCAATGGATAGGGGATCACATCATCCCAAAAGTCAAGGTTCTTCTGCACACATGGAAGTTAACTGGGAAGACCAACTAAATCTGAGCCTGACCTCTACCACCCCAGGACCACTGAACTCAGCATGGCTTTCATGAAGGCAGAAGCCCACAAGGTGGTATAAACTTCTGCTTTCTAGTGCTGTTTTTTTTTTGGTCCTGCAAGCTGATGTTTCTGCTGCCAGTGTACATGCTGCTGATTTCACCTTTGCTATTGTTTTAGGGACACATGTTTTGTCACTCCATTTGCTGATGTTTTAGGGAAGCGTGGGATGAAGCAGGATGAACCACTTCTGCACCAAGGTGGCAGGATGAAAATGCATTCCACAAGAAACAGATCTCTGTGTGCAGCATAACAAATGCTAACTGCTTCAGCAGTCAGGAATCCAATAAAGGAGGACACATCCCTAGGTAAATAATTTCCCTCTACCAACATTGGCAGCTACTGATGGCAAGGGAAGGAGTTTGCCTTGGAAGAAGTGGGTTAAAGCTGCTGCTGTAGAAGAAGCTGATTACTTTTTTTTTTCAGCCAAGAGAATAGTACTATTTTCTCAAGAATATGACTTTAACTAGTGACAGAGAAAGTGTTTGGATGAGCAATGCAATTGTATTCCTTTTCTTCAGCACATATGTTGCAATATCCTAAATTTACTCCAACATAATTCCAAAAGCATATCACTGAGCAGCAGATTGCAACCAGGGGTTTATAGTTGTACACTGAACACAAATGGATTGACACATTATAAACACATCGGGCAACAGAAAATGGATTTTTTCTGTATAGTGCTATCATATTCCTAATACAAAAGACCTGTCAAAACATTCTTTCATTTTACCAAGCCTCCATGCAATTTCCGTGCATGTAATTCTCACACCAGTACAGATTTTGGAATGGTGTGCATGCATCTTGTGTCACATGCTTGGTTTTACAGGGTTATTGCATGCCCAATGCTCCAAAGTGGACACAAATACAACATGAAAGATACTCCAGCACAAATCTCTAGAGGATCAGAGAATCAGGGAAGCACTGGAAAAATGTAATATGGTATCACATATAGCATTTGAAATCCTGTAGATAATAGCCTATGTGCAACAAGAGTGATTAACATACCCAGATAAATTCAGACATGCAAGCATATCTGCATGTGTGTCTTTAAATTCAACTTATATATATAACTACGTATAAAATACGCAGAAATTACAGAGTATTTAATGCAACACAAGGAGGTTTCTCTGGTTCCTTTGCATGATGAGCACTTTTGGCATCTGATTGAATAAATGTTCTTTTACAGGGACCTCCTAGTGCATCATCCCATTCATAGTCTCTGTTCTTCAGATAATTCATGATATTCCTTATGCTGGAGTAAAATTAGGATGTTGCAGTCCATATGCTTAGAAAAAAAAATATAACAAAGTATCATTAAAGGTTTCAGTAGAGCTGTAATGATTTATAACATAAAAAAAATCTATCCTATCATGAACTCATGACTGCCTGATTGAAAATTCATTTCTGGCTGGGATATAAATATTATGAAAAATAGGCTACTTTAAAGAATGTCAGCTAGTCCATTCCTGGACTTCCACAGAGCCTTGAGAACAAAACTGAAAACTGAAACACTCAGTCCTGAGCTTTGGAAAGGTTTGTCTCCACTTCTGGGGCAAAAGTTGAACTCCTTCATTTCAAATTTTTCAGTGTTATTTATTATCACAATAACTACTTCACATCAGCTATTATAAGGCGTATATATAGTACAATTGTATCACTGAATGATTCAGGGTTCAGTTCCAAAAAACATGATATTATAATATGATGTGCTCATAAGGGAAAAATAACACTGCAGTGCATCTGAGTGAGGTATACTAATTCTGTAAATAACACTTGGAGAAGTTGCATTTTCTCCTTGCGTGCACAGATCAAATGACCGCTTTAAACATCACTGACTGTAGGAAGAGCTACAAGCCTTTCTCTTTACAGCCAACTGTTTTAAGAGTTGAAAGCACAGGCCTGGGAGTCATTATTTCTGGATGCTCTTCCTGAACCTGACACAAATTCACGCTTAATCCACTTAGCTTCTCTTTATCTCTGTTGGCTCCCTTGTAAAACGAAGACTGTTCTTCTCATAGAACTGTTGTGACTATTAGGTTATAGATGTTCCTATAGAACCATAAAAAAAGCTTTCAAATTAAAAGACAAAACATAGCCATGCATATGAATACGTAAAAAGTAGGAACAGAGACTTCAATGAGTCACATACAGTAAAGATCTATATGGGTATCCTACGGGCGTTAGATATAATGGAGGCTGTTTAGCAGCTCTCAGCTGTATTATGTGTTTTTATAGAGGTAAGAAGCCTCTGGAGCTTTCTGCACATGTGAGATCTGTTCCTGCTGGAAAGCATTTTGTCCTCTAGCTGACTCAGAGGAACAGCTAAGCTGCAGCAAGTCTGCAAGAGCAGCTTTCAATAAGGATGCAGCAGCAGAAGCTGTTTCCTCCAGATCATGCAACTGTGCTGCGTGGTAGAGTTGAAGTTTATCAGGTCTTGGGGATGAAGGCAATGAGAACATCAGCATGTCCACTGGCTGGCCAGAGTCTGGCCAAGCAGAAAAAGAAGATTCCCCAGTGTACCCTGGATGGAGACTTGCATTAGCTAACTAACCCCACTTGCATTGGCTCACCAAAAGAAGGCTGCTCTTCTTGGACAAGCCTACTTCAGCCTCTTGGCTCTGAAAAAGCAGGCAAAGAAGGTCCTTCTGAGCACCCTCCAAAGCAGTGAGGATGTAAGCTGTCCTTGGCCCACAGGGCTGGAGGGGAACATCCAAACACTGCAGGTCATGGAGACATGTATCCCTCAGATGGAGGATGCAGTGGGTGAGCACCTTCGCCCTCAGATATCTCCAGAACCCATGACGACACCCGTATACTGCGATGATGCCCCAGTCTCCCCAGAGACAAAGGCACCAAAGATAGTGGTAGGGAGCAGCAATCCCCTGTGGTTGGAGGTGATCAGTCATGTTACCTTCTCAATCTGAGGGGAGGAGATAATGCTGGCACAAGGACAGCAAACAAAGCCGCACGAACAGCACAGACTTACTTGGAAAAAGAGACTGTAAGAAAGGTAAGAAGAGTGGAATTCCATCATTTGTGACTTGGAGCCTGAATGCACCCTATATATCCTAGGGATAAAGTCATTTTATTATTCTTTGTTGTTGTTGTTGTTGTTTTTCTCCCTCTGTTTTTTTTTTTTTAAGTCCCTGGCCTGAGGGGAACACCCTGTGGACTCTTTTGATCCACTAGAGTAAACCTAGGGGGAACAGGGTCATCCTGCCAAGCTGAGGGAAGACACATAAGCAGCCAAAAAAGGAGGCAATTCAAAATGAAATCTTAAAAAGGAGCCAGTTGCACAGTGCATTTAGATATGGAAATATCTCTGAAGAATCTGAGCAAAACAGCTCTTCACGTGGACACTTCATGTCCAAGCAAAAACCTGTCTAGCTGGGTTGCTTAACTCAGTAAAACATATGGTTGTTAAATATGTATCAAAAGGCAGCAATGACATAACATCGTGGTTTGTTCTTTGAAAAGGGAGAGGCTGGCTTGCTTTTCACAACCAAGATGACACTGCATCTGCTGCTCAGTGCTGTCTCCCCAGTGAATGTGCTCTCTGATGTGATGAGGCTTAGCAATTCAGAGGGGCTGGGACTGGCTCCTGTTTTATATTAGACTGACTCCCCTGATTATAGTGGTGTTCTGTCTGATTTATAGTGACAAGAGACAAGTAGCCAGCTTACTGGGTTTACCCCTGTTTGCAATTTAAGAATAATTGTGTTTGCATTTTACAATTCCACTTGTTTCCCTGGAGAAGACTTTTTACAACAGCTACTTGATGTGGTTAAGTGGAGCTCAGTGGACTTCCATCCTACAGGGTGGACATTCTTCAAGGGCAAGTGGGACTGCACAGGACACTGAACTATGCTGAATGTCTGTCTCTTATGTTTTCACCCAGTTGTCTCTGGTTTGTGCTAGGACGTGGAGGACCCCAGGTAATGCCAGAATGGATGTTCCATCTGGCTCCCCATGGGCAGCCTCTCTACCACATATTTCTTTTGGCCACTTGATTGTCTGGGAAAGAGAAGAATACATTTATAACTACCGAAGGGTTGAGTTACAACCCTTCACTCTACAACTATCTCTGTCTGCATGATATGCATTTCCCTTCATGCAAGGAGCTCTTAGGATGGCAGCATAACGATTTTACATTCTCCCAACACGAAAACAGCATCCCATTGCTCCTGGAAAGATGGGATGTGCATGCAAGGGAGCAAAACCTTGTCCCTCACATGCAATAAAGCTAGCAAACTGCAGCAGATTGCAGAGCGTGTTTCTGCAGCAGGCAATTGCAATGACACTCTATGTGGGACTGGAAGGTTGTGTTTTACCTTTTGGATATTCTCTATATTACAGAACTAATTGCTGAAAAGTTCACAATTCAGATTGCTGTTCATTTGGTAAGGGGAGTTAACAGTATCTTAAACCTCCCAATCCACACTCTTTGCTTTCAGGCTTAGCAAAAATAAATGAATGCATAAATAAAAAGGATTAAGCTGTGCTCAGAAAATTCCAGTCTTGGAACAATAGCTAGGCTCTTTAAATGCTGGCAAATGCATAGCTGGAGGCATGATTTGCAAGCACAAGCATTGTTTCCAGTACCTGTAGCAGGGGAATTCCACAGCCTCGCTTTCTGGCTGTCCTTCTTCCCTCACTATCACTTTGGCAAGGTACCAGCCACTGCTTCCTCCTTTGCCATCATGCCCTATCCTCACCCTCCTCACCTGCTTCAGCGTTACTGCTTCAACGAAGAATTCATCAGCCTTTGAGGAGGAGAAAGACAAAAAGGTAAAGCAGTATTTCTCCTTAAAAACAAACAACCCAAATTTATTACTGCAATCAAACCAACATCATCAGCATGCTGTAAGATAATTCTTCACGAGATGAAGGGGTAAGTACAAATTAATTTACCAAAGCATGAAAGCTTGAATATTTGTGCTAGAAGTAAAATATTAGATTTACAAATATACGATCTGCCAGCATTTTAAATCTTCCATGTCATTGCTTGCCCTCCACAACTGTAAAAAAGTAAATAAATAAATAAATACTAATTTGATTATTAAGAAGTTCACACAGAGAACCCCCATTTGGATATCAGCTTTCTGGGAGAACCTGGGCAGGTCACTGTAGACCAAATCCACAGAGGTATTTGGAGGTACAATCTGAGGACACCACCCAACATTAAAATGAGCTGACATGGACTACTGGGCACAATCTGATCTCCCAACATTTCCTCGCATGCAGGTGTCAGACGTGGATACACAGGGGTATTTCCAGGTGCTCAGGAGCCTGCTCCCTATGTTGTATTCAGAAGCTGGTGTGAACCTAGCCCAGGAGCTAAATACCCTTAAATTCCCATACAGACCAACAAACAGGCAAACTGCCATGGCTACCTCTGGCTGAGATGCTGTTTTAGGTAAGAGAAAGCTAACCAAATGTGGCAATCTGCTCATTCTTTATCATCTCCCAAAAGCCTGTGAAGCATATATGACAGTAGCAAATATCCAGTTAGCTCCTGGAAAACATGGTGGCCTGATAATGGGGGAAGAATAATAATTATAAATAAAATCATAATTTCTTCCATTATTCAGGACTCAAAACTGACTTTTAAAATACAGACAACTAAACATACTACCACTGTTTCAAACCTTAATGATGGGCTCCTATTCACAAACAACTGTTACTTACAAACTCAAAACTGCTGTATGGGGATTTAAGTTATCCAGACCTCACTGAGTCAGACTAAGTCAATGAAGTCTGATTCATTAGGTCTGATGTTCATCTTACTTATTAACGGCTGATATAAATTAATGAGTAAGTAAATGGATGGAACTGAAGCAGGGCAAACACCTAATTTAAAGACATCTTTAAATTTTACCATCTATACAGGCTGTTAGTTTGCATCTGCAAGCAAACTTTTCAAGTTAAATTGGTAATCAAGGTGCTATTGGTTTAAGTGGTTGTAGATTAAAGACTGCACTGACTTAGCCACATTTATTTAATGGTGTATCTGAGTTAATCAGTGTAGATATACTTGTTCAGTCTCTTGAACACATGAGATCCACGTTTGTCAGGATCAATCCATAAACAGCTTTCAATTCATTCGCCAGCTTTCAGCTCCTCGTGCCATAAGACCAGTTATTCATTAATAGATTCCAGTTTGGTTTATATCATCTGGATACTATTAATCACACAAACTGATTTCTGAAATTACTCTTCCTATTTTCTTGGGTATTTTTTTGTTGTTGTTGTTGTTTTGTTTTTTTTCTTACTTCATGAAGCTACCATATAGCTCATTTTGTTGGGATTAAATAATACAGTAATAATAATTATAATAATAAGTAATAATAATAGTCTGTCTTCAGTCTTCTGTGACCAAGACTTCAGTCTTCTGTGACCAAGTATTTTTTTTTTTGGACTCCACTGAAACAGTCTTCAAACCAACGTGGCTCATGACTCATTAAGACTTCCCCAAATGACAAAATGACTCTCTTTTATAGTTTGGACCTACTTTTTCAAAATAAATAATCTTATTATGCAAATGCATAGGCAAAAATATAATGTTTGCAGTGCCTATGTCTGCAAACCTTTATATCATGTAGAAGCAGAATAAAATTTACCACTATGTAAATATCATGCATTTCCACAGACAGGTCTTACCAGCACAAGAAAAAACTAATAAAAGTTATTTTGAAGTCAAAAAACCTCAGTGATCTTAGTGAAGTATTGGAATTTCTGAACACTCAAAGGTAAATCCAAAGCATTAATGTATATTTCAGAAGCTTAAATTCAATGGTCAATTTAGAAAATATGACCTCCTTTCATCTTCATTTTCTTTCCTTTCCAAAACTTCAGTCAAATAATGACACAGAAGAAGGGAAATCTGCAGAGTTCTGTGATCAGATTCTCAAACTCTCCTCCTCCAGGAGATACTGATTACATTCTATCAGTTTAAGTCAGACCCTAGAGATCCAATGTGCGCCTCGTAATTGAGTATATATTAAGTAGGTTGAACCCTTAGATCAGATCTGCACATTATTTGCTTGTTAATGTAGCAGGGGCTTAGCTACAGATTGACTTCTTCATTATCTCAGTTTTTCAGTGGAAAAGGCTCAGCCTTCATTTCAGGCCATTTCCCCCTCTTCTCAGGACCCGACCATACAAAACATGTTGACTAACAGACTGAATATAAGACACAGAAATTGAGTGCAGCACTGTTGAGGTGAGACTGGTGGAAAATTGAAAAACACATTAAGATTTTTGTTCTGATTTTCACATTAAATTAGATTTTTTTTTCCTTCCTTTGCCCCAGAAGCCAAATTTGTGCAATCTTAGATGGAGGGGGACAGGCTTCCCCTTGTTCTTGGAAGCCAGACAGCTTTCCTGGAAGCCTTCTCCAGACTGAAGACACAACTTCAACAGCCGCTACTTAGCTGGGGAGCAAATCAGGATGCTTATTTATGAAAATACCATTGTCAAGCAAGGGTACGCTGTCCCTAACCTAACCCCCCTTCCCAAAGCAACCAGTATGACACCCTGCAGCTGTGATTTCCTTCTCCCTGCTGCCCTAGGCCAAACCAGCAGGGAAGTCAGCCAAGATTGCAAATGCACGTCTTCAAAAACAAAAACATCTACAAACCATCACAAGCTTTGTTTGGCACTTTCAAGCCCACCTTAAGGAGCTGCTGCATGAACTTACGTTGCCTTTTTCGAATTTATTGACGTTGTTGATGCATTTGTAGAGAACCCGTTCTCCCGTGTCTCCCTGGTCACCGATGAGGCAGACGAAGACATTGGCATCTGTGCCGCTGCCGCTTACCATCCCTGTGCAAACTGTCACTCGGTATTTTATCACTGTGGAAGCATAAATTAATAAAGCAATTTCAGCAACACAGTTAATTGCCATTTAAATTTACAGCATTTTCCCACAAACTTGCAATTAATTTTAAGTGTTCACACTTCCAATTGGTAATCCTGTATGTGTATTGACTTTTATACTTCCATGCTATCACTTGGAAAAGAAAAAAAAAAAAAAGAGGAAAAAAAAAAAAAAAAAAAAAAAAAAAAAAAGAGGAAGGCCTGAAATATTAATAAAGCCTATAAAACCCCTCCAAAGAAGCATATGGAAGTGCCCTTCCCTTTGTATAAACCTCACAAACAGGGGTGCACGGTTCCCTTGAGGCCTTGCCCTGGCTCTCCTGCCTCCCCTTCCTGAGGGGCCTTGTTCAGTAAAAGCCTTGGTTTTGGCATCCAGGGGCATGGCCAGCAGAGGAAATGAGTTACAAAAAGTTAAATGTTACACTGATACATGGTGGGGGCAACATGGCCAGCTGGCCCCATCTCCTTGGGCCTTCTTGCAGTGCAGGAGACTGGATCGTGCCTTGTCTCCTTGTTACCTCTGAGATATTTCTTCAGGATTTTCTGGTGGGATTTTGGGTCACCACTTTCCTCCCCCAACTCAATCCTCAGCTGTGACCTCCCATTCTGTTGTGGGAAGGACTTCCAGAAGAGGTTTCGACATGAAGAACCAGCCCACAGACCGACCTTCTTGAAAGTGAGACCAGAAGTCCAGCATCACTGAATTTCAGAGGGGTGCAGACATCCCTGTGAGCAGCTTGGCAGAGGGAGGTGTGATCTCTTCTCCATGGCAGACAGGATCACGTTATTACCCTGTGTCTGACCTCTTTATACTCAAACCCTACGTTTTTTCTCTAACACTGAGTGAGAGCCTATCCTTTAGAAAGGGACTTGCTGATGGCACAGGCCAGCACTGAGCTCCTTCAACAAGCCAGGAGGCAGCACAGAAGAACCCATGTTTTGGGTGGTTTCAGGGACTTTCTACCATTCCTCCAGGCGGGATGAGAAGCAATGTTCCAGCCCTGCCTCCCAAACCCCCACGTGCGAGTGTCACGTCTTGCCTCCTCTCAGCACAATTGCTTCTTACAGGAGAGAGCCTGCATTTGAGTTCAAGCAGCCCTCTCCACAGCTGATTAAAAATACATTTCAAAAACAAATTTATTTACATTTTAATAACCTCTGTAATTACCATTACTCTTCCTCTTCTGAGGAACAGTTCAGCTGCATGCAGATCACTGAGTTTGTCAGAAATTTCAGAAAAGAGGGGACTTGTGGTCTGCAGAGGGTGGAGCCCCACTGGGTGCTTCAGCAGAAATGAAAGAAAACCCAGTGGCCATCCTGAGCTGTGCTGCTCTCCAAAATTTTCCCTACAAGTGCATTTAATTCTTGTGACCCGAGGTCAAGATAGAAGTGACCACTTCAGGAAGCCAACACAAAGTTCTGTGGCTTGCCTTAATTAAACTTCCAGTTTGAGCATAATTTACCCAATAAATATTTCTGACTGCTCATGCATACTGAAAGATACTTAATGCTCTTGCATGACTGTTCTCTGCATCTATCTATACATTTATACATTTAGCTGAATAAATGTGCATATATCTAAATAAAATTGTAAAGTGCAAAAATGATTGTGAAATTTTAGATAGGCTTTCAGCTAGGCATGCAATCCATGAACTTCCCTTCAAACCTAGCCTTTCATGTTTTAAGGGAGACTGGAGAAAATATGAATTAGAAAAAAACACAGCCCTGGAAACTGCAATGCTATGGCCAGATCTCTCCCACCTCCCAGCAGAGAGAAATCTGCTCAGAGTCAGAGCCTGGGATTTCTGATGCCTCATGCAGCTAATGATGCACACAGAAAATACTGCAGAGAGAAAGTGCCAGAAAGAGGAGCTAATTGAATGGCACCGCTCTGTCCGTGCATCCCTTAGACAAAGAGTTTTTTTTTTTTTTTTTTCCTTTTCAGGCCTCAAGTGAGCCCCTGCACAGAGCCCATGGCTCTCACCTGGCATGACTTCAGTCACCAGAGTCCCCTCTGCAGGGAGCTCCCGCACGATCTCATTGTCGTCTTCATTTATATCTAGCCAGCGGCCGCAGTTGAATGAGTATTTTTCTTTTGTCAGCGTTTTCAGCAGAGTTACCTTCATTAAACCAAAACACCGCGTGAGTTCAGAGTCTTAGAGACAAAAAGCAACCAGCTCCTGACAGGTCTGTGCCTGGGAAGCAAGAGCAGGTCGCAGCAGAGAAATAACACACATTAATAACGAGACTGTCGCAGCTCGCCCGGGTGCCTTCCGAAACGAGCACAGGCTGTCATAGCTGAAGCCTTTTTGTTCCTCTTTCCCCCCATCACTCCATCGTCCTGTGAAAGTTTTGATGGATACCGTGGCCCTGAGTAATTGCTTGTCATATGCCACATCGTGCCCAGACAAAACACAGGTAATCTGTTTCCTCAAATGGAGATGGAGAGAGGCAGAACAGGCAGGGTGTGCTGCCTAATGCATTTATTTCTAAAGCATGGTTATTGTGATAACTTTGTTCATCACCAAGGAGAATGCATTTTTGTAGGGATCTTATACATTTTGGGTAGGCCTTGATGACCTACACATTTGCCACTGAGAGCCTGGGTCCTAACATTTACCCTACCCAAAGTAAAGGGCAAAAATAATAAAGGAATTTTATGTAAAATTAAGTTTTCTGGCTGCTTTGCAACACTATAGTCCTGTTTCTCCAGCATGAACAAATTGAAGACCTTGGTTCTAGTTCTCAAACATTAAGTCACAATGCAGAATGGAAATACCAGCTCAGTCCTGAGTAGAGATTAAAAAATAATAATAAAAATATATATATATTAGGGATTATTAGGGAAAAAAAAATAAACAATGAAATGGAAGCTGTTGCTGTGCTACTGTATAAATCCACAAAACAAATCTTGGACAGTATTTGCACTTCTGGTCCCCTCAGCACAAAATCAGTGCACAACATGTTTAGGAAACACACCAGAAATGGCAGCAAGGATGATCAAAGTTGTGGAGTGTCTTCCAAATGAATAAGCAGCAAATAAGGTAAGAACCTGCTGATGGCTGGAAGAGCACCTAAAGAGAGGGTATGATGAAGGTGTGAGAAACAAAGTTGTGTTTTTGTAGTAGAGAACTAATTTTCTGTATTCAAAGGTAGTTGTGTAGTCATAATAAGGAGAAATGCTAAGTAGAGGAGTGGACAGTAGAAGGTCTCACTGTTACAAAATAAGGGAGAAGCTTGAGAAAAACAGGATGAGCAGTGTGAGAACAGTAAAACAAAGACCACAAGTTCTCAAAACATAAGAAAGGAGAAATTTAAGGGTTGAAAAAAAAAAATAAAAATGGTACATATATGTTATAGAGCAGTGTTGAGTGGCTTGTGAACCTGTAGTTCTCAGCCAATGAGGAAACAGGGGAGGTGATCAGACGTCGGGTAATAGGGAATAAAAGGTTATGATTGGTTATGATTTGTTTACTAAAATGCGCTCCTAATTGACAGGATGCCCGCCATTGCAATCGCAAATAAAATAGCTTCACAGAAGGTCCTGTCTGAAGAAAATTATGTGAGATTTTTCTCACAAAGGTCTCCAAAATCACAGGTGGAATAGAGAAGGCAGAGGGGGTTCACTCTCTCTTTGCTACGAGGAATAGCAGGCATCAAATGATCCTAGTAGAGCAAAGTTCAAAGCAAACAGAAGGACATCTTCAACCTCTGAAGTCCTTGCTGAAGCCATTATGGTTGCTAAAAGTTTAAATGTTCAAGGGGAGACAGAAACTTTTGGGCAAATAAATGGAAGAGAAACCTGCTAAACTCTTTGTATTTAGTAGATCTGCTCAGGAAGTACATCTCCAATTGGGAAAAGTCAAAAGATGGGAGAATATTAGGGGAATATAACATAAATGCTTGTCCTTTTCTAATTGTTCTCAAATCATGCACTTATGTGACATATGAGAGAAGACGCTGGGATAGATGGAAGTTTGGACTGAGTGGTATGGTTCTTCTTGTAGTAGAAAATGTACGCTTGCCTGAAAGTAGAGTAAGCCCAGCATGACATGTGAGAGGACTGAAACCTGTTAAGGAACCATTGTTAAGTATTCAGCTGGAAGTTCTGGGATGCTGTAATGTACACACAAGCAGTGGGATTTATGTGCTCTCAGCCTGATGCATCCAGAAAGTGTCAGACTTGCTGTCTAGAGGCAAACTGAGTTCCGGCATCATCACCATGTTTGGTCAGGCAGTTTGGCCTCAGATGAATCCTAAATACATTATGAGATCCTTTTTTTCTTCCCTGAACACAGTTGCTGTGCAGGAAAAGAAGACATACTTAGGGAAATGTAAAACTGTGACAGGACGAGGGGGAATGGGCTTAAGTTGAGCCAGGGGAGTTTTAGGTTAGATGTTAGGAAGAACTTCTTCACTGAAAGGGTTGTGAGGCACTGGAACAGGCTGCCCAGGGAAGTGGTGGAGTCACCATCCCTGGAGGTCTTTAAAAGACGTTTAGATGTAGAGCTTAGGGAAATGGTTTAGTGGGGACTGTTAGCGTTAGGTCAGAGGTTGGACTCGATGACCTTGAGGTCTCTTCCAACCTAGAAAATTCTGTGATTCTGTGATTCTGTCTAAGCATTCTTGCTTATCATCTGCGAACAAACTGTTCAACAAAATTGCACTGGCCTGATGTCCGACCAGCACTTTTTTTCTGATAAATACCATAGCCAGGCACCTTCTCCCACCATGTGGAGGACACCACAGTGCTTGATGTGCTCCCCAGACTAGAGCAGCGTTTGGCTGTGTATGCTTTCACAGCTCCCTGGCCATGCAAGAGAGTAGAATCTGTCAAAGCATGTCAGAGGCATGCAAGACAAATCTCTAAGTGGTAAATTGTGATTTATCATCACAGTTATTTATGGCTGTGGAGCAAAAGTGTATGTTTTCTTGAGTGCAGAGAAAGCCTTCCAAGCACTACATAAGAAGTAAGGGTGAAGCTCAGAGATGAACTTGCTGTTCTGCAGGCCTAGGTGAGGGTTGACAGTGTGGTAGATTGTTGCTCGTGCAACAAAGAAAATGTGACTGGAGTTCAAGCAGATCACCATGTTTATCCCCCAGGCAGCACAGTGCTGCTCTCTGCTGAATGGCCTCCACAGGCTCCTCCAGTCTGCACAGGTCCATTTCTGGCAACAGGGCTGTCATTGCTTCATGGCAGGTTACACTCCACTGTATAGTAGGAGTCTCCCATAAGTCAGTCTGTCTCTCTGACCAGCCTAAATAGGCCATAAAAGGACCAGTTTGCCACTCTTTACAGTAGCAATCTCAAACTAGAAAGATTTCTGAGAGGCAAGGGAAAAACCTTCTGGCAGCAGTGAGGGGGGACTACAATGGTCTGACACTGGAAAGAAGGGGGAATGCACTTTTCACCATCAATCTGGGCCGTCTGGAGATGCCCTTTCACATTGCTCCCATTTTCCATACAAATCTTGGCTAAACTGAGAGGGATAGGAAGGAATGTCCTCACAGAATCATGCATTGAATCCATCTCTCCCTGCATGTTCTTGCCCAGGCTTCAATGTGCTCTCCTTTACGTCTTGTTTTCATGCACGATTTCCACTTCCACCCCTCAGCCAGCACAGTCTGTAAATGGATTCACCTTTGACCACTGCACATCAAACTCAGCTGCCAGCTGAGGAACACAGCGACCCAGGACTGACACGACACACCTCTGTGACCAATGTACTTTGTCAGGTGTATCCTTCCTTGCTGTCCTCTCACCTTATTCAGATGCCAGCCAGCAAAAGGATTTCTTTTCTCATGCCATATCCGAAGCTTATAAAATGTGCCCAGATCAGGGAGCTCAATCTATAGAGGGGGAAACAAAAGAGCTTTATACATGTACATTTTTGTAAGTTAGCAAAACATCCATACCAAGGACACCACTGATCACTTTTTAAGAGACAAATGAGAGAGAAGTTGAAAACTAGACTAAAATACTATTGTTCTTTAAAAATAATGAACCTTACCCCACAGAGACGACGTGTGGCCTCTCTTTTCAGGAGGGGAGAACACAGAGACTGAATTCAGACACTCTTGATCATGAGAGCTGCTTAAAACCATTAAAAGCTAATAAGAACTAAAGCCTGATCTCAAGCAGGGCCTGCAAAGCAGAGCCATGCTTCCTCCAGAAGGCAGCTGTGGATGTTGGTGCAAAAGGGGTAAATATTTTTGCTTCAGCCACAAATTAAAATCTCTTGTTTCTCAAGGTTTCCCTGACAAGCCCCCAATTAAATTTGGGAATGTATTTTTTTCCTAAAAGAAAACGGAGATGGGAATGAAAGAAGACCCTCACCAGCATCCAGACTCAATGTGCCATTTAAGTTCAGCCCCTAACATTCATGGAGGCTGAAGACCAGATCACAAAGGAGAGGAAACACCTCTATAAATTCTCCTGTACATAGCTAATTCTTATTTAAAAAGACATGGCCTAAATGGGTGTGAGTGAGTTTGAAGGTAATGACTATTTCCTTCAGCAGCCACGGAGAAGATGTGGCAATTAAGCACAACCATAACTTGAAGTCATCACCACCTGAGCAATGTGGAACACCAGCCTAAGCCCTGTTTGGAGAAGACAGGTCACATCCACAGGTGAGGAAATCATTTTGCATCACCAGCAAACTGAATGACTTCATGTCCACTTCAGAACGATAGATATATAGAGGTAAAGGTCTCACGCTGGTGATTTTCTCTACAGGACTGACTCTAATACCCCAAAAAACAATGCTAAGCCAAATTTATTACTAACATCAGATTCATACCATGAATTTGTCAGTCTGTCCAGTTTCAAAGTTGTCTGAATTGTTGTCCAGTTTCATCTCATCTGACTTCCCCTTGTCTCCATAAATCTGGAAAAAGATGGTGGCATCTGTCCCTGCATTCTTAATGTCACTTGTCCAGATCCACAGAGACCAGGGACTTTCTGAAAGCAAATAAACAAACAAATAAAACAGAATTCTTTCTTTCTTTTCTCTGGGTGGTAGAGAGGTCTGGATGGTAGCAAAGCAAATCAGGACATTTTATCCTGTTCTGCACAAACATAATCAGCTGCCACTTGGCATACAGAAATGAGATTGCCTAGAACTATAATTCTGTGTTTTCATTTAAAATAAAATGTGAAAACACATAAATCACCTTTTTGCAGGTGAGCCATATTCTTTCATGTCATACATTACTAACAAAGTAAGGACCCAAGGATGTGCTCCATCTGTGTAGTTTCGGTGTACTTCTCCAGCACCCACAACTCTAGCTTCCAGCACAATTACCTCCAGTGACTTTACATTGGTTTTCATCAGAGGATGGTTGCACATATGAAAAAGTGAAACTATTTCTTCTGGAGAGACCCTCATCTGCATTCTTTATTGGTAATACTGTATTTCATATCTGCAGCACCTACAGGAAAAGGAACAGGTTTCTTTCCTGACTCATACATCAACTGAATTATTAACAAATCCTAATGAAAGAGTTGCTAACCCTTTCAGTATGCCCCAGCCCGCATGAGTGCAGATTGACCTTCAGAGCCCAGAATGGAATGTAAAAGTATGATGACGTGCATATAAATTAGACTTTTACTGATCTCCTCAGCATTTGATTGCAAAAAGGAGATGACAGCTACCAAAAAAATAAAAAAAAGGGATAAAAGTAAGTTTTCTTTTTAAAAAAAGTTTCACCTCTATTTTAATAAAATTCAAAATGTTCATGAAGACTCTCCTCCGAAATCAGCAGCAAGCTTTATCTGAGCAGCAATGAAGCAGAGCCAAGTCAGTGCACAGCACGTGATGCAGCAGCCTGGCCTCCCCAGGGAAGAGAGCAAGGGCAACGGGGACACCAGAGACCTCTCTCGTCTGCAGGGTTTGGCCCCTCTGACCTTTTGCTGAGGGAAAGGAGAAGCCATGTGTGCAGGGAGGGGCAAGGGGAGCTTGTACAGGGATTAAATGCAGATAGAGGGTTGTCAGAGAGAAACCACACAGGGAGAAGTCGGTGTGAGACAGGTCTGCAGGGACTGGGTGTCCCCTAGGCACACATCACCAGCCTTCTGGGGCTCATGGGCACCTTCCCCCATTGCTTATCTGCACGTCCCTTCACATCCAGGCAGTTGGGGAATTCTCAGAGCCAAAGCAAATATTCCCCCAGGGTACAAGCACCAGGGAGAGCTAGACCTGACACAACTGTTTCCCGATAACATTGAAGATAAGGGGGCAAAAAAGAGACTGTGGATAAACACGAGCTACACGCCGAGCTCCAATCTGCTGGGGGAGCAGCCTGCAGACGCTGTGCAGGGACTGATTTCACCATGGATACCCAAAGCGAGGATGAACCAAGCTTTGATCAACTTGCAGAAAGGGACAGTCCTGCGTGCACAGGGAGATAGGCGAGATGACATAATAGGTCTTGTCTAACGCCGAGTCTTACGCTTCCATAATCTGGCAGCTAAAGGTCACGGATTTCTCAGGGCTAATGCTCTCTGTCTATCTCCTGCACTGCGGCAGCAGGGGAATTAGCCTGTCAATAACAATCAGAGCTGATAATAGCGGGTTAAAGGTTGCAGATGCTTTAGTTAAATGGACCGAGGCAGAGGCGCAATGTGGTTGTAACACCGACTAACATTTAGATAAAGCTTATTTAAATGAACTGCTGCTTAAGCAGGAGCCCACCCGAAGCATCCGGATTAAACTGTGTCTATTATCCTAATTAAAACGTTCTGCTCACACATGCACACCGACGCAGGCGAGAGAGCAGCGACCCAGCGTTTCCCTTCAACACAGCCGGGTGCCAGAGTGGTGCGGGTAGACCACTGCCCTGCACCAGAGCTGCACGTCCGTATAATACATGAGCCTGCATCCTGCTAGAGAAAAGGCTTCAAAAGCCCTGCACACAAGCCATATTTGGCAGCTGGACAGGACTAAGAGATGTTTTTGTCTTCAATGACCAGGAGTAAAAAAGGTTGACTTCAGCAGGAAGGATGAACCAGCACCATCTAGACTGGTTGCACAATTCCCAGTTTGTGTTTTGCTGCCTGTTTTCCTCCAGTTTTGTCCTTTTAGGTTTTGTTTCATCTGGAGCAGCCATTCTTTGCTTCTGTAGTGGTCAGACATGTAGCCCTGCTTGTCTGCAAAGGTGAGGTGGTGGCTGCGGCAGCCCCAGCCCAGTGACCCTAGGTCACTGCTAGGTCCAATTCCTTTCTGTAAGGAAATGAGTGCTGTTCTTCAAAATCATTTTAAAGTTTCATTTTTATTTTATGTTTTGTTCTTTGTTTTTTTTTTTTTTTAAGTGCCCAAACAGGATGTTCAGAACCAGAACTCATACAGGACCCTGTTCATTTATACATCTACTTTATCATAAGTCTACCCATGTCATGGTAAATGGGTGGCATGCAAGGTGTTGTTGCTTGGTGGGGGGGGGGGGGGGGGGTGTCACAGGAGATCGTGGGCACTTGTACCTACTTTTCAGTCTTCTTTGGCGCAGGGACACCATTTCATAGAGCTCCCTCTCTATGAGGCCATCTCCTTCATCTTCATCCAGCCATTTCCCACACGGGAAGGTTTGCTCAATACCAGTGAATGGACAGTAAACCACCACCTAGGGAAAGAGATTGGAAAGGTGAGTTTATATTCAATCTCTGGCAACCCACAGGACCCTGGTACTGAGGTAAGTAACTGATGCAGACAGAGTTGGGGAGCTTGGTCCTGATTTCAAAGCCAAATTTTCTTAGATTTTCTGGCCGGTATTAACTATACTGGTTGCACAATTCCCAATCTGAAACATGTCTAAGACCTTTCTGTCTTGTTATTCACACCTCTCCAGAATTACACCAAAATGAGTCATCCAAGACAAGGCAAAACAGCTGATGCTGTACTCTTCCCCACATCCCATCGTGCTCCACTACCTCCCAGTAACAGCTGTGACCAGTCACTTCTTTTCTGGGCTCCAAAGCAGCATCTAAAAGCTTCAGGAAAGTCTGAATTTAGATGATAACTTTGAAATGCTCAGCACAATCCAAGACTGCATTTTTGCCTGGCCTATTGGGCAAACATCTGAAGGTGCTTTTGGTGCTGAGCAAAAAATAATCTCTGCCTTTGTGACTGCAAAGAGACAATCAGCCCAATTAGTAGGTGATTGATTTACACATCTAATGTGCCTTTGAGGCAATCAGCTACTTCCATGCATTATGTATAATATTGACTTGCTAAACTGCGGATATTGTCATCCAAATAAAGGCAGACCATTTTTTAAATTATTATTTTTTGTAATGAACTTATTTGGTTGTTGGGGTCAGGTTATGAATGAATAGGAAACAGCCTGAGAGCTGTCTACAGACGTCTTAGTCTCACCTTCTCACAATACCAGCCAGAACTGACGCCACAATTATCATGCCCAATGGTGACCCTGCTGAGAGGGCTGAGAAGAGCTGCTATCTCCACGTTAAAGAGATCTGTCCTGGCACGCTCAAATTCACCTCCTTCCAAGAAAATCTTCCCACTGTTCTTTAAGCCTTTGGAGCCATGGAGGATTACGTGGATCTTGGAGTTTGTGCCAGCTCCTCTGATATCTCCTGTCACTACAGCAACGTTGTACACAATACCTGAAGGAATCAGAAATTCAGTTAGGAAGAAAAAGAAAAGCTGAATATAAGATTTTTTATTATTATTATAGGATTTACATTGGGCCGTACTGATTTCCCACTGGTCTTTTTAACTTTCAACTTGCAGTGCAACGCTTCACTTGTTTTTGTTCCACGCATACTTCTGAGAAACGCATGGCTACCTTCAGAGAGTCTGAGAGGAACAGTTTTTTGCTGACAAACTCCCTGTCACATGGCCCAATGGAAAAATACTTTATTTTTAATCACCATATGGTGACAATTAGGTGAAGGAAAAAATGAATTGGCAGTTACATTGCTTGAATTTGAGAGGTCTCAAGCATCAGATATGTCAGAAGATGCTTAAAGGATGGAGTGGTGTTGCTTCAAACAGTGGTGGTGAGATTTGTAGCAGCACAAAACTCTGGAAATGTGAGAGAGAGATCTCAGCAAAGCAAGACTCGGGAGAGATATTGTCCCAGCTAGAAAAAATAAAAATATTTCTGAAAGGAAGTCTATTTGCAAAGACGTTTGCTCTTTTTTTCCATTGTAACTTTTAGGCTAAGAAATGTACCACTTCTTCTTACAAGCCTTATTTCTCAGAAAGCTCTTTGGCAGGCAAATCTTAGATCTATATAGTGGTGAATAAGGAGACATCTCTGTAGGCATAACAATGTTTAAGGGACCAAGTTAAAACAGTTCAGGTCCAGTATAAGTCCTTCCTTTGCTAACTTCACCCAGAAATTTCAGTATGGACTTTGGACTAAGCAAAAAGATCAGAACTCACTCTTTTCTAAACAACCATCTCTTTCTTTAAAGGTTACAATAAAAATTATATTCAGGCATCTTTTACCATGCATGTGGAATGTCTTCAACAAAACTCATGAGAGGAAGAGTACATATTTGCAAATGGTAAAAGAATAAAAACAGTTTTTAGTAAATTATTTACGTATTAATTGGAAGATTTCTTTCCCCCCATCTTCTTCCCATTTTTCGCAGCATGTGCCCTGCAGTCAGGATTCTGCACCCAAATCATTTTCTTTGCACACATGCAGGGAGCAACAAAAAGACCACAAGTGTTGTAAAAACATAAAATAAGAAAGGAACTCCATAGTCAAAGTGTTTACCTTTATACTGCTGAATAAAAACAGGTCGTGTAATATCTAAGACATCTTCTGCATCACAGTAATTTATTTTATTGACTTTTCAGGCAGGTTTCCTTTAACAATGACATAGCATTTTGTTTCCTCTGCTTTTTTTATCCATGCTGGATAATGAAAAAGCCAGTTCTGGGGCTCAGCATCACCCTTCTTGATTTGTAAAAGGATGCATGGCTCACAAGCCTGAAGTATAACATGCCTTACTGTGAGGCACCTTGGTGTCTGTGGGATTAGCAGCTGTCTGCCTTCTGGAGGCTGGTGAGTGCCTTGCACAAACACATGCTGGACCTTTCATCCTTTGCCCATCATTCTCTTATCCAGGTGTATGGGGTGACAGATCAGCGTGTAGGTCCTGCACAGCTTCACCAGTGAGACATGGAGGGGGGAAGGGGAACTACAGTTCAGGGACCTTTCAACAAAACTGCCTGTCACCAACATCTGGCCCACTGTAGGTGTCCCTGAGCACAAGGCATTCAGTCTTCTAACAAAAACATGGCTAGAAGCAGCAATTAGACCTTTGTATCCTTGCATTTCCCACCATGGATTCAGCACATGCCTTTACCTGTGGCTTCAGTGCCCCCTACAAGGATGTCCCTCTGGATTTTTCCATCATCTTCATCTAAAGCAAACCAGCGCCCAACTGGGAATTGGTACACGCATTTATTGCCAATGTCTTCAATGATCACCTAAGAGAAAAGAAACAGCACTTTGCAAAATACATGTGGAAAAAACAAAGGTGTTAGACATAGAGACAAAGGTGTTAGACAAAGAGGTGACAGAAGAGCAGGAGCTCGATGTACATGCTCTCACCTGACATTTAATATATTCAACACTCAGGCAGATCCCTCACCACTCCCTAATTAGCACAGATAGAATTTCAGACAATCAGTGAGTAAAAAACAGGCACTTTTCTTTTTTCTTTCCTTCTTTCTTTTTTTTTTTTTTTTTTTCTTTTCTTTTTTTTTTCCCCTCCAGTGAACTCAATCTGCATCTCTCACAGTGTACGAGACCAGATGTCTCTGCTAGCAAGACCAGCTGGCTGGCCTGTCTTCCTTCTCTCCAGAGCCCCTTTGCTGGCTACTCTTCTCCAGCAGCTGAATGGCAGCTCTTTGTTCTGCTTTGGGAACAGGCTGTCTCCGTTCTCTCTCAGCTTCAGAGCCTTGTTATGAAATAATACCAAGGAATTTTAGGACAAATCAAGACCGTTGGATCAGCTTGTGTGACCTAGTAATACCTTCTTATCCCACTCAGTGACTCCGAGATGGAAACACTTGCAAAGACAGCCTTGAAACCCTGGGGTAGAAATAGTTTCTCATTTGGAAGGGTTTGGCTCTGGGCTGTACTCTAGACATATTTTGCTGCAACAAGGCAGGGAACAATCTTCCTCCTTAATATTAGATTAAGCCAGTGTTAACCACTTGGAGTTTCTTGCACATCCTGCTGCAAGGCATTTCTTACCACCATTCCTGAAGCTTGCCATAGAGTTACTGCAGTATTCTTTTGATTTCTAATTTTGATTTCACAGTGAAGAGCAAAGAGTACTGAAGATTTTCAGCCGGAAAAGAAGAAATCAAAATCTCTATTTACCTGTATGGCTTATGTCTCAGAGAAAAAAAATCACTATTAGGGATAGAAAGTCAATGCTTTTTTTTTTTTTTTTTTTTTTCCACACTCCCCCCCCCCCCTCCCTTAAGAGCAAAAAGGGAGAATCTGAAATCTGTTCTTCCTGATAGACTTGTGAGACCATTCTTTGGGAACCAGTTTCCTGTTCTGTCTCTCATCCCACAGTGTACTATTGCCGGTAGCATCACAGACTCTTGTTGCACCTCCATAGACGTGGACAGTAGTGTCTGCTGGGGTACTAGCTCATCCTCTTGGGATTTCTGTTAAAGGATTAATTCTATTCATTCATTTATTTAGAAAAACAGCACTGAGTATAAGCTACACAGAAAGCACAAGAAAAATGAGAGGAACCACTAATGATGCTTAGCAAGTTCATCCAGGAGTGACCATGCTAGAGTCCCCAGTATTAGAGCAAGTTAGAATAAAAACATCAACCAACAGTAGAAAATAATGGAGTTATGGTTTAGCTTCTTCCTCCAAACTTCCAACTAAATTTGTAAAACAAAAGCTGCCTTTTACTTAATTACAAACATTTCAGAGGTTTTGTTGCAGAACATGGGATAACCCCTTGGCTGCAGCTAGTCACTGCTTTGGGTGACTTAACCTACCTAACCAGCATCAAAAATAATATCATGCAGACCACACCTGTTCTGTGAGAATGAGTTTTTTTTTCTCTATTTTTCCCTCCTCTGTTTATTACAGGGACCACAACAGCTCTGATTTTCATCTTCTGCATTTTTCATGGACAGTCAACATAATAACTTTTAGAGCTGCATATCATGATGGTGAAAAAGCATGTGCTAATATTTGCATTGGTAATACATCAAACCACCCTGCTATCTAGGTTTTACAAATCTGGGGTTAGATTAAAGCCAGCTGTGTTAAACTACACCAGCAGAGGAAAAAAAAAAAGAAAAAAAGGAAAAAAAAAAAAAAAGAGAGAGAGAGAGATTAGAGGAAAGAGTCATTTATTTCTTCTTTTTAAATATTCTTTCAGCCATTTCACTAAAAGCTGCAATACCTTCACTCCTTAGAGCAGGAGATTAAAATGTGGAGGAAAGTGGGAGAGGAAGGAAGTGATCTTTGTGGCAAGTCTATATTTTAGTTGTGCCAGAGACAAATTACTTAAATTTTCCCAACCTATAAGTCTCTGCAAGTTTCCAGCGAGAACAGACTCAATATATATTTCTTAGTCTCTGGTATCATTACTGTCTGAGTAATGAGTTAAGTCAATAAAGAGGGGGGGGAAGGTGGCTTGGAGGCACTGGCTTGGAGAATTCCCCCTCATCAGTCAGAGAAACCACAGTGATAGAGACAAGAGAAATATTATTAGAGCGGGTAAATTCCAGTATTAACAACTGAATTTTCTAACTACCACAAAGCCCTGTGAGGTGCTGGACAATTTACCCAGACCCAGAGGTCCCTCGCAGTTGGAAACTGCTGCACCTGATTCGCAGGAACCGTATGCACGCACAGCTAAAGGATGCACCATATTGCCACCAAACATCCTTGCATTTCTGGGCATTGGGCCATTAAAAAGGTAAAAAGTGAGACATTTTGATCCCACATCATGCTTACATTAAACATCTAAGGAGTAACTAACCTTTGCAAGGAACCAGCCAGCAGAGCCACCCTTGTTATTATGGCCTATATTAATTTTTCTTAACCTTCCCAAATTTGGAGCATCAAGTGTGAACTTGTCCTCTGCTCCCTTTTCAAAGTTGTCTTTGTCGTTGTCCAGTTTCCTCACACCTGAAAAATATAAAAATACAAAAGCTGAGGAGCTGTTGGCACAAGTGTGATTTTTAACTGAAGAAATGTTAAGGAATGCCACTGCTGACTGAATCAAATATTCTCCAGGTACCAGATCTCTCTCAGGATCCAAGGTAAAGGCAGAGGACTTTATATTCTAATAAAAAGGCACCCTTCCTTGAGCACAGAAAAGACAAGGATTTTCACTCTAATGTCACAGTTATTTACAGCTTTCAGAGTTTTCAGAAATGTATATCCAGATGGCTCTTGCATCTTTTTTTTTTTTTTTCTTTTCTTTCATTTTTTTCCCTACCACCACATTTTCCTTTTATATTTTTAATGTCTTTTAAAATCTCCAAACTGTTTAAAAGAGGCTTGCTCACATGCGGCAGATTTTGACATTTCAGGACGCAGGATTCTTCACCACATCACACAGGAAGGATTTATTTTCAAATTAAGTCCTGACCAGGGGCATTGGCTTTTCCAGATCTTGCAGGTGCTTATCGTTATGAAAAGAATTAAAGCACTGACCCGGGTTGCAACCAGCGCTGCTTCTGTGCTAGTGGCAAGAGGGTAGGACAGAGTCTGCCTGAGGCACCCGGCCAAATCTGTGCAGGAAAGGCATCAGAGGGCAATGCATCCCGCTTACATTTGTAGGGGATGAATCATTTTCTAGAGGTGTTATTCCTCTGTGTAGATTTGACAGGGTGCCTGGACAACGGGCTGAGATTTGGACACCCACTTTCAAAAGTCTTTGGAGAGATCAAATGAATCCCCTTGTAAAAGTCTGGAGAATTAATCAAGAATGAGACCTCTCTGCTAGGTTTCATAATCTGCTCAAGGACACTTGGCAGGCATCATACCATTATTTCTTGACTTTGACAGGATATGTGAAGTACAGAAGAGAGAGGATATTTGCTAGCTGAGTCTCCAGGAATTTCCACCTGTTCTTCCCCATGGTGTGAGCCAGAGACTTTGGTCTGGGCACATCTTGTTAGTATTCAGATAACAGTATGTTATTTTTAAAAAATTTGAGTTCTTGGACCACTGTTGTAATATATTCTGTATTAAGGAGTAGCTACCACCATCAATTTAAAGCAAGCTAGTAAAAAATGTGGACAAATTATTTTTCTAAATGACCAGACAGGCTCAGCCACAACCTATGCCAACTGAAGGAAGAACGTTATTCTTCCAGGGTCAGAGAAAGGATGGAACATTTGACCAGAAAAGTTTTCCTCCTTGGAGATCTCCAAAAGGTGCCTGGATGTGGTCCTGGACACCCATCTCTGGATGGTGCTGCTTGCACAAGGGGCTTAGACCAGATCACCTCCAGAGGTCCCTTCCATCCTCAGCCATTCTGTAATTCTGTGACATTCAGCACACATTGCATGCACTGTAAATAACACATTGGTGTTGGGACCCCTGGTGGCCTGGTGCCTATCACACTGGTTTCTGCTGGTGGTGCATTTTCTCAGGTTTGGGATTTTTGGTGGAGGGTGACCACTGCCATGCTCACAGCCCCGCAACAACTGCTGCCCTGCAGACCCCTCTTCCAGGAGCTGCGGATGTGAGAAACCCCAGCACTAACAACAGCATTTGTTGTGCCTTTCGCTCAGCCAAATTATTCTGCATTTGCCAGATTGCTGCTGTGCGTTGTTCAGATCGCAGGCCTGCAGAGCAGGAAAGAGTATTTTAGGAAACGATTTGCATTTGAATACCTGTGTCTCCTTTCTCACCGAAGATATTAATGAAGACATCCGCATCTGTTCCACTGCCGCTGACTTCACCCGTGAACACTCGGACCACGTATTTGTTGACTGCAAGGAGAGAGGCAGAAATCCCAACTCATTAATAGCTGAATGGTTAAAAAACATAATAGTACAAATCAATTCAGGCTGTGCTGTGCTATCTTGAGAGCACATCTGAACCACTGCTCCTGGATCCTTTACACTGACCCTCAAACCTTTTTTTCTCTTCTCCATAAGAGAAATAAAATCCACAGACAGAGACCCTGTCACTGACATTGTCTGTGGACAGATACGAAGAGCTCTGGTACTTTGGGTATTCACTGCCCATGGCAATAGACAGAGATCACTCAATTTCAAGCCCTGACATGGCCTTTTTTCCCAAAAAAAGTTGAAATAGGTAAGAGGAAGGTGCAAATTTTGATGCTGATACGTGGCCATTAAGTGATCTCAGACCTACACACAGTCTTTGCTTTTTCAAAAACATTAGTGAATTACAGAGCCAGCCATCTGCTCCAGCTCAGACCTGACCCCTGTGGTCCAAATGCTGTCCTAGAGCTATTTTTGCAGCTCAGCTTGTATTAAGCCTGGCTGGTGACACCAAGTATTTTGAGGAAAGGTCAGTCACACTTCAGGAGCCCCAAAACCTTGAGGGCACCACCCTGCTACTCTGTCCAGTTAAAAATAAATAAATAAATAAATAAATAAATAAAAATCCTTTTCCATTTAATGGAAAAGTATGAGTAAAGCCTAGTAGCTGTGACACTACAAAGCTACATCATGTGTGGCACAAAGGAACACAAAA
Source organism: Aythya ferina (assembly GCF_964211825.1). Classification (NCBI taxonomy): domain Eukaryota; kingdom Metazoa; phylum Chordata; class Aves; order Anseriformes; family Anatidae; genus Aythya; species Aythya ferina. The sequence goes on along the minus strand of NC_140299.1, from coordinate 3,201,119 downwards.
ATGACACAGGTGAACCACACCACGAACATTTCTCACTCCCCATGTCAATGAGTTTGAGATGCAAGCTCTTCCAGGGATCAGGATGGGATTAACGTAGCTCCAAAGGACAGCAAGGGTTTGCTCTGCTTCTTCTAAAATCGATAAGAAAACTGCCATGGCCTTCAGTGTGACCATACGTGGGGCAAACTTGAGCAACTTTCAGAATCTACCACCAAGGTCTACCTTGCAAACTCCACCATGACACACCTAGTACCATATCTTCTGTGCAGCTCCAGGGCTGGAAACAGGCAGCAAAACACAAAATGAAAATTACAGAGTAATGCAAAGTCTACGGTACATGCCCTGATCTATGCCCTCAGCAAAGCCTCTGTGACAGCCTGTGTTAGTGACCACCACCTCCTCCCATCCGACTCCTGGGCACTCTGCATGTGCAAAAGGGACAAGTGCACAAACCACATTACCCACATCTCCCCTGCAAAAATAAAGCTTTTTGCACCATGATCCACGGTAAACAATTTTTTCTCTTTTCCAGGTAAAAAGTTAGTGGAGAAGCTTGTTTGGGCCTCCAGTCAGCACCAGAAACCAGTTAATTCCCTCAGAAGCTATGGACCACCACAAACCCTGAGCTGCTACTCTCAGAGCAGGTCACCTGCCTCCTCCACCTTGATCAGTGTATAGTAAAATTATTCTAAAAGACAGCAGACACTTTGGTGCACATGCTCCCCTGAGGCAGAGGATGTGAGAGCAAACGTATGAGGAGAGGTTGTTGGACCATTCCCTGAATTATAAAGATGCGCTCAGCTGCCGGGGTGAAGAGAACAAGGACAGAGCCCAAAGAGAAGAGAAAATCACCTGTCATGGTTTAATGAATGTGCTCTGAAAAGGCTAAAAATCGAGCTGACATTCTTGGCGCCCCATCGCAAAACATGCCGTTACAAATAAAATGATAATGATAAAAGTGCAATAAATACTAAATAACAAGAAAGAGGAGGGCAGAACCTCCTCTTTCAAGGGAGCAATGTGATAATATTTCTCTTTAACTCTTTTTCTTCAGTTTGAAGAGCTCTCACAACCTGCTGGAGATACACCAACACCAACAGATTTTGTTTGCATTAGCCAAGGATAGGGACGCTGCAATTTACAGCTCCCATGTGGTTACTGAACTGCTCCAACTAAAAGTGACCCACTGTACACCGGGATCGTCAATCACAGACCACATTTTTCAAGAAGCTTTGCTCTGTGCACCTCCTCTAAATTATTTATTCTGGTGTCAGTGATTAATTTTCCACTCCGTTTTCCAGGGGCCAGAAGAGCCCGATAGGATAAAAGGATCCACAGAAGGGCAAGCGTCAGTGGCCAAGGTTAGATTACTCTTGTAGGATCAGGCTTTATGCCTCCAACGAATAGTCTGGAAGGATGCCTGAACACATGCAGCAAGGGGGACAGGTAGGGAGCAAGCCAACGAAGAGCAATCAGCAGCAGTGCCCAGAAACAGGGTAGGAAGGGCACCTTGAACAGCTTCTGCAGGAACAGAGCTAATCAGCAAGCAAAACCCTGGCAAAATTCTTGGCCCCATCTGATGCCTTGAAAAGGTTTTTAACATTGCTATATCTCAATTCTATGACATACAATGTCATGACAACTGCAACAGTTTCACTCTTTTGCCCTTACAGATATTCATGGCATACACTTGGATGCCTCTCCTCCATGCTCCATACCTGCCCCTTTCAGCTCTAAGTGCAGGACCAGGTTTAATTCCATCACATTCAGAGAACAAGCAGGATCAAGCTGAGCCATGCTGGATTTTTGCCATCACCCTCTCCCTCTCTGCAATCCAGGACTCAGTTACAGCAGAGGGAGCAGCACTTCACGCTGCTCAGGGGTCCTTCTGTGCTTCGTACATCAGCTCGTCTTGCAGAATTACATGGTGGAGATGCAAATTTAAACAGAAAGAGATGCTACATCTCAAAAAGGCAGGGAGGATTCAGCTGCTGGGAGCATGCAGAAAAAGGCTCTCATTGCACCCAGGCAGAGATCTGGCTGAAGTCAAGCACCCTCCATTTCGAGCATGGGTGGATGTCGTTCCCGACTCTGCAAGCCCTTAATCATGAATTATTTAAAACAGTAACATCATCTTTTCAAAAATACCCACTTGGCTTTTTTTAATCTCAATACATGGCTCCAAGTTCATCTGCAAAACAGACATCAAGATGTTGCCTGGGTTTTTATTTTTTTCCTGAATGCTTCTCCTAGCACCGGGAACATGCAAAATGCTAATGTAAGGCTGGTAAAAGCTGTGACTCCATCTAGCAGTGCAGGCTCGGCACAGCTCAGCAGTGCAGACACAGAGAGGAGAGCTTTCCTGGAACTGAAATTAGCAGCCTCAGAGGCATGAACCAAGAGAAAAACAGCTAACAAAAATGTAGCAGGAAGAGCATTAATTATTTTCTGCTGCCTTTCCTCTTCCCATCGCAACACACTATTGCAATTGTCCTGTATAGTTACAGCACCTTCCTTTTCTCTGCCATGGGTTGTCTGCTCAGTTATGGGCCATCCAGCTGCCCTGACACCTCTCATCCGACACACTGACGCGCACAAAGCTGCCCTGAGAAGGCATTTGGAAACATTTCCAGGATGCCCTCTCAGGGAAGCAGGGGGCTGGCACTAACTGATATGACCTCACTGCATTAATTTAGCAGAGGTGTGATAGTCTGTTACTAACCAACTCAGACACAGCTGCTAGAAGCTGTGTCTGAGTTGGTTAGTAAGAGGGAGGATGAACATTGCACCATGGACACCATTGCACCATTGCACACTCAGGCTCTTTCCAGTGAGAGCTAAGAGTTATATTTTTGGGGAGAGCAGTGGAGCAGTGTTGCATTCCTCATTGGGGGGGAAGGGGTGCACCCTCCTGGTGCACCTCCTACAGGCTGGTCCCATTGCCACCTCCACCCCAAGGAGACAGGGTGCAGCACTAACCCTGCACCCTGCCCAGGATCTTTTTACCCAGCCCCACCACCCCAAAATGCCCTCATGCATCCTCACCCCTGCCTGCTGAAGTGGGAAACTCATGGAGGCATCGCAGCCAGATCCTTCCACCTGCAAGCTGCAGCTGGCTGCTCAGCCATGTGAGGTTCAGCTGTTAGTGCCGTTTATTTGGCAATACAATGTCGTGGTCAGCTGAAGCACCACAGGATGGAGTCGCCTAAGGAAATCTTGTGGCTAAAATTATTTGGGGCACTAGATAAGGTGTTTACGCACAAACTGCTGAATTTGTAGCAGCAGGAGAACCAGATTTAGGCAGGGAAACCAACTCAATTGTGCTTCATTACGGAGAGTTATCACCTCCTGCGGGGCGCAGTGAATTCTCCGCTAGACATCTCTGCCTCCCTCCCTGGTGCATGACCTGCCGTGCAGCAGGTTAGCAGCACAGCATGCAACAACCAGGAAACGTCACAGCCTTCAGAAGCGACACACGCCGGGTTAAAAGCTGGGAACTGAGTCGTAGGCAGAGACAGATTCTTCTCATAAGGCAACTTTTAGCAATTATCCTTCTGTTTTCACAGCGCTCCCAAGGGTGGCAGTGTCTAAGATCCATCCTGCACTACTCCGTGCCGAGCAGGCAGATTTCAGAGCAAAGAGGGGAGGGGAATGGATAGGAAAGAGGCAGCACTGATGTCCCTGAATTGCTGCTGCCAAAGAAATACATGTGTGGCTAGTATGAAAAGCAAAAAGAATTGCTGCTTTGGGGAGAGGCAGGGGCTGGATCCATGGATAAGAAGCAGTTTCAACCTGAGCCCACCACAGCCTTTCTGCACGAGCTCAGGAAGGTGGTTGAATGTCCATATGCCTCAGTTCCTCGCTGTCAGATCGAGTCAGTCATTCCAGCCCACCCAAAACACTCTGGCAAAATCTCTCTGTGATGACTTGTCAAAATGGGAGCTCGTTTCTACCACTTCTGACAGCATATTCCTCGGTGACAGCTGGTCAGAGCAACCTTAAAGGTCAGACAGCCTATGGTTAGGCACGAAGCCTGTGGCTTCCCAAGACACTAGATTCAGAGCAAACATTTGAATTTCTCTCTCCTGACTGGAAAAGAGCCCATCTCTACCTCATAGATGCTCTTCTGGTGGAGATGCCTCACTGCATGGCCATCCAACATCCTGCCTCAGGAGTTTATACAAACACTGCACAGAAAATTAGCCTGGTCCTAGTCATTATACCTCTCTCTACTACAGTAGCTAAGACCCTAGAGATAAGCGTGCAGAGCAAGACGTAGTAAGAGCCTAAAGCAACCCCTGTAAGAGCAGAGGAGCTCATCAGGTGCTACATCTGCCTCCAAGGCACGGCCCACCGCTGCATAAAGCAACCCCACACAGTTAAGATTTTTACCCCATCCAGCAAAAGGCTGAATTCAAAGGATTGGTTTTGAGCTTGAGAATAATTAAACTGTCAGGAGTAATTGACAGCTATCTTTCTTAATGAGCTGCACCCTCGTTGGTGGTGAGCATCTTCTTAAACCAAGGGTTCAGGCTGGAAATTACATGCATGCTTGGAGTGCAGGGATGCTGATGAAAGAGCTTTACACTGCTTTTTGGCCATCAACACCCCAACAAAAACATGGTGTTAGTGGGGAGAGATGCTAAGGAGCCTTTGCACATCTGAGATGCTGAAGAGCCTTTGGGGTGCACATCAATAAGGGCAGCATCAAGGTTGTAAGGTTGGTGTGACCCTGTGTTAACATTTTGATAGTCTCAGAAGAGCTCTCTGAAACCATGTTCTGAAGAAGGAGAGATTATTGCTGCTACCCAAGGAGTCATAACACAAAGGAAAAGGAAATGAGTATGTTTGCTCTGCTGAATATTACATTATCCTCAATCACTGCCTTGTGCACCTTCTGTAATGAACTCAGCTGCTTGGGCTCCCCATCCAGCCTAGAGACCACAAGGTTCAGTCCCATTATGCATGGATCTTACAGGAAATCAAAGCATGCGTCAAAACAGTTAATATATTAGGATTCAGCCCAGATCATCCCTCTGCAAAGCTTGTGAGAGGCAATCTACCACATGCAGGAGCCTTTGGTTGTAGGATATGTTAAACTGATGTTCCTACTGTGACTTCAAAGTGATGATGATATTTTGAAGTGAGCTTTAAATGACCTTGCTCAAGAGACAGTAGTTTAGTTGCAGAGGCATGGAGCTTTGCACGGGGCAACCCGTCTTGTTACAGCGGCATGGAAGCCCTTGTTCATCTAATTCTCCAAGATTTCTCATTATTTTTCATTAGTTCAGCCCCAGGGTGGGAACCCATTAAAAAAAAAAAAAAAAAAAGGGAAAGAAAACAGACCAGACTTTTCAAAAAAAAGAAACATTCACTTCCAGCTTTCTCTGGGTCTGTTATATTCAGGTTTGGGGAAATCACTGAAAAGAACCTCTTGGGTAAAATATTTTTACTCAAACTGAAGAGTGATGTAATTTTAGAGGACTGTTTACAATCATATTGCTGTCATTGTACTTCAACTTTATTTGTATAAATCACATTTTAATTTTTTTTCACAATACCAGTTTAAATAATTACAATATCTAGACATAATTGGTGAAAATTATGCCCATCTTCACAGCTGTGCTGCACTGTTCTGTGTTGGATACACATAGATCTATATATACCAGCTATACATAGAGATGTCTCAACCCTCTCCAAACTTTTTTCCCTTGAAGCATGAGATCTTTTATGTGAATTACAAATCTCTATTTACATCCTACATGTATTTCTGACCTCTGTGTATCTCATCTTCCTTGTGGTTTAAAAGTCACTGGTGTTTCTTTTTTTTTTTTATTTTTCTTCTAACATTTTAACTCATTTGACTCATTTTTAAACATATTTTTTTTCCTAACATTTCCACTTGTCCAGTTTTAGAGACAAAACAAGAAGCAAAATAGACATGACAAATGAAATGCTCACAGATGACTCGTTTAGCGAGTAGTGACTGAAATGTACAAAAAAGACAGAGTCCATAGGAAGAGAGTAAAATCCTTATTAGATTAACTGGTTAATATTGGGTGGAGAAAAGGGGAAAGAACAAAAACCAAAAATTGTTGAATGCTCAGTCTTCCAGGTAACAACTTGACAGGTTTTTCTTTCTTCTTTATTTTTTTCCCCAGTGATATCAATTGGGTAGTAAAAGGTATTACTCACTCTATAAACGTTTGTTGAATATTGCAGCATGTAGCAAAGCTTCATCCTTAATACAGTGAATATCTGTCATTATTCAAAAGTAAACAATTCATATTTATTTCATAAATATATTTAGCTGCATTTTCATGTGCTGATTATACACTTCCAGTTCTCAGCACAAAGAAAGATAAGTTTCAATGAGCTGGTAACACCTATTAATATTTAATTTCTCCCTTTCACATTCTCTAAAATAACATTTTTTATTTTTTATTTTATCTGATCATGAAAGTTTCCAAAATGTGACATTTTGAACCATGACAGAGGGTAAACAGGAGGGGGACCAGTCCTACTCTCCAGGCCTGATGTAAAATGAGGCTACAAAGCCCATAGGACATCACCTAGTGCTGCCTCTTATCCAAAACTCTCTTTATCAGTGCTTTTAGCAGTAGTACATTATTGAGAAATACTGGCCACCGCTTCAGTTCAGATCCAGTCCAGCCCTTAGGCACACGTGGTTCCCACTGGGTCAGGAAGGATTGAGCTACTGACTCAAAGCCAAGTGTGAGCATCAATACCTGCTGCCCCAAGTGTCTCCTCAAGGCACAGCCAGGTCCTCATAAGTCTTCAAGTCAGACAACATTGAAACTCTGAACAATGAACGGTGAAGGCTTAACGCAAGCCTCCTTTGCAGAAGAAGGAATTAAAACAGCTCACATTCCCAGCTCAAATATATGAGTTTTAGGTCCTTGAGGATCTAAAAACCTCAGAGAATTTCTTGGGCCTGTTAACTCTACCTGTGCTCACACAGATGCTCTCAAAAGCACACCAGGCAGAGAAGCCTAGTGCAGGCTGCTGCTTTGTGTGCACAGACTGTCTTATTTTTGTTTGAAGGGAACTGTTCTGTACTTCTTTGTGCCCGTGGTCTTCTCCTCTGACCTGCCATGAACACAAGCTGTCCAAACCTCCTCGGGTGATCTCATTAACTCTGCCCCAGATGAGGACAGACCGGTGGGTCAAGGAAACTCATGAAAGACTAATGGATTGGGGCTGACCTGCAACTTGATCAGCTGAACTTCTCTCATTTGTAAGTATAATAAATATTGTTCTCATTCTGTAAAGGCGAGGCTACCCTCTGCATGCACAAACACACGGGCATGTTACACGACCAATCTGCCTTCACAGGACTCCAGTTGGTCCTTCCAGCGTGACCTCCCAGGCATTACCTCTTAGGATGCATGTATTCAGGGTGCAAAATCTCATAGGCACCATATAGCAACCCAAAATCAGGCCAGAACTGACACAACCACCAACCTTCTAGTTCAACACTCATTCTTGTCACAGTGAGGAATAAAACTTGTGTCTGTATGCATAAAACCATGGGGATTAAGCCCTAGATACAGCACAGCTACCCCTAATCTGGACTTGCAATCCATTTTTTTGGACACAATATTAATAATAATTAAAAACAGTAAGTGACCAATTCTTGGCAATTTTAAGTATGGTAAAAATCAAACGTAACACAACCCCATTGGATGCTCCCATTCTCAAGGTGTGGGTATACAATGCGCTGTGACTGCCCTGCTGCTCAGAACTGTGCTGCAAAACACATCAGTTTAAATACCCTCCTTTATTACTAAACTAAATAAGATTAAACTTTACACAGAAAAAAAAAAAAAAGTGCTATTATCAGCTAAAGGAATGGAGCAGTTTTACAGTTTGACGTCGCATGCATGCAGTTCTGTCCTACTGTAAATAAAATGTCTTGAAATAGTTTCACATGAGCTGCCATCCCATGAACATTTTTAACCCATCACGTCCAATCTTAAATAAATTTAGACTGCTGATGGCCAAGGAGCCAACTGGAAAGCAGTCCTTGGCTCTGAAACTCATTTGCAACAGACAAGTTGGCAAGACTTCACCAAAATTTGACAGGTCAGTATAAATTACAATTGCATGGAAATCTGAATTACTTTTCAGGTATTTGTGCTATTTTGCATGGTTTTAAGGGCCAGATGAGAAAAAGACCCTTTGCAAATGAATGTTTCTGCTTTCTCTTGATAAACAGACTGTTGTTACCCCAGAAAGAAGATGGCTCATGTATAACTAACACATCACCTGACCCTACTTAATCTCAGCTTCTTTTAAGAATGATGAAAAAATAAAGCCTTTGTACTGGGTCTGGCTGGGATGTTAACCTTCCCTGCAGCAGCCCACACAATGCTGTGCTCTGCACTTGTAGCTAGAACAGCAGTGTTATCACACCAGGGTTGTGTCTGCTACTGAGCAGCACTGGCACAGCATTGGGCCTCTCTCAAACCCTCCTAGGGGGTGGGCAAAAAGTGAGAAGAGAAGCATCACCAGGGCAGCTGACCTAAACCAACCAAAGGGATATTCCATACCATGTGGTGTCACACTCAGCAATAAAAGGTGGAAACAGGAGGAAGAGGGGAGGGGTGGGCTGTCATGAAAACATCGGTCCTCCTCCCAAACACCGGCTACGTGCGTTGAGGCCCTGCTTCAAGGACGTGCTCAAGCATCGCTCATTTGTGGGAAGTAAAGAGTAATTTCTTTCCTCTGCACTTCCACATAGCCTTTATTTGTTTTGTTCTTTCCCTTTTTCCCTTTCCTTTTTTTTTCCCCTTAAGCTAAATTGTTCAGTTAATAATAATCTTTCAGTAATATTTTTGTTTCCTTTATTTAAATTATCCTTATCTCAACCCATGAGTTGTTCTTTATTTTATTTCTTCCCCTCCTCATCTAGGGAGGGGAAGTGTTTAGCTGCCAAGCATGGTAAAACTACCAAAGCCTTGTAGAAATATTCCAGTATTACATATCTTGAAACACCCAGGCTCAGACTGGAGCTGCAGAGCAGCCCTGGGGCTGCAAACCACCAGGGAAAGAGTGGCGAGGCCCAACCAAAGCAGCCTCACCATGGGGTGTGGGACATAACTGTCCTTCCAAGGACAGCACAAGTGATTCTTGTCTGCTCTGCAGGTATCAGACAGCAGGCTGGGAATAGGCTCCCAAATTTCCTTTGCTTTTGCATCTCCACTGGGTCAGTAGTTCTTATTAGTGCTGCTACAAGCTATTATTAATGCTCTCCTCCCCCATCACTTAGGCAGGACATCAGACACCCTTGGAGAGATCCAACACCTGCAACGCTCAAATAAAACCCAAAACCCACCAGATTAAATCAGTTTTGAGCCAGTCCCTTGCATTAAGGCTAAGCCACAGACATACAAACCCAAGGTTTCATAAACACAAGTGAAGCAGCATAAGGCTGAACAATAGTCCTTGTAATTAATACCTGTAATGTAAATTAATCCAGGCTGCCAATAGCAGCTGCTGGGTAAATAAGAATCTGTGACACCATCACTATCAAAGCACGATGGGCATATGATGCCATGGATGTGAATACAGGGAACAGAGAATCATTCAGGCAGGAGCACTTAAAACGTAACCTGTTCTCCTTGAAAAATGTGTGGCATTCAATGGGGAACCTAACAGGAGTCATTTTATCCAGTTAAGCAAATGCAATCATTCAGCTGTCTGCAATCACTAAGTCTTCCTGCCTTCTGTTTTTTTTTTGTTTGTTTGGTTTTTGTTGTTGTTGCTGTTGTTGTTGTTTGCTTTTGTGTGTGTGTGTTTTTTGTTTGTTTGTTTGTTTTTTGTCAACTTTTTCATTTATATGTTGACAATTTCTAGAGTACATATTCTTTTCTGTCTTTTTAATAATGCCATTATTTTTTTACTTTAAATTAACCTCTTCAAAAGCTCATAGCCCTACAGGGATTCCCCAGCTGGACTGCGCTCTGTACCAAGAAAGAGACCAAATCTCCCCATGGCTTTAGGCTTTGGTCCAAACACCAACAATCCCCTTCAAATACAAAGCCTCTGCAGAACTTCAACAAAACAAAAACTTGACAAAATAAATCACTCTACTTTTCACCAATCCACATCCCACACACATCACAGAAATCATGCACGTCCCAGCAGTGACCTTCAAGAAAGGAAAAATAAATCCTCACAACAAAGATGTGAAAGTTCTTCTCCAGCAGAAGATCAAAAGCTGAAGATGTTGAAGGAGAAGGGACCTGGACAAAACTCATTTGGTTACCTCCAAAACATAATGGACTGTGGCAGCAAATGGAGCATGAAAGCAAACACAGGACTAAGGTCTTTAACATCAGTGCCCAGATGGTTTACAAAGAAAAACTAAAGAAAAAAGGGAAGCAATGACTGAAGATCCATGACTAGAAAGAAGAGTACAGCAGTAAAAGCTGCTAATGGGAACACAGACTTGAGAGGGAGAGACCCATCTTTCTCTACAGGCACATAAAATCACCAAACTACATAATTATTCATTTGTCTAGTAGAAAATATGAATACTCAAAGAGTAAACACAACCGTTCAATTCATTTGAAATAAAAATAACAAAATAGGGCAAATTACTTGTATGTATGAAGAAAATCATATCACAATCTCATTTCAGATCTTTATGAATTCAGAAGGAGCCAAATGAATTCAGATGAATTTACATTTGCAGCTGACAGTTCACCTCAGCAGCCTGGGAATGTTTATCCTTCATTAATTATGGTTCAAGGGGAACTGCAACCTGAGATAGCTGAGCTAACCCTCTCCTCTTACAGCTTCAGACCTGCCGCCTGGAAGGCGTCCAACCCTTCACCCGTGCCTCTGGCCTCAGCCCAGCTCCCTGCATTTATGGGGGCAGCTGCAGAGCTCCTAGGCTGTGGCACTCAAAAGTGGCATTTTCTATCTGATAAAGGTGACAAGAACAGATGCATTTCTGACAAATGCCTGCTTGAATCTCCTCTTTCACACCCTTAAGGCCAGGGACAATCTCCCTTGTATATTTCCTGGACATCCAGGGCCAAGCACAGCATTAACAGCTGATCTATAACCCAAAACCACTCCTCCAGAAGAGCATGTGCTTTTCTGCAGCTGAAGTGCAAAGTCTCTCCAGCAGTTTCATTGTAGCTGCACTGATTTTTACCAGCTGAAGGTTTAGCCCACCAATCTTTCCCTGCTGAGAGACAGGTGTTGAACAGGATGGAGGAAATCACAGGCATTCATTTGAATCAGCTCTCCCAGGCAGGAGCAATAATAAGTTCAGAGAAATTGTTGTGTCATTTAAAGATCTATTAAGATTGAGTAGTTGACTTCCTCCTCGAGGGAACCTCTCTTTAATTGTGTCTTGCTTTGACTCATCCACTACCTTCTCCAGATCCCTCCTTCCCCACCCAGTGCAAGTATGCTGAGCTCTTCTTTTTAATAAACTGAGAAGATAAAAGAGCAGTGAAACACTGTGGTGCTCTCAGTCCCACAGCCACTGGGTGGGTGGGGTTTTGGCAGAGCATCTCCAGACATTATCTCATCCCCCGATGGCATCCACCCTGGAGAGGTCTGCATCTGTAAAATACTTCCACATACATTTCTTGTCAATGTGCATTATTTGTGTATGATAAACATAATGCAGACTTTCATACATTTCTCTTCAACACACCGAAACTGTTTTAGGAGATCCCATCTGAGCAAGGAGAAATCATTTAACAATTCTGGGACAAACAGCATCACAGTATATTGTTTGACTGTTAACTTCAGCAGGATATCAATAAGATAACAATGCTTTGCCCTTCCAGAGCATCCATCAATACTTAAAGCACTCTATTAGGACTTCCAATAACCTGCTTTACCCTCTAAAACACTGCTAAGTGGTCATATCAACAATGGCAGTGCAACTCAAAAAGACGTGATACTAACAAAAACACAAGTTTTCCCTCCTTTTTTTTTTTTTTTTTTTTTTTTTTTAACACACCTTTCCCTTACTTCAGACTTATGGCTAATGGTGGGTGCACTTCACTTTCCATGCCCGAAATTAAACTCCCATAAAGAAGTGGTGCACTGGTGAGGTGAACAGAGGAATACAACTTGGTTTCCTCGTTAACACTCGCAGACAAACTGCTGACCACCTGAGGCTGGTTTGCTGGCTCCACTTTCACATCTTGCTCGCCTCCCCACTCACGTTACATGCGCTGTACATCACCACATGGCCTACACGCTGATATCAATTTGGGAGTACATGTCTGGTTTGCAAGCTGTTCTGGCTCCGTTTCAACATCATTAGCTTAAAACCACTCTGAAAAATAGGCACTGGTTCAATATGGATATCATACACATTCAGTAAAGCGGTGTAGGATTGCAGTCAGAGGGTTGGCTTGTTTGTGGAAATTTCTGGCAGGTCCTCACCAGGACCTGGAAACACTGAACCTCAGGCATAGGATGTATCCACAGTGCCTCTTCTGATAACACTCACCGTGCCGGCTACATCTTCTGGGGTGGGATGCCACGCATCCCTTTGCAGATATTTAATCTAATTTAAAGCAGTCATCATGTATTATCCTCCTGCATTCAACCAACAAGTGGAGCTTCTCCAAACAGTGATTTATCCTACCCTGAGGTGTCAGGTGTAATGCTGGAAGAAGGAATTACCCTCTGGAGGCATCTTGCATCTTCCTATTTCCCTCTCCACTGACTGTAACGAAAACTTAAATTAGCTTAGGCCACACAATTACTTTTTGTATGGCTGAAGCAATCTGAAAGCAACCTTGTCCTTTCTGACAAGGCACTGGGAAGCCAAGCCCATTGGAAAGCACTTACTTTTGGGTACATCCATGGGATTCAGGCTGCCTATGAGGTCCCTGACATACAGCCCGTCCCCATCCTCCTTGCTCAGCCAGTTGTTGCAGGGGAAGTAAAACCGGAGGTGAGGTCTGTTCATGTCAGTCACAATCACGCGGTCCAGGAACCAGCCTGCGTTCAGTCCGGTGTTATCGTGCTCAATCCTGGAGGAACAGCAACCCACATGTGAGGGCCCGGATTTGACATTTTGGTTCAGGGTGGCCACCAGAACTATAATTTGGGGGAATATTTAATATTAGACAAGGCTAGGGTGACTGTACACAATATGCCTTCTTACACCAGGCTATTGAAAGTGTTTCACAGGATTATGGGCTTCTATGGGGTATTCTGCAAATAACAACCTTCCCTATGTATTTGTGTGAAGATGCCAGGTATGCTACTATCTGCTAAGGAATGCACACATATGCACACCTGCATGTTCATTCAGCATATGCATTTATTCACCTTCTACTGCATTTCAAAAATATATGTGACTCTACCCCCTACCCTGGATCTTTTCTTTTTTCTTTGCTTTAACCACCTCTTCCAGTCTTACCAGCTTTCTTTGCACTCCTTCCTGATTTTTAATTTTATATAGGTCAGTCAGATGGTGGTTAAACATAATAATTATCATTTACATTACACTAATTCAGCAGAATGGAACAACAAACCCAATTCAACTCCATCAGAACATAAAAACAGCCTTAAATCCTTTCCTCTGTGATTGCGTATGACAGGAATACAGTTCTTGATGGGGAGCGTGGATAGTTATAAGCAATACCGTAGGTGATTTCATGCTTCAGTTCAAATCTTAGGCAGTAAACAAGCTTTTACCACCCCTTAACTTCACCTTGATGGGAGCGTGTTAACAAATAATGAATAAAACATGGCAAGACTAAAACCCCTGCAGCCTGTCATTCGATTAGCACCTCACAGAGCACGTCGTCTGGTGGCAGTGTTATGCGGTTACCTTATTTTCTTTATTTGTCCAACATTGTTGGTTTTCACTCGGAACACATCTGTTTTGCTCCTCTCAAAGGCTGTGCTGCTCCTGTAATAAACATACAACAAAAGCTGTGGTAAGAAAATTACCTTGCCAGCCAGCCCGCTTTGGGGTTTCAGGACCAAGTGTCATTTCTAACAGTGGGCAGACCTAATTTTCAATGTCCTCTTTGCCATAGTATGTTTCAGATAGCTCTACATGCTGGCGTTTAACAGACCTTTTCCTTCTCGAACTCTAAGCATCCTCTCAGAAGCTGAGACCAGAGCTTTGGGGGAAATGCAATGCTGGCCCAAGTAGATGCAAGCCTTGGATCACATTCCATATCGCCTCCAAGAGTAAAACATAACAGACGTTTTCAAAATCCTCAGCTAAATCCCTGTACAGGTAAGAGCTGGGGGAGACTGTAAGCCTTTGCTGCTGGCAAGTGGCTTTCAGAGATGTCTGAAAATAATTTTTGGTGAAAATATATCAAGGCAGCACTAAGGAGGCCAAAAATATTTTAAGAGCTCCGACTCTAAGAGCTCCAAGTCTTTTTGGTAATACCTCATCTGTGGTTGCTCAATTCCACCAATCCACCCATCAGCTACTAAAACACAAAGGCAATAGCAGAAACAAAGGTATGTTTCCAGCTGCTGCCCTCGGGGGTGGCTGCAAAGTGCTCATTTGGAGAGGTCGAGCAGGAGCTTCATTTCACCCTTATCAACCAGCCCTTGTTGGCTGAACCAGGAGGAAGACTGGTGGATCTAGACTCATGCACACCCACATTAATTGCTTCACTGCCCTCAGTATGCCTCTCATCTCTGTTTCCCACTCCCAGAGGTGTACTTTCCTGATAGCCTAGTCCCTGGGCACTGAGCAGATCCACTCTGGGTGATAGAAAAAGGACTCCATGGTTTGAAGGTGCTCCACAGCCCAAAGGTGCTCCCTGCAGGCCTGCCCAGAGCTCAGCCAGAGACAAAAGCATCCGCCTGCCCCAAGGGTTTCTTCCCACTCCCATCTCCCAGTGCTTTTGTAATAGTCAGTGAAACTTCCTTTGCAGCTTTCTCCTGCAGATTGTATCCCATTCAAAGCCAAATGTCTGTAGGACAGGGACCCATTCCATTATTATTTTTTTTTGTGAAGTGTGCAATTACTATTTCACAGGTGCAAGCAGAAGGCAAAATGAAGTACATTGGCCTAGGTCAAAAGATGTAGAATTTAATTCCCTGTTCTGTCTTCAGCCTTTGGCTAGCACCTCCATCATTTGCAGATCATACTTTCCACTGTGAATAATATCAAGGCAAAACCCGCCCTTGCTCTCAAGATACAGCCTCTCCCACCTGTGCTCCCTGACCAGCCATGATTTCACCTGGATGCTAATCCTAGAGTCATTAAGGCTGGAAAAGGCCTCCAGGATCATCTGGTCCAACCACCGCCCTACCACCAATGTCACCCACTAAACCATGTCCCTAAGCATCATGTCCAACCTTCCCTTGAACACCCCCAGGGACAGCGACGCCACCACCTCCCTGGGCAACAAGTCCTAAGCATTGCTGAAGATGATTAAACACAGCAAAATCCAGAAGTCATATTAAAAGGAACAAGAAACTGCCGTGCTTCAGCAGCATAAAACCGCAGTGACAAGCAGCTTGTACTTGGGAAGTTAATGAATATTAATAACCCAAGCAACGGGCTTTGGTTTTGCTCAGCACTCTTCTCCACATCATTAAAGGATGTGCACATGCCTTTGTTTAAAGGTTATTTCACGTGTTCTCCTTCTCCATCCTGCTGTCCTGGGCACTGTGCTAGGACCATCGCTGCTACATGAAAAGGCTAAACTGGTTAACCTTGCCTCGCAGACAAGAGGCGATTAAATCCATCCCAGCTTCCCCCAGCCTGGCTGTCAGAGGAAAAACAGCCAGCAAGCGCGAGGCAATTAGTTTGCCAGGCTTGAGCAAACGCCGCAATGACAGTGGCTTCTCAACGGAGATCGATGCGGCGCTGCAGACAGCATATGGAGCTGTGGAGATGGCTCAGAAGTAGTAAGTGGGACTAATTAGCCCAAAGCTCACCACGCGCCAGTCCTGGCGGCTGCTGGTCTAATGGAGGAAAGGTGGAGCACAGCCCCACAGCGCCCAGCAGAAAGATGCTCCAGGAGATGCTTCTTGAGACAAATTCCTACTGTCAAGGGGTAGGAAGAGTCTGAGCTGCTTAAGAGTGAATGGCTTATACCGAAATTTATCCAAACAGAGAAAGGAGAAAGAGAGATTTCAGCTGGGCCATGTCAGAGGCTGGTCCAGGCTGGGCTGAGAAATACACAGCCTGATTGCCATGAGGAACTTGTTACGCCAAACAATGCAGCACATGGGGTAGCATAGCTCTGGTGACAAATAAAGCTGAGAAAA
The DNA here is from genome assembly GCF_964211825.1 of Aythya ferina. Taxonomy (NCBI): domain Eukaryota; kingdom Metazoa; phylum Chordata; class Aves; order Anseriformes; family Anatidae; genus Aythya; species Aythya ferina. The sequence continues at coordinate 3,184,859 of NC_140299.1, read as the reverse complement.
ATCTGACTTGGAAATGGTAGCTCTAAATCCCCAGTGTTCAGGCTTCACTGGGTTCAAACCCAGGGCTTGGGCATGGATTGCCATAATCAAAGGCTTTATCTGGATCTTGGAAGAATTTCATTCTAACTTTTGGATGGGAATTCAGGCCAGGGTGACTTCAGAAATATGTTTAAATCATTGTGTTTTTTTTTTATTTTACATATTTAATTGACTTTAGCAGCTCTATTTTTATTTTTATTTTTTAATTATCTGCTGTAGTGTTTTACCCATATGCAATGTAAAAAACATCTAAGGAAGCTCACTAGATATTAGTGCATGAAATGTTCGGTATATTTGGTATCTGAAGCCATTTTCAGATTAATTTGGTTGAATGACTGCCTGCAGGTTGCATTCAGTACTCACAGCACTGTAAATGTACAAACAAGGATTTAGAGCACTCTGTCCCTACCTGGGCAATTCACAGTGCTAAAACGCACCACAAGACCTGGTGCATGCTCAGGCGTGGTATTTATAAATCTCTGCATGGATCTCCTCTGTAGACCATCAGTGCAGAGGACACAGCCAGTGCCATGAGAGTTTCATTGCTACTTGGTGTGCTGACAAAGAGAAACTACTATTTGTAGAAAATAATCTTCACCTCTGACCAGCTAACAAAACTCTTTCCAGAGGTGGCCTCAGAGGAACAGAGGAAAAACCTGAGTACTGATCATAGCAGAGGCATAAAAATAAAAACCAGAACCTTTAGCAGCAACACAGCAACCTGAACCAACAGCACCAAACCACTGCATTAATGACAATTTACATTGCCTCCATGCTCAGTGTTTTAGCTGATGACACTCTGTACACACAGAACTGCCTGCAAAAGCCCATGGAGACCATGGAGGCACAGAAGCACAAAGTGTTCTACCATGGATGTTTGTTCAAACAAAATTGTAAAGAAGCTTCATTAAAACACGGGGAAGAGCCAGCTCCCAAAAGCATCTCCCCATGGGTCTGTCTGCTCCTGCCACCAATGTTCAGAAGCAGCAGCAGGGAGCAGAGCACCAGGGGAAGATCTCAGAAAGTCACTCAGGGAAAATCATCCTACAGCATGCCACTTACTAGGGAAACATTCTGTTTGGTTTACCTGTACTCTCACAAGAGGAATGCTGCTCATATACTAGAGGTGGGCAACAAAGTTTTTACATATACAGGTGTCAGGACTGAGTAATCTCCAGTTCTTGCTGGTTTTCCTGGCCCAGAACAACAGACAGCTTTGCTCATCCTCATTCTATATATCTTGTAGGCTGGGCATCTCTGGGTTATCAGGCTCCAATGGAGAGGGCAGCTTGCCAGAAGATGCAAGATAGTGGGAAAACGCCTACAATGCATTCACCTTATTCTTCTATTTCTCCCTATGCAACCACTATCAATCACTGCTAGAGAGAGGACACTGCCTGGATGGACTTACAGACAGCCTCACTGAAGAAAAACACATGTTCAAGGCATATTTACTCTTAACGCAAAGCTCCAATAGCAGCATCATTAACCTCCTTCTTGGAGTGAGTGAATACTCCAGAGAGTTTGGACTGCAAATATTTTGCCAAGACTGTTGCCATGAAGCTGACAACATCAGTCAGCGAGCGGCTGGAAATACCGCATAAGGCAGCATGCATCTAAAAATACTCCAGATGGAAAAGAAACCAGCCGAAAAGAACAGTGACAGCAAATGTCTCCATACAGAGGACATGATTTTCCTTTTTTTTTTTTTTTTTTTTTTTTTACTACAAATAACCTGACCAGCAGAAGAAATTCTGCTTAAAGAAGCACAGAAGAATTACCAAATAATGAAAAAACAGTCCCACCTGAAGAGATTTAATTGAATGAGATAGATTACTATGGAACACTGATGACACCCAGGAACCAAACACCAGCCCAACACCATGGGAGCCCACATCTGAGCTTACCCTGAAACTTTGCAAAGTGCCATAGGGCACATTGAAATGGCCCTTGTTTTATCCATAAGCATCTACATAACAGATTTCAACAGCCTTAATAACACTCATTGAATAGCTCCTTCACTTTACATCACAAGGAGCAACAATTAATTTAATGTCAGTTTTTCACGTTCAGTGGCATGATTTGCAGAGAAAACAAAAGTTGTATTTAATTTAGATAATATCAGCTATACGGTGTGTCTTTGTTATCTATACATTGTCTGTTATAGACAAACTCTATACAAAGCAATCTATAATGTTGCAAAGCCCACTCAGCATTTCCAAATATTAAAGTACATTTTGATTTACATCTACTTCAGCAGATTTGGGGGCAAATTTTTCTCTGCTGAAAATTTCTATCTCATTCCCCTGGGGAAATATTCTGCAAAATTTTATTAAGAACAAGCTTAGACATTCCTAAGGCTGAGATTAATGTCTTCTATATGAAAACATTCTTTCATGTTTCTATTGAGAACCAAACTCGCTGTGTGTTGGGGTAGGGACAGGATTTTGCACAGGACAAAAAGGTTGGGTTTGTTCCAGGAACACATCTTACACTCATCTCATGGAGAAAACCAGACAGGTTTTACAGTAGTTGATGTTGACACTTGACCAACAGGGAACTGATCAAGCAGCTGAACTCCCTGAAATATCTGAGTAAATTCCTGTTCCTCCCTGTAAGTCCTGACCTGGCTGTAGCTGGTACCGTGAATGCTACTTGCATTGTTGCACATGGATTATATCTATACGTACACCAATCACAGAATCACAGAATTTCTAGGTTGGAAGAGACCTCAAGATCATCGAGTCCAACCTCTACCTAACGCTAACAATCCCCACTAAACCATATCCCTAAGCTCTACATCTAAACGTCTTTTGAAGACTTCCAGGGATGGTGACTCCACCACTTCCCTGGGCAGCCTGTTCCAATGCCTCACAACCCTTTCAGTAAAGAAGTTCTTCCTAACATCTAACCTAAAACTCCCCTGGCGCAACTTTAGCCCATTCCCCCTCGTCCTGTCACCAGGCACGTGGGAGAATAGACCAACCCCCACCTCGCTACAGCCTCCTTTAAGGTATCTGTAGAAACCAATAAAATTGCCCCTGAGCCTCCTTTTCTCCAGGCTGAACAAGCCCAGCTCCCTCAGCCGCTCCTCGTAGGACTTGTTCTCCAGGCCCCTCACCAGCTTCGTCTCCCTTCTCTGGACTCGCTCAAGCACCTCGATGTCCTTCTTGTAGCGAGGGGCCCAAAACTGAACACAGTACTCGAGGTGCAGCCTCACCAGAGCTGAGTACAGGGGGATGATCACCTCCCTAGCCCTGCTGGTCACACTGTTTCTGATACAAGCCAGGATGCTGTTGGCCTTCTTGGCCACCTGAGCACACTGCTGGCTCATATTCAGCCGACTATCCACCATCCCTCCCAGGTCCTTCTCTGCCTGGCAGCTCTCCAACCACTCATCTCCCAGCCTGTAGCTCTGCTTGGGGTTATTGCGCCCCAGGTGCAGGACCCGACACTTGGCCTTGTTGAACTTCATGCAGTTGACCTCAGCCCATCGGTGCAGCCTATCCAGATCCTCCTGCAGAGCTTTCCTACCCTCAAGCAGATCGACACACGCACCTAGCTTGGTGTCATCTGCAAACTTACTGAGGGTGCACTCAATGCCCTCGTCCAGATCATCGATGAAGATATTAAAGAGGACCGGCCCCAGCACCGAGCCCTGGGGAACGCCACTAGTGACTGGCCTCCAACTGGACTTGACTCCATTCACCACGACTCTTTGGGCCCAGCTATCCAGCCAGTTTCTAACCCAACAAAGCGTGCACCAGTCCAAGCCAAGAGCAGCCGGTTTCTTGAGGAGAATGCTGTGGGAAACGGTGTCAAAAGCCTTGCTGAAGTCAAGGTAGACCACATCCACAGCCTTTCCCTCGTCCACCCAGCGCGTCACTTTGTCATAGAAGGAGATCAGGTTCGTCAAGCAGGACCTGCCTTTCATAAATCCATGCTGACTGGGCCTGATCGCCTGCTTGCCCTGCAAGTGCTGCGTGATGACTCTCAAGAGGATCTGCTCCATGAGCTTCCCCGGCACTGAGGTCAACCTGACAGGCCTGTAGTTTCCCGGGTCTGCCCTCCTCAATCCTACAGGCTCTAATCTTCAGAATGTTGAACATCACTAAACATCCTCTCAGGTGGCTTTGTTGATGAAATACATGCTCTATCTAGGCTAGAGGCAGTGTGAATGGGTGGGAGAGTGAACAAATTTCCCTCTTGGTGTCTTTTTCAGAAGCAAATTCAGACTCCAAAGTGCGCTGTCAGGTCACTCTGCCCCAGATCATTAAGTCTTCACAGTGCGGTGTTAAGTGCTGCAGATTTGTACCAGCATAAATTAGAGGGAGGTTAGATACATACATAGCTTTAACACAGAAAACATCCTGTGCTATTAAAAGTATTGCAACTCATTTCTGAAGTGCTTCTGCAGCTATGCAAGAAGTATTCCTCCACTGCTCTTGTGGTTCATAGGAAACCTCTTCTTTTGCTTTCTAGCTGAGCAGCCCTTTCCATGCCAACTTTCTAATACTTTCCAACTTACTGTTTGTATTATTGAGAGTATTTGTTCATTTATTCCAGAGCTGTTAAACAACTAAATCAGATCTTCTGCAACGTGGTACAGCTCAGTAGCAGTAGGGCCACACAGATGAACATGCTCTTAAGTCTGCCACGTAGATACTCTGCAATTTGTCTGTACTTACTGGCACTGGGAACTGGAAAAGCTCTGTATAGTAACTCAAGACTCGGTGGAAGGGATGGTCAGTTTAAGGTATTCAGCATGGGAAATAAAAATAAATAAATAAATAAACCTACTATACAGCTATACAGCTCTCAAATTCAGTGGCACTGCAAGAAGCCAGCTGTCACTTAGCATTTATTTCATCTTTCTTTCAGAGTGCCAGAGCTACTAAATCTTTTTTTTTTTTTTTTTTTAAGGTGGCAGGGGATCATGAGTATTTATCACAGTTGCTACATGCACAAAGTGTAAACCTGTCACTGAAAAGTGAATTCCTTTACATTAAACACACATAAATTTGCTGCTGAACACTGTGACTGGCTAAGTTTCATAATCAGTCCTATCCATTCTTAACCCCGAAGTGGTAGAGAGTACACAAGCAAGAGGAAATAAAATGCTGGGGAGGATCAGCACTGCTGGTTGGTGTTGTGTTGGACCACAGAGAAGCAGCTCATAGCCGCAGGAGTGGCCACAGAGGATTCTGAAATGCCACCAAGCAATGCACATACAGCTGCCTTGGTGTCCACTCATGCTGGTGATGGAGCTCATGAAAAGAAGCCTATGTTCAACAATACTTTTAGCCTCTGGCTGAACTGTAACTGGTGCAGGATGGCAGGTGGGAATCTGGAGAGCTCTGTGAGCTGGGTTTTTTGCCGAGTGCAGCTGGGACCAGTACCCAGCCACCACCTCAGGCACCAATGGGGACCACTCACAGAGATGGTGCCATCCCCAACTCAGAGAGAGCAAATACAAGGATTTATTCCAGCCCCCCTAGACCCAAACATTACTTGGCTAAACCTCTTGGCCTAAATAACTACATCTTGTTGGACAGAATTTGGGTGCTGCCACTTCCAGAGGCGATGTTCCTTCAACAGGCCATTATGAAGATTTGTGTCTGTTTTTCACAGTTACCTTATTGTTGGCAAATGATAAAAACACATGATATTTCAACAGATTGCCATGTCTTCCTTTCACTGTACATGACAAAAAGAGCTGAAATGTCATGTATTTCACTACCAGCACACAATCACAAAAGAAGTAAGAAAAACCTATTCTAACCAGAAGCTGAAAGGGTAGTACCATCTTTAGTCAATGCAGGATATGTTGTCTTTCTATCATACACTGGGAAATGGAAACACCTAGAAAAATGTCATGCATTTGCAGTCATGTCATAAGTGAAATCATGTAAACATTTAGTTGAAAGATGCATGAGATTCCATCCTTTTGCCATATTCACAAAACCGCATAATAAACTGGGGGCAAGTAGACTCAATATTTAGAAGACAAGACTATCAGTTAAACAATTTCTATGTTCAGAGGAGCTTTTCTCATGTTCTTGCTTGATCACTGTGATGCATGAGGCTTTGCTTTCAGATGCAGAAGCATTGCTGATGTTTGGGAAACCCCCAGTGGAAAATTATAGTTGTAGTTCTAACGGGCACCTCCTACAGGGCTGGTTTCAAGAGCCCTGAACTACAGAAGGTTGGCTTCCCATCCTTTAATCCTTTCTTACCAATGCTTCATCAATCTTCTCTCCGCAGCAACAGGGACCAAGCTAAAATGCTCACCCAAATCTGGACAGGCTCAGACTGATGCTGCCCCAACCTAAAATCAACCCTGTGCATCCTTGATTTTGGTCACTCACAAAAAACAGTAAGTACAAGAGGAAAGAGTAGGCTGAGATGACTCGTAGAACCATTAACTCATTTATGAGTTAACTCATCCTTAACTCATTTAAGGTTATGGCTGATTAAGAAATCTATTACGGGTTCTCCTGACTTCTTCTCTAAAGGGCATGCAGTATTGTATTTTAATTTTGGAAAGATAACAATTGGGTGCTTTCCACAGCCACGTGCAGAAGAGCACTTTCCCAATTAAGTGGCTCTTTATGTAAATGCTGACCACAAGAAAACTCCCTGGAAAGCAGACGCTGCTTTGATGGCTTTGCCAAGCACTTGGAGGCAGGTCTGGGCACAAGCAGCTCTTCCCCCAGCAGAGCTGCTGCTGCTTCCAGCTCAGCCACTGACCTGCCATGGGGCCACAGCATCTTTTACTTCCTCACCTCAGTTTCCTTCTCTGAGAAATAGAGAAAAACGGTACTCCGTTTTATACGTTCATTGAGATATCTGGATGAAAATCACAGAACAAAGCATACTGATTAGATATTTTATTATATATATATTAGATATTTTATAATTAAATTCTATTAAATTAGATCTATTATATAATTAAGTTCTCCCTGGTGTTTCTGAGGATGATGGGATAATAAAACTCCTTGGGCTAGCTCTGATTTCTGAGTTTCAAATATGGCAAACAGGGCTGAAATTTCATGTATTTTCTTTACCATTCCCATATCATTTTCTTTACAGACTCTCATGTTTGAGTTGCTTCACTGGGAAGAGAAGCTCTTTTGAGGGTAAAATTTAAAATAGGTGCAGGTACCTCTTGTCGGTGCTGTAGAAATGGAGAAAATGTGAAGTTACCGTGTGACATTAGCATAGGCTTAATAATTTCTGAAGCACATTTTCAAGAAAACCAAAACAATAAGAACACAGAAAAGCAGAGACACACAGCCTGTCCTAGACCCCGTGGAGAAGGACTTTGTACTTTCTTAGTGCAATTATCTGGCTGAGGGGAAATTAGTGTATGCAGACTTTTAATAAAGTCACCTTGTTTTCATGGGAGGTGAGCAACTGCTGACCCTGATGTTATTCTTTTTTAAAAAAAAATTGTGGACTGAGTCAAAAGCCTCATAATAGGACCTTAAGTTATATAATATGTTTTCCACCACATTCAGTGCAGTGATAGGAACTGGGAAGCTGCATACAGAAGATGGCATTGGCATCAGCTGGAGAAAAACAGAATGGTGGGACCACAATGGGTGTGCAACTATGCACAGAGCAGAGAGGCTGTTTCCTAAATTACACTGTTTTCACCCTAAATTATTCCATTTATGCTTGCCTCCAATTTTCTACAGCTGGGTGTGGGTGGTTACCCATCAAATTTACTTTAGACCCACTGAATTACTCTTCAGAAACCTTTAAGGACACTTATCGCTCTGTACCTGATTTCACACAGGCTTCAGTGGGATTTAGGCATATGAATTTGGACCATCATGCCCACTCTGAAAAAGTGGCAAACATTCTCAGCTCCTAAATTGGGAGCTCCTAATTTAAGCTTTAAGAAAAGCAAGTATCCCCACACCTTTCAAGTGTGAGCCTTACATAATATGGATCTGAACACACGTTTCCACCTACAGAAGGGAATACAGGTTTACAAGAGATTTGGTAGGAAGCATGTAACAGCAAAAATTCAAATTTCCTTGGTGATCTCAAAATACCTTTTAGATTTATTCCCCCTATATCCATCATACACATATCCACAATATTATGTTTCATCAAAAAGCAATAAAAGTTACTGAAGAACAGGCCTGAAGGGTACAGATTTCCTTCCAAATACTCACTTGCTTGTCAGATGAGTCTTGGGGGTAATCCCATGCTCTCCAAAAAGAGTAACAAAGACGTTGGCATCTGTTCCAGCTCCACGGACATCTCCTGTCACGGTCACCACTTCATAAACTGTGGAAGGAGAAGAGAAATATCAGGACAACAGGAGAAATTCCTTAACCCATGCAATGTAGATCCAAGACATTTCCCAAAATGAAGCAGATCTGCAAACCCTGGAGATGGATCTCGACACCCACCTTGAACAGAGAACATCATCGCTGCTAAGAATCCGCACAACTGGTGAAAATCACCACATCAAGCTGACACACAGGCAGACAGGGGTTGAGTTAGGACAGATTTTGCTGAAAATTGAACACTTCTGTCTGCGAACACACACTACCTCACCTCCCATCCCATAATGTATGTGCATGTATTATATGTAACAGACGAATTTATGTGAAGTGTTAGAGTAAAGCTGTTGAGCCATTTTTCATTTATGCACATGTCAAGGCAATACACACTTCCCTGTTTGCTTTGGTAATATATTTGTATGAAGCTGAGAAATCACTACAGCCAGAAAGTTTGCTTTTCAGATGTTCTGGAGATTTTACCAAAGACCAAATGGTAAATCACAATGAGAATAAGACAGGAAAATGTTTAAATTAGACTCTAAATTTGTGGAGCTTTGAGACTCTCAACACTCTGCTTTCTGAGCAGTAGATTGAGTGGTGACTTTATCACCACACATCAGTACCTTCTTGGGAGAAGCACAATTAGAAAAGAGGCTTCTGCTCAAGTGGAGAAAGGTATAATAAGATCCGATGGTCAGAAAGTAAAGCAAAATAACTTTGGATTACAGTCAGACACACATCTCTCGAGCAGGATGGTAAGTACAGTTGGAATAACACTTTGGGCTTGAAAACAGGTCACCTTTCTGAAGGACATGTCTTGGGGGGCTCGGTACAGAAGGAACTAGATGAAGTTATAAAACTCTGCTTATAGCAGACCAAGTATCCTGACAGCTCTTTTTGGCTTTAGGCTATACGAAGGTCATTAGTTGGTAACAGTATTTTACTTCAGGCTCAGACCAATAGGCTAGAGGAAAGGCGAAACTTCATTTCATCTTGCACAGCCTGACTGGTAAGTATGTGATTTCTCAGACCTAGCAATGTAAAAATGTCTTTCTTCATGGATGCATCAGAATCACGTATTTTATTAGGGCCCATTTTTTACTTATAATATTACACATTTATTAAGAAGACATCATAAAGGACTATCTACTTCGAGCTTCACAGCTCTGCCCATTCCCCCGCCCCCCCCCCCCCCACACACACACAGTTTGCTCAAAGCATCCTGGAGAGGAAATTAAATCAGAATGTTAACTGAAAGGTTTGGAGACTGAGTGCTAGAGCAAAGCCCAGGCCACTCAGGTACAACTGATTGGAACTAACTCTTCATTTACAGTAGAAATGCACTGCAGTGAGACAGAATGAAATACCACAATATTTTCCTAACCACACCTTTCCACAAATGCAAACAAGACAGAAAGGGGATAGTATCATAATAACTGCAGTAAGGTATAGCCTGTGCTCAGCTAGATTTTAAGAATGTTTTGGTGTGGCATATTTTATTTATGGGCTCAGGGAGGGAGAGATTTCTTTGCAGCAGTGCAAAGAAGAACATGAAATCCACAGCTTCCATATAAGATGAAATGAGAACACTGTACATAAATCTTCCTCCTGTTAGCATTCACACATGCCAATGGGGGATGTTTGGCACAATGTAGACAGACAGTGGTCGCCTTAACTGTTAACAGAAGGACATGCAATCCACCTTGCCTTTGTGATTCACTGTGAATTAACTTCATGGTTTTCAGTGCTGCATCATTTCTGCTTTGGAAACTGCTAGCATCATTAAGCTCCACTCATTTATAGCAGCTTTTTATGTTCAGTCATCTCAGAGCTTATTACAACATGTCTGTTTCATGTAAGTACATTTCACCATCAGTACTTCTCACCCTCAGCCACCAGCAGAGACACAGAGCACTGGGGAAACTCGTGCATCAACAGTGTTGCATGCAAAACTAGCCACCAGCCAACACAACGCATCTAACACCATCAACAACCCACAACACTCCTCCCTTAAAAATCAAGACCCTTCTCCAGTCCCCACAACAAGAGTCACACAGCTGTCAGAAGCCTCAAAACACAAGTGGGTACAAATTTGCACTTCAGGTTCACAACCCCAAACTCAGCCTCTGTGCACGGAGTGAGCAGGCAGCAGGTGGATCAGCAGTTTTCACCATGAGCAGATCCGGGAGTGGAGGACAGATGTGCTGGAGCCCAAGTAGCTCATGTTATTACTGAGCATATGCTGTGGTTAGCACTGATTTAATTAACTGTGCACAGAGGGACAAAGTGACGGCTAGATTGGTGACATCAGCACATCAGCACACTTCAGACATGTCACAGCGTGCCCCTGGGAGAGGAAAGAAGCCTGGCCACCTCCTCTCCATCACTACAGCTGTGCTGCCAGCTGTGCAAATAAATGATGTCACAGCTTTCCAGCAATGCCATGGGAGCAAGGCCCAGGACTCCCCCTGGGGGAAGAAAATAAAAGTTAAATGCTACTACTGATGCTAAATCTTTCTAGAAAACACACCTGGGAGATGCCGCTTATTCATCTGCTTCCTTCAAATGCAAGGAGCCTGAGAGCTCAGTGGTCTGGATCCCGGGTCTTTTTCTTTCTTTGCATTTATTTTTGATCAGCCTGATCTGACAGCTGATGGGTGTGATCCTGACAGGGAGTATGTCTGCAGCTTGAGGACCCAGCAGGTAGAAAAGGTCAGGCAGCTGTTGGGGCAATGTTTTGTACACCAAGCCTCTTCACTGGGCACAGCATCCGTGGCATAAGACAAGAGCTGCAGAGTACTGACATTTCTCAACCACCCCAGGAGTTTTCTCCTGAATAATTGGATATTCTGGCTTTGAGAGAACATGTCCAACCTTAGCAAATCCCAGGCATAAACATCTTCTACTTTACAATTTGAGACAATAAAGCTGAATTAGCTGAAAAGCTTGAAATTGGATTTCTGTGGAAGTCACACTTCTAACCAAATGTGGAATCTGGGCAGAAAAGATCGATTTTGCTACTTCAGTGCCCCTGCTGAGAAGGGGAAGATTAACAAAAGACAGAAATGAAATATCTCAAGTATAATATCTATTTCATCATAAAAGTTAGGTCTCCCCCTTCCCACCAAGTCCCTTACTTTCTTTTGGGGTGCCATCACAGGCTTTCCAAGCTTCTTCCCTGTTTGAATCAATTTCCACATTCCTCTTCCCCACTCAGTTGTCTGAATTTGCCTCTCATTGCTATGATTATCAGGAACGTGGGCTGTTTTCACTTATAAGAGTGTATTTACACTCAAAGGTTTGCCTCTCTAGTGCAAAACTGCCAGCCCCTAAAACCTTCCACAGATAGAAAATATCTGTCCAAATTTGCCAGAAACTGCTAACTCATTTTTAGAAGGACTGCTGTGTAAATACCTCTGACCACATATTTATTCAGTCTTTCTATCACCATGCATCAGTCTCTCAAGGAATACATGCTTATTACCAAAGAAAATTTTATGTTATAAAGTAAAAAGGAAAAAAAAATGCAATATTTCTTTGCAAAGTAATAAGCTACAAAGGTTGCTGTTTTCCCATCCTTTGACGATGATGCTCATTGTCATTTCAGGGTATCTCCTGGGGCTGTTGTGTGGTCCTACAGCTGAAGACAAATTATAGCAAAGTTTTTCAGAAGAGAACAAGGTTTCGGTATATCACTCCAGATTTGGCTGTGTCCTGCCATTTAGACTCCTGCTCGACAGAAGCAATCACTGAATGCAAATAAAAAGAACATCCATAGGGATTTTATAGTTACCACTGAAGCTTCCAAGTGCATCCACGAAATCTCCCTCCTCCCTTTCTAATTTATGGGATGTCAGCATGTAATGGCTCTGCTTCCAGCTAACACCGATGAGAGTAATAATGAGGAACCACTGAGCTCCTCAAAGAGTTTTGCTCTTGGAGCAGAGTCTGGGAGGGCCAGCTGAACCACGCTGACATCTCCACAGGGTCAGCAGAGGCAACACTCCTAAACAGGCACCATAATGTTTTGTCAGCTGCACACCTCGAGAGTTTCTGACTTTCCCATCCTGGTCAGCAGGATTTGAAACACAAACTTTCTTCAGAGTTTTGCAATAATTTTTTATTTCCAAAATATGAAAACCTCATCTTATACAGATTTCTGCCTGTCTTACACATCAAGACCTACTTCAGCAGAAGGCTCTATTCACAGATAGATATTTACATCTAGCATTCTCCTATTTCCCTCTTGGTCAAATACAAGGTGCAAACAACGACATTCCCCAAAACAAATATTGACATTGGTCACCCACTTCCCTTCAGATAGGGACAGGATGTCCCAAATGTCCCTGCCTCTTCTTCCAAGCTGATACTTGGTCAGGCCATTCAGCCAGTCTTAAGATGCTCCTGTCTATTTGTGTTGTTCCTACCAATGTTGGATGAATTCATCACACAACATGGGCAGGGGCCACCTAAGGAGAGGTGGGACTGTCACAAAAGCAAAAGGGAGAGTACCAGATCCCGGTATGAACATTAATCTCCATGTGGGACACTGCTCACAGGAAGACAGCTACATGTGGGTGCTTTTCGTTGACAAACAGTCTCACCTCTAAGGTCAATGTCAGCCTATTCTGAGTGCCAAGACACAGTCAAGTTACAGTAATCTACAGTGTTATATATGGGAATGCTTGGTTTTCAGGCTAGTCTCCAAATCTTGCTTTTCTCCCAATGGGCTAGGCAAAGTCAATACAAAGCTTTTAATACAGCCACTGATACAGACTCTTGTTCCAAATATTATCTCAATCAAATGGAATTTGGTTCACTTATCTCATCTGGTAGATACCAAATCCCCAGCTGACTCCACTCTTCGGCTATCTGGCATTAAGACTTCAGAAACTGGTGAAAGTTTCAGCAAGCAGAGCAGAGCTGATTTGCTATGGACTACAAACCCATTACTACTTTTCATGGGCATACACAAGAGCAAAAAGGGAAATAATCGACACTAGATTCTATTCTGAAAATAAGCATTCAAAACCAGTCATTTCAAGCACAAGACACAGACAGCATAAAATCAGTATCAGGTTACATTGCAACGTTGCTGGAAGAACTTACATCTGTTTTTCTGTCTTGCAGAAAGAGCAGATACTATTAACTGTCCATTCAACAGCCAGAGAAGAAAAACACTTGCTTCAAAATGGTTGCTAAAATATTACTGTAAATACCAGCAAGCAGAGACTGAGATCTTCTAGCCAAAAGGCATGTAAAAGTTCCTTAGCTCAGTAGGGAGGGAATTTCTTCAGGGTTGAAGAGTGCTTTGACTGATTAATTTGGCTTTCTCTGGCTCCAACTACGTGGGACTGCTTGGCACCAATTATAGCAGTGACTGCAGATCCCCTAGGGTCACATTCTTATACTGCGAGTAGTGAGAACTGAGTTAGAGGTTATAATGGTGCCTAAAACTTTGTCTAGCAAGATTAGTGGCCCTGGGTAAAAATAAACAAATAATAAGGGTTATGTCAGAGGAATGTTTTAACACATGGAATAGGATATCAAAGCTAGTGGGGAGTCAAAGAGTTTAGGTAAGGAAGAAGGAAAGCAGAAAAGAAGCTGAGCCATGCTGTGAGCATGAGTAAGGAAACAGAGGATGCAAATGCTCCAGGGCAACTGCAGACATGAAACGCTGGCATCCTGGAGGCAGCCTGCAATGCACTGCCACCCTTCAGTACCTCTGCCTTTTATCCCTCCCTGAGCTCACCTATCAAGCACCATCACACACCATATCCATCACAGCTCTCATCTCCATCATCATTACCTACTGCCTCAAAGAGATCTGCAACCCCAGCCTGTACTTCTGGGCTGCATGCACAAGGCGAGCAAGAATTAAACCCTCCTACACCACAGCAGTACAAGAAAATAAACAGATGTTGCCTTTATCTTGCCTATAAACCCAAAACAACACAAACTGCTTTGAGCCTGTGGCTATCAGACCTACCCTCATCCATTTATCAGGATGCATTTACCTCAGCAGCTGTAATAGTTGTTTGTACTTCACGCTTTCCAGTTGGGAATTCACTGATTATCCTCAATATTCACACATTCTCAAGACTTGCCTAATGCTGATTCATGCAATGCACCTATCACCCTGGCTGATACTGAAGCACTTCAGTATGTTTGTCTTAGAGCACCTCGACATTTATGCAAAATCCCTTGGAAGTTTCTAAGCACCTGTGCTGCCTGCTTCAGGTTATAGCTGCCCAAATGATTCTTGATGCACATGAACACACTGGTTATACACTTGTTGAGGTTAGAGTCTCATTGAGGGACCATCCTTTAGCCACTGTGAAGATGGGCCTTTGAAATTATTTTGTTTGTTTTTATCAGGTCACAGTTTGAGCGATAATCTCTTGTCATACACAAAATGAGTCAAATTCTTCTCTCGTTCTCTTTGGGGCAAATCCTGACTGACTCCATTGACTTGAACACAATGGCTATGGATTCATATTGGCTAAACCGTGAACAGATTTGGGCCTCACACACTATGAGAGATCTCTTGCTCTTTTTATGCTCTAGCAAAAGCAGCTTTTGAGTCTGGCATGGATGCCAAATTAATTACTCAAAGCAAAAGAGAAGGATTTTTTCCACAACTATTTGGACTAGTTACACACTGTTATCCATTTTTCCCATTCATAGATTATATAAAGAATTGTGAAATTATTCTATCTTGCATTCTGAGACGCTTCACAGACATGAATTAGGGAAGCTGCCCCACAGACTTACCACTGTCTGTTCGTACTGGTATTATCCTGAGCTCCAAAACCTCGTTTCTCTCTCAGAACTGAAATCCAAAGCTGAGTACTGTCCCACCAACTCCCACAGGCGGGGTAGCAGTATTTTGGGGTTTGTCATGCTTCATCATCTATTGCAAAATCAGCGATTCATTCTCATGCACCATGGGAAGCCAAACTTGTTTCATCTGGTGCTCAGGCTATCACTTAAAAGTGCTTTTGCTTTCATACCACCAGGAAAAAACATCAGTTCTTTGCTGGAACAGCAAATTAGAATTAGCTTAGCAATCGACATCTTTGTTATTCAAGTTTAAATTGCACTGGAGGAAAACACTGTGCCTCAGGGGAGAGAAACATTTGCGAGAAAAACCTGTGCAGCTTCTTTCATTATCTTTGGAGGCAGGGAAGGCCAGCCAGAGCACAGGGTTTCTCTGAATCATGACCAAGAACAACAATGTTAGATGTTACTGTCCAGTGGAAAGTAATGCAGCCCAGATAAAATTTAATATTGATTTTATTTGCAATACTGAGCAAGCAAAGCCTGCAGCAGAACAACGCATCTGCAGAATGCAATGGAAACCTCTCCCCACCATTTGCTCCAGGACCAGACTCCAACAAGAGCCCCGTTTTCTTCTAGCTGTCCAGGCAGCCGGACAACCATGATTTAGAAGAAATGCTCTCCTTGCTGCCAGCTCCTTTTCCCAATACCCAGAAGATGCCAGGTAGCAGGAAGGGCGATTCCACCACAGGTCCCTTTTGTGGCCCCCTTGGCCTGAAGGCACTGAGGGGCTGGATCCTTCATCTTCCCCAGGGTGAGCAGAGCAAGGCCTTTCTCCTGATTAGTTCCTGGAGAACTGAGTTACTTTTACAGACAACAAGGTGCTGACAAGGAGATGTTTCAAAACCACTCATCCTAAGGCAGAGAATTGCGTAGGGTTGTCTTCAGTGCTGTGAGCCAACAGCTGGCAAAGTCATCAGCACACAAGGACCGGGCGATGCCTCGAGCAGGGACAAGGCAGAGGGTGGCACGGTGCCATCTGAACATCCCAGCTGAGGAACCGGCACCTTTTGCTCCTCAGACACAGTTTCCAGCTCCTGTTGATGCTTTGCATTAGCAGGGCCTGATACCTGCCAGAAGCTTGTTATAAACACAAGCAGCATGTGTTGCTATATTTACACACACACACAGGTTGTTGGATGTCATTATGAATTGATCATAATACCCTAACTTAATCATTCATGAAAGACTGTTGCTACTCCCCAAATAGCACTTTTAAAAAGAATTTTTTTAGCTTGAATTGATAGAAACTATGACCTTCCAACCTCCTATCTCTTCCTTTTCTACCTTTCTCTGTTAACTGAGTGTTAATCAGACAAGTCTGATACTGTTATACAAACATATATCAAGTGAAGTGAGTGTACCAAACCAATGCAGAAAAAATATAGAAGGTCTGAACATCCAGGGTGAAGAGTAGGAAAGATTGATAGCTTCCACCAGCCACCACCACTGACAGCAATGAACCACCAGTGCTTTCTGATATCTGTCCAGTGACACTTAATTCACCAGCAAAAAAAAACACAATTATTTTGCATTCTCTGAAGTATCATCACAAATGTATTTGTGATACTTAGATGGATAAACCACCCCATTTGAAGCTGCATGGGGATTAATTAAACCTGGAATTTAAAAAATAAAAAATAAAAATGGTTTACCCTGGTTCCCTCTCTGCTTATAGTTCATAGTGCTATAGTGCCTTACAGTTCAGCACAACTTTCTGCCTGGGCTTTCCATACAGATGAGGGCATTTCTGCCTTTTTAATGGCACAGTATTCAGGCAATGGACCAAGTGCCCTGGGACAGGATGATAAACAGCTCAAAAGACACATTTAACAAAGCATAAGCAGGACCAAAACTCACAACCCTTAAATCACAAGCGTGATGCTGAAATGGGGAATTTGATACACCAGTGAAGGGGACTGCTGTACCTGTGAACAAGAGCAGCTGCTCAGTTTTCTTTCTTCCAAACAAAGAGTGAAGGACTGCCTAAGAAAAGCTTGGATTAAAACACACACATCCCACACTAATTGCAATCAGCTTAAGAGTTTGAAATAATTCAATAGTGTTTTTTTTTATTTTTATTTTTTATTTTTAATGTGATTCTACAGCCTTCCCCAGAGGACACCTTGCCCTACACCTTGGATGCTACATATAATTAAATCCAGGCTGAAGGGACACAAGGGCTGGAGGAAGCACGTTCAGACTTGAATACATTAATCTACATTTAACATCTGCTTCCCAGTGAAATCTTGCTCAGTTTCTCTTCAGAAACTCTCTTCTAGTAACGTCCAAAAACAAAATATTCATCCTAAAGAGCAGCCACAGATAATTAAGGATATAAAACTGAACTGACCATTCTGCTCCCATTTAAATATTTAGGGTATGAGGAGAGCAGTACTGCTTGAAAGCTGCGGCCCTTGCGCCTGTGGGTTTTCCAGGCACCAGCCGGCACACCAGCTGCGGGGGCACTTGGCAGCCCGGCACGTACAGCTGTTCCCCGATGCTGTTTTTGGTGCTGCCAGCTGGGCTGAGCTGTCCCCAAAGGGTCACATACATGTGGCAAGGATGGCTTCTGCATGTGCCTGAGGCTGCTGAGTCCTGCCCAGGCAGGGAGGGGGACACACAAGTGCTCAGCACAGGAGCCAAGCTCATCCCCTCCCCAGCCCCTCACACACACAGTTGGCACAAAGCTGCACGTAAGAGGGGACATCTGCAGGGGCCCAGACCCTAGGCTGGTTCTTCCCACAGAGGATTTGCTCCAAAAGCTTTGTGATGCCAATTTCCCTTAGTATGACTAGCGGCAGAGCCATGGCAGGTGGAAGGTCGACCACAGAGGACAAGGACCCATTGCAATTCTTTCCACAAAGCCCCCACAGCATTTTAACCATTAACTACTCCTTTAACTACTCATTTCCAATTCATATGTCTTCATTTCAGCAGGGCACATCCAGACATTTCCAGCTTTCCAGTGGAGCTATTCAGGTATACAGTGGGGGGAGTCAAATAACCAGACCCAAATATTTTTGGTGCCCACATTAAAATATCAAAGTGTTCCTGCAACTTAACCAACACTTTAGTATCATATTTAGTTTAATACTAGCTTGTTTGTCACACAACCAGATAGTTCCTGGGTGTACTCACCTAGCAAACTCCAGAAGTGATCTAGAAACTTATATTTCACATTTCAAAATGTATATTTCACACCATCATGTATAACTACGGAAAACACTGATATGTAAACAAGGGCAATCTTCAAGGCAGGTATGACACCATCTCTCAGCAGCAGGCTTTGCATGTCCCGCTGCATCACAAGCCATTAAATTGCCACTGGTACTAAATGTTTCTCTGAATATTTTACACCTAAAACCTAAGCTCATCCTAGAGGTGAGGAGAAAAATCTGTCTTCTGAGGAAGATTCTGGTTTAGAATATTAATCAAAACCTCAGTTCGGGAAGATCAGTGGGTGCAGGGCACAGATAAGGCAATTCTGCAACTGCTGATCATCTGTCATAGAAGTATGTGATACATCTGCCCAGTCCTGAATATAGCACAGGGAGAGCCAGAGCTGGCCACCGCACAGCACTTGCTCTCCTCCTCCATTCTGCTCCTAAATTACATTCAAGAGAACTCAGCAATAAACTCAGCATGTCCTGAACACTTTTTCTGTGCAACCCTTCATTGCAGTTGCTAAAGGAACACAGTGTGATAGATGTAATACAATAAAATGGATGGTGCACATCCAGAAGGAAGGATGAGCTGCTCATAGATCTACTCACAAATCAACATCGGCCATTTCCCTCCTCCCATCACTGTTTGAGACAATGTGTTAAATAAAACATACATTTCTAGAGTAGCTTCCTTCATTTTATAATTATTAACCATCACTGCCAAGATCACTGAAGTCTGGCATCCCCATCATCGTGCCGTGTGGACAAACCAGCAGTACTGCATACAAAGTGCTCAACATCCACTGGAAGAGAGGACTGCAGCCTCAAAGCCCTACTTCTCCTGGGAGCTGATCAAAGCCTTGCTTCCTCGCATGTGAGCATACATTTCTCATGGACCTCTGCAGTGTCTTTATCATCATGAGCCACCTCGGCTTTCCTAGTCATTTACTGTCACGCAGACCTGTCATTTAAGCAATCGCATGTGTGGAGTTGCCTTATCTTTCATCCTTTATGAAACACTCCTGGGAACCCTGGAGATGGAGGCTGAGTGAGCACAGCATGGCAGATCTGGCTGCACACTACAGCAACACTTCCAAGAGACAAGGAAAACTTGCTATGGGATTTGCTACTCTAAAGGGATGACACCCAGTTCTGAAATTCTGGTGGGAGAAAGAGGGGTTAAAAAAAAAAAAGTTTCTCACCAATTGGGCATAGAAAATAGTGTTCAGTGACAGCTATGCAAGCAGAGAAGCCCTGAGAGGTCCCAAGCCAGGGGCACTTCCATGTGAATCAGCACAGGAGAGACACAGCTCCCCAGCCTAGGCTGGGCTCTCCCCCATCTGCCACAGCCCCTGGATGGCTCAGGATGGAGTCACCAGCCAGCAGCTCTCAGTTCAGCCAGGAGGAAGACTTGGTTCATGGAACAAAAGGATCTGGGAAAAGAAACATTTTCTTTCTTCCTACCAACCCATAGATACATAGGCTTTGGGAGAAGTGATCCTGAGAGCAAATAGTGACACTTGGTCCTCTGACCCCAAACATGAGCAGGAGGATAAATAACCATACCAGCCTCCCTCCTCTGTATCACAGGGCAGTCCCTGGAGATATCCAGAAGACAGCATGGGGAAAGAGATGTTGTTCCTGCAAGGACTGGGTTTCAGGCCTCTGACATCCATGCTAAGCCTCAGCCAGCTGGGACCTACAGAGCCTCTAGTGACAGGTAGGCAGCCAGGTGGCAATATCAACAGCCTCTGGATGCCTGCTTCACTTTAAATCTACTGCTTGCACCATTAACCTCACTTTACGCAGCGTGTCCTCTTAGGAGCATTATTGGTGATTCGAGATGTTCTGCAGTAGAAACTTTGCAAATACTTATTAATAACTGTCCTGGTTAACACCGGGATCACAGGAACAGGCAGAAGCTACAATGGAGTTAAAAATGCCTGCTATAATTTCCACACTATCACACAGTCACCGTGTCTTTTGCTTTTCTGTCCCTGGGAACCAGATTCACCTTGTTCTTCAGTCATCAGTCGAATGCGACAAAGGCAGGGGGAATCCTCCTCTTGCTTGCTAATACAATAAGAGGACATCAGATGACACAGACACCACCAACTCCCTGCTTATAAAACATTTACAACATCTCCCTTCTTTTCACAGCAAAAGAAATTGTGGCTCATGAACTGAAAAGCATCCCTACTGCATATTCACCAGTACCAAGGGCAGCCCACATCTCCAGAGCAGCAGGGAGGCTGTTTGCATGGTTTACACGTTTCCTGGAAGCATGACCAACATCAGTCCCTTCAGTTAGTGATCCCTTTGGAAGAAAAACAGCAACAGCCTCCAGAACCAAGTCACAAATAAATAAAAAAAAAATAAATAAAATCTTCTGCTTTGAATCAAAATGCGAAGAACAGCATTGTGCATGGCAAAGGGAGTAGCTGCAACGCAAGCAAGAGAATAGGAAGTTAGAGCTTGCTCCTAAGCTTTTGCTTTCTGTGCCAAATGGCCCATAGAAGGTTTTCACTGAGGAAAACCTCAGTGGGTCATTGTTTGGGTGCATCCTACCCAATGCCTTTCTCCCCTCCCTGCCCTCACTTCCATAAATATCTGGAAAATGAGCGTGCAAAAAACCCAATCCACAGCTAAGGAAGGAGAGGCCCTGAACTAAAGCAGCCACCAATGATTCACTCTTGGGATGTCTGGCCACATGAAAAGTCTCTTGGGGGTCCTGGAACTGTCACAATAGTAAGTGTCACAGCTTTTGGCCCAAGTTTTTTTAATTTCTGATGGGAAGTATGAGAATCCATTCCCTGCTTAATTCATTTCTCAACATACTTAACCACAAACTATTACCTCCCCTGGAGAAACTGTTGACAAACTAAGCAGAAGACCATGGGGAAACTGTTACAGATTTTTGCTGGAACTTCTCCCTTTGCATCGTGCAAAAGTTAATAGCCCTCTATTATTAAAAAATAAGATGGTGGTATGAGGGGGGAGAAGTTGTCTCAGAGCCATCACAAATGAAACGGATTAAGTGTACAGCCTGAATATTGTACTCATACGGGCTTTGCTTTACCTGCATCAGAGCTTTTGCATCATTTTCCCTTTCCCAGTGCATCCAGAAGGCACCATTACAGAAGTCATCAATTATATTTAATATATATCCAAC
Organism: Aythya ferina; assembly: GCF_964211825.1. Lineage (NCBI taxonomy): Eukaryota > Metazoa > Chordata > Aves > Anseriformes > Anatidae > Aythya > Aythya ferina. The sequence goes on along the minus strand of NC_140299.1, from coordinate 3,163,341 downwards.
CACAAGTGTGAGATACTTCACAAGACTCCTTAGGCACACCCTGTTCTCCAAATTGGCATGCACAAGGTGTGTTATTACCCCAATTAACACAGTGCTGAGAGGCTAAGCACCTTGCCAAGATCCAGTTACACAGGTAACGTGCAGCTGGTGTCACCCCTTGGCAGTCCTTTACCTCTTTGCTGCCCACCCCGATAAGGAGATAACCCCACTGTGGTTGGGAGCACCCTCCTTCCTACCCAGGGCTCCCAGATAAAGCGCTCAAGTACAGATACAAAGAGACAAAATGCTCAAGCCCAGCAGATAAAATGCTCAAGTACAGCCTTTTTCCAGAAGCTAACTCAGTGTAGATGGCTACGAGCCTTCTCTAGACCATGTATTGATCTAAAGTACCCTGTGCATATAAAACAGACTATTTATCATACAGAGTATTAATGTTTAGATACAACTAGACATATTTCCCCACCTATTTGGTTACTGGCAACAGCAAGAGAGACTGTGTGCTGAGCATCCTGCTACTACACCCACCCTAAGTGGTGCACTGCCTGCCTGATCCAGTGGCTGCAGTCACTGGCATACTCCTGCTGCGTGCACATGAGCAAGAACACACATCTTGGCTACACATCGTGCTTACACAGGGGAGTCTGACTGCTGATCCAGCTTCTGAGCAGCACCACAGTGCAAATAATGTTAATTAGGAGAATGCAATTACAGCAGTACCATGCACACAGCAAAGAGACTTCATAAACTGGAAAGCTAATACAGACACAATCTGTCGGTGCCATCTCACACAGCAAAAATTCTCATTTAATTAGAAATGTTCTCTACAGAGGAAAGACAAGTGCCTGCACTGCCAGGAAGGGTCCTGGGATGGACATCCACAGGGCTAACAGCACCACTGCCTGCTCAAGGGGGGAATGGGAAACAATGGAGCTGACCTTTTTTTTTGTTGTACTCATCCTCTGTTGCATTGGAGGAGTCTGAGTGGTAGTCCCGAAGCTCCTGTTCATACAACTCCAAAAAATTGTCCTCTTTCTTTCCTTTCTTGGACTTGTCACCTTTCTTCTTTTCTTTGCTCTTTTTGCCTTTCTTCTTCTTTTTCTTCTTCTTCTTCCTGTGCTCATAGTCCTCCTCTTCCTCACTGCTGTACTCTCTTCGTTTCTTTTTCTTCTTCTTTTTCTTCACTTCCCCATCATCCTCTGAGTCCTCAGACTTTGATTTCTTTTTGCTTTTCTTTTGGTTTTCATCATCTCCATCTTCCTCCACTACTTCCTCTACTACTTCTTCTTGCTCCTCTTCCTCCTCCTCCTCCTCCTCTTCTTTGTTCTTTTGGGTCTTTTCTTTCATAGCATTGTTTTTTACCCCTACACTTTAAACAACACACCACAATTGCCTTGACTTGACTTCTACAGCCAGTTCTGCCTCCTCTACCAATTGTTGAAGTCCTCCTGACCTAGGGCCAGGCTGCCCTCATTTCAGTGTCCTTCCTCCTCTGTGGCTCACCTATGTCCTGGAGTCCCGTGTCCTTCCCAACAGCTCTCCTCCTTCTGACTCCTCCTGCCTTACTTCACCTCCTTGAAGGAGGCACCTTCCTCTTCCTCCCCTTCTGTCTCTTCTGATCTTTGGGTTTTCTTCTTTTTCGCTATTATTTATTCATCGGTCGGTGCTGAGACCTCTCTCTTTCCAGTGCCACCTTGGGCCGTGTTCAGGTCAGTTAACAATCTGGGTCTACTCTATCCGGATGTGTCGGTCACGGTTGTAGCTCTTTGGAAAATGGCTCGGACAAGGGCACATTGTCCTCTTGATTCTTCCCTTCACGTGCCAGCTGCCAAGGGGCAAGAACAGGGACATTTCTCCTCCTCACAGCCTGTAGCAGCTTCAGGAACCTCATGAAAAATTACTTAGTGTTACCCAGACATGTGATTGTAAGACAGACAGGCAGGTGAAAAAGGAGACCCACCAAGCAACCATATCATGCTGGTCTGCATTTCCTTTCCATTATTCATGGTGTCAGGATCACCTTACTGATAATGGAGGTCTCAACTTTACTTTTTATTTTTTGGACCAGCCAGGCCAGTGGCCATTAAAAGCAAACATCTCCAGGATCTGTCTGGAGACCTTCATCCCATCAGCAACACGCTACTGCTTCCAGCAACTCCATCCCCTAAATAGCAGGCCATGCCTCCAAGCAAATGAAATCAGCATTCAGTAAAATAAATACAACAAGCAGAAGGTGACACTGTGTGGGCTGTGCACAAGGTGTCCTTATAACTGCCCATCTTGGTCAACCAAATAAATAAAACTTAGATGAATAACCAAGGACAAGCACAAATATACCCATCTGGCAGCTCTGACAGGCAAACGTTGAGGTGAAATAGGTGGAGGAAAGGAAAAATAAATGATGCAGCATGGTCAGAAGGACACTGCAGCACAAAGCATGCCCAGCACCTGGAGATGTCAGCATCGGGCTTGCCCAAAACCCAGCACGTGCAGCAGGGGATAAACGTGCAGCTCCAGCTGCTTCCTCTCCCAGGACAAGTAAGGGAAGGACAAACAGGACTGGGTCACTCCCAGCTGCAGTCCAGAGCAGATGATTTACAGCCTGACAGCAAGTGGGAAGAAAAAAAAAGAAAAAATATTTCTTATTCAAATTTGCTTTTTGTTCTTTCCATAGAAAATGGAGCTTAATTAAGAACTGACATGGAAAACTGTACTCACTTTCTCCAGCATAGCTCAAGCATACACCAAGCAAGGCAGGCAGCCTGTCACTAAATCACACTAAAGGAAGGAGCCAGAGCTGAATTTACGGCAGGGCTGTGGAAGGATGATACAGAGCCTCCTGCCACCACTCACTCTACCTGTGGGACAACTCAGCCACATGCTCCTCAAGTGAGGAATGAAGTGTGATGTGCTGGATGGTTTGCTGCTCAGATCAAGGATATGGGAAGTCCTGAGTGGTACATCAGAAGGTTCTTAGATAAGCCTTTTAAAAGTCTTCTTGGATACATTTTGAGGTTTTCAGCAGCCCACCCTCTCCAGCAGCATTCAACAGGCACCAGTCTGCAATAATTTGAATCGAATAGTTAAAAATGCAACATATATATTTTATGGCCTCTGTTAGAAAGGGAAATCTTTCTATAAAACATCATAAAACAAATTATTCAGAGACAGCTTCCAAGTAGGTTAAAGCACAGGTTTGAGATGAAACAGAAGCATGGCTTTTCCAAGGTCTCAAAATCATACCAAGGATTTAAAAAAAAAAAAAAAAAAAAAAAAAGTCCTAAAGTCCTTTCTTATGATACAGCTTTCTCTCACTGAAATCCTGGGACATGCCTGAAATCTGCTGCTTTATTTACAGGTCTCTATTTTATGGAAAGCAGCAGAAAGGCACACAGAGCCCCTTTACGTGGCACCTCTGATAAACATGGGTGCTGTCAGTCCCTGGAGGCTCAGGGTCCAGTGGGGTGGACGATGACCCAGAACATTTTCCCAGTTGCTTTGCAGCAGTGCATTCACAACCACTACCTTTCCCCCTCAGGAACAGCCCACAGCAGAGAGAATCGGGCAGAAGCATTTCAGCTGGAAGCCAAGTATAGGCTGGGGTTGCAGAAAAGCCCAGCCTGTCTGCCAAGAAAAATAAATAACTATCAGAACAAAAGTGAGCCTTCAGAAAAAGAAAAATCATGGGGGCTGTGAGAAAAGCAGAGCTCATCTCCCTGTTATGCTTCCAGAAGGTAAACACTTCATCAAGCTGAGTCCCCAAGTGCTGCTGCTCCAAACGGCTGCAGTTCACAGCAAAATGCTGACAGCACCAACCCCTAGGGTCCAAAGGCAGTGCTGTGATGACTCAAAGCAAGCCATCCAGCTGCAGGACTGGCCCCTTTTGCCCTAAAAGGCTTCTCCTAATGTTATGTCCTGGCCATCCCATAGTAAGTTACCCACCCTTGACAGTGGGGCTGTTGGGGGAGGATGAAATGTCACTTCCCCACAATGCTTGGAGACTTGGATGTAGTGTTGGGATGCTCACGGCATCTCTGGGAGCAAACAACACCAGCCCAGGCTGCATTTTCAGGGTCACCCTATTTAATGAGTGGCATGTTAGAAAAAAGCAAATCCCAGGTGCTAAAATTCACCTTTCGGACACCCTGTGACCTACACAGCAGCTGCCCCAGTGGGATCCATCTCTGAGCTTCCCCAGGCATCTCACTTTGCTTTCTCCTGGTGCAGCAGAGAAGGACCCCAGGTATAAGCCAGGGGAAAAGAAAAAAAAAAAAAAGAAAAAAAAAAAAAAAAGCCTTTTATCAAGTAGCTAAAATGATTGGGGCTAGGGGTGAGAAAAGATATTTACAACGTCTCATTCAAACTTTGCTCCATATGCTTCCCTTTTCTGTTGTTTTAATTAAAGAAATGTGCCAAGAAAGCTCCAGCTCGCTTTTGTTCTTTTGGTGAATAACAGCTGGGAGAAGAACAATAGGGTTTATTGGTGCATAAAGAACTACTGGGAAAACAACCAAGCCATTGGTGAGGACCATTAGTTACAACTGTCAACAGTATTTATGCTGGTTTAGATTCTTACCATGCATTCAGCAGGAGCTTCCCCCAAAACAGGAGGTTCTCCCCAATGGGCTGAGGCCAGAAGCCACCAGAGCACCAAGAGCAAATTGCTGCAGACCAAGAAGTTGGAGGAGGGCTCGTTGAGCACTGACCTTTTTTCCTGGAGTGCTAAAACCTGTACAACAATTGACAGTGGGAATTATCCCATCACTTAAGGAAACCTTTTCTTTAGTTCATTTTTATGTTTTTCCTGTTTTGCACTTATCACCATAAAAGGCAGATACCCTGTAACCAGGCATAACGCAAAGAAATCCCACATCCCAAAGAAATATTTGTTTCAGCCTCTTTCCCAATGCAGACACAGTGACACCTCTTGCTCCAGGAGAGGTTATTTTTCAATATATGCAGCTCTGCACTGTCTGATTCTCATTGCACAGTTGTGGGTTAACTTAAAGAAAAAGTTGGTTTCTGCATGCAGGGCCCATATTAAGGTGTTCTTTTGGTTAGCAACATGGATTTGGTTACCCATAGGGATAAAGGTAAAGAGGTGCTGAGCCCAGGGCTCCAGCCAGCCCCAGGGGCTCAGCAGTGTAGGCAGTCACTCCCTCAGCTTTAGCACTGCAGGATTTTCTTTTTTTGTGCATACGCTTGGCAGTAGAGCAGGATCTTCCCCCATCTCTGGATAGTTTCTTGAAAGTGTTCCCTGCAGCCCAGTATGCCATATGCATATAATAGATGTATACACACAGCACATCTCCTTTGGAAAATAAATGTATTTAACGCCACAGAAATAAATACCAAAGGATTCCTTTAATGGAGCCATTTCATTTCCCTCTCATGTACATGAGTAATGCACAATATTACACCAGGCTGGAGAGAGGAGGTGCTGGGGGAGCCCCTTGCCAGTGTTGCAGCACCAGTCATTAGATTTAATCAGACCTCACGATGCCTAGAAAAGCTTTCCTTTTTCTTCCAGCCCCCAGTTGACTACTCACTTTTTTTTTTTTTAATAACATTCAAATAACAACAAAATCTGCATCTGCATTGCAATCCCATCAGCCCAACAGATCACCGAGGGGTGGTTTGGGATGCCGGGTTACAGGATCCAATCCATCTCAAAGACAGGCTGGAAAGGTTTAATATGTCCATGGGCTTCGGGGGAGCTCGCTGCCTTCAAGCATATGGGCATAACGGCCTCTGCTGGTAAAACAGCGTTTAGCCAGGAAAAATGTTTTCCCCTAGCAAAACACCAGGGAGATGCTGCGTCCCATCACAGGAGCAGCCTTCCCTGGTGCTCAGGAGCAGCAGGAGTCCATCAGCAGGGACGTACTTACAACCCTTGAGCCCTCAAAAGCCTGAAACAGCAGCTCCTGTAGCCATCTCGGAAGCAGGACTGGAGAAATTGCTTTACAAAAGGTCATTTTTATAAAGCCTTGAAAGCAGGAGGGCTATTAACAGAATTTGCATGAAAAAGGAGCCAGTTATTAACCCTCAGAGACCCAGCTGTTAAACTGAGCCATGTATACCATCTCTTTCAAAAACAGGTGGTTAAAGTTGGTGTATTAAATCCATGTCAGGACAGGTATTTGGGCAACTTCCACAGTGCAGAACAAAGTAGCTGCCATTGCCCAAACAAGCAGATGCCAACCCTGTGTGCACAGACCCCACCAGCACCCCCAAGGTGACACCTCGGGGAGCTCCCCTGAACCCCCAGGACACAGCCAGGCAGGTGTTAAACATCCCCCGTCCAGTTTCAGCTGACAAATGAGCTGCAGAGCTCAACATCAGCTCAATACCCAAACATTTCCCAGAGGTTTTTAACCCTAATGGCATTTCTGATTGAAGCATGGAGGTGCTGGAAGAGTGCAGTGCTCCCACCTACTTCTCCATGGGGCCACAGCTCCTCTGATTTAGGGCACCTGCCAGACCTCTAGGATCTACCCCAGATACTGCAGCTGGCAAGTTATGCTCGCAGAAACCCATTAAGGTTTATTCACACACAAAATATTTTAAAAGCCACAGAAGAAAGCAGCATCTTAACACTGCTGGTATAAAACAGCACCCTTACAAGAACAAGTGGGTAATGCTGGTGGAAGAGATGTTTTCCTTTATCAATTTAATTCACAGGGCTTGAACTCAGCTAAGAATTAATTAGCAACAATTAAAATAGATTGAAATGTGATTATGGCTTATCATGTGTCCTTAGAAAGTCAAGCTGAGCCCACGCGCACTCAGCAAATGCAAGCAGCTCAAAACGTCTCCCCGCAGCTCTTTGCATAAACAGAGGGGTCTCAACACTGATAAACCAAAACTGAGTGCTAAAGTAGACATGCAGTGTGGGATTGGGAAGAATGTAATCCAAGTCTTCTTGTTCAAGAGAGTTTTGCAACATGAGAAAGTGTGAAGGGAGCTGACCGCATTTACACCAGCTTCTCCGACTGCCTCTTAACAAAGTGATAAGGAAATAAGCCCCACAGAGACCAGGAATTTCAAGTGGACATCGATGCACAAGGGACTAGATTAGCAGCTGGTTTAAACTGCTTATGGGACATTGCTTCTCTTTATCCCAGTTATGCATCCAGCCTTAATTACGGCATTAACTACAATTATTTGTGTTGCCCATGATTTCCAACCAAAAAGGCTTTTCCTTTAAGATTCGGTTCAAGTCCTGCTGTTTCCAGAAGAATGAGAGATTCAGCCCCAAGACCTCTTATTCTTCTACCCTTTTTGAAGACAGTACACGTTAATCTGGCCACAAAAAATGGGAAGAGAGCTTCTGGCCACTTCTGTATGAAGTGCTAAGCACCTCCGTAGATGGCGATGCTCCTTCATCTTGTGCAGGAGTTATTTTAAAACTTCTCCCAGAAGGGAATCAAGCTACCTCTTCATATCCTAAAGCTTTCTGATCTATCTGTCCTGCCAGGTGGCTATAAAATCCAGTGTTTCTTAAAAACTGTGACTCACATCAGCTTTAACTATTTCAAAGGATGCTATTATTTCTCCCACCAGTGAACACCACCCCAGATCACAATAAGAGGCAGCAGCAGCAACAGGGACACCTGGAAAAAAGCAACAATCTGCAGGCACTGCATGAGTGTAAAGAACCAAAACCATTCAGTTTTGCAAGGTATTGAGGATGGTGAGATTTAAAGCATGAGTAGAAATGCTGAAGTCAATGGGATCAATGCCTGAAGCTCTATCTGGAGCAGGGCAGACCAAGCAAACCCAAGAGCTCTGCTCCCATCGCAGTGGCCCAGAGCACGTCACTGCTGCCTGCATCCCTGAGGGTGGTTCTCCTCATGGAGCCCAAGCACTGCTCCGCCTGCTCTTGCCCAGACCCACACTCCTGCTAACTCCCAAAGGACAAGGCTGCATTTCCAACTATCTTCTACCAGTGTCTTGAGGAACATCTGCAGCACTTCTTTGCCATTTGGCCCTCACCTGCAAAGAAGATCATCCATTTCACTGGCCTGACTGCTCCAGGGACTACATCTTCTCCCAAATAGTACTGGGGAAACAAGTTACAAGCTGAAAGGCATGTTTAGGGAGCTCAGATGTGGACAACTCTTCTGCAAAAGACTTCACCTGAAATTGCCTCCTCATTTAAAGGCAGGAAGAGGAATTTGGGACCGCACAGTGTAATGGCATTAGACTGAGATGCACAAACACACAAAAAAAGGATTTTCACATTGGCTATGAGAAACTAGGTCAAGAAGGGAGAAACATCAACCACCTGCCATCTTTGCTAGGGCAGATGTTACTCATAAAGGACTAGAGATCAGAAAAGAGAGGGAACAGGAGTCGGGCAGGGCAGGCCAAGGAAAGTGATTCTCCTGTGGATTAAGAGCAAAAACACCTTCTTTGAAAAACACAATAATTAATGGCATTCATTAGGGAGCTAGCCAGGAAACTAGGTAATTTAATTTCTCAAGTACACAATGTCAGGAAAGATAATGGGCCAAAAGCCAGTGCTGCTAACAAGGTGAAACCTCTTTCATTTATTATCTGAGAGGTGGGGAAGTCAAGCATGAACATCAGAGTGCCGCTAGAGAAACCAGATACACTGAGCAAGTACTAAATTATCCAAATGAGTCCATTATACCTATTGCTGTCACACACCACCCAAGGGAGATGGGAAGCTCTCCCAGCTCACCAGTGATGCCAGGGCAGAGGTTTCACTGGGCCAAACATCACACAGAACAGGTTCTCAATTATAGATAAGGTGGTGGTAAAAAAAAAAAAATTAAAAAAAAAAAAAAAAAAAATTGCAGAGGGAAATCAAGAGGAAATAATTAAATTCTAATAACATTCCTCTAAAAGATGTTGATGCCTATGAAATGCTGATTTAACCAATAGTAAAAAAAAAAAAAAAAAATCATTTAAAATCTGCAGGCAAGTTTGAACTATTAAATACACAGGGAAGCTGTGTCAGTTGTTCTTATCAAGGGATACTCTATCTTGACTGTTTTGGGAGAATATGGGGAAAAAAAAGAAATCACTCAGGTCAACTTTTTTGCCCTCAAACATAGTAGTGCTGGAGAAAATCAGGCTTTGTCATTTTTGCTAGGCATCTCTGATTTTCTTCCAAATACATTTAGAAAGCTTGAACAGAAATCAATCCTTACAGAATAGGAAGCAATCACATCAGAGAGTTTTGCCACCCTCTAAAAACATAGTCTGAGGCTTGGGGAGATACCAGATTTGTTGCAGTACTTGCCCAGGAGCCAGATCTCACCCTTCTTCCTCAGCCAGAGAGCTCGGAGCTTATGCCTGGGTTTGACCCAGCCTTTCCTTGCCAGTAACCAGGGAAGAAACCCCAGAGAACCAGGGAGGCACCTGGCCAGAGCTGGGAGGCTTGCTTTGATTTGGCAAGGCAAGACCTCAGCTCCACATGTGCCTTAGAGGCACACATTTATTTATTTATTTTAAATGAGCTTAGAAACGGCAAAAGGCTACCAGCACAATCAGTCTAGGACACCATAATGCTTTAAAAGGAGCATTGAACCAAAAATAAGGCTCTGGGACAGAAAAAACACACACCCCCCAATTTCACAAGGTACCAGAGCAGTGTAAATATTTCCCATATTCTTTATGGAGAAGCCCAGGATAGTTTCACTGTGCTTGCAGCACAGGCTACAGTGATCAGCAGGAATGGAAGTGCCCCCAAATCAAGTACAAGGCAATTCCATTCCTTTTCCAGCCCTAGAGAAACGTAAACATTTTTCTCTTTTAAAAAATTGTCATCCATGTCAGTACATTATTTTTTGTAATTAACATGATGGCGCACCATTAAGCTCTCCTAATTCATAAAGAGAAATTCACCGTAACATTATAACCAACAGGGAAAATGTTTTCTTTTGTTTCAGACAGATTTTAAATTACTTTTGGATATGTCTAATCCCTCTAAAATTGCCTGAATTCAGGCAATCTCACTGAAACCCCATTTCATTTTTATATTCAGGAACAGAAACCCTATTCAGTGCTTACCTCCAAGGGAAAACATTACTGTTATCCAAAATGGCATTAAGATTTAATACAAACAACACAGTAATTCAGCCTTTTAAAATTCAATAATGGCTCCTCTGATTTGACATATAGTGAAGCTGATTGCAGTACTACCATTAACTTCAGTGATTTGGCTGTGAGCTTTCTGACAAATTCAAAATTACATCCAAATCACACCACATCATTTATTATGATGTAAGCTATTATACAGTAAATTAAAACCAAAGCTAACAGATGTTTCTACAGCTCAGTTTACTTAAAAGTTACACAACTAAAACCCACCATTTTAAATTTTTTATTTAAACCCAGGTACAGACTACTGAATCTAAGTACATTTAATATTTAATACAAACAGTGTGATCCCTAAGAGAATTTAGTGCTGCCAATGAAGCCAGTGCTGCTGTTGACATTGCTCAGCAGGAGGGAGTGTTTGCAGAGCTCAGGCCCATAACTGATGTACCGACAGCAAACACACGGACCCCAGCACATGTCCTCCAACTGCAGAGTTCAATTTCTGGGAATCAAGCTGGGATCTCAATATCAGATTCATACCAGAGACCAGAATGGCAGCAATGATCATAGCAGAAATGATTAAGGCCCATAGTACACGGCTTGTTGTCGAATTTGGGGACACTTGCAGCAAATGTGTCAGTTCTGTAAGTGTGCCAATTTCTCCACCTCCTTCACTGAAAGACAAGGATCTAAGTCAATAAATGCAAAAGGGTTCAAACACCCAGCTGCTGCCAAATCAGCCCTGGAACTGTCACAGGTTTCCTCTCCACAGCACACCTACAGCCTCCCCAAAGCCCATGGCAGGGCTGCCAGGATGTTGCTCAGCATCCTGTGCATCCTCTGCTCCTCCTGCCCTGCGCAGAAGTGTTTGCCCAGGCACACCTCTGCTTTACCACTGTGGAGCACCTAAATGTCTCCTGCGAGTGCTGCTTCACCTTTTCAAATAGTCATTAATGTAATCAGCTTCAAAGAAGCCTCTGCATACTCTTTCCCCAAGTAATTGGGGAAAAAATGTTTTTATTTGTTATTTCTTATTAGCTTTGCAATGACATTAGCATTCCCAGCTGAGGCTGGTCCCTGCTGTGCTGAACACTGCAATAACCACATTGAGAAGCAAAGTCCTTGCCCCAGGGGCTGTATACAGACAGAACATATGGGATTAATAGGACAAACCAAAGCCACCAAGCAGGTGACACTTCCCTCTAATTCCCCACCCTGTTCTGGGAACCACAGGGGCACCAACAACCCAACATTTGCTGTCTTTACACAACTCCCCAACTGCACACAGCCACCTGTGTGCTGGAAGGCAGGCTCAGAAGTGACAGAGATGCTCCTGACAAACCCCAAGGAGGTAAACGCCAACTGAGGAACCATTTAAGCAGTGGCAGGTCATGAATAAGTCAGTCACGAGCAAGTTAAAGATTCTTACAAGAAGGTTTTAAACCTTCAGAGGCAGGAGGGTCCCCAGAAGCAGCCCAACAGCCCCCAGAAGCAATGGTCTGCTCCTGTGGTCACATACACTGGCTTTAATATAGCAGCACTTGTCCCCACCCTAGGTCTTCCCTTAGGGCGGTACAGGTGGGCTGTATTTCTTCCTTTTTCCTGTGGGGAGGGTGACATCCCATCACTGATAACAGGGGGCAGCTTACAGCAGCAGCTCTGACCACAGCCAGCCTGCTGGCAGGCAGTCTATTGAGTCAAAAGCCCTACAGACACTTCACAGACAGCTGCTAGTGCCTGCTGGAGGACCTAGAATTACACAGCCACTTTCATCTAGAAGCCCCAGCTTTCATCCTAAACCCACAATTAGCAGCTCTGTGCAGACAGGACTCAGAGAGAGGAAGGCTGAACATCTTGCCAACAATCTGGGCCAGAGCTGGGATGCTTTTTCGGTACACAGCGCTGTCTGTGCTGTTAAAAAAGCAATCCTCTCCCCTTGCACAGCACCTTGGAAGCAAACACACCAAACATTTGATGTTTTTCTTCCAGATGTTGGTGTTCAGCACAATACCTCAGGCCCTGACTGACCACAGCTGAAAGTCCTGTGCGTCAGCTCTGCTGGAGGAGGTGTAGGTGTACTGAGTCCTTAAAAATATGAAGAAACAACAGGAGTCAAAGCTGCAGCTTCACAGTCCTGTATAAACATGTGCATTCTCTTCATCTTGTCACTCCTTCAAACACCAATCATCCCCAAAAAGCTTGTGACACAGGTAAGGGATGAATTTCCGTGACCCTGTGTTAGAAAGCAACCAGAGACTGGATTTTGCAGTGCTATCACAGGCTGGGAACACCATCAGTCCTACAAAAAACATCTAAACTATGATATGGGATTTCAAGTGGTACCTGTGAGTCTGCCTGCACATGCATGGGCTGTATGGATTTATTTCTCTTCTCTTGTTCACACTCAGTCTGAGTCACCCAAGTGGCATTGCCTACCTTCCCAATATCCTCCTCCCAAGGGCCTTATCTTGAAGCATTAAGGCTCCACAGCACACAAACTAGACAGGCACCAGAAGAAAAATCAACTTCTGGCCAAAGTTTCTTGCCTCGGATTATTTTATCTCTGATGCAAGAATGGAAGAGGAGGAAATATCACCAAGGTTTTCTTATGCTAAAAGAATTATTTCAGAAGATTTCTGCCAAGGAGGATTAGAGACATTGTTACAAGCTGCCAAGAAACAAGAGGGCATGTGTACATATGCTCATCTGGGAAAGGATAAAAGTAAAATAATTGCAGCTGAACTTGCCCAGATAACACAAAATAAATACAAAACTTTCTATTAAGCTGACATAAAAATAGAAGAGCTCCAGGAGTTACAGGGATCCAGACCTAGCCCAAGAAATATTAATACTCCTTATCTGTCTGTGCCATGGATTTACTCTCAGGCTGTCAGAGTTGATCTAGTTATTTCCTGCAGGAGTTGCCACTTGCCGTACTTTATCTGAATGTGGCTGTAAGCAGCTGTCAGCATGCAAATAAACTTCCCCAGCATGCACTACAGCACTTGAATTTCCTCCGCAAGCATCCTCTGCATTATTTGTCTACAGGTGACTCTGTCCTCAGCTGCAGAAGTGCTCTCCATCCCAAGACAGCAAACAAAATGCAAACAGGTCTGCATGCATTGCTAGTGAACCAGGCAGCCAGCCCCGCCTTGGTTTCATTTCTGAGCCTGGCTGGATTTCAGAGGGGATGGGGAATCGGTCTCCCTCCACCATTACAAACCCAAAGGGCCATTCAGAGACAAAGCCGTGTATTGAGACAAAACAGGCCTGGCTACCTCCTACTGGCAGAGAGGCTCCTAACTTACCTTACAGCACCCTGAGGTTAATTCCTATTTGTACTGGTACCTCCACCTCCCACGGCATATATCTGTATTTCAATCTGGTGATCCCAGGCCCTATTGCCTGCACAGCACAGAGGCAGGGCAGATGGGATGGCAATTTTCACACCTGCTGTTAAATGGCTTTAGAAACAAAGCTTCCACTGTTGGAGAACTCAGCACAGACAATAATCATTCATCGCCTCCACTGGTGAATCTCAGCTGTTCATTTCTTGTTGGAGTTTGTCAGATTTCAATGTCCCACAGCACCTTTTGCGTGACTTTTGATGCCTGCTAGGCTGAAGCAGGACCAAGCCTGGGTGCCCAGGAAGGCACTGCAGTAGTTCATGCTAAGCCTGCTTTCATACCTCTGGACTTCTTTCAAGTCGCTGCATCTATTAAAGATGAGCAGATAGAGTTTTCAGCCCATGAAAAGTGGATGAAGATCCAGAAGTACCTGAGAGCCTGCCCCAGGTTTTGCTCCAGCCCGGGTGTGCTTTGCCTGCAGAAGTACCTGGGCAGAACCCCCTGCCGCTCTGCACTGTAGCATCAGGCACACAGCTCTCAAGAGGAAAACAAAGAGTGATTTTTGGAAATGAAGGAGTGATTTTTCATGCTCTAAGCTTTGAAAGTCAGATTTCTGGAGATGTTGTTTAAAGCCCTGCTATGACTCTCTTTGCAATGGGCTGCAGCACACAGGACAAACACCAAAGAATGAGGCAGGTGCACGATATCAACCAGGTGACATAATTCACTACAAAAAATTAGAGGGCACCTTTATGAGGAGGAGAGGGGGAAGGAAGTGTTATTATCACACACTCCCAGTCTGGGAGTCATAAGTCAGTCCTAATCCATGCTGAGAGCAGCTCTACCAACTAATTGAACTGAAAAGCAAGCTGAAAGCAATCTAAATCCTAGCATTTTCCAGGGGGCAAAGACTCCATTCAGAAAGCACGTTCACAGCTGATCAGCTCTAAGCATGTAATTAGAGCCACAGGGTAAAGTCCTGGCCTTCGCAGCAAGCTCCTGCTGAGTGGGATCCAGGCAGGATTTTGCCTTTCAGATTTCATGAGTGCTTAGAGACTTCCCTGAATCCAGGCAGGAATTTCAGCTCCTCACAGAGAAAGCATGTGTGCAATTTATTTCTATTCCCTTCACAAAGAAGTTGCACAAGGCCAAAACCTCCAAATGTTGGTGTCCTACACTGAGGCACGTTTTGAAGCTCTTTTGCTAGAGCTGGAGAAACACAGATAAGCATCCCCTCTGACCGTCCCTGCCACAAGCCCTGGTTCCCAGGCTCAGCATCTCAAGAGTGAATTTGAGACTTGGCTTGAGGCTTAACTTCCCCAAGCCTTCAAAATGCTCAAGCATCTCCTTCACTGCAAACCTGTCAGCAGTCTCAGTGGAGCCAGTACTTGCCCAATAAAGCAGCTCACTAATTGTTATGGTGGATGAAGTTTGCGTCCTTCGCAGGGGATGTGATGCTTTTTGCAGTACAAATACTGTTGGATAGGCAGTCACTTTGTGTATTCAGCAGTTTAACAAGACAATAACTAGCTTTTTGCTCTTTGTTTAAATTATCAAAGAAGGAGATTTTTCTATTTTTTCTGAAAAATTCCCCAAGAAAACAACTGGTGGTTTTCCAGACAAAGGCCACCAGGACTTGTTGGTGTCACAAGTACAGCAGCCAGCATATGCCTGAGGGGCTCCAGGCAGAGTTGAGGACATGCCTCCCTCCATTTATCCCTTGCAAAAGCGTGGAATAGTCTCCAAGAATTAAAACTGACCCCCCAAAAAAGCTGCCTTTGAGGTTACAAATAACATACAATATTTTGTTGAATTTATAAAGTCAAGATATCAGAGAAAAAAAAATTAGTCTCATGCGTGCATGCTTAAGCATTAGTATTTTAACCAAAGATTAATGCAAGTATTTTAACCAACGTTAGCCCAGACCATGGTACCCCATGCACCATGGGAGGTCAACTACTGTGACCATGCAACACCATGAAGATCCCATCCTCTGCATGGGACGGAGACTGGCAACACACCTGAGATGTGCTAAACCTTAAGCCTCAGACCCCAGATTCTAAATTAGGGATTTCAGGTGTAGCATTGAAGCTGTTTAGGAACTGGGCGTTGCTCCAAAGTTCAACAGTATTTTGTCTGCAACACAAAGACAAATCTTGCTGTCATTTGAAAGGCATCTTTTCATGAGAAATTACAAAGCAGAATAATTCAAATACACAGATGATAAAAGACTTGTGAAAGCATAACTCTTCTTGGTCTTTTGACAGAGATTGTTAAAATTCACTAGCACATCACTTCATATGCAAATAAATGAAAAGAAACGGAGCAGGAAAGTACAAAAGGCTCCTCACCCCTGATTTACTGATCTACTGTCAGGACTTCCAGCACAGTTCAACACTCATTGCTAGGGCCAGATCTGCAAGGTTCTATTAGACCACATTTTTTATTTTTTAATTTCAAATATCAAATTATAAACCTCTTACTTCACAGTGCAGCAGCTTAGCCTATGTTTCCCCAGTCCACATGAATTTGGGAGAGTTTATTAGAAGAAGAAGTTTTCAAATAATCATCAAAAAGTTTTTAATTCTCCATTATTAACTGAGGTCAATTCAGCTGCTCTGAGAGTGAAGCTGTGGCAGAGGAGCAAACAGCACTCCCTGCTCCTCCCTAACCCAATTTCTCTTCTCAGGGATTTCCTCCACCTGTGCTAAGAAGCAGCAATCTTTCTTATCTCTTTTCTCCCACAGAGGACAAAGTGAAGAGCTAGCAGAGTCCCTCAGCCAACATGCTGCTAGTTTAGGTTTTCTACCTTGCTGTTAAACATTGGCATCAGGCTTGAGATAAACAGGAGCTGTTATGGCATTTCTTTGCACACAACCAGCCTCAGAAATTTTTACCTGCATATTCTAACTGCTCTTATTGATTTTATTTTTAGCTTTTTAATTACATCAGGAAGAAAGATTTTAAAACTTTTGGATACACCTCAAATTGTTGTTGGGTCTTATTTGCTTACTTTCTGTAGAGAAGGGAAATGGGGCTATATGCATCTACAGCTTAGAGAATAAATGACAGAAAAGTGAATATCACCACCCACCAGCAGACTGGAGCTTCTCTCCCCACTGCATCACAACTGTGCCTGCAGAGCTCAGCCTGTTCCCTTCTTGAGCTGCTGGTTGCAGATTGCTAAGTGAAGCCACCTGGGGGAGAAAGCTTTCTTCCCAAGGCTCAGGTGTCCTCAGCAGAACTGGCCGAGGCAGCCAGGAGGTGAGGCGGGGGGGGTACAGGCACTAGCACGGTGGGTATTTATGCACCAAGGGCAGTCAGCTGAGAGCCCTTTCACAGTTAATGAGGGCTTTAAAAAAATATGAAGCCAGAAAGGACCTATTGACCTCTGAGACATGGAGGGGAGATGAAAAGAGGAAAGAAAGAAAAAAATAAATTAAAAAAAAAATAACCAGTTGAACATTAACCATTTTTTCTGCCATCATAGGGCTTGCCCATTTTTGTTTCTCCCATTTAGCTCACCCTGCCTTTCTCTATATAGTAAGGACTAGAGTCATTTTAACTTTTTGTATGAGAGAGGAAGAAAACTCCACTTCTAACATCGGTACAAACCATAGCAAAAGCCTCCTCTCAAGGCACAGACCACGTTTTTTTGATGGAGTCAATCCTATATAATGAAGAATGTCTTGAGTCCCTAAGTTAAATAAACCTCAAAGAAAATTTTGCTTTTCTTTATTCAGACTGGTAGATTTACTCATTTTTCTCCACATGAGCACAGATATCCTCCCTCTTTCCCGAGTATTTTTTAGTTGGGTAAAGGAAACCAAGGGAGAGCTGCACGTGATGTCCAGCTTTGCCTGCACAGGACCATCAATCACTTCACCTCTACTTTGCAACAGAAGCAGATTTAGGTCAGTGCAGAATGCTCAGAAAAGTCTTATCAAGGAACCCTGGTTTGAAGACACCATCTGCAGATCTTCCTCAGGTCACAACTTGCCAGATGCATTTTCTTTAAAAGAAAAAAAAAAAATTACAAAAAGATTTCACTGAAGTTAAAATGCTACCTAAATAAATCTGGTTCTGGTTTCATGAAGACCTGGTCATCACTGCCAGCCAAAAGCAAACTAAAGTAAGTGACGTCTCATGAAGCCTCTTTGGAAGAGCTACCTTTAAGGCTTAAAATTGAGCTTTGTCAACTGATGTTGCCTCAGTTACCACTGATCTGATCACCTTTTGAGTGCATGTCCTGCTCAGTTTTCCCTCCAAGCCCTTCTCCTGAAGAAATACCCCTAAGAAACCTGCAAGACGTATCTCTGTGTTATAAATAAAGCAGCAGCATTAATACTTAAAGCACTTAATAACCATCTGTCAGGATATGACAATAAAGTAAATTAATACTCCAAAGTCCTGATTTTGATCTCACTTTTACTGGTTTTAGAGCACTAAAACTATTGGTATCATTTGTGTCATTTACGGTCAAATAGCTGTGATTAGTCTGACCTTGCATTGTTCTAATAAATACATTACAATAACAACAGATCTGGAATCAAAAGAAGTTTCCCACTGTTTGCAACAGTAGCACGGTGTAAATAATACATGGATATTAGAAAAGCAATTACAACCCAATATCAGAGCCCTCATCAGGAGCACATACTGCTCTGCAACACAAGCTGGCCCTGTCAGGATGAACGCCCATGCTAAATTACTGTGTTACAGGTCAACCAGATATTCACTTTGTTTCTGTAGTTATGCATAACAGGAGACTGCTCCAAGGTTAAGGTCAGCCTGATATATACGTCTATGTATACATATTTAATAGATCTCCTTTAGGACATGAGCTCATCCGTCAGAGAACACAGAACCCAACCTTGGCCTTGACAGGTGCAGGGGGATGTCTCCGTTTGACTCCAGTCCCTTCTGGGTGATGCACAGGGTGGAGAGGGAAGGCACAAGGAGGCTGTCTCAGAAAAAATGCTGTCAGTCTGATGTCATTTTAGAGGAACAAAGCCAATCCCCGCCCTCAGCCCATAAACTGGGATGTGTTTCTACAAACAGAGCCCTGGCAAGGAGCTCATCTGTGTAGACCTACACTGGAGATGCCTAAAATTAGGAGAGGTGAATCTCACACTGAATATTGTTCCTTTTTATGTGTGGGGAGTGCGGACTCACCTTTTCTCTGTCCCTGTTTTTGCACCTCTAAACTGAGAATACAAATACAAGATGCAGCTGAGTTCATTAATGCTGCTCAGGCCGTTGGAGATCTGTGGCCAAAGAGGGAGCCCAAGGTCTCACCGCTCCATTTGTCGGGGTCTTACCACCTTGGAGGTGCTTCTCATAAGGTCAGCAAGCAAAACCTTGACCTCAGCTTTGGTCAAAGACATTTGCTACTTGGCAGAGATCTCATTTGCCGCTCAGAAAGGCTGAAAGGTTGCACTCTGAGATGAACCACATTCAGTCTTCTCATGCAAAGGTTATGATTGGACTTAAAGAGAGGCGGTCAGGTCTAACAACCCAGCTAACCCATGTTATTGTCCATGATTTATGGATGGATTAGAGGGAGCTTTTAACAAATTTCCATCCTTTGCAGCAAGCAAAGCCTGTAATCTGCCTGCCCCTTTAAATTGCCATAATAATGGTGTAAAATTATGGAGCAGAAAACAATAAACACAATTTACGAAGCCCTTCAGTGATAGTTATCATAATAATGCTGGTTTAAATAAGGGAGCAGTGCCAAACTACTTTAATGTTGTCTGAAGCATCCGCTGTAATATATATATATGTGTTTACAGATGTTAGTATTGATAGAAAATTATTCTAGGTGCATATTTTTGTTCAAACAACAACAACAAATACAAACAAACAAACAAAACCCAGTATGAGCTGAATGAACCAAAAGCAAAAGAGAAAAAAATGCTGTTTAAAAATCAATGTCAATATGCTTTCTGGAGGAAAGGAACAGGCAGGTTACTTAAGACCTTGCAATGCAGCAGTATAATATTGATACCTTATGGGTAGTAAAAATATTTAAGCATTATTGCTACTTCTTTATAACTAAAAATAAACAGAATCAAGTATTTCTGATTCATTATATTTAAGTTATTGTTAATTGATTATATATTATATGATACCAGGTAGACAGTCCAGCACCCAACATTCAGGCTGCGGAAAGAAGATGGAAAAAATAAAAATAAAACAAAATTCATAGCAAGTATGTGAATACTTCAACAAATTGCACAAAGTCCTCAGTACAGGACAACAAAATCTCATTTTTCCTCCCAATTCTCATTTTCCTACACCTCAGGCAGTGTTGTGCATGGGATGTGCATGCACCAGTATCTGAACTGGTACATGTGGGAGAGATGTAACCACATTAGCACAAAGTTCCACTATAGGTAATTTATTGCTATATTTGCAATTATTTTTTTCAGCTACTCATGCTTTGTTTAATTTAGAGAAAAGAAAAATTAAGTCGGCTTAGAATTAATAACTCTTAAAGCAGCTCCACCAGCTGACACTCTTTTATCTTTCCTCTGGAAGAAGCTGATTTATGTAGCCACCAGTTTTTACTGCTCAGTGAATGCATTTTGTTTGCTTTTCCTGTTATTTTTTAGTATGAAATTAAGTCAAAAGGCTAACAAATGAAAAGCTGTTAGGGTGTAGGTTAATTAATCCCCAGAAATTGTCTTGCTCCTGCAGCTACAAGGTTTGCTAATCATAAAAGTATATTTTTCAAGCTAACGCTTAGCAATATTTCCTTAAAAATTGCAGTAGCGAAGGTCAAAATTGCTGAGCACAGGAGATGGAAATGAGCTGTGCCACGAAGACAGTTTGTGTTGAACACCTCGCAGGGCACGTTCACTTCTGATGACCTGGCTGAAAACTCACCCAAAAAACTGAGTTGTAAAGATGCAAATGATCACTACTTTTCCAACTGACATCACAGAAGGCAGAGGTTGCCACAAAGCCCCAAAATTATTTTTGTGGGTGTTTTATCAACCTGCTCCCCACGGCAGGAAGATTAGTGTCGGCCTGGCACAGTCTGTGAACTCACTGCAATAAAAAGATGTTGAGATAGCAGGGCATGTCCTGGGGAGAGAGCACGCAGGGGACAGCAGTGCTGGCTGGCATCATTTTTTGTGGAAGGCCGTGTGTCTGTCTGTCAGTCCATCCCTTCTGCTCCTGATGTACGTGCTGAATTTCAGCCTCAGCTGACAGCAAGTCATTGCTCTCTAGGACAGCCCCTCCCTGAATAATTTATGGAATGTTTTAGGGAAATACAGAGCTCCTGTGGATAGCACACGTATGCTTGTACCTTCATCATTCCAGAGAGCTTGGCAAAGGGTGAAATTCCAGCCACAAAGTGGGTTGTCTGGTGTCTAACATGGCAGAAAACCTCATTTAAACTCTTCTGCTTACCCAAGCATTTGCAACATCTCTTTGCTAGGTCAGTCCTCCAGGGTGTTAGACAAGAACATGGGTGCAGCCCACTGCTGCACTTGTTTAAAAAAAAAATAAATTAAAAAACCTATCCACCATGATCCACAAATCCAGAGGAAGATATTTTTCCTCAGCTCCACTGCTCAGAAAACTCTTTTGGATGTGTTGTGAATGTTTTTATCTCGGCGACACGCATGGTTCCTCCTGTAGCCATGTGTGAACTTTTAATTCTGCTAGCAGCCTAAAAACAGTGACACCAGCAGGTTTATTTTATATAGTAAGAGGCCTGTGCTGACATAGAGTCAAGATTTGGTCTCCAATGATTTTTGCTAATTATTTATTATGCAAATGAGTGAGGCAATACACTGATCAGATAAAATGCTATAAACAAATCCAGATAGTGTGAGTGTAACAGGCAATAAAGAAATACTGAAAGTCAAAAGGCGCCAGTGTAAAGTGTCTGTGATTTGAGAGGACAAAACTACAGACTTTAAGCAATACAAGCAGCTGTTAAATGTGAAATACATTTTTATATCATTATTGCTGCCCTCTGTAACCCCTAAGAGTTTATAAAAACCAAGAATGACAAATGGCTCTGGGAGAGCTGGGGTTTTGGGGTGAGTTGGTGGGGTGCAGGTGGTTGTGCCCCTACAGCCTGCGTGTCCCTGCAAGTGGACAACATTCAGGAGAAAAAGATGCATTAGAAAAATGCATCTTCATTAGAAAAGAAGGCGGCTTGAGCGAGAGCAGGGGCCTCCTGGGGAAGGTGCAGGGGTGCCAGGTGAGAGGGGATTTTCAGCTTTGCCAGCTGCAGGCAGCTTGGCAGAAGGACAAACCAGGTCTGGTCTGTGTAGCCTCCTCCTGTCACCCTTCAGAAAGAACCAGGGAGATCCCCCCAGCCATACACAGCAGCCAACAGATTGCTGTGGAATGAAGTTTCTCTATTTGTATCAGTTTAGAAATAAGAAGACTGTTATCAGTTTAGGAATTACAGGGTCTGGTTGCAGGGATAGTGGCAGTCCTGCATAACTGGTGCTCCACGAGGCTGAAAAATAAATCGCTGGCGGTGATCGATTTATTCTCACCATCATTCAAAGGACCTACTCAATCAGTTTTCCAAACAGTGTGATACCGAAATCCATCACTGCAGCACAACCTTTCCAGAACGTTGCCAGGTGAAACAAGGCTTCCAAGAGATTTATTAAGGATGTGATTGAAGAGACACTGCTGAAATATGAAAACATTTACAGTACAGGCTACTTCATGAAACACCTACATGGGAACTCAAAAATATGACCTAATCTTTTCAAATGCAAGGGATGCTTATTCTGTATTTATCATCATGATCTGCTCATCCACAGAAACATCCGAGGAGCATGGCATCAGGGAATTGAGTATTTTGTTTTATCACCTGATTGCTTTTGCATTGAGCAGCAAAGAAAGCAAATTATTTGCAAAATTATCAGGCTCCCTCAGCGCCTCAGCATTCCTCAAGGGAAATAATGTGCTCAGAAACATGAATGTTCCCAAGATTAACTTCCACTGCCTGAAAGGCTTTTGCCTGCCTGACCTGACTGCAGCCCATGGTTTTATCAAGTGCTGCTGAGCCAGCAGGCAGGGAGATGGAAACGCTGCCATGAAGGGAGATGGAAATGCTCCTGCCCCACCTGGGGAAAGGGTGGCTTCTTTTCCCAGATGCTTACCTGGAGTCTGGCAAGGTGGAAAGATTGCCAAGACTGGCAGTGTGACAGTACTGGCTGTCAGTACATCTGACAAGATAGAGAATTGATGCTGTATTCTCTCTTCCTTGCAAAAATAAATTAAAAAAAAATGCCCTGTGAATGGGTAATACTGGATTTGAGCAGGACAATCACTTCCCTTTACTGGCTAGCAACACTGTGCCTGATGCACGCCAGGTTGGCCCTCCTGGCTGCCAGGGCACACTGCTGGCTCATATTCAGCTTGCTGTCAACCACAACCCCCAGATCCCTCTCTGCGGGGCTGCTCTCCAGCGTCTAATCCCCCAATCTGTAAATACAGCCAGGGTTGCCCCTTCCCAGCTGCAGAATCCAGCACGTCTCTTTTTAAAATTCATATTGCTGGTGTCCACTGCAGTAGTTATAGGTACTTACATAAGATTTTCCCTCTCTGTGATGGACAACAGCTCCTTTGTGGATTTATATGGTTTACTTCTCTATCCAGACCACTGGGAGATGACTGAAATCTCGTGTGCTACCAGCACCTCACCAGCCAGCAACAGATCCTGGTCACCACAGCTGTAGGGTTGGTGGGCAAAGCCAACCAACAACCAAACAAAAAAAAAATAAATTAAGATTTATGAAAAGATTTTATTTCAGGAGATGCTGCCTGTGATGCAAGAAGGGGGGTTAGGATCGGTGTTGCCTCCTCCCAGCAGGTCCCACAACCCAAAGGCATCTTGCTGGGCAGCCTGAAGGAGCGAGGAAGCAGCAGTTCCCAAAAGCAAAAGGATTCATTTTTTAAAACCAGCACAGAGCTAAAATTTGACACTCAGTACCACACTGCACCGCCAAGGCCAAAAATACAAACTGGCAGTTGCAGTTTGAGGGAATACCCGCAGAAGGGCCATTTACTGCTTTTCCTTTTTTCTTCTGCTCTTTCCTCAAGAATCCACTGCTGGGCACTGTCAGAGACTGGCTGTGGTGAAACATCCCTCTAATTCACTGTGGCCTTTTATTTATCCTCTCTCAGAGGAAAGGCTGCGAACGCCACTATGGAAAATGACGGATGCTGTGATCTTGAGGAAATGAACCATTCCTTGATTGCTTGCTTAGCTGAGCAATTTGGAACATGATAGACGCCAATTATATCATACAGTGTCAATTTGTCTATTCATTTTTCCCTCTCCACATGTTTCCTCTTCTTGATTGAATAATCACTGACAATAATCACAAGCAGCTGTGGGAAGGAAGTGCATCCATCGGGTTTAATGTCAGCAGGAATGAGAACTGATTTCTCCAGTATTCACCACAGCTCTGCATCTTCCAAGGAATTTACATTTTCCTTAGCAGAGTGCTATTATCAAGCTCAGCTTATTTCTATCACCCACTTCTATTTCAGTTTATGATCTGAAACAATAAAGATCCACAGGAAAATATCCAATTGCAAAAAAATATGGTTGCTTGGTCTACTATTCTGTACTCCCACAAATATTTTTGCAACTGAGCTTTAATTCTCCTGATGCTTAGAGTGTTGATGGGAGTAGAAGCTTGCAAGGCTGTGGCTGCATAAGGTTGCTCAGAGCCAAGGGAGATGGGTTTGCTCGTCACGTGAAGGTGAGGACAGTAAAGGACAGAGCTGTCAGGAAGGTGTTAAGTAGGCAAACCCAATGGGTTGCAGAGGCTTTTCGCAGCTTGTCTGTGTACGGATCGCTACTCCTAGTAATAAATCACCTTACTGTGTCTGTATGTGTTGTAGGCAACAATCCAGTACCTAACATTGAATATCAAGTGATCGAAATACCAAATTCTCAATTTATATCATCGTATAACCCTGCATTTACTTTTATGTGTCTGTATACATTCATGATGTTATATCATCACATAACTCAGCAGTGGTGTTCCCCAGTTACACGAACCGATTTCTCCCAGCTGAGCTTCCAGCTCTCCCTGTTCAGAGACGCAGAACAGCAGAAAATACGAGTCTGAAGGCACGAAAAGTGACACAAAGATTGCCTTTCCCATAAAACTGTTAAAGTGGTTTATTCAATAGACTTAAATCATCTTTCAAACACAGTGACACAGACCAAAAAAAAGATACCCTGATTACTGCTTTAGTTATGGCTTACATCAATTGATAGGCTTTCTATTACAACCATAATACAGCTACATAAACAGTAAGCAAGAATTACAGGGTGGAGGATGGAAAAAAGAAAGGTGACTCAATGGACACGATGGCATTAACATCAGCATGAAATTACCATGACTCCTCTTGGATTTGTCCACCCCCGCTGTCAGCGCCTTACCAAATAACAATCATGGAACAGGCTTTATTTTTGTACTAGCCCAAGCTCTCTTTGCACAAAGACACAGTTTTGCTCCAGCATTTCCAAAGTATTTGATTTCCACCAGGTGAAAATAGGGGACATACAGCACAAGCTGTAGGGAGCAATGGGGACACTTCAGTGTCCTGGTCCATCTCACTGCAGACAGCTCCAGGTAAAACAGACATTTCAAGAGCTAGCCAACACAGTTTCTGATTTTGCTGGCTTAATTTGTCACCATTTTACATGCTAACATATTTTACAGTGATTAGTACAGTTAAAAACACACATCAACTTACCCACAGATCAAACACCGAGAACATTTATGGCTTCTAAAGAGAAAGTCAGACACGTCAGTAACGTATTTACAGCTTTCAGTCCTTGAAGCGGTGAGGCAGCCCTGTCTTTCTTGAAGCTTCCCACTGCGGCCCAGTCCCACATTTCTGATGTTTCTCATGCTGAGGGCTTCGGGGAGCGCTGCAGGTGCTCAGGCCTGGGACTCGGGCTCCCCCACTTAGTGTACATTTGGGTTTCCCCTAGGGTTTGTTGAAAAAGCACTTGCGTACAATTGCTTGTTGGTTTGGGATCCCATGCAGACAACACGGCGATGTCCAGAAGCCTCACCCACGTTAGATGGGATGACATTAAGACATAAAATGATTATAGTCTGGGAGGGTGGGTTTTCGGAGATGCAGGTTATTGGCTTGCCTTACAAGCTTTGGACCCGATGCTTTCCTAGTGAAGCCAAATGCAAACAGTGCTGGCCTCAGAGGGAACGGGCTGAATCCCACCTTCACGGTGTTCACATCACTGACGAATTCCATGCTGGTATTTCCAAGCAAGCAGAAAAAAAAACTCGTCTCTTGAGGCATGTGATTCACACACATACAGCTGGGTACGGGGGGTTCGCTGTAGCCTCACACAGTGACTTACACTACCAAGATGAAATGCTTTGCATAGATGAGTTTGAAAAGATGGAAAGTGCAGGAATCTGGAAGGGAGAGTGACAGTCACAACATTTCTGCTTCCAGATAAGTTTGTTCTTTACACACGCCATTAAAAACACAGTATTGCTACTGCACCGTATCTACAATATATTAAAAAATGTATTTTTAAACAAGTAAGAAACAAGAGGCTGCTCTTCCTGCCCACAACCAGGGTCCATTTTGGAGGCTTTCTCTGAAGTACACTGAACTTTCCATAGATTTCACTGGATTTTGGAAAAGGTCCTAAGAATAAATACTGACTCCTTTATTCTGGAAACCTCATCTCACTCCAGAATTCCCCAGGGAATTTGGCCCCTAGGGATTGCTGAATATTGTCAACATTTCCTTCTCAACGTATGTGTAAAAGCTCCAAAGTTCTCTGCATGCTCAGATACAAACCAGACAGGGGCAAAGGGATCGTTTCCAAGCTTTCCATTTCCACTACCCAAACTTGTAAAATTACAGCCTCGCTGACAAGCCACTAGGCCTCAATTTGAAAGGACAGATTCCCTCTCATTTCACATCTTTTATCCGCCCCATCTTCCCTCACACACTAACCAGAGCTTGCTCCCTCCTGCCACGTCAAGCCTTTTCTTGCCAATTGAGCCCGCACAGGGGTAGTTTTTGTTGTGGACCGGGGTTGCTGCTCCTCACCATCGTGAGCTGTGAAGCTCCACGTGTCAGCTCTGTGGTGATACTCCACAGCACTAAGGGCTTGTACCAGAGCTGTGGTTGCAATCTCCCAAATTCCCCTTACGTAGCTTTTCCAGGTGATCATTACCTACTCACCACGGTGGCTCTCCTCCCAGAGGTCCCAGCAGAAGAAGCCACCACGGCATTGCTCCCCCTTTGCAATTCCTGAACTAGCTTTGAAAACTCCACTGCAATCACGGGAAATATGCTAAAATATTACAATGGACCTCTCACCACTTAATCTGTTCTGTCCAAGAGCAAAGTTGGATTCCATAAATCAAAAGCAAGCAGCTGAACTACTTTGACTAAATACTTCCTTCCCTCTGATGAAAGTGCTGGCAGGTTCATAAGCCTCCTCTGCCGACCTGACAATCAAGGAGAAGCAGGCCTAGTTATGTTTTTCTGACTGAATTTGCATCGCCAGTGTATGAAGACCCCAGGAGCTTCTTAAGAGATTCTCATAAATACTACCAGGAGTCGGTGATTAAACCATAATACTGTAATTTTCTCTCTCCCTGTCTCAGATCTCATATTCTCAACAGAGTGGGGATTACAGCTTGAGCTCAGGATGAGGTACCCGAGAGCTGACAGCATTTCTTCTTGGAGAGATCAGATTTTTGCATTGGGGGACTGATTCCTATAAGGATCATTGAGTCCAGCTCCTGGCTCCACACAGGTCTACCCAAAAACTCAGGCCATATGACTAAGAGCACAGGCTTTTGAACAGGTTCTTTGGGAAAAAAAAAAAAAAAAAAAAGGTTAAGATTGAACATTTGGAGCTTTGACCATATGGGTGGGAAGGAAACAAAATAGCCTCAAACTCAGATAAATTACTGACATCAAAAACAAACAAACAAACACAAAAAAACTACTAATGGCAGAAAATAAGGAGGGTCCTTCTTTCTGCAACAGCCCTTCTCATAGTCCGTTTCAGCAGGACGGGCAGAAGCTCAGGCTGGTCAGTGCTGGCTCAGCCGCCCCATGGTGACATTGCACAGGGAGCAACCTCTGCACAGGTGAAACCTCCTTGCACTATTTCCATCCTCCGCCCCCGCTCCTGCACACAGGACAGCAGGGATCTGAGCTTGCAGTGCCCACTGCGAGGCAAGGAGGCCAAGAAAAACCTGAAAGCTTCCACATATGGCGTTTCTGACAAAAATGCCATCGTTTTTCAACCTGTTTTCAAGCAACACCTGAAAAGTGAATCAGAAAGTAAACACGCCTCAACATGCATTTCATATTTTATAGATATTTCTTTAAGTATCTTTCTGGCTTGCTAATTGCTCCCTACATCTAACTATACACCTATGTACACCGTCACAGGCACGTCTGGGCCTGTTTCTGCAGTCCCTACACAAATAAAATACCCATCCACTTGAACGGGAGCTCTTTTCAGATAAATGTTGCAGGACTGGGCCTTTGGTGCACACGTGCAAGTATCCTGCACAGACATTTTTAACATCATTAAAAAAATATAGTAGTTATAGACTTGTAACCCATCAAAATCTAAACACAGTAAAACTGCACTTATTACAGTATCGCCTAGGTGAATTTACATTGCTCATTTATATGAAGCAAACAGAGGAAAGGAAATGTCTGTGTCCCTGTAATTACAGGATAGCCGTAATTACAGTTTTGCTTATCCTTTTGCCTATCCAAAAAGTCCAAAAGGATTTTTGCAACTAATCAGGGATTTGCACCACTATTTTCCAACATACCGATGCTTCTCAGGTGCCTCCCCTTCTTTTTGAAGTGTCTCTTTCAACAGATCAGACTCCTTTCAGATGCTTTTGTTCACTTCAATCAACATAGTGAAGAAAAACCCTTACCAAAGAATGTATCCTTAGCAAAGCAGCAGCAGCAAAGCAATACTGAAGACACTACCAGACCCTTACTCAGGAAGAGTAAGAAGTAAGGGCTCTACGTACCAGCTTCAGCATCATTCCTGTTATCATAAAGCTTAATACACAGCAAAATGGCCAACCTATGGGTCACGTTGCTCTCTACATAGCACTTCTGTTACAGCACTTCATTATCAAAGCCCTTTTCACATTATTTTACAAAACACAGCAAAGACAAAGATCTCTTTTGCATATTAAATCAAGGAAACCATTTCATCTACAAGTGCATCCTCGGTGTGCGGCACACCCCACAGCTAGCTGATACGAGGTGGTGCTCACCAACATGCAGCACAAGACCAAAAGCAAAAGACAAATACATAAAGCTTAAGCACAGGCCCTTCACCTACTCCTGGCTGGTATTTCCCAAGTGAGCTCTGACTCTTTCACGAAGAACATGGCTTGCTTTTAAAGTAATCAGACCTCTGGGTCTAGTGTAAAAGAAATACAGGCTCTTACATACCATCCCAGTCGCTGCTGGTCAGTAGGGACTTTTGAAACGGTGACCATCGTGCTTCACTTCCTTTTAGACCATTTTATCTATAGTGTGAGCAACTTTCAGAGCTCTCAGCATAGCGCAGAGGCTTTTAAAAGAAGCTTTGTGCATTCATGCATTACAAAATAAAAATCCAAGTCCTATTTGGATTCAAACACCCTCCCAAAAAAGAAAAGCATCCCTCACAGAGGATGAGTACTTTAAACCCCAAATCTTTGTAACCTAAATACGACAAGACAAGGCACTGGACAACAGCCCAAGTGCTTCAGACTAACAACGTACACGAGAAAACTGCTCATTTTAGTTATGCCAGCACAGTTGAAACAGCAAACCTCACCATCCTGTGTATGCAGTCATACCGATATCAAAGGGCATATGCCAGCAGCCTACTGCACCGTGGTTCAGCAGCCAGAATAAACTCTGGCAGCATGTGGCATCTTTTCTGAGTCAGGATTTTGTCAGTTTAACTGTATCAGGTGGAAAATCAAGCTTGACATAACTGAGTTACATTGGCAGCCTTTTAAAGAATACACCAGCCCTTTTATCATCCTAGTAACATTCTCAACACAAATAAATACCACATTAAGACACCTGAGGTCTTGAAATGCATAATTTTAAAATAAGCGTCATACTCCAAGCCACAAAGTATCTTCACTACCTTTTAACTTCCTTTCCTGCAAGTACTTACCACAGATACCTGAAAATATTTAACTCAACCTGCACAACAGCAGATCAACATCAGATACCCTCACAAAGTCTTTAATAAAATTGAAGAGGGAATGCTTTTTCTATCCAATGATGTGATATTTGAACCAAAAATCAATGCAGAACATCTAACCAGCATAATCCCCTTGTTATTTAGACCAAGAAAAGGTTGCAGAAGTGTGAAGAATCACATTTCTTCAGTAAAGACTTCAAACTGAAGCTGAAATGGTCACTGTAGGAGAAAGTGCACACATTGCACATATGTTAGCAAGAAGGAAAGCATTACGGACAATGAGAAAGAAAACATTATCAGCAGAGAAGACCAGAAAGGTAAGACACAGGAAAGAAGAATAAAGAAGCTCTAAAACAATTAGACATCATGATCAACACAGCTACCTGTTGCAGAGAATGGGAGCTTAACATTCTGTTCTATCCCAGCTGAATAATTTCATAAAGTGACCTTGTTTGTTCCTATCAAATCTATCTGCTATTTTTCACCAATACTCTGTGACATTACAGAACAAAGACCTCAAGTTATACAATTGCCCTTAAAACTATAATGCTAAAGAATATTTTCAAAAACCCAAATGCCAGAGAACAGTGCTTTCAATAAAATCTGGCAATGCCCCAAGGTACTTGACTCAGAAACCTACATAAAGTCATACAGTATGCTAAAATTCTCCACCACCAATTCTCCTCAAAAGTTTGGTGCTTTTCTTCATAGTGAAATGATAACTATATTTATGTGCTCTGTATCTCTAAACCTATTGGAAATGTGCTTCTTATCCAACTTGCTTTCCAGGGTAGCACATACCCTGGGGCAGAGGAGTTCTGCTTCACCCACACTGTTACGGACCCAACTCTGCTAGCAGGAAGGATGCTGGTATCCTAGATCCTATGGGATGCAATGCCTTGAGGAAATTTATATCAAACAATTATTGCATAATCTCAGGGTGTAATAAAACCTCCTACACCATACACAGGCTTTGAGTTTCTGTTGCACTGCTGCATCAGATGAAGCAGTGTCTTTGTCAACAGCAGCCGCAGGTCCCTGTATGAACCCGCAGGATCCCCTTGCTATGCATGTGAAGAAAGTTGAAGATTTCTGAAGGCATAGCATGAAAACCAGGGCGAGGTTTCACATTGTCATAGTAGTGGTGAGTTATGAAAATCCCTGAGGGGTTCATGGGGAAGGCCCAAAAGCCAAAGAGGTGGACCTCTTCACAGAGCTCCAGGGCAGCAGTCACCAGGATCAGTCCTGTGCTAATCCGCTTGGCCCGCACCCCTTGGCCTAGCCAGTAGCGTGAGACATTGATGAGATACTGGGGATGAAAGTAGTAAACAGCTTGCTGAGATTCAAAATCATCCAGGACGTATTTGACCCGGATCGAGACATCTGTGTTGCGGGTGTTGTAGAAAGCCGGCAGCAGCACAGAGGCATTTTCATAGACCTGGAGCACGTCGTAAAAAGGCTTCCTCCATTTCTCCAGCTTATGAAATCTAATTGGAAAAGAATAAGAGCAACAGTCAAAACAGTACAGACTCAGTTTGGACCAGCAGATAAGAAACCCGCAGCAGACTTTTACTGAGAAATTTCTGATACAGAGATAATTGAAATAATGTTTCAATTAATAAGGGGAATATATTTAGATCTGTAACTGAAATATCAGTATGAAATGTAAGGCAAAAATGCAGGGGATTAGAAAAAAAAAATATTCTGCCCTTTTTTGACAATATACTCATTCACTCATTACAGTAGATTAACTTTGTAGACATTTCTGATTATGGCTTATTTCTCCTTTTATTATGAGAAGTATGTAATTTTTCCAAGGTTTGGTCAACTATATAATGCACTATGCAGTGCAGGACACTTAAAAAAAAAAAAAAAAAAGGCAAATACCAAAGCAGAGGATAAACATTTCTAAATTCGAATGTCTTACTCTAACATCTAAAAGAAAACTGCAGTGCAAGAAAATGATGAAAAAATTAAATACATTCCCCCGCCAAGAAAGGTCAACAGGAATTAGGCCCATGGTCCCAAACCTGTCAGCAAGGTGGTGTGAAGATATTAACAAATTTAAAATTGAAATCACCTGGTCAATCCTGGCTCCAAAGTTTAACTGGCATTTTTGTAAAAACATATGATGATGTGTGTTTATTTAAGCATTTAGGGTGGGATCAAGCCAATTCCAACCTAATGAGTCCAAGACATTTTCCTGGGGCTTGCCAGCACCACACAGGAATTCCAGGGGAAGGATGGCTCTGCTGTTACGAGTTTAGTTCATCGGCTTCCCACTTTCTATTATCAATGTGAAGGCTTAAAAGTTTAACACATTTATTTAAGTTGTTACTGATTCCAAATAACTTCACTTCATAATGAGAAGTATGATTCCTAGTGTTAGTTCTAAATAATACTGGGATAAAAATTGTCTTTAACAGTTAGAATTTAATGAAAGGTAGATTTGGAAAAGCAATAGGAGACAAAAACACAAAGTGAAATGACCTCTCTGTAATTATGCTGGGATTGACTGTCACGACGTCCGTCTTTACCCCAACGTCTGTGAAGTATTTCTCAGATATAGGGGGCAAATTGCATCTATAAAGGAAAAAAAATAGTGAGAAGGTTAAACAATTCCTTACACCTTTTCAGCACTAGAAAGTAGAATTGATTTAAGTGTTTCTATCAGTCAAAAAATCTAGAAA
The DNA here is from genome assembly GCF_964211825.1 of Aythya ferina. Classification (NCBI taxonomy): domain Eukaryota; kingdom Metazoa; phylum Chordata; class Aves; order Anseriformes; family Anatidae; genus Aythya; species Aythya ferina. Next base: position 3,130,984 of record NC_140299.1, on the reverse strand, counting down.
CACTTTGAGAATTTAAAATCATATCAAAACACGTTGATGTCAGGTCTGTGCATTAAAGTACCAAGTTCTTAGGGGCCATATAAAGACCTCTGTTCTCCCTGAAGTCTATCAAAGCTGTCCTCTTTTGGCAGATGTAGCCAATGTTCACTCATTTTGCTCCCTTAGTAGCAATTCAGCTATTTACTTTGGTAATTTAGAGCCAGAACTGGGACGAAACTCCAAGGACAATCACCATCTAAAATCACGGACTTCCTCAGCACCAGCTCAATTGTATTCCCTAATTAATACACAAGCTATACTTCTAACATTGTGTTTAACATGTTTTGTTTTACACCAAAGGGAATTTAGGGGATATGCTCCACAAGAGAGAAATCAGTCTAGTTCCTAATTAATCCAAACCAACCTGCTTCCCCTCCTCTTCCCTTTGTATCTCCCAGAGCAGTGTAAGAGCAGAGGTTCTGACTGTACAGATTTGACAGTGGATGTCAAAGCTATTAGGAGCAAATATTTGCAAAACTTGACCTCACCCTGGCCTTGACCTAGATTCATCACCTTACAAAATTTAGGGCATACCTCAAGAGATGCTGAAATTACTGAAAAACACACTTGCGCACAAGCTTCACTTCCATAGGAAACTCAACTAAAAACCAAAAAAAAAAAACAACTGCAGCTGTGCATTGTCAGAAGCAACATAAGGGGTCTTACACTCAGTTCAAGGTAATGTTAGCTATCTGCTGACATTTTCAAAAATTTTGAAGTGATATACAAGCCACAATAAAAGTCATCATTGTTTAGATCCTCACATCTCAAAACTACTGCTGTGCCTAATTCCCAAACACCTCTATACTACTTTTGAAGATCAGAACTCAGTAGTAGAAAACCAAGAAGGCACCTAGGGTAAGCAATACTCAAAGTTTTCACAGTGTTACAGAGCAGTTCAAGCTCTCAATATATAATTTCTCTGTCCCAGGGAGAGAGCAAGTATAGTGGAGCAAACAAACGCACAAAAATCCTTCAAAGTCCTTCTCAGACTCAGGAGGTTCATATCTGCCTCCCAGAGTCCTCCTTTATCAGGTCAGACAATTTTTTTTAAACAACCTTGTCCTCCTCATGGGCATTGTTATTTCCAGCACTTTTCTCTGCTAGGTCATGCAACATCCTTCTGAAGTCCTCTAGCATTCTCAGTTCCACCTAGCACTGGGCACCATATTCATTAGATTATATTTGACTAAGGTTTTCAAATATTTTGCTTTAATATTTTTAAACAGTCATCTCATATCAGGATTAAGAAAGGTTAGATTTGTTGAAGGTGATAATTCCTTATAAAAACTATATATAAAAACTATAAACTTCCTTATAAAAACTATGCCATCTGCATAATCTGTACTCTATAATCCAAAAATTCTTCCCTACAAAGAAAATAGTCACATTCCAGCATGCATCCAACATTTCATAACAGATCTCCACTCTGGCCAGTAGATGGAGATAGACAACAACTAGTAAATGCAGTTGGTGTCTGTGTTTTATACATTCTATTGTAGTATAATTAGTTGCTATAAGAATTCATTTCATAAAAAAATATTAGTTGCATGCTGATGACTACGAGCTTCCTGACAATACAAAGGTGTCCTGAAGGTATTGTTGAATGTTAGCAGTGCTCCATAGACAGTGTTTGCTATTTTAAATAATCATTTTGTTGCTGACCAAGAGGGCGATTCCCCACAGTTTGGTGAACTGGTGTCAGACTGGAAAGTGGATCAGTTAAGTGGATTAAGGACACCTGTCTTTAAACACAAGCTCTACTTTAAAATTGATGACAGCAGACATTAAGCTCTTAAACATTAACACGGCTTTGAGCATAACGCTGGTCCCATATGTTTTGGAGATGGTGAACCAGTTTTTTTGTTGCACAAGTACTGAGGTACTCATTCATATTTCAGTTCCATTTAAGTCTCTAATAAATTCCTGATACCAAAAAATACAATATCTATGTCCTGTACTGATCCGATCTGCTTTTTTAAGCAGGTGTGGTACTGTCCGAGAACGAGTAACAGTGGTAAGAAGGGACCTCCAATGAAAGTTCTTATACATAAATGATGACATTTGCTGCCCATATTTCCACTTCCACTCAATAGTTTGTCATCTCCAAGTGTAATGTGTCTTTCATTTCAATCATACTAATAGCAGTGATCAAACATAGTAAAAAGGAATCTACCATACATATTTAATGTATACAATGTAAAGCAGGCTTTTAAACTGAGGCAGATTATGTGAAGCCTAGATTGTTTCATGGAATAGAATTCAGACAATAGCTTAATACAAAGTGGGAACAGAAGGCAGAGAAAAGGGGGTATGAAATTAATGAATAGTGAAGGAAGGACCTGTAGAAAAATATTTTTCATTTGAAGCCAAATTAAGAATACAATGAGGCAAAATTTGGACTAATTTTTATGGTATTAAAACAGAGAAATTCACTGATTAATGAACAGTTACTTTAAGCTTACAAAAATATAGCTAAGGTCAGAAAATGGGCCAAGAGAAATAAAAAGATTTTCTTTTCTACAAAACAGGTCATGAATCTGTGAGCTAGCTGTCATATGCCATGACCCAAGCAAAGAACTTAATAGGATTCAGAGAGGGATTAGACATGCATATGAATAATAATTAAAACAAAACAAAACAAAACAAAACAAAAAAAAACTTTCCTTCATATTAAGGATGATGAAAATACTGCTAAATTCTGTTATCCAGAGATGCAGGTAACCCTGACCATAAAAAAACAGGGTAACTCCAGACAAAGTGGTGAGTGCAGTGTAAAGACACTGAAGCTTCAAAGTCACTTGGGTGTCTCTGCACAACCTGGAATCTGCGCTACTGATCAGCAAAACTTGCTTTATGCAGCACTTGAGCTCTGCATCCGAAGAGACTGCACCACTTTGCAAACACACCTCCGAGGCATGTGAGCTGTGTGGTGTGGAGCTCTTAAGGCCTTGCCAAGCCACTTTTTATGCAGAAGAGGTCCAGAACTGTCCCAGGAAATCATGGCCATGTTCACAGGACACTACGCCTGGGCTAATGTTCACAGAAGGATAAATCCACAACTTGAGTAACAGGGCAGGCTGAATTTGGACATTAAGCTTTGTCAATAAATCAATGATTAACTACATGAGGTTAGGGAGAAATAATTCCCCAGAGGCTAGGTTTTCAATAAATATTATATAGTGAAGTGTTTTCTTTGAAATATCACCACTTTGTGCAAGAAGCAGACTTGACCAGTTTGTAAATCCCAGGTTTGCATGTGGGAGAGAATAGCTTAGCAATCTTTTATTTGTTATTAAAACAGAAAACAGGCAAAACAAACAAACAAAATGGTGCTGTGGTGCTTACCGAAACACAAAGTCTGCACTGTCAATCTCTCGGCCACATCTGCTGTTCTTCAGAATTCCTCCATTCCCAACCACTGCACATTTCTTGAACTGGGAGCGGTGGTATGGCATATCCTGCAACATCAAGGCAAGGAAAGTTATTCTCCTGAACCATGGAGGGAAGAAGTCTTTTATTTATTATTATTTTTGGTGTAGCTGAATCTTGCTGCAGATGGACTAATCATAGGAAGCTGACGCTGTTTCTGGCCCATGGTATTCTCATGGTGTACATAAGCAGACAGGATTTTCTGTGCACTTAGAGATGTTGTGAACCATTAACTCGAAAAGAAAAATGTAATAACCTCTTTTTGGTCCAGACTTAATAATGGAAGAAGTCATTTAGAAACCTGCTTTCCCTTCTGACTTCCACAAGGGGGCATGAGCTGTAAAATCAGTGCACCCAAGGCATCGCCTTCCTAGCTGCCTGCATACTGCTGGCTGCCCAGGCGCTGATGTCCTGCTTTGGAGGAGTCTGCACGTTGTCCCAGAGCAGCCAGTAAAGCCCAGGAGGTCCCTCTAAACCAGATGGCACATCAGAGCTGTTTATCAGAACCTAGGCCAAATTTTAGTGCTTGCCACTACTGCCTGTACTAATAGAACTGATGATTATTAAACAGCACTTGTACCACCAGCAGCGCCTAGAGCCTTTGGTAAGGCATCTTTAAGGACTTGGATGTGACTCATCTTTCTGCAATCTTTAGGCAAAATTCTGTCATCATATGCACATACGCAGCTGCTGCAGAAGCCAGAAAGAGTGAAAATCACATCTCAGAGAGCAGAACTGGGCCATTGGGGTGAGAGGGCCGTGATGCTGCACTGAGCTGCACTACACTTTATGAATATGTAGAGGTGTGCTTATGTAAGCATGAGAGCGCTCTTTTTTGTACATACATATTTTATCAATAACTTCATACTGCAAACTACAGAGAGACGTGGTAACAGCGTGACATTTCTAGGTGATTATTTCCAGGATCTTCCCATAGCGTTCATAAATCATGAGGCAAAAGGGCACGCATGCAATTATGCCTGTTTGACAAAAGCAGCACCTGTCTAACAGAGAAGCATGACAGAGTTGTCTGTGCTTTATCCAGTGATTTCTTAACATGAAATACCTCAGCAGTTCTGTAAAAGGATCAAAAGCTAGGTCTTCATTCTTAGCACAAGGCTTTGGTCCTTACGCTCTTGCTCCCTTTCTTTCAGCCTTGCATCTCCTATACTTGCCATGCAGCATCCCTGCTCCTAGGCAGAGCATGGCTTTGGCCCCACAGCTGCTGCCCAGTGAATCCCAAAGGCAATTTGGCATATGATAGACCCTGCAGAGCACTTTTGAAGCAGTCTTGGATAAATACAACAGCAGCTACAGGACACTTCCAGCCAAAGCACAAGCATCTCTAGTCTTTCATGCATTCATCTGTGCAATTAGGCATGGATTTGAGTACTGTACTCCTGGATGTAGATGTACCCATTCTTTGCACATCTCCAGATGCCAAAGCACTTTCCTGGATCTGAGTCCTTCCCCTGCTCTGACCTAGTTTCCCATGTGCACATTTAGACAACAGCACTGCCCTACCTTTTAGTCGTGATCAGAGAGCAAATGGATTAAAAGTTGTTAGACCCTCCAGGTCAACATTAATGACAGAATCCCATGTACTCGAACTGAGTATTTTCCTCCCTTTCTGAAAGGGACAAATTGCAGTTATCCCCTCAAAATACAGCATTTTAAATTCATGACATGTGCCTCATGATAAGTCAGTAGTCACATAAGACCATTTCTGCACATCAGTCACAAAGTGCAGTGGGATTTACCCACCAGTTACAACATTTGCACTTTGGCCCTCAGGTCAAGGATTATCTGCTGAAAAGGTTTTGAATAATCTTTATGATGGATATATTTGAGAATTCTGCAGCCTGTTCACAGATAAGCTGCAAGTAGGAATAAGGATAAAAATAGTCAGTCACTGTGAATATGAATTATAAAATAATCATGCCCTGAAAAAGCAGATCTACCCCAAATGTTGGATTGATTTTATGTGAATATTGTACTTTAAAAAGTTCTGTTCACTAACTGGCTTTTTTATTCAGTTTTATTATGTTACTTCATTAGCCGCTTTGCAGGTAGGTCACCAATATTCTGCAGGAAAACGTATGTACATTGCACACTAGACTAGATGACCATTAGAAAATAGGATAACCAGTTGAAATATTGTATCAAAACTAAACATATTAAAAATAAAAGCAATGACATCTGCAGAAATGTCAAACTGCTAATTGCTAAATGCTTGGCTATAGCATATAATTTAATGCTGCAAGTAAAGTGAAGTTAAATCTGCAAATGGATTGAGACATGAGGCACCTTTGGAAACATTTTGAAGATTTCTTGGTTGATATGGAAGATTCCACTAGTATCCACTTCATATTTCAGTTTAGTTCCCAAGGGAGTATTCTTCTGGGTGGTGAACATAAACGCAGGGGCATTGCAACACCTTGACAAAGTGGACCTGTAAAATGAAAAAGAGATCAATAAAATCTAGGAGCTGACAGCATGCTTTAGGATTTGCAATTACTATTACTCCTAAAAAGGCATTTTTATAAAAAAAAAAAAAAAAAATCCCTCTCTGCTTTAGAGGTCTTCCATTTTTTGTAAATTTACTCTTCACTGGGCAGGAAACACAGGGACTAAAGTCTTCATTTGAGGATGTGGAAGTTTGACGGGGCAGGGACACAGCAATACCTAAAGTCACTACCACACTTACTGTGTAGCATGGCACATTCCGATTACTCAAAAACTTTAAAAGGTCTTAGTTTTGCTTTTGACCTCACATACGCACATCAGGGAGATGGTAAAGCCTTGACAAATGGGTGCTAGCCAGTCAGGTCATGGCTACAACTCCAGAATCTCAGACAAATTCCCCAAATTTCTTTGTCCCTGGGATAAAATAGGATATATTTCAATGCCAACAAGAACAGTTCTGACATCTCAAAAATGGGATTTATGAGAAAATCTCAAAAATGGGACATGAGAAAATATCCATTAAGCTCCGATCCCCTTACCATAAGTTTCATATGAAATGCAAATAGGAGGAGTAACTTTCCAGATAGGGATCCATTCCCCTGATGCTTTTCTCCTTTCACTGGTGAAAGCCCTGACTGAAGCTCACTCACTCTCTCTCCAGATATGGTTTGTTTCTCAATGTATCTTACACTTTTAATGAAAAATACGTCACAGCAAATGCACAAACATGAAGACAAAGCCAAGTGGCTAGATTATTTGCCTCTGGGGTATGTGGCCTCACTAGAAGCTGGAAAAATAAGCCACTCTTCTCTGGGGGTTTTATTACAAGAATCAGAAAGCAAATACGGAACTATGCAAATATTTCATGATGTCCAGTTGCTATTACATACTTGACTGAAACAGAATGACATTGTATGATGATCAGATCAAGGCAGCAACTGAGACTGAGTAAGCCAATGAGTCATTTCAAGTAACTAAATCATTAAATAATGAAAAGCATGTAGTGGGACTGAATTGTGGTATTTGAGATAAGAATGCCTTCTTTATTAGTTCTGCATTAAGGAATTGGAAGAGATGTTCTTTAATCTATCATCCAAATAGTTTTCCTGACTCATATTCCTTAACATAAATGTCTGACATCTGACGGAGGACAACCATCCAGGAAATTGTTTTCCCTACTCTACAGATACAAAAATAAGTGTGATCTTTGCTTATACTGCAGGTGTTACTGGCCTGAGAGTGATGTTCCTCCAGATAGTCTCTAGATGGTTGTCTCATCGCTCCCAACTCTCAGCTGGTCTGTGCTCCTTGCACTCAGGGCACAGTCATTAGGACCCAGTTCTCTCACTCCAAGGAGTCTTTATAATAGAAGGCTCTAATCCCATATAGCTCTTTTTTTTTTCCCCTCAAAATGGGTTTCGATAATTACCCATCAAATATTTTACAGAAAAATGCATTAAAAACATATGTGAGGAAGTTCATATTGGAAAAAACTGCTATGAATCTGGGGCTAACAATTAGTTATTTTAAAAGTTATTTTAAAGATGTTAGTGACTAACTCAGCACATGCATTCTCACATTCTCTCATTAACTCATGCCAGCTTTTTCCTGCAATTATTAAAGAGAATTTGGGAGAAATCTGTAGGGCCTTATTCTGAATCATTGCAGTGATTTACAGAATTAACCAGTCTGTATTCCACTTTGAAATTTTCAATAGACCTAGCAGTTAGACCTACTACATAGACCAGTATGGCCCCCTGAATATGTTAATACACAACATTCAAGTATTGTTTTGGCTTCATCCAACTATTGCCTTCACAAGACCAGTTTCATAAGCCATATCTTGAAAGAACCATGAAGGACCTTCAGCAAAGATGAAGGAAGGTAAAGTACTACAGAAACAAACTGCAGAGGTCTCTGTATACCAGAAGAAACATCTGAAGATGGTCAGGCAGTAATGGCTGAGAGGCCATTAAAAAAAAGTAACTAATAAACAAGATCTGGCAGTACCTAATACACCACAGAAAAAATCCAGTGTGAGTATTTTGTAGGCCAAATTTGCAGTGTCACCACTGATGGTACTGTTTTACACCAGAAGAGAGTTTGGCTGATGCATTATATATAGCTTTTACCTCTCTGCTCCAGCCCCATTTCTGCTCCTCATTTCTGCCCAAATCAAACCTGGAAAAGTCTTTTCCAAATCAAATTCCCTGCCTTTGTTAGGAAGACTGTCCCATATGCCACAAGAGCTCTCTTTCACTCTCCCTGCCGACCTTTTACAGTAGAAAAAAGGCAGTGTTTAGTCAAAAGGATGGCACTCCAACAGTTACAGTGCTTACTCTTGTTATCCATATTGAAGGTTTGATATCACTACAGGAAGCTTAACTCAAACTAAAACAAATCTTACTCAGTCCCATTAATATGGACCTTACTCAGTCCCATTAATGTCTTACTTGAATAGGTTAGCTTCTGTGACATTCATCTCCCATTTGCACATCTGGAGGCTCTTCCATCTGTCAAACAATTCAGTTTGCTTCACCCTAAAAGATAAAAAGAAAGAAAAGCAAAATTCTTTATTACATGGCATTCACCTCCTTCAGCTGCTGTAGCCAGGGTACCACGAAACAGGTGTTTGATAGGACTAACTAGTCAGTCCACCTAGTGCAAAACTTAGTTGTTTTTTTGTTTGGTTGCTTTTCCTACTCAGAGGTCACAACTCTAAGCCATGTATATATACCTCCTCAGATGCTCGGAACTGATTTTTCTTCATTGTATAAACTGCAATTTCACACATGCAGGGATAAGCATATTTGGGGAGAAGAGAACGTGAAAAGCTCCTTATGTAAGGAGCTCTCCTTCCTTCCCCCTTGTTAATAAATATACTTTCAGCTACATCAAGCAGTGACGCTCCTAATTCCACTAGTCTGGCAAAGGGTGACACAATTTTGGTGGTATTACCTTAAGAGTTCATACACACTTTTCTGCATTTGGACAATGGATATAACAAAGGCCTTACAAACACCTAGAGCTAGGCAGCAATGTTATAATATGGCTGGGAAATTTTGAACTCTGAGAATTATTCAAGACTGATAGGTATTAATGAGTTTTCTTCAACTTTGAGGGCTTTGAATGTTCTAATAAAACAAAGACTTTTAAGGGAAATATATATTTAAAGTGAGTAGAACTTAGGATTTCCCAGGCTGTGGAAGTTAGAGGAAGGAATTAGGTCATATTGTACTTTCTGTAGCCCACCAGAGCATATTAACTTGGAAATCTTCCATTACTGTAAGGGCTGACTTAGGAAATGTACCACATCAGGAGGAAGCACATCAGAAGAACCCAGCATTGTAAAAGAGCTTAATGTCAAATGGCATCTATCGCAGAAGTAAGGCTAACTATCCAACTGAGCAGGAGACCACTGCATTCTATATATCACTGGAAAAGATGAAGAGAAATGAGTAATTCTTTGTACCATGTGATAAGTATGCAGAAGAGCAATTCAAAGCTCACCACCTTCAGCAGAACACTGGCAGAAGTGTCACATTCTCACCCCTTCTATTTATTTTTAAGCACTGCAAGTCAGCAGGCAGTGCAAAGTTGCTACTTGTGTACCCTTCATCCAGTACCAAATACAGAAGACAAGGACATAACCTACATTTTTTTTGATGCATAAAGTCAGCAAGGGAGACATGCTTGAAATTCACACAGACCTGAAGCAATAACTTCTATTTGCTGTGGCCTTGATCACTTAAAGCTGTGCTCTTATACCGCTGCACTTTGAGCTGAGACTGTCAGACTTCACACACCTTAACAAACCTTATGGATTCTAGGTAAGATAACTACACCACTGGTTGTAGATATAGTAAGGGACTACACAACGCAAGCACCTAAATACAATGTGATGCCAAAAATGCAGAAGGACAACACAAAAACATCCTTCTTTGCTTTCCAGTCAGCTCCATGGGCAATCTTTTTTGCCTGACTCCATCTCTTTAGCTTCATGGCTACATCTCAGCCATCTCATTAGTTTCCTGATGTACATACAGTACCAGACAAGACAAAACACAGATATTTTATGACTTCTCATAAATGCATTTTTCACTGACTGTTATTACTGAAACTCAATGCTGCAGAAAATTAAAGCAGTGGGCTCAAAAGTACAAATGGGCTCAAAAAAGATCTAAACAAATTAACAGAGAGGTTTATTGTCCACTCTGATTACTGGAGTCTAGACACCACCTACTGCTCAGAGAGGCCCCATGCCAGAATTTGTTATCAGGTCAGGCTAACCATTTTGCCTCATTTCTTAGCCTTCACTACTGTCTGTCATCAACAACAGAGCATGAGGCTAGACAGACACTTGTCATGAGTCAGTCTGTCTGTTCTTATCTTCAGTAGAGTGCCTGGAATATAAAATTACACATAATATTGCAAACACTGCATTTAATTCCAAACTGGGAATACTGGGCCTGAACAAAATGTCTCAATGTACTTAAAAGGCTCAATTTTTTTTCAGATAGATCTTAGATCAAATTCAAATGTCACTACTCACCTCAGAAATCCCTGATGAGATCCCTATTGAAAGAATCTCTTGCACCTTAATACTTCCATAATTTCATCATAAATTATCATTTCTATCCTGCCTGAAAGCAACCTTTTTAGCAAACATTTATTCATACTTACATAGACAAAACCTTCACCTCGATGATGTCCTGTCGTAATTCCAGGCATTTGGTGGAGTTGTATTCCAAAGGCCCTTCATAAAACTCAAAATACCTGAAGAAGAACAAAGACAAAGACTATCAATGACCCTTATACTAGAACACTTGTCTTACACTTCAACAAAAACCTGCTTTAAGTTGTGATTTGTGATCCCTACCTAATGTGAGACTACAACAGTTGTCCCAAGAGCATGTTGTTACTTCACAGGAAAATTGGGGCCCAGCACAAGGACATGGAAGTATTGGAATGAGTCCAGGGGAGGCCATGAGGATGATCAAGGGGCTGGAGCACCTATTCAGTGAAGACAGGCTGAGGGAGTTGGGGTTGCTCAGCCTGGAGAAGAGAAGCCTCTGGGGAGACCTTACAGCAGCCTGCCAGTACCTAAAGGGGGCTGCAGGAAAGCTGGGGAGGGACTCTTTGTCAGGGTGTAGTGATAGGAGAAGGATTACTCCTTCTCCTATGGTTTTAAACTAAAAAAGGGTAGATTTAGATTAGATTTGAGGAAGAAATCCTTAACTCAGAGGGTGGTGAGGCACTGGCACAGGCTGCCCAGAGAAGCTGTGGCTGCCCCATCCCTGGCAGTGCCCAAGGCCAGGCTGGATGGGCCCTTGGCCAATCCGCTCTGGTGGGAGCTGTCCCTGCCCACGGCAGAGGGGTGGAATTTAACGATATTTAAGGTCCCTTCCAACCCAACCCATTCTATGATTCTGTGATTCTATGATTCTACGAAAATACAGATGTCATTGCTAATTTTAGAACAGCCACCTACGTCCAGTTTGTCCATCCCTACATGGACTCAAATGCTAATTTTGAGATGTTCAAGAGAGAGCACTCGGTTTCTATTTAACTGATTTAAACTAAGTGGACAGGTTTTCAAACAGCATCCAACACAATTCTCACTTCCTTAGGCATTAATTGGCTATGATTTCAGAAGAGTTCATCTCTCTTGTAGGCATGGTAGCTGCCAATGAAAGTCAAGGGAAAAGCACTGATTACTTAAGGTATATTGTTTCCATCCTTTGGTTGTCTGAATGTGCTGAGAATTTTAAAAACAGTTCCTTAAATTCTTAGCAAAGTGCTGGTGGTTTCATCATGCCTGTGGAGACTGTTGCCTACCTCTGAAATTGAGCTTTTCTTCGTGATTTGTTTTCTTGGGGTATATGGGGGGGAGAGGGAGCTGGGATTTTCTTCTCACAAAAATTGAGATGGTTTTGAGAACAAAAGGATTTGGATGCTCAGACACATCAGATATGACAATGCTAGTCTTAATTAAAATCTGACATAAATGTGTGCTTTTTCAGTTGAACTCCTCTACCTCCACCATGAGACTGGAGTTAAGGAGAAATAAAACACAATGGCAGCAACCCATGTTAGGGGCCAGAGAAAGCCCAGGCCATCCAATGAATTCTGCGAAACTGTACTGAAATGGCAAGAATGATTTAGGGTATAAACCAAGCTCTACATCACTTTCATCCCATCACTGTAAGTCTGTAGTAAAACTCGATTCCTAAGAACGGGACATACCCATGCAGCTGTTATGGGCATAATGGAGAAACACAAGTTGATGACCTGGGGGAATGGGTATTACAACAGAAGCTAGATCAAGTTATTTTTATGGATCCTTTAAATTGTCAGATTCACAACCCCGTAATACAACCTATCCTCTGAATTGTCAATAAGAAATAAAAGTACTAGATTCCCGTAAGAGCTTTATTCAAACCATCATCCAAAATGTAAAATTTTGATGTTGTGTCATTTGAAAATAACACCAAAAATCCTATTTGACCTGAATTTCTGTTCAGTTCCCAATATAAGACCCTTACATAGAAAAACCTTGTTATTTTTATAAGTGGTTCATGTTTACAGTTAACAACAAAATCTGGGGGGATCCAAACTTTGAGCTGTTCTGGAGAAGTTCTCATGCCACCCAGGGAAACTGTATGAAGAGAACGTGCCCAGAAAACAACATCTCCAGGTGTCTCCATGAGGGCCTCCTAAAGCCAGAAAGATCTAAAGTTTCTGAATGTTGCCTTTTAAGTAGTCAACTTGATAAAGCTAGGAAGAGAGAAACCCACAGGAGGGAGAAAGGGACTATAGTATGTGACTGGAAAAAAACCAAGAGCCTCCCAAAGCAATCTGCTACCAACTGGGAACATTTCTAACCTGTCAAAAACTGCTTTGAAGTGTTTCCTTCACCCCTCGCTGAGGTTTTTACCACCTCAACTTTGCCAAAACCCAAACCAACCACAGTGATCCAGCAAGGGACAGAAAACTTGATACTAAGAGGAAGAAGCCAATGCTAAGAAGATGGCAAGAGCAGAACATCAAAAATTCTTAATGAGGAAGTAAACTTATTACTGTCAAGAAATACAGTAACCCAACAATCTTTCAAGAATGTGACTATTTGGAAGTGTGTTCGCATATTTTTCAAGGAAACAAATACATTTTTATGAGTTCTGTAGAAGGAATTTTGTACTGTAAGTGTTTCATAAATCCTGACAAATCTGGGAAAAGGCTTCCTCAGCCCCCATAAAGGAGATGAAGGTCATGCAACATGGACCTTCCTCTGGTTTCTCACCAACAGCTTTGGGCTCTCCTTCTAACTTAATTGTTCACCTGGACATTCAGCCCTTACTAAAAAGCAGATGAAATCCATTGCACTTTTACATCTCCTTTGTGCTTGGCTTAGTGGAGCTGGGGCTGAACAACTTGTGTATTTTGAAAGATGCTCCAGCTGAAATTGGTTTAAGAGCTCCTCTGATACAGCCTTGCCAAAGCCCTGTGTGGATGTACTCCAGATGCATTTCCAAAACCAAACTGACTTCATAGGACTTCTGGCTGGTCACAGCATTTTACAGGGTGAAGGGGTCTTGTCTGGCTATCGGTCCAGATACAAAAGTAACTACACAATTTTTCACCCCCCTTCAGTACTCATTTTTCTTATTGTGTTTGGTGTTATCCATCCTTTACTTTGGCTCATTGAGTGAGACAAGACTGGGACCCTGAATGTTCACGTTTTACATGAAGGAATTGATAGAGGCAGGAATACATCCCCATGCAACACTCAGCACCTTGCACACCACTCCCACCTCTCCCACCTCACTTCAGGAGGAAAGCAATGGTGTATCAGCCTCGTGCTGTCTTTCAGCCCAACATCAGGTTATAGTACCCTGTGTGTGCTTCAGGACAGCTAAGAATGGTAAAAGTCTAGGTGAACATGCATTTTTACCTTTCCTGTGCACTTCTGGTTATGCTGCTAGGTTAGAGAGCCGCAGCCCAGATGTCAAACAGCACGTTATCACACGGCAAAGCTGGCCTCAGCGCGTGGCACAGCAGACAGAGTTGTTATTTTATGAAAGAGATGAAATTTTCTGAGTCCCAGAGGCTCCCTTTGATCATTGCCTGTTTAACCAATCCATGAACCAAAAAAAAAGAAGAAAAAAGATGTGCTACCAGAGAGGCAGAAGGGTAAGGGGGAAAGAATCACATGAAAAATAAACCATTTCTGGATCCGAAAGAAATCCACGAGGCAGTGATGCATTTCCTTCTCCAGGAACATTCATGTTCTTCATTTGCCCCACAGCTTCTCCTCCTCCTGCTTCAGACACCATGGCAGATTAGCAGAGGCAGCTCCCCGCAGCTCTGGCTGACCTCTTCCCACACACAGGCTTCCTGCTGTTCTTTCCCCCAACACCAAGCTCTATTACAAGGAACATGAGCTCCCTCAGCCCCTGCGGATGTCCTCTAAACCCAGCTCCTCTGCTCAGTGGGACCTGCAGCCTGGTCCTGCCAGGAGGATTTGGAGAGCAGCCCGCCTGCTCTCCCACAGGAGGCATCAGTCTCACCCACTCCCCGGGCTCCAAGTGCTGCTCCTGCCTATTAACTCCTACTCCAAACCACAGAGCTCCCCGTGAACAAAGACACATTCGCCTGCCAGCTTAATTAACACCAATGGAAACTGTCCTCCCCGTCATCTTCCTCAGTATGATATCCAGCTAAAATGTAAGGGTGTAGTGCAGTTTATTTTGATTTATGCTCTTGATTAGTGACAAGTGATACTCCTGACTACGCTACTCCTTTTGCTATGAGGAAGGGTTGCATTTTAGCTTTCCAGGAATGACAGGCAGGTTTCACATCCATGAAACAGTGTGTATATGTCACCCCAGAATCTCCTTTCTTACGTGTCACCCCAGAATCTCTTCTCCCTGTACTGCTTTCCCTTCCTTTGCTGAAATCTAAATTTTCATCCCTCAGAGGTCAGAAGTCAAAGGGAAAACCAGTCCAGGAATCCACGGTTCTTTACAAGAGGGAACATGACGACAACTGAGTCACAGCAAACCACACGTTTTCCCATGGCACTGGGAAAATGCACACAGCTCACTGCTCAATGTCCATTCAGGTCAGTTATACCTTCCAAATCTACATTTTTCCAGGATCAAATCCCATATCTTAACACCACAAGTGCTGGGAGAGGACTCTTTTCATACCCCTCAGTGCTGAATGTCCAGAAATGAGATGCTATTTGCTCTGTAATTTTCCCATTTTAAATAACCATGACTTTCTTCTTTTCTAACCTTCATGTCTCCCATTGCAATCTCACTTCCAGCTGAGCAGCTTACTGAGCTTGAGAGAGAGATCCGACTTCCCAATACACCAGCTAACGCTCAGGTCTTTGATCATCTGCAGTCGGGCTGCTCCTGCTTTGATCAAAAGTAAGCTTTTCTTGGTCGTGCAACATGAATTAAAAAGCCGGAGGCTTCAATCCTGTCTTCAAGTGACATTTGGATTGAGGCACTGATTTGTCTGATACATTGCACAAAGGTTTGAAAATATAATTGAATGTAATTGTCAGGCGTCTTTTAAGTGAAACCATTTTCTGCTGCACAAACGCCCTCCCGTTTTGCTCGTTCCTGCAGTGCTGGTTCTGCACTGCTCGTGGTGAGGCTGCAGCGCTTACACTGCAAGGGAGCAGAGTACCACAGGAAGGATTCCACCTACCCTGCAGGAAAAACAAAGATCTTTCCAAAAATACACATTATCTAGTGACTAAGAAATGAGAGCAAGTGAACTAAGCCCTGCAGGCTGAATACTTACTAAGAGAGATGTCCAATTTGTGGTGCTTGCACTCATCAGTATGGGCAGAGCCACGGCCAAGTTCAGGTCTAGAGTCACCTTCCTCACTCAGGAACCTTGCAAGTGTGCTAGGGCACAGTCCCCAAAGCACATGGGGACTCATATTCATCCAGGAGGACTAGCAGAGGATCCACAGAATTTTTTAGCAAAAGCACTGCTCAAGTGGAGCATATAGTGATTACAGGGGCTCTGGAAAATTCAGGCAAAACAAAGCCAAGTAGGTACTGACTTCATCACTCTGTTGTGAGTGAGGGACCAAATCCTGCCAGATTTTCCCTCTATTAATTATTCTATGTGACATGACGATGTGCAAGGTTTGGTCAAAAGGTTTAAGGGCCTGACATTTTGATATTTCCCCCCCCCCCCCTATAATGCAACCTATCACTTTGCAAGTCATATCCTCCTACAACTGCACACATGCACTTTGACCTTGGTTGGAAGGCACTTAGGTAAATCCCTGCTGGGCAGAAGAAGGTGATGTAGAGGCAAGTGAAAGGCAGGCAGGAACAGGGACCTCGGGTGCCACCCTCACAGACATTGCCTGGACCACAGGATTAGCTTGGAGAACAAGAGCAGGCCATGAAGCTGATGGAAACCATAATGACCTTTCGTACTACACCACGTAAAAGAAAACATCTGAGGATGTACTGGTGTTAAATGAGATCCAAGAACGAGCACGTGAAGCAGAAATGTTTGATGCACTCAGATTAATTTACACTTCTCTAGAGCTGTGGCAAAAAATATCTCATTGCTGTACGTGTTGTTTCTGCCCCCTGAGAGGCTGTGTTGACTTCTCCACACCAGGCTGTTGCTTGAAAGACTGAAGTGAGAGAGAAGTTGCTGTGGGCACAAAGGGAAGGCTGAAGAGGCAAGAGTCTTCATCTATAGAGGTTGATGAAACTACCTCCACCTTGGGGACAACAAATATGAAAATAGATGGTTCACATCCCTCCTGTCTGTCTTCTGACGATGCCAGGGGCACTAGCCTTACCTGGTTTAAATCTTTTACCATCTCCATCTCTAATGTTAATACATACTTGTGTCTAATTGATCACTAACTTTCAGTACGTGGCTGTAGCTACAAACAAAATGTGTCATGCAAAAAATGAAAATGTAAGTGTTCACAGAATGGCTAAGGTTGGAAGTGACCTCTGGAGGTCATCCAGCCCAACCCCTCTCTGCTCAAGTAGGGACACCTAGAGCGGGTTGCCCAGGAAATACTGCATCCAGTTCTGCTGCTTCAGCTTTGAGGGTCCAAGACATTGAGGACTTATGAAAGGAACTATAAGAATGGTTTGGGTTCCAAAAAGTATGAGAGACATATGATGCTTAATCTAAACATATGGTGACGAAGTAGGGGGGACCAGTGCTGCACCAGGAAGCAATTCCTAGTAGCAGAAAGCTTTTCAATGCAGAATACCAAGGAAAATAATATCCAGTGCTTTGGAAGATGAGGATAGAAATAGCATCTTTAGCTCACATATGCTTTTCTTTCTAAAAGAACTGGAATAATCAAACAAAAATAAGGAAATTAAATTCTTGAATAAGGACTCACACTTTCCCAACATTGTGTACCTGAGTTTAACAGCTATTAACTTATGAACCTCCTGAGTACCCAGCTAGGATATTTTGAAATGTTTGGCTAGATATCTCCTCACAGTGTCACAAGTTTGTCTGTGGTTTTGGTAACAGATAGCGCCAGAAGTGTCCAGAAATGTTTCAGGATCCCCTACCTATCTTCCAGATTTTTATGTTAAAACAAAAGTGCTTCCACAAACCAGACATAAATTCAAATATTTGATCTTTCACAGAGGAGGAGTAACTTTTATATTGCTGTCCCTTAAATTTAGTTTGTTGATAGCTCTACCTCCCAATTAACCTCAGAGAAGTGCATGCGTCAGTCTGCCATATCTCAGAAGTGTTCTGTTTCTGGAGTCCTTATCTGATCTGGTCGAGTGACTTCACAAGCACTTTACACATCTGTACAGATGAGATGATAGTTGTGATACCCTGGGGATGTGTTTTGCACCACAGCTATGAAAGTTTCTGGCTAACTAGTACTTGCTGCTCCCTGCCATTCTGCTTTTGATAACCTATCCTCACATCTCAATACAAAAATCATTTGGGATCATTTGGGATTGCCTGGCTCTGCTGTCCTAAACCACATTAGGAGCATGAACTGACCACACATCCACTCCTGCCAGTGCCACATCGTTCCCTTCTCATCCGTCCACTTATCCAAGACTAAGGTTTCCTCAGAATTTCCATCTAACATACTGTTCAGTATAGCACAGCTGGTGGTGAAATAGCAGGACCTAAAGCAGAAACAGCCCTAATTGACATAGCAAAGCCCCTGCAGTGTGTTCACTCACCGGGGATAAGCCCATCTCACAGACCACACTCCCAAACCACCACCACAGCTCCCTGTGCCCCCTGGGTCTCCTCCCCCAGAGACTGCCACACATCTCCATTTAGAGGCTTTTCCACTGCGCAGTGTCACCCTCAGAACAATTTATTGGAGAGCATACTGAATGGGCTTTTTGGAGGAGACTTTGTTGTTTCTTTTCTTTCCTGATCACCATATCAAAACAGCACCAGCTGCTGACAAGCAGCAGCGGGGTATGCTGCAGGGACTACTGTTTTACCAGATCCATTTCAGAGCTCTCCAGTTTTAATAAAACTGCTGTTCAGTTGTTTTAATCAAGCCCATTCCTATCACTCTGATTGAAATAAGCTGCTGATGTTGTTATCCGTACAACCACCTGGGAGGCATAACAAAACATATGACAACACTTATACATCAATAACATCTCAAAAACACATTTTAGCTTATCATCGCAAGCAATGGCTTATTTTTTTCTTGTGTTTCTCAAGATTTTAGTATCTTTGTATGATAAATACAAAGAGTTCAGCACTGTGACTTAAGGAACATCCTCAACTACCATCCCGGTCAATGAGGTCTGATGGTTCAAGCCCTGATTTGCATTCTTGTAAAATGTGAATTTGATGAAATCAGTGGATTACACTCTCTATTTTGTAGCCACTGGGACAAAGTTCCCTATTTGCAATACTGGAGAATTCAGTGTAGGAACCAGAAGGCCCAAAAGTATACAGCTCACTTATCTCACCCACCGAAGGCTCCTGTGGTCTTACTACCTATGTCCTATATTGAACCCCATCTTCAGCTCAGATGAACTGAAGGTGGCAGAGAACACCATAACCCAACCAACAGGCCAGGTCTATCATCACACCATTAAGGCAGTTTAATCTTGGCAACAATAAATGCTTTAAGCATGAAGGTTCACAATCCCAATAAATTGCAAAACATATTAAAAGGAGAACAGAGCACTCTGGGCTCTAGAAAAATGCCCAAATCCAGGGATGAATCTCTAGGAAAGTCCTCCTTAGGTTGAGTGTACACACCTACAGTTGGCCTCACCACCCCATGGCTTTGGAGGCTTACATGTTTTACTCAGTAAACTTTTCTTATGAATAAAGTATTCACAACTTTATTGCTTCCTGGAAGATGCACAGCAATGCACTATGCATGGAAATGAAGCTTTTGGTGTTCAGAAAGTCCGAGAAAACACACACCTCTGTGGGAAAACTACTCATAACAATGACAGCTGCCACAAACCTGAGCCACACTCTCTGTTGCACCACTTACTGAGCTGAGTTCATGATACCACTTTCTATCTATCTCCACGGAACAGTTCTGTGCAATCTAAAAAAGTGTCTCATGCCCTGGGATGAAAAGCCTTGGTGAGCTTGGTTACTCTGGGACAGTGGAGCTGTCTGCAATTCGAGTAGGGCTCATCTTCTGAAACTGTAGTGAACTCCCCTGGACAATAAAAAACATGCCAGCTTGTCAATGCCTGAATCTTTTCCTGTGGAAATCAGACAACATGATGTTCTTTACTTCTCAGCTGTTTGATCCTTTTTGCAGCGTTTGATCTTCACAGTTCATTGGTTTTGATGTGGCCACTACTCTTGTGAAGTCTGTCTGCCTTGCAATTGTAACAGAATTATTTTCTCAGTATGCCTTCTGCTTTGGAAGTCCTTCATTTGCATCTAATAAATCACTCTTATAGAATGAGTACTGAGTTGTTAATGTCTCAGCACCCCAGTTAAAAGACAAAGAGTAGTTATAGAATATACTTGGAACAATACCAGGCATGCATGAATAAAAACACACCAATGTACATGTAAATATATGAATTCTAGAACCTAATGAAAAGAATATTAGTATATATTTCAATTACTACCTCTAAACACAAAACCTTCTACAAGGAGGTGATGACACACAATAAACTGCACAGCCATGCAGTGAAAGGTATTTACTGTGCATATGCTGACATATAACTAGTTATGTGCTCTTTAGACATCTCTCTGGAGACGTCTAAATGTATACAAGTAAAATGAGGCCAGAAAAATTTAGTCTGGAAGTTTTCTTTTTGGTGGAAAGAACTATTCACTCGAGGAAGGGTTGCTTTCACATTATATCAACAGTTTGATGTTGGGTGTTATATTAAGATTCTCAGGAGAAGTCTCGTGGTAACAAAGTAAAAAAGGTGATCAAAGGTAAACAGCAAGCAGATTATGACATAGTTCTGCAGTTACTCACCACGGTCTCACCTCTACACGTATACAGTTCTTTTTTATTTTGCTGTATACTTAGCTTTCAAGCAGTAGACAAATTGGTAAATAACATCTTTAACACGTTTATGTGCAATGCATGTCACACCTAGATTTATCCCTAACTCAAAATCCCCATCTTTCAGCTCCACAGTCATTAACCTGACACTGACTTTGACATTTACATGTTTACATTGTTATTATAACCTTTGGAATGTACACCTAACTCATGCAATTAGATCCTGCTTGAATAAAAAACACTTGCATCCTGAACCTCTTCCTTGTTAAAGTGGCTAAACAGATTGAGAGGAGAACTGCTATTCAGTGTTGTTCATTATTAGCATGTATTTTTCACTCAAACATTTTGGTTTCCCATCCTGCACACCATGATGGTTCAATTGTCCCTGCCAAGGGTGCCTAGAGGGGGAAATCTGTGCTTATTAAACCTCCTCTGTCTTCAAGAAGATATCTGTCTTTGTGCCACATTTGGTCTTCTCATATGCCAAGTGCCTAGACTGAAGATTTTGAGTATACAGACTGTAGATGCACACACTTAAAATGCAACGAAATAGACAGACAGATAGATACACGCATACATAAATACAGACTTAGAAAGAATGAACCATCCTTCTCTTGCTCTGAGCTCAAAACTGCAGCTACTCTGGTTGTTTTCATAATGCTCCCTTAACTAGTTAGAGGAGCTGAGTGTTAAGCAGCACTGATAGGGATCACATTCCAGCTAAGAGCCCAACAAGAATTGCAGCATTGCTGTGGTTCAGTGAGACTGGGTGGTTTTTGGCAGGTCAGACTCTGTGCTTCCACTTGCCTTTGAAATGCTCTCAGCTCCACAGCTGTAGTGGCATATGGTTAACAAAATATAGTGTGATGGTATTTCCCACAAAATACGTAATTTATCCAGAGAGAGTTTTATTTATACATAGTTATTAAAAACAAGCTTTTTTTTATTATATGTTTTTCTTCAACTTAAAGTGTTCCTAAGGTTTTCCTGCTGTTTATTGAACTTGATACTACACGTGATTCAGGATTTTTGATTTCCCTCATGTCAATAGAGATAGGGAGTAAGTACTATGCACTGAAAGGTCCTTTTTTAACCATCCACAAGAATATTTTACCTTGTTCCTCTGTGCACTGAACTCACAAAGCTTTGATCCTCAAAGTAAAGGTCCTGGAGTTTGCCTTGTACAAAAGCTGAGGACTAAACAGTCTTCCCAGCAGGGCTTTTTTTATAACTGAGGTTCCAGAAGACATCCCAAATGTCCCCACACCTGACAGTGATTTATACAGATAGCATGTGATAGTCACAGAGCTCTTTGGGGACAACTGCAGACAGTTTCTTGCCTATGCAATATGGCCTTTCATGACCCTTCATATATATATGTCAGTCTAAAGGACCCTACTTCAAATTAATAAGCACCAAAAGCACAACGGCACATCAGCACTTCTTAAACCATCTCAGAATAGTAAATAAAGGGAATACTCTGCTCTTGTCTTGATACAACATTTCTCCCCTACTAGGCACTGTGGAAGGATTTCAAATTAAATTACATTTTTAATAAATATATATTCTATTATAAAGAAAGCCTTGGGTCAGATTTTCCAGCGTGCTCTGCTTGCATCAACACTAGTATGCTGGGACATTCCCCACTGCCCACCCAAGTCCCACTCTCCCACGCTGCCATATACTGACACATGGCCTTGGTGGACAAATGAAAATAGGAGAGGCCAGGACACAAATCACCCTCCAGCATACCCCATGGATGCTTAAGGCATGTTCCAAAATGGCCCTGGGACCTTGAAGGGGGAAAACAGCACAGCACTTGGGCATCCCCAGCATCTTATGTGCCATGGGGAGCAGCACTGAACAGCCAAAGCAAACTGTAAACCTGTTTGTTCATACAGCCTGTGCCCGCACTTGTGGTTCATATGGAGAGCACGAGATCTCTGTAGTCATTCCCTCTGGTGTTGGTACCTGGTGCCTGTGTCACTGCCACTCTTCACTGCTCCGTCATCCGTGAAATTAAAGGTGCCGGTCCAATTTGCCAACTCCTCTCCATTCTGCCAGCTAAACTGCAGCCCTCTAGCAAGAAAACGAGGCAGTTGATATTTGATAACATTCATTAGTTCACTATCAGCACGAGTTCTCGTGTCCTTTTTCTTAACACAGAAAGGTGACTATGACACAAACAGCAACAAAAACAACAAAAAGATACCAAGAACCACAGTTCATTATCTTACTTGTACAAACAGTTAATTTTCACTTCCCATAGACTCTACAAGTCCTTGTCTGAACACAGCAGCAGTCACCCCAACCAAACTGGAAGGCCAGTAACCATCTGTGCTCAAGGACACGCAGATGCATGAAGCAAGTCACAAGTACAAAGAGTTGGAGACTGATGTGATAAAACTCCAGGGCCAAAGAAGTAAACATTCCAAACTTGCAGTTTACATCTCCCGTAGTTGTTAAATGTGGTGGGCACTGGATCTTCCCTCTGATTTGTTGGCCATACTGGCAAAGGATTTATTAATTATCATATTTGATGACTTCACTAAATCACTCCATATTGCTGCTTCTCCCTACTTGGGAAGACGATATTTTTTAAGCAAATGCAAATCACAACCAACACAAGTCCCTGTCTTCGAAACTTTCACAAACCCATTGCAAGTCTCATGGTGACTGCCTGCAGTCTTCTGGAAACTCCACCTATAGCTGGGCAGAAATTTCACATGTATTTGAAAAAGCTGGGTCTGAAGAAACACTTGACAATACAAGCCAAATCCCTCCTATAGCTCAGAAGTCAACGAAAAAGAATCTTGCTGATTGTTATTTTTAAGCTTCTCCGTTTTAACCCAATTTCATGATTTCAGAAGCCTGGCAGCTGAGTTGTGAACATTTGGTGCTGCCAATACTGAAAGTTAACTTCCTGGCTGGGCTGTGTGGGAACAGCCAGGAAGCAATCTGCCCGCCTGCTCTGCCCAAAAGAAAGGGCATCCAGGACCCCGCTAGGTTTCTTGTTCAGCAAGCTGATTACAAGGACTGGAGCATCTCTCAGACCACCTCCATCCCCTAGTCCAACTGGCAGCAGCTATCAGCACAGGCAGTTAAGAAGGACAGACATGGGGCATTAAAAAAAGGCTTCTGCTTCCCGCAGCAGAAAAGTGGAGCAGCTCTACAGGGCTCACAAAGCATGTAGAAGGTGTTTCTCCATTCTGTACTGTGGAAACACGTGCACAAAACTTCCTTGTTGTCATAACTCTTTCAAGACAAGATTATCCAAGTATTTTCAGTGCAGGCATTTCCACCTGAGCCAACTGTCTTGGTCATTAAAAATCAATAGAGATTGGCTCAATAGAGTTAGTTTGGGGAAAAATTCACCTGGTCAAAGGCTGTCCTTCCCCTAGGGGGAACTGATCCCTGCTGCAAAGCCTCCCTCCATCAGCAGCACAGGGAGCTCAGGGTTGCTTGTAGTGTGGGCACACGTGACAAAAGCATCTCACCACCCAAACTGTGCAATGCATGTCACCACAAATGCTTTTTTTTTTTACCTATAAATAACAAATTTTGAAATGATCTATGATGGTTATTCTTGTATGCTTTGTGCCTTTTAATCTTTTTGGTTTTGTTTTGTTTTTTTTTTACATTGAAAACCCACTTTCTGGTAAAGGCATTTTTTTGTGAGAGGGAATTCTGAGTGGTTTAAATACTGTGAACTGAAGAAAGAGCTGGCATCCTGATCTGCCCCCTCAGCTTGGAAAATGACATCAAAGGGTGTGTGGTTTATACTGTAATGCCTGTAAGCTGGAGCAGTGCTGTGGCTTACCAGGGAGTCGCGTACCTTCGACACTGCTCTGACAGCTTTTAATCAGCTGAGGTTGCCCGAGGTGATGACTTCTAAGTAGAAGATGGGTGTGAAGAAAATATGAGAAAATTCTCACTTTGACTAAGACACCTTCTCTTTCAGGCTTGTTGAAATAAACACCCGTGATTCTCTCCCATGCATCATAGTCTAACACTTTTTTTGCTGCACTTTATGACTCCGGTAGAATAGTGTAAATGTCCTTGTAAAAGACATCTAACTGTATGGCCTTAAAAATATGTTTTAACTGCTAAGGGCAGCAGTGAATGATGCAAGGGGAGAGAGTAGAAGTGTGGGAAAAACAAGTTGGAATTGAAACTTTTAATTGGATTTAAATTGGCTATTTTGAACTTGGATACTAACTTGCAAATTGAAATAGCATCAGTCTTGATAAGTAGCCAGTATCAAAGTTGCACTCAGAGGTTAACCCTCCTAAAGTGTAGCCAAAATTCAGGGAGATGAAATGAAGAATTAAAACAATTGGTAAAGCCTTTTCCCTTTGGATATCTTCGCTCTGCACGTTAACAGCTGGAAGGAAAGCGAAGTAAATGCTTAAAGGTAGCCTGGGGATCTGACCCTAAAGCAAAGGAAATGATAAAACCACCTTCTAATGCTCCCATCTCATCGGGCCTTTTTGGGAACACTGCGTACTGTCACTGAGGCACCAAGTTTGCAGGAGGACACACAAATGCTGGGTAAGATCCAAGAGGAGATCAGGAAGACTAATGGTGAGGAATGGTAGGTATGTCTCATGAGGAACAGCTTAAAATACTCAGCTTTGAAATGGTAGACCGGGGGACCTGAGGTACAAAAATACCTGATGAGAGCAAGCAGGGGGCCGGGTATGACGCTTCTTCCTCTACATGGTCAGGAGAAAACACAAGGTGGTGAGCTGAGCTTAGGGTTAGGAGCAAGCCAAGTGTCTGATCTCGAGAGAGACAGGATAAAAGGGACTATCCAGTGCTCTTCTTCCAGTGAGCAGGTGCTACAGAGTTCAGCACCATGCAGACTTAAATATACACAAAACATACCACAGCTCATAGGACTGTGTCTCACTGCAAGTCCACAAGACTGACACAAAGGTAATGTACAGTATTTTCTGGACTGAATATTCAATAGACCCATTCCTCCTAGTAAGAAAAACTCCCACAAATAATGGTTTGTAGTATTAAGTCGGAGTAAAAAAAAAAAAAATCAAAGATGAGACATTTGCAAACACTGACCTGAATTAATTCTGTTCCTAACAAGATTACTCTAAGTTTCACCATTGATTTCAGTCAATCAGCCCCGAGTCAGGAGATTTTAGTTTTAAGAACCTAAAATTGTCTAATCCTTACAATTGTGAATTTTAAATGTTCATAAATACTATCTGTTCAAATCTGCAAACAAACTGAGAAAATAAGTCAGAGTCATGAACTGCTCCATCAGCAGGTTTCTTTGGCATATTGTGGTAGTTAAATACCAGCACATTCACTCTCAGCACTAACTACACTTTAACAGGTAGATAACGAGGTAAATTAAGCTTCTGTGAATCAGAATTGCAATAGGGATGCATATACAGGATGGGAACAGAAAAGGCAGATAAAAAGAAGCACGACAAAAAAGAATGTTAAGAGATTAAAAGAAGGGAAGGAAAGCCAAGGAAATGATGTAGATGTGGAGGTCTTCTATGTAGGTTGGACAGTTCATGTCACAGAGGTAAAATAAATAAATAAATAAAGCAACATCAAAGCCTTGGATCATTACCAACAATTACCAATGGTGGAACTTTGCCATTTGCTCAGTTTGCCCTACTGTTATTTCCATTTTCTATTTCTAACCCTTCTAAAATTAGCACGTTTCCCCAACATCTGATGCTGGTGATGACAAGGGAAGACTTTATAAAAGACGTAATAACTAAAAACGATATCAGTGTTCTGTGCATTCACTGTAAGCAAATTTATCATGAAGGAAGTTTTGCTGTGGGCAAACCTAGTGCCAGTCTACAGACCTCATGAGCTCATGAACAGCATTAATCATGGCACTTACCCCTAACATACAGGAGAACAAGCAACCTGGCACCTTGTGTTCAACAACACCGTGAGTTGGATGTCTTAGCAAGAAAGACCTTGAATTTCAGGTAAATGTCAAAGCAATATTTTGATCCTAATTGGTAGCTGTAAATGCAGAAGCAGTATGTGGTCAGATAAACACTGCCATAAGGCAAGAATAGGGGGAGGGGGCAAAAAAGAGCAAGAAAATTAACGAAGCAGCAGTAATTCTGAAGGGCTTGTCAAGACCGGCTGTCGAAGCAGCAGGAAGCAAAGCAAAAAGCTCATTGCCATAATCCAAACAAGAAACAACCCCTGCACAAGCAGAGGTTTTAATAGCAGAGCACATCAATTATGCGGGTTTTGAACAATTATGAGGTTTTTGAGCTAGTAGGCAAGAACGAACAAGAGTGAATGGATTGCAGCAAGGAGCTTTGTGTCTGCGCTGCTTTCTCCTCGAGATCCTACCTCAGGGGGGTCTTGCTGCCTTTCTGAAGCATGAAGGCAAGGTGAAAATTCAGCTCAGACAAGAAGGCTTTTTAAAGGGAGCTATTCCACAGCAAAAGACTTTATGCATTGCTGGGCCTGTTAGAGCCTGTCTAGGGCATCACATAAGCAGTGCAAGGAGAGGGCACGGAGCAGCGCCTTGCACTCTGAAGCCAACTCACTCACCAAACCACCAGCTCCTCTCATTTTATCCCAGCCAGCTGGCAATTTCCACTCATTTTCCAAGGTGACAGCTACCACTACCCTCATCCTGCATCTACCAGAGGCAGACTAAACCCAGAGGCAAGCAAAAATGGACAGAAACCAATGTCATTTTATACCGGTGAAGCAATGCCAAGATCTGACTCAGCTTGCTGGTCTACCACAGATGGGCAGGCAAGGGGAAGCAGAGGGTGCCTTCTCTGAAGGAGTGAAAGAAAGGCACGAATGTCCTCACAAGCAAGGCACATTACTGCATTTTCTTTTGGAACTCCCTCTCTTACTTGTCTTTACTTTCCCTGTTCTTTATTTCTAGTACTTCTCACATTCCTTCCCTGTGTGCACTTTCCTTAGCAAAGACAGTATTGGGATGTGACAGGAAGCCTTGGCTCTTTCAGTTATAAGTTAATAATATATATGTTAATTCCATACAATAGTTTTAATTTAATTCCATTAAATAATTTTGATTCCATTAAATTTAATTCCATTAATAATTTTCCAATCATATGTCCTCACGTTTGGTCACGGTGCTGCCCTGCACTGTTCCATGCCACCCAAACACAAAAGCCATATGCAGGCCCTGCCATGACAAACAGACAGTCCAGGCCATGTACTGGCTTCCCAAAGTCAGTGGAAATCACTTACTTTCACTCTACTTCAGTTTCCCCACTTCATAATCCTTGTGCCCTTGAGAAGAGGAACTGAAGTCTTCAGGGTTAAATGATCTTGCTACTCTCCTTGCAACTGGAAAGTGATCCCCCTAGACTATTAACACGGATGTCACAGAGATAGGAAAGTCAGATGATTAATCATGCTGAAGATCTAGTTCCTTCTTTCCTGCAAAATAAGGAAAATATGACTCACTGTGTCCACAGGGTGGATGGAAAATAAAACAAAACCAGTGCTATGCATGAATGACCTGTAGATTAGAGTGATTAAAAACAGTGACTAAAATGGATCAGAGAGTAAAAAAGGTTGGAAAAAGGGAGGAATATCAGGATTCAGTAGTGTGACAGACTTCTGCAGTCATGAAGAAAAAGACAGAAGACAATGGAGATAGTAAGTGGAGCCTGGGAGGAAAATCAATGATCTTAATCCATATTCTGCACAGGCCAGAAACAGCAAGTTTATTTACCCAGCACTTGAAAAGACATCAGAGGTCCTCAAAAGTCCCTAGATATCAAGGGGTAAATAAGGCATCCACTAGGAAGCATTGAGACCCTGAGATCAAACCAAAACCAGCAGAGTCAAGGTATGCTAGCCTCTGAGTCCAAAACCTCTCCTTTGCTGAAAAAAGAACAAGACTTGGTCACTGAAGACAATGAAATTAGATGACAAGTGAAAGGCAAACACTTATCTGAACAGTTTATTAAAACTCACATTTGCATTCAGTGGAAGTAGATTTGAATCTGACTTGTCAAGCTGCGAAAAATACTTATTTCTCCAGTAAAATGAGCAAAATGTTCGTATTTCTACTCACTGCATTAATAAAGAGCAATACGATATAATATGGGTCCCATGAAGAGGAAGACATGGATGGAGGATGCTGGAAATGGACACGTGTGGTTACATCACACATTGGCCCATACTGCACTATCCTGGGGATGAGCCTGGCTCTACACATTGGAGGAAAACGCTAGTAATAAAGTGGTGGAGGAGTGTATTTTGACTAGCACAAAGAGCAAAATTGGAAACATAGGTGGGAAGCTTCTGGATTATAACCACTATTATAGAGGAAAAAAAAGGTTTTGTTTCATACAGCACATCTCACATTTGGGATAAATTTTGTATCAGATATTCACATGCAACTTCTGAAAAACCTGATCTAAAATTACTTCCTAAGGAAGATAAAACAATGCAAACATTCCTTTTCTGATCTGTGGCTGGAAGATAAACATCCAAGGAGCAATATAAAATCAGCATTTTGTAATAAATATTCATAATTAAAAGATTAGTATTTGTAATAATTAGGGGAAGCATAAAACCAACAACAGTTGACAGTGAAGCAGGTTGTGAACTCATCAAGAAAAAGGACCGATCAAGTCCCAGACACAGAGTCTCACGGGAAATCCCAAATATTTTAAGCAAATTCTGACACTTGAAATTGCAGCTCAGTGCTAAGATACCTGACACAGCATGGGTACCAAAAGCAATCTCACCGGGGCACTAAAGACCTGACTAAGCTAATTGCTTTGCAACTCATGTTTCCAAAGCTGATATATTTACTACGAGGTCAAGTGTCCCTACACTGTGCCGTATTCTTCAGTGTAAACATAACCACTGAGCCCTGGTTGTGCTAAGGGCTTGGGTGGAAGATGACAAGGAAGATGCTTGATAAAGGCACTGTGCTTGTTGTGTCAGCCACATGAGCAGGCAAGATTCTGTGCAAGCCTTCCACGCTGTTGAATGGTCGAGATTTTCATCTGGGATTGTGAAAAGCTTGGCTGTATTTGTTCTTATGGGATGTGCCATGAAGCTACAGCGATGGATATTGCTTTTAAGGTTTCCATCACAAGAGCTAAAGCACAAAACTAACTAGATAAAGGGGTGCGGAAGGACAGTGGCTATCTGCAGGGCTGATGAAAATGCAAAATGGATGCAAGCAATGGAGGGCAAGGACACCTCAAAGAAATGGGAGGCTAAGTCTGTAATTTGCCTGAGGGAGGCATGGGCTGCTGAGCAATGAGTACACTTGAATTAAGAAACAAGAAATGAAATGAAAAAGCAATCAAGGGTAAGAATGAGGCACGGTGAAAGTATGAAAATACAGAGCTCTGCACAGCAATTTGGTCTGAACAGCGTTCAGCAAGAGAAAGAACAATCAGGAAACTCCTATCAGCTCAAAAATTAAAGACCTAATTACCAGGAGATCTTCAACAGTGGCCACCGAGGTGAGCAGTGGCCCTGACGTGATCGCTCACAGCCAGAGCTGTGCAGGAACACGGTGTAGCACGATTCCAAGCAGAAGTTTTGGGTTTGGTAGAAATTTTGTTCTACAAACACAGGGAATTCTGAGCTCTGAACCTGCCCACACATGTAGAAGGAACTTAATCTTTTCAAAATGAGATAAAGCAAGTTGATGACAGGTTATAACAGAGATGCTTTTGAAAGATACGGCATGGGTTTCCAACCCTGTTTAGATGCAGAGTTTAGTTCACAGGTGTCGAATGCTGGGCACTGGGAAAACCTGACCATCACTTTGTCATACAGAGGCAACAGATGTGTGTGAAGTACAGAAAGCAGAGTTAGTCTTGATATTAAGCCAAATATCAAAAAAAAAAAAAAAAAAAAAAAAAAAAAAGACAAAAATAAGCCTAGATCCCTGACAGACACAAACTGCTGCTGGGTATCATGTGGATCAGAATTAGGATTTAATCACCTTTGTTCACCAGTGAGGGTGATAGTAACCTTCTGGCTGGTACACAGGACACCTACGATCCACCCCTGCAGGGCATGAAGCTTCTGCAGAGCTCCTACAGCCCAGTGTGATCCCAACCCTATGCAAACCAACCACTGCTGTGCGGGGTGGGCTCGTGGGGAACTGGACCAGGGACTAAATGTCTGCAGGGCAGCCTGCAGCGACTCACAGCACCCACGGCTGGAGCTCAGCAAGGATGAGTGTGACACAGTGCAGAATGACACACTCAGGTTAATGCAATTTGCACATGCAAAATACAGGAATAACTGACTTGCATTACCTTAAATTACTGTCATCCAGGAAACAGACAAGGACTGGCAAGTCAGGGATGAGCTCTTCTGGCTTTTCTCATGTTAACAGTGTGTCCTGGTTTCAGTTAGGACAGAGTTAATTTTCCTCCTAGTAGCTGGCAGAATGCTATGTTTCAGATTAGGATGAGAAGAGTGCTGATAACACCCCGATGTTTTAATTGTTGCAGAGCAGTGCTTACACCAAGCCAAGGACATTTCAGCTTCTCACTCTGTCCTGCCAGCGGGCAGGCTGGGGGTGCAGCAAGAGCTGGGAGGGGACAGACCCAGGACAGCTGGCCCAAACTAGCCAAAGGGGTATTCCATCCCATCTGGGGTCATGCTGAACAATATATAGGGGTGGCTAGCCGGGGTGGGGGGTGGCTGCTCGGGGTTAGGCTGGGCATTGGTCAGAGGGTGGTGAGCAATTGCATTGTGCATCACTTGTTTGTACACATTAGTAGTAGTACTACTACTATCATCATTATTGTTATTATTTTTTTTGTTATCATTATTATTGTTGTTATTATTTTTTCTGTCTTAATAAACTGTCTTTATCTCAACTCACAGGCTTCACTTTCCCATTTCTCTCCCCCATCCCAGAGAGGGAGGGGAAAGGGTGAGTGAACGGCCGTGTGGTGTTTAGCTGCCGACAGGGTTAAACCACAACGCAGTGGAGGTGCTGGAAATAAAGCAAATCTACAGGGAGCAGGGATTCAACCCCTGCTTGTTTTCTGCATTAAGGAGCTCTGCCAGGCAGTCTGGGAGAAGAAATAACCTCCACGCTCTGGTACTAAAACCTTAGCCACCTGATGCTTTCCTTTCAAAGCAAATGAAAATTATGACTCCGAAAAAAAATAATATAAAAACCCTTAAAGCTACCTGAAGGTAGCTGAAGGTAGGATTTTGGCTTTGGGACACTTTTCACAACAAAAGGCTCTGCTGCAGCCTTCAACAGAGCTGTAAGTGTCTGCAGATTTTTGCTTAATTCACATCCCAGGTACTTGCTAGCTCTCTAATTTTAACTGATGTGGGGAGATAGGAGCATTATGTAAAGCAACCACCAGCAACAACACGTAAGGGAATGGGACATCCAGCAGTAATGGCTGTGGAGGCAGCCGAGTTAATCTATCAGCTCCCTGCTTCATCCCATTGCTACCTCCAGCCTCCCAGGGAGCTGGTGCAGCTCCCTGTCCTTGCAAGGTTAGTTAGGCAAGATGGGGATGCCAGCCCCCCACTCTCCATAAGACCTTGAGACACTCTCAAGAATACCCTGCAACAAGAAGAGCATTAACCTGGGATACACGGTCTCAGGACGGTCTCAAATAATGCTGTCTGCCTGCACAGGAGGTTTTGCTCTTTCTTGCTGAGTTGGTCTTTGAGGTTTTGTACGTGCCCCCTCTGACAGACCTGAGGGTAATCTTTGTTTAAGTCTTCAATAGCTTTGAAAATGTGTTCTTCTTGGCTCAAAAGTGTTTTTAAATTCACCTCTTCAGCAGACTCTCACTTTGGGAAGAAGTCAGGCTGTTAGAAAAACAATATTTGAACTCTGCCAGCTGAAAATAGGCATATAACAAAGCATTAGTCTGGTATTTTTCCCTTGCCAAAGCAAGCAAGGACAGTCCTATTGATTTCTTCCACACAACAGGTTGGAAGATGAGGACAGGGACCATTTCAACAGTTTTTACAGCAGTGGCAGTTTCCTGATGTAATCCAGGATTATTCCCAGCTGGCCAAACAAGAGCTCACAAAAAAAAAAAAAAAAAAAAAAAGGCCACCCCTCAGCTGAGCATCTGATTCAAAGGCAAATTCATCTGAAAGCTGCACACTGGAAAGATGAGTCAATACAAAAGCAAGGAGCAGCTCTGGATTTAAGCAGAAGTCCACGGCATTTAACCTACTTTAACAGATCAATGCAGCGGATTTTTAATCATCATATTAATCCTAAAATAAAAAATAATTACCCCAGAGATGCGTATTAAAGTCCCTTAATTATATCTCATTTCATCGTCCTTTTTACTCGGGATCAGGACCTACAGAGACCAGAGCTCCCGAAGTCATAATCCAGCCTGGAGTTTAAGTCTCTCGTTGAGATGTTAGCTGTTGTGGGGATGAGAGACTGGCCTTGCTGAGGGCACTGACATTCATCCTGCTAAAGGATGGGAAAGAAGAAGAAAAACCAAAAGGAAAAAGGGGAGAAAAAGGGGCAGGATTCAGCTTTCCAGTAGCACATTATAAAACAGCAGGCAAAGGAGCGGAGAACATTATATGATGGGTGAAAAATGTGTGAGTACCTAGAAATCTGATCTGTGTTCTCCCCTTTGCCCGGTGACACCAGGAGCTCATTAATAGCTCATTAAAGGGAAGGAGAGGACCTGACCGGAGGGTGGACCCCTTCTCGAATTCCTCTGACCAGAGTTTCTTTCCTGGAGCTTCCCCTCCTGCCTGCAGGCCTGCCGTCCCTACAGCCAGGCCACAGGTGGATGCAGGACCACCAGCCTCCACGGCACCCCCACAGGGAGCTTTGGGGGGTTTTTGGCAATAAAACCAGCTGATTACCTGCTTCTTTCCATCTCTCTTCCACGAAAATGCCCACACCACTTCCAGGGACCCGTCCCATCTCTGCATTCCCCTGCGCCATGCCCAAACTGCTGGTTTCAGCTGCTTGCTTCAGGCCTCGCTGGCCTCGAGCCATTTCCCCAATCTTCTTGCAGAGAAACGAGCCAGCCCTGTGCTCTATTTAGGCTTAAAAGCACCGTACATTTACTGGAATATTATTTCAGGGCAATTTTCAGGTTTCTCTAAATATACTACTGAATTTCTTCCCGCTGCCTTGGGAAGAGGCCCAGAGGCCTGTTATTGCCGTTGAACCCTAGCGAGTGAATGGCTTTAGGTTTAGGCAGCGTCCCCAAGCTCCTGCTTGGCAAGCATCACCGAAAATATAAATATCCCTCTTCCCCTCTGCAAGGGGGGTCTCCAAAACCACCCGCTCCACCGTGGTCCCTGGGGGTGCATGCTAAAACGCGTCCAAGGAGCCTTGCAGCCGGCATCAGCTTCTAGCAGGGCACTGAATGCAGGAGGTTTGTGGAAGGAGAGACCCCGCAAAGGTTACAGCCAGCAGAAAACCAACCTGGGATCAGGCACTGCAGTGCTCTTCAGGGAAGGAAAGAGTGAAGAAGTGCCCTCATGATGATATTAAGGTGATGATGTAGGTAAATGACTTTTATTTTGTTAATAACTGGCAGGCTGACACCGCCACATCCTGCATTCTTATTTCTGTGACAGGAACTACCACTTCCCAGCAGAAAGGAAGATCAGTGCTTTCTCCCTGCACTGAGTGAGAGGGAAACCCTCTTTGAGACTTCCATGCAATAAAAAAAGAAGGAAAAATGACAAATCGTTACAAGCCGAAATGAAAAAAATTAAATAAAGAGTGTTTTTCAGTCAAAGAGACAAAATGTAGGCACACCTCCCTCCTTGAGCCCCATGGATGGCAGTGCTGGAAACCAAACTTTTTCCCAGCACATCTTGGAATTGTACATCATGCTTTTTTCTGTTCTCTGCCAGCCTCTGACAAGAGGAGAGACTCCCAAGGTGTAATGCAGGCCGGAGACTGACCACAGAGATCACTCAGTGGAAGGGTTTTAGTTGTATCTTCTCACCATTTTAATTTTACTCGGCTGTTTTTCATTTCAATCAATACTTGGGATTTATTTTTCAGTGCTCTTATCCTGTTGCATTCATTTAAACACAGAAAAGAAAGTACTGGCTGCAAGGCCTCTAGGACGAACGGGAAAAACTAAGAAAGGAAGGTGAGATGAGACCTCGGTTGGCCATCAAGTCATCCTCTCGGCAAGGCAGCTCAGTACTACCCTAGTCTACCTAATGGGTCCCAGAAGACCCCAAAGATGGAGATTTCATGCTTTTTTAGCTACCCTTATCCTTTAAATCTTTAAAAGCTTTCCCTCATGGTTAAACACCAATCTTTCCTGCTGCAACTTAAGCCCATCACTTCTTGTCATCTCAGGAGTCATCAGAGAGGTGTTCATTACCTTCATCTTCGCAGAAACTGGGTATTTCAAGACAGTTACCATGTCTCCCCTCAATTTTCCCCAAGGCAAACAAGCCCAGTTATTTGCCATGCTTCCTACACCTGCTGCTTTCCTTTGGTTCCTTCTAACTGAGCTGCATTTTTCTGGCAGTGAGGTGCCCAAAACCACAGTCCTCAGCCAAGGCTTCACAGGGCACACAAATTGCTCCTGGCTAATCTACAACACTCCTGTCTATACATATTAATGTCATGCTTGCTATCCCACCCCTCAGTGAGAAACATTTGCTGATTTGTCAGTATTTTGCTTGCTCTTGGCACAAGGCAAACAACTACATGAGTTGCAAACCTGGCAAGAACCAAACCATTGATCTCTTGGCAAATTTCAGCTAAATTCCACTAAAAAATTCCACAGCAGCTGCCTACACTGCTGAAACCCACTTACCTCCAAGCTTGTAAGAGAAACAGGCTTTAAATAAAATCATACCAGCCGCAACTCTTCAAACTAGATTTCAGTAAAATAAACTCTGTGTGGGTCAAGGTTAAATACTCGTAGATCCCCACTGGTGCTTGCTGTAATAAGAGCAGGACCACTTGCAGATCAAAGGCTGATGTGCTCTACAACAAAGCAGTCTCAGCAGTAAATTTGTGAGAATACAGCAGTGCAAAAATAAAGTGTTCTCTCTGATATTTGGAACACTATGATTGCTACTATTGATTTTGGGAACTGCATCATGTTTGTTTCTAATGACACTAAAGTTTAGCCAATGACCACGCTGCCTGAATTCAACCTCTCAAGGCATTTCAGCTTGAATTTAGGTACGGTGAAAAGCCTATATGGCAGGGTCTGATTGGGGCAGATACTCAGGTGATACAAGTCTGTCTAGCTTAAGTAAAGTAAGACCTGGATTTTAATAATAGCTGAGGATTAAACCACAATCTAAGAAACACACAAGTCATTATATGCCTACCTGCCCACCATTACCCATTATTAATAATCTATTAGACATTACAAACATTACAGAGATGCACTCTCCCAGACTGACAACCTATTAATATTGTCAGTGCAACACGAGGAAGTGGTTTGAACCGGTGTAATGCTGAGGCTCGATCTCTGCCTCCCTCCAGTCCCACCAGAGAACTTTTCCCATTCCTTCCCACCCCCCTTACCTTTTGAGATAGTTTCTCCCGTAGAGGATCTGCTGCAGCAAGGTGACCACGGCAAAGGCGCAGATGAAAATGAAGAACAAAGTTCTGTTTCCCAGCAAATCTCTGCTTGACGAAGGGTCAGTGTATCCCATCCTTCTGAGAGGCCACTGAAGCTCTGCTGGGAAAAATTCAGTTCATTGTCCCCTTCACGCCCTTTTTGCTGGGAAGCCGAGAGGAACGTTTGCTGGCTTTTCTCTGAGCAATCCAAGGACAAGGTATCCCATTGTTCGGCCCTGCTGCCCCTTCCTTGCCCCTTTTGGATGTGAGCTCCAGGATTGTGCGCAATGGCTCACTTCCACGGTAAAGTTTCCAGGAGATTCAGACGTGGGGAACATCTAAAATCATCTCTCAGAGCTCTTCCAGCGCAGGCAGGCTGTGCTGTGCGAGAGGCATTCTGCTCCCTCTAAGCCTCTCTCGAAAACCCGCTGCTAGCAATTATCTACTTCAATCCCATTTTCATATTCCAGATGGGGGAAGCTGCAAATAAACCAGAAAACTGCAGCCAATGGCAAACACAGGGCGCCGGCAGCCCGCGTTGGAAACACATAGTCGTCAGCTCCTCTTTGCTTCTGCTCAGCGATTCCAACGAAATGTGCTTGCGAGGAGACGTGACTGGGGTGTGCTATTATTGAACAAGCATGTAATGATCGTGAGGATTTCATTCAATCTCCTGCAAAAAAAAAAAAACAACAGCAGCAATCTGGTCAGGCTAGCAGGAAAGCTGCATTTTGAGAAGCAGCGTGCTGTCCGTACCCTGCCTTCGGTACCGGAGCATTTGCATGCAGAATGCGATGCCTTTGGTTGGACACCGCTCGCTCTCTGGGCTCCTATGTTTCCCCTGGTTATTCCTCCAGAGTAAGCGTAAGCAAGGTCACTGTGCATCTCTTCAAGGACAGAGCTCTCAGCTCCTGCATGCTGATTTATTGGAGGCTCTGAGTAGCCTCACAGCCGCAGAGAGGGAGACTGCCTCTCGGTGCAGGCTCTGAGAGCCATTCATTTAAAGAGACAAATATTCTGATTGTTCCTCCACCGGGAACCGTTCTCTTTTAAAAGGACAAAGCAACAAGACCTTGGCCACGACCATCACAGATCCTCTAAAATCTCCCCTGTGTCAGGAGAGGCTCGATTCTGCTCCCAGGGAAATCAAGGGCAGTTTTGCTGCCGTCCCCAGCCTTCAGCTTTTTCAAGTAAGTTACAATGCAAGCTTTATCCATGAATGAGATGTCAGGGCTAGGAGCTTGTTTTGCCCCAGTAACAGATGGGGATAAGGATTCTGACAACAAAACAAGGAAAAAAATTCCTTGTCTAAGGCAACAGGAAGATTTTAATTGGAATAATTTTTCCAACAGCTTAAATCAGCATTTGCAAAATGTTCAGGTGCACCAGCAGCCCGGCTGTGCGAGCAGCAAGCTGGGGCTCTTTGCGGACTTTGTCTCAGCTGCACTTGGTGCTGCATGGGACAAAGGACCAAAGATAACTTTGTGCAACCTGGTCAGCCCAATTCCTGAAGCCAGGGCTAGTCCTCAGCAGGAACTAAGGCAGTTACAAGAGCATTTTAGGCAGGACCTGGTCACCCTGACCTTCTGCAGGCAGGAACCCCCAGGGGAGCTCCAGCCCTTCGGACTCCCTGGAATCTGTGGAGAAGGTGCAGGAAGACTCCCATACCCCCTTCAGCCCCTTCCAAAGCTCCCACACCTGCATTGTGAGCCCTGCTAGAGCCTTCGGCTACCACCTGTGCATATAACAACTGTGGTCAGCCTGGATCAGGTCAAGGATTATCCAGCCCAGCGCCAGTGGCCAGGGATGGATGCAGCAGGAAAAGCAGAGGAAGGAGGCAAGGACAGTGCAATACTTTCCTTGGAAATAGTTTTCCACCTTTGCATGGTTTGGGGTCAGAAGAAACACAATATTCTGGACAGAAAAACAACTGACGTGGATGCACTGGCTTCCACTGTACTGGGAATAACACATTGTACTGGCAATAACATGCATACTAGTGGACTGCAAATTAAATAGCAGCAGCAGTTTGATTCCCTCTCATCAAGCTCACCAGCTTTAAACAATCAATTTGTGTAGCCTCATATAATACTACAACATTTCTGTATAGGAACTGCACCCCTTACATCACATACCCCCTCTCTCCACAGTAACAAAAAGCAGTGTGGCTATCAGAAGTCCCAGGCTGGGATCCCAACAGATACTATACAGGCAGATTTGCATGAGGAAGATGAAAAGTGAGGCCAGGAAAGGCACATGTGTAGGAAAAGGTACTTAATGTTTTGATTTGTTGGATTTTCATTGATAGCTTTGAAAATCCTTGCTGAGAAACGTATCTCAGTTGGTCCAGGCAGGACCATAACACCAAAGTACCACAGAGCAGAATTTGGCCACTTCTGCCCTTCTGTGGGTGTGATGCCAGTTTTGCAGATTGTAAAAATCATCTAGGTTTTGGTGAAAAACTCTATTCCCCTCCATTCAAAGTGATTTGTTCTCAAGATAGTGAGCCAAGCTCATGGGTCTGGCAGCTATTGCTTGTCCTGGACTAAAAATCAGCTTGAGCTGCATTAACAGACCCAAATCACCACGTACTGTCAGTCCCTCTTTGGTTTGCTGCATCTTCTCATCCTTCTCTGCTGTATCAGAGCTGGCCAGAAGGCATGATATGATATAGATGCTTATGTGCAGGACAGCTGCATCCCCAAGGCAATAAGCAAAGCGTAGAGATACATAAATGCAGAGGGCTTTCTGT
This sequence comes from Aythya ferina, assembly GCF_964211825.1. NCBI lineage: Eukaryota > Metazoa > Chordata > Aves > Anseriformes > Anatidae > Aythya > Aythya ferina. The sequence continues at coordinate 3,092,236 of NC_140299.1, read as the reverse complement.
GCCAAATCTCGCACAGGTACCATTCCTGATGTCACATGTAGAAGAAATCTGTCTGCTGCCTTCAGCCCAGTACTACAATTACATTGCAGAGCTGGAAGCAGAGCAGCTCTGTGCAAGCAGAAAGAAATAGGATGTCTATTGACAAATTTTCAAAGGACACTCGAGGTTGCTTGCGCTATTTGTTGGGAGTGAAACCAGCCACACAGTGCGTGCAGAAGGGCTGAATGAGCAGTGGTGCCAGCACCTGCTCCCAGGGGCCTTTTGAGAGTTTGACTTGTCAGCTAAGGGCCTCCTCAAGAGCATCAGCCCTTTGCAGCAAGTCAAAGAGAACCATATATTTTTTTTTAATGCTTTTACACTCTGCACTTAAGCAAACAATGGGCAGAAAAAGAGCCCCTCGAGAACATGAGAGGGGCCTGGAGAAATGGATTTCACAGTAAGTCATGTTGCAAACACGGATTTGCTGGGCACAACTAGGCATTGGGTGCTGTGTGCAGCCCATCTGCTAGTCACACAGGCACAGCCTCTGCCACGCACGATGTAACTGCAGTGACACTACAGGTAACGTACAGGGGGGCCACATCACACCATGCTGCACTCAGCATCATGCCAGAGCCAGTAATTAACACCACACAGTAAATAACATCTCTTCCATCACCAGGGAATGGGGTATCGCTGAGCAAGTACTGGCTACTCAGAAATACCTCTCATGAGATGATGACAGAGAAATAAGCTGCATGATATGGACAAGCTCAAGAAGGATGTTCCTATATAATTTGTTGAAGTACGGACTTCAGAGGCTGAAAACGAAAGTGGCAAAATGGAACTGCTCGTAGCCCTATCTCTGCGTATTAAGCTGCTGGAAGACATCTGTCTTAAACGCTGCTGGCCTTTGTTTGTTGCATGTGAGCTGCCTGCTAAATACCATCAGAGATAATCCATCACAAGAAGCTCCTCCAGCCTGAGCAGCAAGACCCTGAGCCCTGTAACACAAACATGAACACGCTCCAGACACTGATACCTTCCACTGGGAGCTCATTGTTTGCTCTGGCCACATGAAGCAGAACTGATTTTTTAATATTTTTTTTTTTAGGAAGTTAAAATTGAATAGCAAAGACAAAGAAATCCTGGCTAACCACTGAGCTCCACGCATGGAAAGCTACATTAGCAAAAGGACAGTACCTGGTAGGCATCAGACTCTACTTCTCCCACGCCAGTGACAAACACTTCTCTGGAGAAAGGACAATATGCAGTCCTTATTTCTGAACTGCAGTTTATTTTGTAATGCAAATGAAACAGAGAAATTCACCACTGATAGGCAGGTCTGACTGGGAATTTCCATAAGTATCTTTCACTGAACCTGTCATTTCAATCAGAGTTTGACTGATTATGCACTCTCGTTTCAGCTGAAAGCAAGGGCATTTCATGTCTTGGATAGCAGGATCTGTCTTGTCGGTTGTTTAAATCATGGTACACATAACTGAGTATACTAAACTCACAGGATCATACAAGCTCGGCGTAAAGCAGAACATGCTTCACATTCCCCTTCAGGAATTTTTCTCTTCCTGCCTGCTCAGCCACTCTCCACTCTTCTTCATGACTGCTGTAAACATTAAAGAACTTCACACAGCAGCGTATTAGGAGCTGCATAAGGCTCTATTAGAACATTTTTTACATCTCATTTAGTATCCTCTTTTTTCCCTAAACAAAAAAAATAAATCTAGTCTACTTACAGTTTCTACAATGCTTGTGTCAGCTGCTAGATCCCTGAATTTGCAAAGCACTGGCACATAGGTATATGCCTGGAAGGTTTTGCTGAACATGAAACTCATAAACATATGCTTATCAATATTAATTCTTTTGCAGATATCAAACATGAATTCATTAGCATAATCTAGTGCTTAACACAATGTTTAGTCCCCGTTAGTACCATTAATCAGGATGTCTAAACTGGGATATTAAAGGGAGCTGAAAGGATTCAGCTAAACTGTAAATGTTTATTTCCTCCAGAGCTAGGCAAAGGCCCAAGGGGATAACAAGGGCTTTGCTGGCACCAGAGCCACCTGTGGAGCTGCCTGGATTGGAGGACACGTCCTGAGGATAACGTATGGTCTGTACACTGGATACCCATTACTTCATCATACAGTTTCCCTCCAACTATGGCTCTCATGGGTACTGGTGGAGAAATCATCTCCATGAGTACAATATCTTGGTTGGAAAAGGAATGAGGTCTTCTTGTTAGTAGGAAGCTCTAACACCACAGCTATTGTTCTGCACATTCACTATTAATAGTTGCTTATATGGCAAGGATTGCCAAAACGTGTATCAAAGTGCAAAATTAAGCAGAGTTTGATGCTAGGCGAAGCCTTGCTCTCCCAGTGGTGTTTCCAGATTTCTAGAAAATACAGGCAGTGTCACTTGAGTTTTATGATCCTGCGTATGCTCACAAGAACCTCGCAAATCACTCAGAATGATGGAAGTTCGGTTTCATTGCAGGGAAAAAAGAAACAGAATCAAATTGCTTTTATGGGAATCATCTGTTAAAAGCATCAGCTCAATTTTGGAGCACCACATGGGAGCCTTGGATTTAGCATCAAATCATCGGGACTGAGGGGTTGCCAGAGCCATACAGGGGCTGGGGGGTTTCTATGGGTGACACTTACTCTATGCCAAACAAGTCATAACTCCCACTTAGGTCATAAAAAACAAGCATAAAACTTTCCAGTGAAAGCCTATAAAAGTGCTGGAGTCAGCGGCACTCATGTTACAAGTGTAATGGCAGCTGAAAGTTTTGAGATTGCTTTTTCCAGGAAATATTCTAGCTGTTAAGCAATGAACAAATGTTTCCTATGGTCAGAATAAGGATCACACATCATCTAATGGTGACAAACCCAATTTATACTTCTTCCACCATTCTAAGAACACAATTTTACAGCAAAAATAAAATTGTTAATTTGAGATATTAAAAAAAAAATAACTAAAATGTGGCATATAAAGTTAGATTTAACTCGCAGAATTAAATGTGACAGAAAGAATGCCAGAGAAACATTATGGCTCTGATTTTGGCATATGTTTTGCAATCGTAGTAAATTGCACTAATCAGAACAGGGGTAAACAGAAAAAAAGTAAAGACTGCTCTGCATAATAAGCCAATTAAGTCCTGCAAAAAGTTTACACTGTATGCTTATAACCAAGATGTAGAAGACACCTACTATAGAAACTGGTTTAGTCTATGGAAAAGTTACCTTTGCCTTTTTACCCCAGTTCCACATTGATTTTGCATTAAATGAAATAACGCATATACCTCTCGATTTAACCATCAGCTTCAATCCCAAGAACTTCCAAGTGGGCCAGGCATTGACCTTTTATACCAGTCTTCACGATGCCCTTCTACAGCACAGATTACATTAATAACCACATGCTGTGTGCAACAGGTGTCATCTTGGATAGTCTACCTGATTACCTGAGCTACTAGTCCAGGCAAAGCCAGGATGTTTTCAGACACTGTGTGAATTTTTGAGTCAATCTTGAATCTTATGTAATTCAGTCCACAACATAAATTCAAAAAAATATATATACATACATATATATACATATATGCCTGGCCTCTGTGGTCTTCAAAAATATCCTCTCCTCCTGAAATCTATTTTATTTTGCTCTTCTGGCACTCTGGAAGTGCTCATTGGAAAGCTGGACAACCACTTGTCAAGAAAGTCATCTCCACTCCTGCAGCACTGTGAGTAGCCACATCCTTCTGCCCTGTTTGTGACAGTGTGGATCCAGCTTGTTAGCTCTGTAGTGTCCGGTCTTACGTGCATGTGGTTACAGGCATGACTATTAATAAAGCTGGCAACCCTTCCAAATTCCTTCCTTTGGAGCTGTGATCTGTAATGAATTCCTATGTCATGCTTGGAGACCACTCCTGGAGCAGGACTGTGCTAGGTGCTGTGGCTGGGCATTAGCAGCGTCAGTCCTTGCCATAAGAATTTATAATTTCTGCAGAGAAGAAAGTGAGGTAAAGGGAGGGATTTATGAGCTCCGTTTGGCAGAGAGCAGGAACTGAGGTTGGGAAGCAGTGGCTGATAGCACAGCTCTGCAGACCCAGACCCCAGACCAAAGATCTTGGCTGCAGTGAATGGTCCAGAGATACGACTCAGATAAGGACTTGCAGGAAGATGGGACTAGGGGTTATCCTTGCCTGAACACAGCACGGTCCCCAGGGAAACTGCAGCTACCCATGAGCCCCATTACACTGAAGCAAGTCCAAAAACATCCCCAGGCTGAAGGTAGTGATCCAAAACCATCCCCAGGCTGAAGGCAGTGATCCACACCTTCCTCCCCTGTTTGCACACCCAGATGCACCATGAGCTCAGCTAATACACTGTTGTAATTATCACTAGCTATGACTAATTAATGTCTGACCAGGCTTGCATCCCCCACAACATACTGCCAAGAAAAAAACCCATAACTGACCCCATTAACACGTGCTCTGTTCCTCCTGCTTCCAGTGCTTCCTCCCCAGCTCTGACAGTCAGTACAGACCCCTTTCCACAGCCAGAAAGTTGTGCACATTTATCAGCAGCCTTTGCTGGCAGTGCTGACCTTTTTCTAGACAGCCTGCAACAGGTTATTGATTTAAATAACCAAGACAACAGCAACTCAGTCGTGTTTTTTTCTTTAGAAACCTAAAAGAGGGAAGACAGAGTGGTAGTTTATCCACAATCCATTATTATCCCCAATGCAAAGAGTTATGACAGCATCTGGCCGATGGGATCCAGTGCCTTACAAGCAGGCATTCAAGAAATCCCTTTGGCAAGGAGAGACACCCCAGGAGAGATCTCCCCTGAGGAGAGGGAAGCACAGCATGGCATTTAGCCAGAAAAGGGGTGTTTTTGCTGAACATTGCCATCGTCTTCATTTAAACTTCGCTTTCAATCTGCTTTTTTGTTTTCCTCCAGGTGTATCCAGCAGCTCCTCTGGAGCTAAGAGGTTTGTGGGTGGGCTTTTTTTTCCTGCAGCGTGGGCAGGAAGGTGTGTGGGAACTGTAATCCAGTCACTTCAAATCACACGAATCTGAAGCTTGAAAGAAAAAATAACAATAAATGGTACAGATTGTCAGGCTCAGTGCAATTCTCAATCAATTAAACCTTATTTTAGCATCAGGGCAGTTTAGTTTTGAGAAGTTCTCCTGGTACTTTGATGCTTTCATGTTACTGCGTAGCTAAAAAGGTCTTGCTGGGAACGAATTACTCTCGGTGCGTATTTTCTGAGCTGCGTTTTTCGTTTCCGTTAAATGACAATAAATAAGATCCGCATGAGCAAACAGCAGCAACAAAATAGCTAGCGGCAGTGAGTGACTAAGGCTTTGGCCCTGGGTAAAGAATGAAGATACAGCTCGGATTCAAGCATGGCAAAACATGTTTGTTTGGGCTGAGTCTATAAGCATATTCTTCAGTGCATCTAAATTTAAATCATGGTTCAGTATGTTGTGATATTAAACAGATAAAAGTTACTGGTGAAGGTATTCTGCATCATCTAGTTGCCTTTTTTTTTTTTTTAATAATTTTAGGCATTATATCTGTATTTTGGATTGTTGTTTTGTGATGCTATACTGATTCCCATTTCACAGATGTGGATGACACAGGAACAGCCAAATCAGTATTTCTCTTTTGCAAATCTGTGCAGCACGTAAGAAGATGAACCAGCATGCCAGATTTATGTGGAAAGGATCATGGGTTCAAAAGCAGACTAATTTATGAGGAAAGACCTTCCCTGATGAGATAATAAAAATAAAAACTACCATTTGTGGGTCCCCACAGTCTATGACAGTAGCTGGCAAACAAGAACAATGCTATGAGTTCACCTCTATTGAAATAACAAAATACCTGCTTTAAAACTGGAAAATAGTCATGTGAAATCTTACCCACTTGTTTTTTTTTCCTGTGGCAAAGACAAAGAGGATATGAAGCATTTATGTTATACAGCTGCATGCTGTCATTATAAACTGACTGAACTTATGCTCTGAGGTTCAACAACAAAATGAAAAGAAAGGTGAAAAGGGTATATGACTATTATCCCTTATCCCTTTTTAATTCACCACTCTAGTTTCCTGCTGTCTGTGAGCTCCTGTTTCTTGCTTCTCACCCTTCAGGCCCAGAGCCATCCCTCCCATACACTGCACTGATGAGCGTTTCTCCATTCCCTTTTCCCAGCTGGAAAAATGCACCCTACCAAATACAAAGCAGTAGAGAGCTAAGGCCTTGCAGGGCAGCAGGGAATAATGGCACAACCTTCAACACCTAACAGCTTGTGTTCAGGTGCTATCCCCTCACCTCACACAGGTTTGGCTTGGAAATGAGGGAAGCTGTGGTTCAGATCTCTACACACAGCAGCTCTCTCCTTTCGGACGTGTCTCCTTCCACAGCATTGCTCCTTGCAGCTGATGAAGCAGATGAACTTACTGGAACTGCAGAAATAAGTGGTTTCACAAAAAAAAAAAAAAAAAAAAAAAAAGTGTGCTGCAGCACACGATGGTCACCAACTTGCCAAGGATACATACCTTGCTCTGGGCCACACACCCAGTAAATCCCTGCCAGCTCTGACTGGCCCTACAGAGAGCAGAGCTTGACTCTGAATGCTAAATACGTGCTTAAATTCACCAGCTGCTGCCTGGAACCAGGATATAACCCTTCCCTAACGCATGCAGGAAAGCCATTAACTTCATTTCAGGTGTGTAGCCCTTCCTTGCCATCCCCACTCTCCCATCACAGCAGGTCTGTGCGCTGGAACTTGCATATTCCTGTGAAAAGTTACACACTCCAGTTCAACGAGACCCTTCCAGGGTGACTTCCAACATCATCTCCAAGTGTTTCATACCCCATTCATTTTAATAAGTTATTAATATTAAAAGATGCTATTAAAAATCATCAACAATTCCCTAGCATGCTATTTTTGCAGAACTACCCAGTTCTTTCCTGATGTAAACCCCTACATTTCGTCCCAGCAGGCGACAAGCCAAGCCGTCCTTGTCCTCGTCCCAGGGGGGACAACAGCCCTAGCTACCGCTTGCTAACGAGGAGGAGGTTTGTGCTCTTCTCCGTGTTCCACCAGGCTTCCTTCGTGACTTCAGGCAGAGCTGTGCTGCGGTGCTGAGATCTCCAGGCTGGCCTGGGAAGGCAAAGCAGCACTTTGTGGAAGCGTGGCTGCTTTCAGCACTCGAATGGTGATCTATGTGTGGCACGGTGGGGTCATCTAGTGCCTGTTCCCCTCACCTTATACTCCATACGCCATGCAGATGAGCATCTTTGCTCTTCTCAGCATCTCTTCTGGCATTTGTGAGCTGGCAATCGTAGCATTTCTTGGCCTTGCAGGGTTATTGCAGTAGTAACAAGGACAAATGAATGATGCTTTCCACTTAAGACATATGGCAACATACCTTCCTGCCTTTTAATACGTGGCTTTGTCACTGAGGATTGCAAGAGCAGGATCCACCTGACTGGGCACTGGATTCTGTTCCCTAGGTGCTGCCCTCCTGAACTGCTTTACATACCCCAAAATCATGTAGTTAAGACAGAGAAGTATCACATGGGGCCCCTGCTATAGTAGCAACCACGAAATGCAGGTATTAATAGCACTAAACACAGATGCACCATGCTCCCACTGTACATTTATGTGCCTGCAGCCTACCTAAACCCCCTTAGATGGGATTTAGTCGATACACTCCATGGAGTCTAGCAGGTCTTTTCATCCTAAAGTAAATTCCTAAGCTATGGCAAATGAACCACATCCTAAAAATACCTTTGTCTGTCCTCAGCATAAAGGGAGCTTGGGATGGCCAGCTCAGTCGCAGGTATCTGCGTAGGTACTGGAGGATCTGGGTGGATGCCTACAAGTTGGTGAGAGGGCCAAGCATGAAAACAGCATGAAAACAAACTGCAGTTAAAGCTAAATAAAAAAGATTAGGAAGCGAGCTATGCATATTTCCCACTTAATATTTAACCCACTGAAAGTGCCTACATTAATTCCAGGAAAACCATTGCAGAAGCTGATGTTTGCTACACAATTTCACCAAGATTTCAAGTAAACGTTCTTGTTTGTTTTTTTTTTTTTCTCTCCCATAGCTCCTGAAGATGATCACCAGCAAATTAATAAAACATACTTTCATGAGAATCAAACAACACGTGGCAGCTTTGCTGCTGGCATTCTGTCCACATGACTAGTGCTCCCCTTTGCTAACCCTCCTCTCACAGTCAAAAGGAAAATGAGGCAAATCTGGGAGCTGTGATATTCCCTCCCCTCCCGTAACATCCAAAAATGGTCTGGGGTGAGGAGAGGAGGGGAATTGCATTACCAGATAGCACAGTAATGGAAAGAAAAGCAGATGCTTTAAAATAGGATTTGTCCTAGAACTGAACAAATTTAAAAAGCAGCAAAAATGAAGAAACATCAAACTAGTCAAAGGAAACGCCCAGTCACACAGCATGCAGTCTCTGCCACAGCACAAGGTGTTTACTGAGATTCAAAACCTCCTCTGATGGCCTGTGCAAAGGCCAGGAGCATTGTACAGCTTCAAAGATTGCACACTAACACCCCAGAATCGCTGTCCGAGCCACCCCAAACCACCCCAGGTAGGCGATTCTGCATCACCTGCTAGGAGGATGGGGGATAGGAACACCTCGCGTGACCTGAGGCATGGATTATTCAACACCCCCTTATGTTCGTGCCCTTTGGTAAGACGCCTGACCTCCAGGTTGCCCCCCAGGGATGGCAGGGAGCAGCAGCAGGGACATGAAATGAAAGAATACTCCTGTTCGCATAATTTGACGCCGGGATGAAATCTGAGAGCGAAATCAGTGATTGTTAAGAGAACCTGCCCTGGTTTTAGGTTATATTTCAGTCTCTGGCTGCAAACTGAATACCAGCCTGCTGTGGGAATAACAAATGCAGCTCTCTGGGGCTACAGCTCCTGGTACACTGCTTTATTTGCTACGGATGCTTCAGGGACAGAAAATTAAAATGCCTACAAAAGAAATCTTCGCTTGCCGCACCATCTGAAGGTTAGCAGAGAAACCCTTGAACAACAAGCAGCTAATGACTGGGTAAATGCCAGATCTCTCTGAGTTGTGCCAGAGACGTATTTGGCCTGGTGTCTTCCATTCGTACAACCCCCATAAAGTTGAATCATCAGGCAAATTCTGCGTTACTGCTTCATCAGAACCAGTACGTGCTGAAATGAATGGGGGCAATCTTGATTTTGAAGGCAGGAAGCAGAATCTGAATCACAGTATTATTAATTCAGACTCACTTTTTTGTTGCTGTTGTTTGCACAGTGACATTTTAACCTGCAAAGAAGCTTCAAGCTGCTCCCCTTACCACTGGTACTAGAGATCCTTAATGCAGAAACCAACCGAGCACTTGCAAGCTCTTCTGAAGCCCTAGAGACAGCTCAGAGCAGTGCTGGGAAGCATCCAGTATCAGATTGGACTGATATGTAGAATAGTTATTTCAAGCTTTTTTTTTTTTTTTTTTTTTTTTTTTCCCATTTGTGATCAAGCCGGATAAAAAAGGCATTAACTAATTATTATAATTGCACTTTTTAGTACCATTTCCTACGGGACCTGGACTGCAGCTGCCTCAGCCTGATCCCATCTGGCTGGGGGATGGGAAGCTGTTATAAAATGTGTTTTCCCCAGAGTAAGACTTACTGCTGCAGCTGTCTCTCCAGAGGTGGGGGAGCCAAGGGAAACAGGTTTATTGCACAGAAATGCCCCCTGGTTTGAATCCATCTAATGGACTTCAGCAGGACAACTTCAATCAGCTCCACAGCAGCAAAATCTGCCCAGCACCACCACCACCACCATTTATTTTTTTTTCAGGAGGGAACACACACAATGATTACTTTTAAAACAAATAACTTTGTAGGGCTGATGCCTGAAAACGGTATTTATGGCTTTCCAACAATAATTTTACTAGTTTCTGTAGGCAAAACGTTCCAACTTTTTGGAGCAGGCAATGAATCTTGCGATCTTGCAGGCAATGAATCATCTGCAGCAAGATTAAAATCAATTATGGGAAAATATGCTGTTACGAATGGAGTGGAGGAAAACACCTGATTAATCAAGTGGAATTGGCAGCAAGCACAGAAGAGAGATTTTGTTCCTTAGGAGACATTTTTTAGTGCAGAGCTCAAGTTTTTGCTTGGCTCCGGGGGGGGGCTGTCATTTTTTCCCTACTCCCGTCCCCATTGCAGACCTTGTCAAAAGCTCTGTTGGCACCTCAGACCCCAAATGTCCTGACTTTGCTTGGGATCCAGCCTCATGGATGCCTGATGACAAGTAAGAGGGACGGTAGTTAGGATCTTCATTAGTCCTACCCAGACTGTCACTGCTAAAAACCTGCATTTCACCCTGAAAATGCCACTTGTGTGAATGCTGAGCTACGTTGGCACTGAGCTGGGTATTGCTGCACTTCTAGAGCCATCCAGACCCCGTCTGCAGAGCATCCACGATAACCTCCTGAAGGTGCTACTGGGAAATTTTGGGACATGCCAGGGGGTGAAATATTCTCCCTTACACTTCAAAACTGAGAGCCAAAACCAGATACCGTTCCTTCCCCATGCCTGACGTTAGGGAGTTAATTTTTTCCCCAGTGTTATTTTAGCTCCACTTCTGAATATATAACAGATGTGCCCAGAGCCCAGCAAAGAAGCTTTGGGAAATGTTTCTGTTTTTTCACTAAACAAATTGTGACAAGTCGAACATCCAAAGTACAGCAGCTCCCTTCCCCTCTCTGACCTCTGCCTTGCAGCCCGGGGAGGCTGTCAAAGGCCTTTTCTCCTCCCCTCACATCTTCTGCAGCCGCAGCCAGGTCCGTGCTCTGTGTTGCTGTTCACGTACTACCCCGGGCAACACAGCATCCCCTGACTCTGGAAGAGACCAAATTATATCATCTTTGGTACAGGAAGGGGTTTGGCTTTCTTTTAACTCTCCTACATCTGCACAGCCGCTTAATGAAAGTACAGCATCTGGTCTGGCAGGTCCTAATTAAGAAAATAACACATTTTCATATGTTTCCAGCTAGCTGTTCCAGATTAGATTATTTTATGGAAGTGTTCATGGTGTGCCAGGACAGAACGGCTTTAATGTCTGAAGATAACATGAAGCTGGAGTATTACAAGCACTTCAACCTGGTCAAAGCAGCTACAATCAAGAGAAAAAGCAAACCTGTCCTGCTCCCAGCTACCTGTCAGTGCTGTGGCACTGCTCCTTCCCTTTGAGGGCATCAGTATTTGCACAGATGTGTGGTGAGAATCAGAGAGGTAATCCAGATTAAAATAAACCCAGCAAAAAAAAATAATGATTTAAAAGGTTAGTTTTCACATGGATCAGCTTCCCAGTGCAGATCCTGCACACAAGCAAACGTTTCCTGAAAACAGGAGGGGGGGATGCTAGGCAAGATCAGGGAAGAGGGATAAGGGGGAGTGAGGAGGAGGGACTCGTCCTTTTGGTAGCTGTGCTGGCTTTTGTCAGCTGAAAACATCTGCAAAATGGTGACCTGAAAAAAGGGACGTGTGGCATTCTCAAGCATGTCCTGCTGAAATCTCTGGACAACATCGCATCACGCCTCTCCCTGTTTTCGCACAGCACAGGCTGGTTTTACAGCAAAACCAGTCTGATCAAGCAGGCAGGAGGATAAAGATGTGCCATGCAGCGGACAGGACAAGCCTGAGAGCCATGCTGGAGCACCACCGACCTCCCTGTGTGCCTCTTGCCTTCAGCAGACTGCAGGTGGGGAGGGATGTGGATGCACAGCGTGATGCCACGGCTGAGCCAGGCTTTGCTGCGTGTTGTGTAGCTGCTCACAGGCAATTACGTGCAGAATCACAGCAGCCAGGCTAGAATGCTCCAGGCACCTTTACCAGATTTTGCTGGCCATTAATCCAGCAGAAGGCTGATAATGGCATCTGATTGCTAGCTTTGTGCTCCTGACATTAAAAGGTCACTCTTAAGGACAAAAATTGTTGTATGTTTTACAGTGTGAGGTTCAGGCAAAATACTAACCACGGGTTTCAGAGAGCAGGTTCTCAGAAGGCTAATAAACTAACAAGATGTCAATTTTATTTTTTAAGTCTAGAGCCGTGAACTGAAAAGGAATAAACCCTTTAGAAGCAAGGACTCTGCCTATCTTGACACTTCATCAGCTCCTGCCAGCCTCAAAAAAAGAGCTAGTCTAATTCAGAATGGATGCTGAGCATCACCACACAGGTTAGTTTGCAAAGAGCTGCAGCTTTCCTGTGGTAAGGACTGTGATAACAAAACCGTGCTGCTCAGCGTGTGTAGCACTGCCTGCCCTCCTGCCTGTCTCCAGGAGGGCTTAAACTAGAAGCCCAGATCAATCCCTGCTGCACTGCATAACGAAAACTCGGGGAGAAGGTGAGAGAAGCTGGAGGATAACCTGGAAGTCAGAAGTGCCGGCAAATGGGAGCAAACCAGCCAGGCTGCAAAATCCCACATCCGATGGAATGGCTCCAGCACAGGGCTAGGTTAGGAACAATGACTCAGCTCTGCCCAGCTCTCTTAAAAATGCATTGAAAACACATTTTAAAACACTTAAAAATTAATTTTCTTATTACAGGCTAGCGAATACCCAGAGGGAAAACTAAAGAGCTTACAGCAAGTGAGTCTCACTTTATAAGTCAAACACAATTTTTCATATGGCCTGCAGGCAGGGGAAGATCCAAATCACGTACCGAGTCCTACCTTCACAAATACAGGGGAAAGCAGTGCACTGGGGAGGAAATTTTGATTCTCCTCCCCCAAAAAAATGGTGAACTGGACATTGCAATCCATGCTGTAAGCATTCCTGATTAACCACAGCTGATGGTTTTAGGATAGTCGGTCTGAGGATTAAAGTATTATGCAGACTGAAAACCCCACGTCACATCCCTAATATTACTCTGCTTTGTATCATTTAATACTCCGCATACCCTTACGATCACTTCTTAGGTCATTCACTAATGGTAACCTCCACCTCAGATCCAGTTAATGGTTAGGGTTACCCAGCCACCCTCAGAGGCTTTTGTAAGAGATTCTGCCTCCAGCTCTGCTTTAAAGCATCTCCTCATTTCTACTCTTCAAATGCTACCTTAATGGTTTCCCTGGAGCAAATGAACATCCCACACACAGAATAAGGATAACTACAAGCCCTATTCTTAATTTATATGGATAATTCTTAACACAGAATAGTAACACAGTGTCTGTTCACTCAAATAAGTGGAAATAATAAACCAGATTATCGGATAGCCTTCCAACAAAAAAATTGCATAAAATGAAGTTTGCTCCTAAAGTTCATGATCCAAATGTCCTTGTCTTACACATCCTGCTTCCAGAGTGCAGGCACTGCTCTGCCAGCAGGACTTTGCTCTGTTTACTGCAGTTAGCAGAAACTAAAATGTCTGGGTGTTACATCATACAAAGAGAAGAAAAAGCACATTATATTAAAAGTGGCATATAGGAAGTCCAATTAATGCTCATTTTTGATAGCATTAATTACGTATACACCTAATTAAAGATATATATTGTGCTATTTCTGAATTAAAAAAAATAAATCTAGATTTCCTTCTGGAGGAAATGTGCACAGGCTCTTGATATAGGCCTGCTCAGAACATGTGTGTGGTCCATAAAATGCAGAATTTGTTTGAGTAAGTGTTAATTCTCTCAACAAAAGGCCTATAGAAAAGCTGCTCACCCAGAGTCCTGCTATGGCCAGCAGATGAAAACAGGCATCTCCAAAAATTCCATTGCTTTTTAAGGTGGATAGGCAAATTAGCCAGTGTGTGTGCTTCTCTTTCACGTTGACTACAAGAAGTGTGTAAATGACTATCTTAGACTAGAAGTAAAAGCTTGGTTAACAACTAGAACTAAGTGAGATTATTCCCAGTTTTAGGACTGAATTCAAAGAGTGCCACAAATGATGCATAAAGGCCTGTGGACACTCCTGAGCCATGGCTCACTGGCTTACTGAGAGGTGAATAGGGTCTGATTCACTTCCTCTGACACCTCTGCAACTACTTTCATTCCTGCCCACTACCACAGTAGGGCACCGTGAGTTTACACAGTGATGCAGAAGAGCAGGCATGCAGCCTCAGGGGATACATCGTGGGCTCCTATGTTGTTATGTATCTCAGCCTTCCTCTGTCTTTGCAGCCTGGTGGCTGGGCTGGGCTCAGTCCTCTGGTACCTGAACTCCTGTGTCAATGGCCTGATGCCCACAGCAGAGATTCATCTGTAGAAGGCTCTGTCCCCAAGCCACAGGCAGGTTACAGCATCCAAGAAGTGTGACCCTGTAAGGTGGAAATGGCAGAGCACCTACAAAACCGAACACAGGTTAAACCCCATGTGCAGATGATGGTATCATCCACCCAAACTGCCTTTCTTCCCTCTTGGGTCTGTTTTTGTTTCCTTCCTTTTTCAAAAAGCATTCCAGTTATTATTGGTAGGGAGAGAAACCAAGAAGACAAAATCATTTTGTCTAAATATCAGCATTTAAAACTTCGTCATCGCTCAGGAATTAGTGGTGAACCCAGAAGGATAATCTAGGAGCACCAATACTGGCCAAATTCTCTGTAAATACAGAATGGGAACTAAGATCAGGATGCCTCAACTACTCAACTTCAACCGTGAGATTCCTCAGCTACACTGGGATTGAAACTGTCATTCCTAGAGCCCAAAACTCATACAATCACAGATTCGTTTAGGATGGAAGGAAATTCCAGAGGTCCTCTGGTCCAACTCGCCTCCCAGAGCCAGGCATACTCTGAAATTATATCAGGTTACTCGGACCTTCTCCAGCAAAGTTTTGAGTATCTCTAAGAATTGAGACTCCACAATCTTGCCTAGCACCCTCTTGCAATGTTTGAATGAATGCTCCAAGAAGTTTAATAAATATGCTCTGAGATACTACAGAACTTCTGTAATATGTCTCAGGGCAGATTTTCTTTCCTCTATTTCTAAGCAGTGCCGCCCAAAATTAATCAATGGTGAAAAAAATATAAAAATAATTTGTTAAGTGACACAGAAAACCTAATGAGTCCCAAGGTCTAGAATGACAATAATTTTGCTTTCACCCTTAACTCAACACCTTTTTCTTCTTGCATAATGAAACTGCACTGCAGATGGGATTCATTTCCATAATTAATAATACCTCTCAAGATGTCAGTAGGTTAGAAGAGCTAAGCTTTGCTGAGCTTCACGTGTTTGAAAGAAACAATATTCCTCTTTGTCAGGTGATTTTAATTCCAGAGCATAGGATGCAGTATTTTGGGGGGCTCATCCTAAAGAAGAGAAACTTCTGGCAAAACAGATCCGTTGAGGTGTGAAGGGGATGGATGTCTACAGTACTTTGAATCAGCTCTTTGAACTTGGTATTTTTATTATTAGCTGTGAAACTGGCAAGCATATCCACATCCATTTCATCTGCAGGCATGGGAAGCTGCCCATGCTAAAAAAAAAAAAATCTGTTGGCTTTAGTCTTATTTCCAGAAATTAGATATCCATTGAATTCAAGGTTCTTTATGTGTGTATGATGTCTTTATATCAGTAATTACAGAAAGTGATATCCACTAAAACTGAATGGTACTTTTTCTTTTCAGAGCAGGCTGTTGTGCAGGAGAAGTGTCAGAAACTACATCACTCAAGCAAGGAAAGAATATTGACAGATGCAAGCCCCTTCCTAGAATACTGAAAAATACGTTTGGGTTGAAATATTTAGAGTAATGAAAATTTAAAATTAACTATAAAGCAAGGTTTAAAAATAAGAAATTGCTTTAAAAGAGGAGATAACAGTTAATAGCTCAGGAACTAGGTAACACCGAAAGCGTGCCAGGAAACCACACGGAACATACAGACCCTCCTTTATTGGAGACCACCATGGGTTTTATGTGTATAATCACTTACAGGATATTGATAAAAGCAACAACAAAACCGAACCGCTAACTGAGCACAGAATTCTCACATTGCCAGTAAAAAAGAGGCCAGCAGCATTTTCTTTCTCAGATCTTGATTCAGGATATATACAACTGAGTTCATAAATCAGGACTGATGATTTGCCCCATGCCATAGGCCCAAAAAGAGGCATTTTGCTAAAACTATACAAGCAGCTAAAAGTGCAGAAATACTGTATTAGAGGGTAAAGACAGAGAGGTAAGATTTCAATTCAGAGTCTGTACTTCTTTCTTTTCTTGAAAAGGAAAACTAAATCTCCTCATTTTTGCTAGTGAGACCCAGAGAAACACAGTGAGATTTTTAGTGAGCTCTTTTTATTGTAGTAATTAAAGCTAGATCACCTCATGGAGACTTTAATGACAGTTATAAACAATAAATTTAAATAGTTTACAGCAATCTTTTCCTCGTCTTAATATCCAAAGAGTAAGAATTGCACTCTTGAGTGGCTTGCACAGCAAATGCATCCTTATTCCTTGGAAACTTATTTTTAATTTATCAACTTTCCATTGGAAAGTTGATAAATGAATGGTAAGGGTTATACCTGATGACGGTAACATAATGCAATAAAAAGTCATTTTCTTGGTCTGTGATGCTGAATCCCATTAGAACAACTCACCTGACCACAACACCCCTGGCACCCTCTTTCCCTACTGACTGACTACTCTCTTCTGTCACTTTCAGTGACCCAACAAGCTTCCTACAGCCTAAATTTTAAAATGATTTCCAAGTAAAAGCTGGCATGAAAAGGTGCAAGAGGTAAAATTAGCAAGCTGACACTCCCAGAATTCAGTAGAAAGGGGCTGTTCTGATTAAATCCTATAGCAATACTGTCTATAGCACCAATGCTGTACTGATCCAATTGCCAGAGCCCAGGACAGTTAGATTTCAGCTCTAAAAGCTCTCTGGCAACTTTGCAATAACTTAAGGTTGTTCCTTTATTCATGCATGTTTTCCAGGTATCATCCAGAATAATTCATGCCTATGGGTCAACGAATGAAGAGCTGAGCTATTTAATGATGTAGACTGACGAATCCTTTTCCATTTTTCCAAGTTTGCCCTTCCCACGTAAATCCTGGATGTCAGAGATTCCTGGCTGTGCCTCCTGCACCACATTCAGTGCCACGGGTGACAGATCGGCAAATATTACACAGGCTTTTAGTGAACATTACCCACATCTGGGGCAACTCAGTATTTGCAAAGTTCTTCTGCGTCCTTCGAGAAAAGGTGTTATATAAACGCCAGTGCTAATTCTTCCCATTTTCTCACTTCCCATGACAGGAAAATGCTGCTGTTTTTCAATACTTTAGAAATACACACTTGTGCCTGAGGTATGAAGTGGGCTTCTAAAAATAAGTTAATATTACAGTAAGCAGCCAAAAATAACAGCCAAGAACAAAATTGCTTTGCAAAAGCAGATGTTTTCCTTGCACACCCTATAAGAATGTAGCTCTGTAGGGAACCAACACTGATGGTCA
The DNA here is from genome assembly GCF_964211825.1 of Aythya ferina. Taxonomy (NCBI): domain Eukaryota; kingdom Metazoa; phylum Chordata; class Aves; order Anseriformes; family Anatidae; genus Aythya; species Aythya ferina. Next base: position 3,074,760 of record NC_140299.1, on the reverse strand, counting down.
AATATACCTGTAGTCCTTAAAGAGACCTTAGAGAAAATTAGAAAATACCTGCAGTCTTTCAAAAAGATGATGCATTCGTGTATTCACAAGCTTTAAAAATATTCTTATAATTATTCTAGAAATGGTTTAGGTGATTCTTTACATTGATCCAAAACCAAGCTATTTTGGCCCAGCCCCTTACAAAATTTGGATCAATTCTGGGAAAAAAAATACATTCTGTTAGGTTTCCCTTGATCTGAAATATTACACCTAATTGCTCCCTCAAATACTTCAGACTGATATAATTGTGGAAAAGTCTTTTGAGAAGGTGGTTATTAAGCATAAAAGCATCCTGTCCTTCTGCCTGGAGCCAGGGTGCAAAAAAGTGCAGAGCACAGGGCTGACAGCTGGCTGGGGAGTCAGTGCTTTAAAGCAAAGCTGCAGCAGGACGCAGGTGATGTATCATCCCTCCAAAGAGCAATTAATTGTAACTACTGGAGCCCGTGTCTGTGGTTTCTGCACTCCCGCAGGAACACCTAAGGATTCTTCTTTGCCCATGAAACAAGGGCAAAAAGAAACAAGCCGTGTTTTCTCTGTTGGAGTTTAGCTAGGAAGCCCTGGTCCGTCATTTTTGAAACTCCTGGCATCTGCCTTTTTTTCTGTTCTGTGGTGTTAGCAATCTTATAAACGTTGCATGCAATTAGAGCATGTATTGTCAGAGAGGTGCAATGCAGCTAGCAGCTTCCCCTGGACACGACAGAAAGATTTGTAATTGTAATCTCTCAATAAATTGGTGGCTAGCTGGTACTAGATCCTAGATACGAGACTGACGTGGAAACAGGAAATAAGATCTTGAGTTTCTTTCTTCAAGGGCAGAGCCAGCATTACATTTATCAGCTTACATTGCTATAACACAGTTTCATCTCTACTCCCATTCCCATCCACACACTGGGCAATTTTTACTGCTCTTTAGTTTAATGGGGTCCCATCTGACCTGCAGCCTCAGCAAATGTCCTGATCACTCATCCCTAACGCTCCTGCTCGTGCTCGAAGGACTATTCATCTGATTAACTTGGCAGCATCTGCACAATGCTCATATACTATTTAGATAGCATACAGAAAAAAACACCCTGCAACCCCAGAGAAGTCAAGTTGAGGCAAATCATATCTGAGTCAGACTTAATAGGACTTAATTTGACTTCTGATTTGTTTACACTTCATCACGCAGTTGGTTTCCATTATGATCCCTCTTTATTTCCTACTGCTATAATTCCACACCATTCTCTTAACATACAAAACTATTATTAGAGTTAGTTAAATACTCCAATATTTTTGGCTACTACATTCACTGCAGGTGCTAACCGCTCACCAACACATCTAAAGGAAACACTCTAAAACACACATGAAGTATCTGATTGCAAGTGATCTTTTGCTTGTAATCCCCCCTTCCGTAACATGCACGAGTCTCACAGAGGTGCTAAGCCTGCCTCTGAACTCTTTTCTTGCAAATGTATTTTACTCTAAAAAAATAAAACTGAAAACTAATTTTTTTGTTTCTGAAGTTGATTCACATTTGTTAAACAGAGATTAGTACAGATGACCATGAATCTAGATTTGCTGTAAAGGTTTGCAGAAATGTATCAGAAACACACTGTTTGCTCTACAGCACGTTATTTGCTGCAAGAAATCCAGCCAGACCAGGACAGCAGCAGCAACCAGATGTTTTCCAATCACACTGCCCCTCATTTCACCATGATTACTTATTTACCTTCCACGCATGCTGTGGCTGCCCTCCTATCATGCCAGACTGCCCCTTTCTCTGTGTCTCCTCCACAGCTACTGACAGGCTCCTGCTTCTTTGGCTCTTTGCATATCTGCCTGTCCCCTGCTCTCACCTCCCCTAAGCACCAAGCCAGATCCAGCCTTCACCTCTGCATCACAGGCAGCTTCCACCAATGCCAGGTTTCAGTTTCCTCCTGATGTCAAATTTCAGCCCAGCCCACGAAACCCACCCCCTGCCTTGGCTCTTTCATCGGGGGCCGGAAAACCCTCCCGTGTTCACGTCTTTGCAAGGAACATTTGCAGGGAAGCAGCAGCACAGGGCTGTCCTGGAGGGCAGCTTCCCCCCTGGTTTTGATAACACAAGGTAGATCTCTGCCGCCTCTCTTTTACTAGCACTTCCATTTTACTCTGCTTGCCTTTTTTTATTCACTCTGCACATTGTAAGCTGTTTCTTTTGTGTCTTTTCTTCTGTCTGATGTGACAAAATCAACTGTTTGTGTTGGGCGAAGCCTCTCCCTTGAGCTAAATCCTTGCCTTTGCTGTAAAAAGCTCTCAGTTGCCCTAGTGACATCAAAATCCCCTGGAGTCAGTAACACATCCCTGAAGAGTAATTCTACTAACAAGCTTTATTTTTGAAACTAAAAGAAGCATTTAGTCTGTCTTTGAAGAAGTTTATTTCTTGTAAAATGTGAACAAAATTCTATCTGTAAGGTTCTCAATTAATGCAACTTTTTAACAGATATGACTACTGAAAGGAAAGAAAAGGTTGGGATACTTCTTTCCTGTTTAAGTTAAACACACGTTGATCCTGCAAACTGTCTCATGAGTAACTTGACTCAAACACTGCCCTACTCACACAAATACTGTGGTAATGCAGAACAGGTTAAAATCTGCAGAATCAGGACCATTAGACTAGCTAATTGAGGCCAGGACTGCCTGTTACTGTTTAACAGACAGCACAAAGCAGCTTTTTGCTCCTGCTGAGAGCCTCCAGGTAGATCTGCAGCAAGGCAGCGCAACAAAAACAGACTGTTGATGACATCTGAAGCAACGTCCCTGCCTTATCAGCTCTCCATCACATTTTACACCTCAGATCATCTTTGAAGTTTTCAAGCTGGATAAGCATACCAGCCTGGTTAGATACACTCATAAATGAGACAATGGGTGAGCTGTTACACTGCAGGTCTTTTCCGTTTCTAGCACAACTTGTGACCTCGGTAATTCTGTCATACCTTAAGTATCAGTTTATTTGACATTCCTACTTAGCAAATGACTTTCCCAAGTTCTGGGCAACTCACTGTTTAAGATACACCACCACTGAATTTGGACTCCAGTACAGTGAAATGTGCAACCCCACCATACCCCAACTTTTCCATTGGTAGACTGAAACTCCCACACCAGATACATTTGCAGGAATCCCACAGAGAAAGAAAAAAAAAAAAAAAAAGGAAATAGGAGGGATAAAAATGATTCTTTGCCACTCTAGTATCTACCTGATGGAGTAGAGGTAGTGGTCATAAGGAGCTCCCAGTATCCCAGGCTCTACAATAAACTCACCTCAAAAATTTCTCAAACAGTTGGGTTTTGGTAGAACTGTGAATGTCTGCTACATATATATTGCCCTTTGCTTTTACTCCTTACTGTGTTCACACTTACCAGAAACATGACTTCATCCTTTAATTCCCACCGCCACCATCACCAGATAACAGTGAGGTAACAGGAGGGATTGTTAAATCCTGAAGGTGACATTGCTGATTTTTTCAAAGTTTTGCTTCCCCTCACAGAAACATCAGTAAAATGGAAAGGGTTTTCATCAGATCCAAGCAATCAAGGAGAAAGGATGTGTTCAGACTAAGTATCTCAAGAATGATTATTCACAGACAGATGGCCCTCAAAGAATAAAAGCAAGCTGAAAGATGATATTGAAAATGCTATAAAAGTGCAGGCACAGGCTGCTGAAGGGATATGGTGTGTCTGTGTATGGACGAGATGACATCCTACAGTTTCTAAGGAATACTGTTTTCACCATAACAGTGTTTACTATTGCTGTTAGAAAACCTTGATGCTTTCTTTTGTTGTGGCTGTGGAGCAGTGCACTGACCACAGGAGAAAATGTTAAAATACAGCATACAATGAAATTACACACTTAGCAGATGGAAAAAGAGCATGCACTTGCTAGGTAAGCAAGACACCACTGTCATTTTGTTATAAATATCATAAATGACATTCCTATAAATGTGGCCAGCTCTGTTCAATATTTGTAAACTAAGAGAAAGTATTTCACCTAGCATAAGGGCATGGCAATTATGATGACGCCCTGTTCATCCAACCAACACGTACAGGTGTCAACAACAGCACTGCAGCAGGGTAGATAAACCCACAAATGCTCTGAGTGCCACTGCCAGCTCACAGTGGGGTGATGCTCCCAAGTCACTGCCTGGAAGGTACAACTCTGATTCCACTTTACAACTGGATCTGCAATCAGATTTATTTTGCATTTATTCTGCATGAGTTTGAGTTACTTTGCATTTTCAGCTTCTGGGGGAACAGAGGTTAATAGGAAAGGTAAAGAACAAAAGAGGGAGAGAGGCACAGACTAGTTTTTGGAAGAGAGTGGACAACTTCGTATCTCAGCTCTGTTACTTAGCAGCTGTACTACAGCCACACTGCAAAGGCGGCAGATGACAGCTTCACCCTTGTGTTTGTCCCCTTCCTTTCTGCCATGCTGGAGCAGAAAAGCACAGATTCAGGTTGCTAACCATTTCAACACCACAGTGCAGAACACCTGCAGCATAGAAATGCTCTCAGTGGTATATGTACAGGGAACTCTGTAAGGGGTTAATTCTCCTCTAAGGGATTTTATGCAGATAGAAACCACAGAGGTCAAAAGCCTACCAGGACTTTGAAAAAGGATTGGACAATACAGAATACCCACAGTTATGGTAGAGATCATAGCTTTAGAGATGATAATATATTTTAGGAGACATTAAACCCCCCTCCAGCTGCAGAACAGAAGCCAGTCATTAAGCTGCTTATGATTACAGACAAACTTCCCCGCATGGGCTTCATATTTCAAAACTGCCAAGTGCCAGAGATTTATGCCATTTTCCTCAGAAGCCACAAGCAACCCAGAAGCTATACTGTACAGTGACCTAATACTGGAAGATGATACCGAAACAAATATAACTTTTATTTTTCATTAAAAACTCTGATTACACATACGTGTGAAGCATTTCAGCAAGCTCCAAGAAGTGAAGGCCTGCGAGACGTGAAGCTCCATGCAGTCCTAGACATGCCTGGCCAAGCACAAGAGGGCAAGAAGATAGGAGCTTGGGTTTCATTAACACGTCTGCAGCATCGTGCCCTGAGGAGCAGCCTGAGGAAGTGAAGCAATAATATATTCTGAATGCAGTACTTTCCATGCAGTGCCCTTCAAACATCGGAAGGAAGCCCTGATACCAAGCCAACTGCAGCTCAGCATTACTGCAGGGGCGCAAAAATTGGCTGAAGACCAGCACTACTTGTCTTTGGAGCAGCTACCATATCAAGATGGAAAGAGATTCCTTCTGGAAATCCAGCATCCTGAAATGCCCCATTAGGCCACTGAAATCCAACCCTCTGTAACCTAGAAATCCACTGAAATCCAACCCTCTGTGATGTAGAAACATTGTAAAGGTGGTTCAGACAATGATTGAAGGCATTTACCATACCTCTTCTGTTTCTTCTGAGGTTCTCTTTGAGGTAGGACCTGATCTAGTAGGCAGGTCTGGTAATGGAGAAGCACTCTCTTCCTAGGCACAAACAGAATATTTGAGTATACATTAGAAATAGTCATATTTGCCAGACAAGACAAGAAGGAAAATTCACAGTCAGAGCTGGAATATTATTGCACCATATGCTTTCCAACAGCCAAGCACAACAGGGTCCTTCCACAATCCTTGCCTTACTGCACCCTGTTGTATTTCCACCTGGAAAGACATATGGCAGTGCCTTAGAGAAAAATCTTTCCTTCTTTTTTTTCCTGATCTTAATGCAATTTTCCAGCTTTAAAGTATCATTCAATAATGAAACACATACACACACACAAAAAAAAAGGAGTGCCTGTTCCCACTAATGACAAAAACAAGTCCATAAACCTGTTGGTATTATGACCAAATAAAAACTTGAAATAATTAATTGGATTCTACTTTTTTGCCTCATGCAACACTGACAAAATTGTCTGATCTGCAGAAGTCCAATGTCTCACAGTTATATCAGGGACACCAAACAGTTCACATTTAATATTTTAGCTCTCAGGGAGCACAAGGGGAGGGAGACATTATGAAAAAGCATCCTTCTGTTTGTAAAATGAAAAACACTCCTTTGTAAAGAACTGACTACGAACAAACATTCAGTACCACAACAGACTCTTTTTCCCTGTAATTACAATCATTTATTTTAATGCCATTTTTTAACGTTTATCATTGAAGTAAACTGCTTATGATTGCTGCTAGGTGAGGTAAGAAAAAGTTATGTTAAATGATGGGAGTCACTCTTAGACTACAACACTACACAGAGTTCTCATAACTATCGTCACTCAGATATACACAGAAATATTTAACAGTGGCATTATTGTAGACGCAATGCTTTTTGCCTCCCCACTGAAGCTCAGATCATTTCTGCTTGAAAATGATTATAATTTTTATATTTATCCAGTAAATAATTATGCTTATGATTGCTGCTAGGTGATGTAAGAAAAAGTTGAGTTGATTATTACAAGCCTCGCTGCCTGCAGTTATGGCATAAAAAGAAGACAGCAAAACTTTAGATTCACTTTATCAGCCTTGATTAGTATGATCACTGCAGTGCTTTGTTCCAAAGCTGCCCCATTTTAGTGAGTGCCCATCCTCCAGCCTGCTCACACCGTGACTCTGCTCTGTGATATCCTCAGCCTCACAGGGACACATACACCTTGGCAGGTCGCAGCGGAGATAAGGTTTGAGTGCCCCAGGCAGCTGATCCTACCAGGCTGTGAAGTGTCAGCTGCTCAGTCCCAGGCTTGGAGGTGCTCACCGTGGCTCTGCCAACGAAGGAAGCTGGCTGCTGCATGTGGCACGAGCAAGGAGCCCTCAGCCTTTATCTGTTCTCTTCCTGAGTAATAAAGAATCAAAAATTCTTTGGAGATTTCAAACCCTGTATGCTTGAGTTCACCAAAACTGCTTTCCTGAGGCAGCTTCTCGAAACTGTGTTTACTTCCGAAGTGGCTTTGCTAAGGGCAACCTTATTGCATTGCCACTTGGCCTGTGCTATTCTTCCCAGTCAATTACAGAGCATACCCTGCTCCCAGATAAGCAGATGTGACCTTTTCAGAGCAACCTGCCAGATGTTCTCAATGTAGAAGAGTTACCAGAAAGATGAGTGGGAGCCCTTATTTAATTCACTACAGAAAATCTGCCTGCATTCTTCTTGAAGCAGAAAAACATTTCATTCCCTGTACTTTCATTTCCTTTTCACTGTTTTACAAATAGAACTGAATGAGCACTACAACTAAATTATCTTAAATATTTGATAAAATATCTTCTACATCCGTATCACTATATTTAATATTCTATTAAATTATAAGTATTATGATAATAAACAGTGATAAGCTAGGGAAGCATTATTAATTTAATTCAGAAGCATGGACAATGGGAAGAAGAGATTATGTCATTTTCGAAAGTCTTTATCTCATTTCCCAAACCAAGTCTGGTGCCTTATTTATGAGACCACTCAGTTATGTCCTTGTTCATTGGGTATGTGTAGACAACCATGTGTGTTTCACTAGCACAAACAATCAGGCAATGCATTCCAAATTTACAGATACCAGCGTTTGCAAAATGCTCATTTTTACAGCTTGGCTTTTCAAGAACAGACATTTAGGGCCAAATTACTTCAAATCAAGGACAACAGCAATCTCGCTCACTTAAGGAGAAAAGACTAAAGGCAATACAGAGACAGTACTTTTGAAAATCTTATGTGCTGCTTTTGTGTGTTAGTGCCAGTACTAATATGCAACAGGTATTCTTGCAAGCCATCCAGTGAAAGAACAGAAAATATATCACATGGTATATTCCACTAACCATTCACTCAGAATAATTTTCAGTCAAGCAACAAGCTGAAACACCTTTGTAAAGTGCCAGACTCCCTTCATTGCCAAGTAAGGCCTCCAATGTATATCTCTGTTAAAAGTCTACTATTTTGTGAGATAAACCCGGGCATTTCTGAAGTGCCTGCAAAATCTGAAGAGGTTGCTTAACTACAGACAATGCATAATTTAAAAAATAGCAAATGAAACTCATCAGCATTCTGATTAATAGTTTTAAAAGAATCGCATTCTATTAAGTAAAAGCTATGAGGATAAATTAAAGATGCATGTCTTATATATAACAATATGCCCTTGATTATCTGAACTTCAAGATGAAATTAAGTTTAGCAGGATAGTCAAGGCTTCAAAAACACAGGCTGCTTGAGATAAGAGGCTACAAAGCACAAAAAAAAGCCCCAGCAACAAATTAATGAAACATTCAGTTTTAAAAACAGTGCTTTGCTAGAAAATCCCAAAAGTTGGTAGTGAAATTATTCACCACTTTCCAAAGATTGTTATACCATACAACTTCAACTTATAATTTATGGGACGTTCTTTTTACAGCCCTGAAAATCAACTTTTTTTTTTTTTAAACCTTTTCTACTGTTTACAGGATTCAGTGGCATCACTTTCACAGATTGTGTTGGTGAGGTATTTTTTGCTGCCATAAGCACATCTATCACAGCTTTTTATTCATACAGAAATATTGTAAGGCATATGATTCAAACTGGTCTACTGCTCGATTGATGAAAATTTCACAGGACTGGTCCTTGCCAGTGGTCCAAAAAGTACGTGACCCTTCAGTTGTAAAGAATAGTTGCCCCATCATATATCATATCAGCAAAAGATTTTGTTGCAGTAATAAAGTTGCTTCTTTTTCTTCTCATGCATCACTACCAGAAACCAGACCCAAATTGCTGATCTACTGAAACATGCATAAACCTGCTGTCTTTAGAGGACAGTCAGGTCAATATCTGAGTCAATATATTTGAACAAGAGACAAATAGGACACTGGATTTACAGAACATTCCAAGCTGTTAGTTAAGGTGCTGCCATTTTCATCCATGCAGGGTTCAAATTTGAACTGTTCTAGGAAAAAATTATATATATAATTTATCAGAAATATATATATATATATATCAGATATATATCTATCTGATATATATAGGTGAAGGCATAACTGAGCTCTTCAGATACACTGGGAACTCTCAAGATCCGTGGCAACACTGGCATGGAAGCTATATAGTCATGGAAATGGACTGCCACCCCTGAGCTAATATACTCCCTGAAAAAAAAGACAGACATATAATTAAAACAAAACTAGACCAAGTAACTTATTTGACTTTCAGGTCAGAGCTGCCTTGTGCTTGGCTAACCTGGAGGATTGCAAGAGAAAGTTCTGCTTGTCCACACAAGTGCCTTTGGTAATACCCATCCTCTAAACTACTGAATGTGTCAAAATTAATCCGTATAGATCATGAGACCATTTGGCTCAGTTACACCCCTGGAGATCCCAAGTACTCTGTGCACTACAAAGCAGGCAACAACTGTGTGAATGGAATAGAAAGCAGAATCTAGACCAAAGTACATCAGTCTCTACATAAGAAAAACATAAGATCATGTACGAAAAAGTGGATCCAAAGCAAAACACGGCACGTGAAAATGGATGTGAAACACTGAAAGCAGGAAACAGCCCCCCTGTTATATCACAGCTTCTCCTGCTGTATTAATACCTGTAGGTATTAACTAGCAAAATAATCTTTTTCTTGTTTTGAGCACAAATAAAGTTTACTGAAAAAGGACTCTGGCCCTTTGTACCCTCAATACAACAGAGGATCAATACTTGTTACACTTTGGATCTACTTATTTTCAAAAAACCTCGGCTACACTTTTAACCAACCTCTCTTTTCAAAGTTCCTGAAACGTCCCAAATTTTCTCCTGTCTACTCTTATTTACAATGCTGGAAACACAGAACAATTAACCACTGATGAAATAATTTTAGATTCTTCTAGGCCATATCACAACATATAAAAAAGAAATCAAGAAATAAACTTGCAGAAAGCAAGTACAACGATAATTTAACGCTTCACTTATGTGAATGGCACAAGCCCTTGTGCTCTGCTGTTTCTATAGGCATGATTTTTAGTCTTTCTGTGCATTTTCATTAACTCCACTTATTCATTTTAGCAATGTTTCAACCAGAAAGGATTTAGTATTGCATTCTCCACATCCATAGATGAGGATGACACTGGGCAGGAGAGAGGCCAGTAATTGCTCCAAAAGTACGAAAGAAGGCTGTGCTCTTAGTAAAACACTGGGAAGAATGATTAGCACCTGTAAAAAGAATCTTGCAGGCAGTATAAAGGCTAAAATGTACTTTGTGTAAGAGCTGTAATTTTTAAACAGAACGAAAGTCTTGTAAAGAATAAGATACCCGTAAAGATAGCAAGCCAGAAAACAAGATTTTTTTTCAAAGAGCCTGTTAATTTGGAAGCCATTCAAGAGTTTCATAAGTTTTGTTTTCCTGCACAGATTGGCATAAATTGAAATGTAATAAGACAGATGAAATAAAGTTAATTTCAATTATATTTATAGAATCATGCGTTTGCACCAGCTGTGCAAATTGGTCCTAAGATTGCAGGTGTGTGCATGCAGGCACAAGAAAAGCTTGTTTTGTAATCAACCATCAGGTCTCCAGAAAGCTCTCCGTTTTGACAGAGAACTGCACACAGAGCCGAATTTCTGTCTGCCTAAGTAAGTCCATAGCAGTGCTGTCCAATTCTGCAGAAAAAAAAAAAAAAAACAGTGCTTCTCTGTCTGTTGTAACACAATCAGGTTGATTAGATGCAGCTGTTTGATGTCTGCTTCACAACTCACGTGACCTGGTTTCAGTTAGGACAGAGTTAATTTTCCTCCTAGTAGCTGGCAGAATGCTATGTTTCAGATTAGGATGAGAAGAGTGCTGATAACACGCTGATGTTTTAATTGTTGCAGATCAGTGCTTACACCAAGCCAAGGACATTTCAGCTTCTCAATCTCTCCTACCAGTGGGCAGGCTGGGGGTGCAGCAAGAGCTGGGAGGGGACAGACCCAGGACAGCTGGCCCAAACTAGCCAAAGGGGTATTCCATACCATCTGATGTCATGCTGAACAATATATAGGGGTGGCTAGCCAGGATGCGGGCCAGCCGCTTGGGGTTAGGACGGGCATTGGTCAGCAGGTGGTGAGCAATTGCATTGTGCATCACTCGTTTTGTAAACATTATTAGTAGTAGTACTATTATCATCATTACTGTTATTATTTTCCTGTCTTAATAAACTGTCTCTATCTCAACCCACAGGCTTCACTTTCCCATTTCTCTTCCCTATCCCAGAGAGGGAGGGGGGAGGGTAAGCAAACAGCTGTGTGGTGCCTAGCTGCCAGGAGGGTTAAACCACAACATCATACAAGATGCACTACAAGAGGAACAAACCTTTGATTAGAGAAAGTTTGCCATCAAAGTTATTTGGTGAATTTTCTTCTTGTTCAGAGAAGCAGATGACTGTAATAGCACATGCTGTCACAGGAGCTGAATGACAAGAGGTTCTCAGCTATTTTCTTTCTTGAACAAGTAAAGGACTTTTGGTCAGTCATTATTCTTTTCAAGTATAGCTAACAACAAGGCAACAACACATAGGGCTTACAGCCCATGCAATATGAAGATCTCAGATCTAGTTTTTCCTCTGTTATAGTACTGCTTTGAGGAGTATGGTATGACTAATACCTGCTCTTTGATAAAATGAGTAATGCCTTTGAGGCAAGGTGTAATTCTGAGCTCCTGCTGTTTCAAGAAAAGAAAAAAAGTGCAAGCCAGAATTTCCTAATCCCGTTCTCACTTTCCACTCCTTCCGGAGGGCTTGCTGTTGCTATTTTGATATCTTAAATCTATTTGATTGTATTAAACTTTATCTAATTGAGTAAAATCCTGCAAGCTCTCCTTGGTCAGAAGCTCTGCAGAAAGTACCAGGACAGTACTTTTCCATGCCTAAGGCAGGGAGCTGTTTCTGACCCGTACCACTCCTTTGGCATGATCAATAGTGCCATTTATTCCACCCACAGAGTTTTATATGTAACAATATGCTTACACCATAGTCGGATTTGATATTATTCTTTTCAGACCTTCAGTTTTTAGGAAGCACTACTATATAAGTTTTTCATTTATCTTGATCCCAGAAGCTGGTTAAGACATTCATGCACTCGCTCTGTGCTTGACAACTTAATTACATATTTCTAGAAGACATTTTCGGGTGAAAGTCTGTCTTAGGAATGTGAAGTGTTATTACTCTAATGCCTTTAATGACAGCAAGCTATTTTTTGAAGGGACTTGCAGTCTTCGCACCTTAACCGGGAGCTGCTAAGCCACTTAACCCACTGCCAGAAGGAACCACCGAGGGGTTTTGGCCCCAAATCCAGCTGCTTTGGCCCCAAACCCGGCTGCTCAGGGCACACACCCCGGTGGGAAACCTACCGCTGGGGTCCAGCAGGAGCCGAGGCTGCATCTCCCCCTGCAGGCTGTGCCCGGGGACAGGGACAAGGACGGGGACAGGGCTCCGCCTCGCGTCCTCCTCACCGCTGCCAGCACCTGAAAAAGTGGAAGGGGATCTGAGAAGAGCCGGGACTCCATTCCCTGTCCCCTCAGCAGAGCGGGGACCCTGAGGGGCTGCCGTCCCCTCTGGACACCGTGGACACGGTGACAGAGCAGAACAGGCACCGCCTCAGGAGCCCGAACACAGCTGGAGGGATCCACGGCCATGGTGAGTGAGGAGGAGGAGGAGGAAGAGGAGCAGAAGAAGGAGCTGAGGCGCGGCTGCCTACCCGCCGCCGTCCTCTGAGGAGCGGGCTCCTGAGGGGGGCGCGGCCGCCATCTTCTCGCCCTGCCCGCTGTGGGGAAGGGCCGGCGGCTCTCCGCCGCACTTTCGGGGAGCTTCGCCTCGTTTTTCTGGCAGCCCGGCGGTGGTGCCGGCCCTCTGGAGCACGGCAGGAGGCTGCTGGGGCGGTGCTGGGCGCGTCCCCTCCCTCCCGGCATCTGAGCTTCGTTTTTATCCCCTCCGAGCTCTGTTGGTGTTAAGGGGGCAGGGGGATCTGCTTGCTTCCCCCTCCTGGCGCAGGGCACGGCCTCGGTCGTGTCTGTGTTGCTCACAGGTCAAGAAGAAGCTCTCAGGCTAAACGCTGGGCATCAGAGTTTATAAATATGGGAGATAAAAGCATTTTTTCCGTTGAGGTTGGGGAAAGACTTTGCCTGTGTGTGACCAGACATGTCGTACCGTGCACTAACCGTGGGGAAGGATGCCTTGACCTGAAGCAGGTCAGGAGAGACAGGCTGTGATGTGGGGATAATTTATTCATTAGTCATTTTTCCACTTAGGGAACCTGCCCCGTTATTTTAAATAAAAGCAGTTTCATTTGTTTAGAAGCTCTTTTTATCCTAGTGAATGAGAATTTACCAACCTGTGACGAGCAGATGCTTGCATGGCTTCGCGTTTCCTGGATCTTCAGTTTTATTCCTGTAATCTTCTGCTGTACAACTGTCACCACCTTGTGCTGAAATGGGCAGTATAGTCACCTAGCCTGCTTCTATAAGCATTTTAATCTTCTTTGCTTTTAGAAGATGTATTTCTGACCTGAGGCTGTGCTGCGATGAGGCTGTGCCCCGGGGTGCTGCTAGCCAGGGACGTGCAGCGCTGCGGTGCAGGTTGCCCAAATGGCACACAGTACCTGCCAGGAGGTCCTTGTGGCTGGCTTTATCAGCCACAAAGCTTGAGAGTTTTGGCCAAAGTTATGTCCTCTTTGTAATAAACCAGCAATGTTTCTCCCTCCTGCAAATACCACTGCCTTCTCCTTTACTTTTGCATGGTGTTGCTCACAGGAGACCTCAACTCCTCTGCAGCATCATATAGGAAGATAACTTTGATCTGGTTGCCACCTTGCACAACGGATAAGAAGCTTTGTAGCAGTTCTACAATGAGAAACAGATTTAAAATTAAAATGGCTATTAATTTTTAATCTGGCTTTGTGCTTTCAGTTGTCTCTGTGACAAAAATTGTTGTGATGCCAATGCCTCTTTCCATTATAGAACAGCACAAATGGTAAATTCCGTGTTGGCATTTGGGTAAATGAAGAGGTAAATGTATTTATTTACTAATACATATTCCTGAAGTTTCTGCCAGAAAGCCTTGCAAGACATTAATATTAATGCTTGAACAGAGCTCTCTGTGTTTTCTAATATACTATATTTTATCAACAAGCTAATTAGCAGAAACTTAACAATGGCTTACTGAGCTGTATAAACAAGAACAGCTGCTGTGATATGACAAAGTGAACTGGAAGTGAGACAGCAGTGTTATGCTCTTAAAAACGCTTACTTAGGCCAATGGATTAACCAAAAGATAATAAAGGTGTGCTTGGCTGTCAGTATTAACATCATCTAAATGATCGGTGTTGATACTGACTGTTTTGGGGGAGCACTCTTAAGGACTTTCCTCTTTTTTTTTTAAAGCCAGTGTTGCAGCAGGAGTTGAGAAGGAGTTGAGTAGTATTGGCCTGAAGTTCCTTCTAGACAAAAAACATGGATTTATGTAGGACGTAGTTAGTAAAGCACTGAAGAATGATTGCATAATCCCAAATCTGAGGGGTACAGCCATGATCAGAGCAGGAAATAAACCTTTTTAAAGATTTTTGGATGTCTTTAGATAAGAATCCCTGTCTATAAAGACATCAGTAATAGCCAAATTTTTGGCAGTATCTTGGGTGATTCAGATAGTTGTGCCATTCTGGCTCCTTATTATCTTTTAGTTTACTGAAATGGTCTGCAAGTGCCTTCCAGCTTCACTAATTGTTGATGAATTAATTAGGTAAAGGGAGTGACCACATAGAACAAGTTTGCTGCCCTGTAATGCTACTTAATGATTTCACCATTGACCTAGAAGAAAATTGAAATATAGCTACTGGTAAAACTTGTAGCTTTTTGTGCAGGTAAATTCTATATCAATTTTTAAATAATAATTAGTCTCTGCAAGCCTAATTGCTTGGTAAATTAAATGGTTGTCCAAATCAGTTTGAGGTCAAATGCAAAGAAGAAAGATTTGGGATAATTTTAAAGGAGAAGTGATTGTTCTCCAGCAAGCAATGACAGACAGTGAACAGACTTTATAATGTTTGGTTTAAATAGGAAGCAATGATACTTTTAATAACTTTAGATTTCTGTAGGAGTTGTCTTACACTATGGGGTGGTAGCCGAGAAAATCCCATCCTCTGCTACAAATGAGCTTTATTGCTCTGTTGCAGAAGAGGTCATTGCTAGCAACAAACTTACTTCTAGGCCTTTAGGTAAGATTCAAGTATCCGGAGCCCCTGTCCCTGGACACTCTGAGGATAAGAATCCAACTTGAAGATAATTCCCCAGGTGTGGAAGCCACTGGGAAGGAAAGGAGTGGTGCTTGCAGGAGCAAGATAAGGATCAGTTTTGCAGAGTTCTGTTAAAATGTAGCTTCCTCCATGCTGAAAGCCTCATGCCAAGTGTGTTGTGTTGTATTCCTGGCAAAAAGTACTGAGGCAGTAATAATTAAAACACTAGAACTTTGGTTTCTGAGAAGGAATGCAGTCCTGGAGGGCTGTTAGCGTTAGGTTGGAGGTTGGACTCGATGACCTTGAGGTCTCTTCCAACCTAGAAAATTCTGTGATTCTGTGATTCTGTATCCTGTAGTTGAGCAAAAGGATGGAAAGCTTGAGATAATTTTTTTAGTATGTTTTGAGGATTGTTTTGCCCAGAGACTTATCAGCAAAAGTTTTGATGCCACTTACTGAGGCCTGCCTTTAAACCCCCTTGATAGATGATGTTACCCTTCTGTTGTGGTATAACATAGAGCTTTAGGACCTGGAGTCCTTCCAGTCCCTTACAGTTGGATGTAGATTTCCCTTTTCTTTGCCTTACCCCCTGCCTTCCTCTCCAGTACTGTCTGGCCTTGCTCATCTCTCGCTGTGCTTCTGTGCTCTCCTTTCCTTCACCATGACTTAGAGCTGTTTTCATCTCAAACCCAAGCTGCTGCAGCTCCACAAGCAATATCACTGTCTTAATGACTTGTTAAACCACCAAGCAACTACACCATAAAGCTGACGTTTCACATCCAAGTCTTTTATAATGGTCACTCCATATATCTTCTGCTTTTACAACAGGGAGATATGATTATCCCAACTGGAGGGTAAGGCTTTGTTGTTTTTAAGCACGGATCAGGGATTTTACAACTCCAATACCATCCTGCTGCAGACAATATGAACAGCCTGTAGGAGAGCATCCAGTCAAGTGGGAGAAAAATGTGCACAAAGTTTACGTTAATGAAAATGGACATTTGTAGGAGGACTGCATGCGTAAAACATAAGGAGTAAAACTGTTACAGTTATCTCTGCTCCCTGCCCCAAAAAAAGACCTAAATTTAGCCTGTGTGTTGGAGACTTGCAGACAATGAAAAAATAAAGATTTCAGTTAAAAGTAATATCTAAAGGAATATAAATTTTAAAGTAATATTTACACTGATTAAATATTTATCAATTAAGTGGGTAGTTAGCAAACACAAAGAGGTGGTATGTGTACTTCTCAACACTTAACTGTTCACATACTGGATGAGATGATTGTATGTAGCACAGATGTAGCACTAAATTGTCATAGAACAGTGATTTTTTTTCCTTTTTAGCACAGAACAGTATAAAAACAGGGAAAATGTTAAAATTTGAAAAGGATTCTTTAATATTCTTTAGGAACACGCTTTAGCAATCTCCCAGCCCTATTTGTTGAGGCAGCATGATTTTCCCAGTTTATGTTATGGGAATGTGACGTCTCCCGTAAGGACAAGGGCAGCTCACCCTGAGGCTTCCCCCACTGCCAAAGAACAGCTCACCCATGCCACCACCCGGGCTGAAGCTGACACCCACGACAACATCAGGGTTGCTGTCGGACCCTCAGTCCTCACCCAGAGGCTCCCTACCACATCCCCCCTCTCTCCAAGGGCTGTGCAGGGTAACCTCCCTTCCACACAGCCCAAAGTTGGGATGTGGGGTAATCAAGAAGCAGATCAGAAATGTATCTGATCTGTACAAAAACCCTGCTTTGTCTCCTACATGTAATCATATTTTGGGCTGAGCTGGGCTGTTTTTTTTTACTAATACTTTATCCTTGCATGAAGACAGGTTCCAGGTGTTCAGATGCACTCATTAAGACTCAGACTGCGTTAGAAACGTTTGTTGCTGTAGTGATAGAAATGAGTTTCTTTATTTCTCTGCTAATTACAACTCCATCTTTTTAAGTGTTCCTTCTGGTGTATCTTTCCCCATTAGAGCAACTAGTATGAGCTAGCGGTGTGGTGTGTGATTTTTGTGTATGCTTAATATTCTCCATCTTTGTTGTTCTGTTTTGTTTTGTTTTTGTCTTTTTATTCCCTCTGTGGCAGCTCATGCACTAAAAGGATTTGCAAGAATAACCCCATTAACTGCACTGCTGTGACCTGCAGGTGTCTCTCAGTATGGAATGAGACAAGCCTAGATTAGTAAGATCTCGTCGTCCTTTGCTAAGGTGCCATGTGTTTAATACATAATTACCAGGGTCAGGTACTTCCTTCTGAAAATCAAAGGAGGGGAATAGCTCTCAGCAACAGGCAGAGTCATTATGGAAATAAGAAAAATTCATTCTGGGATAACGTTTGTGAGAAGGGCTCTGAAAATCTTGCATTTCACCAATGAAGTCTTTAAAGAGGTTTGTGGCTGAGGTGAACCATCAGTTTCTGGTGTATTGGCTGCAGAAGAGCCAGGCCCTTGCCTAAAACACCAAAAGCCTCGGGAGGTGGGGAGCAGTCTGGGAAGAAGACTCGGAAAGTGAGGGGCAACACTGGGAGGAGAGGAGAGGCCGTTTGTGGGAGCTCTCCTGAAAGCTGCAGCTTGATGCTGCTCCTGTAGCGCTTGGCAGAGACGAGCTGTTCTGTCCCCACGGGGCGATTCTCCCTTTTTGTGGCAGATAAGTCTGAGCTGCATTTTAAGGTGCACCTCCACTCTTTGTGCTTACAAAAACATGTCAAAAACGTGAACTATCTGTGATACTTAATGTTATGAACAACTTCATTTCTTCTTTAGATCGTAAATTTAAAATCAAGTAGTAAAAGTTTAGATGTCACATAGACTTGCTTTAAAAAGAAACTAATTTTTTTTCATTCTCCACCCAGGTGAATTTCACAGAAGACCTGGTCCGAGCGCTCATGGACAAGTCCAAAATTAGAAATATGGCTGTGATTGCTCACATTGATCATGGCAAATCAACACTGACAGACTCCTTGGTTTGTAAAGCAGGCGTCATCGCTTCAGCCAGAGCTGACGAAACACGGCAAAGATGAACAAGAAAGATGTATCACCATCAAGCCTACGTAAGAGTTTGCGTCTTTCTGGGTTGTTTTTTTTTTTTGTTTGTTTGTTTTTTGGTTGATTGTTTTTTTATTTATTTATTTATTTTAGTTTGAAGACGAAAAAGATTATTTGCTCAAAGCCTTGCATCTTGTCAGAGCTTTTTCAAGTTGATACGTGAATCAAGTTGTGCGTTACAGAGCAGAAGTTCACGGTCCATGTCACCCATCTTCAGAGGGCACATTGGGCAGTATTGGAGTACAGCTAAAAGTGATCATCTAGTGATGGCTCTTATCTGTTTCTCACTACCAAGGAAGATGCTTTCAGAAAGATTCTTATTAGTAGCCTTTGTTTTTACTGGATTGCTTACAGACTGACACACTGTTCCTAAAAATGAGTTTGGTGTCCTTTTAGTATTGCCCCTGTGATATCTGCAAATGCAAAGTTAGCAAGTTGTAAAGTCATTTGAAGCATGGTAATGGTAAGGGACATTTTTCCATGAAAGAGCTTGGAAAATGTATTTCATGTTAAAAATATTTATTTATCACCAAGAACAGCAATTCACATACCATTTTGTCTTAACTATCTTAAAAGTGATTAGAAGATTTGAGACCTACTTTAAAAATTAATTCCAGGCTATGATGCTGGGTGCTGGGAAGGAAATCTACCAGCTCAGTTCCTTAAAAATGTCTTAGCCATGAGGACTGAGGAGTGTGAGTGCAAGTAAAGACAAACCGGAAAAAGGAGAAGTATTTCACCTTTATGACTCATGAGATCTACCATGACAAAGCAGGGGATTTTTTGCAACCTTAATGGTATGTTTCCAAGGAAAGGTGTTTGGTTTTGTTTGTTCAAATCCGATTTTATCAGAATGCTTGTTAGTCATGTTTGAACTTCTAAGATAATGTATGGTGAGATTGTTTTATAAAATTTGCGTCCTGAAATAAATGCATTTATTACAGAGCAGAGGACCCTGCTTTCTCATACCCAAAGGTTGTTGGAGGTATTTCAGCACCCATGTGCCATTTTGCCTCACTTTGTGCATGTAAACTGCAATCCGGTCTAGTCAGTGTTTGCAGTATTTGGAGACTTCCCAGCCTTATGAGGCAGAGACGGCAAGCAGACCTTCAGAAAGAGATCCTGAAAGTTGGAGCAAAGCCACTTGTTACACATGAAAAATTTCTCTGAGAGGGGAGCTGCTGTGGGAAGGAGATCAAGTGATCTGTTTAGAATTGTCTAATGCTCTCTGGCTGTGTTTTAGTAACTGGTGATCTGCTAGTTTTATGTAAGTTGATTTTTTTTTTTGTAGTGGCCAGAAGTGTTTGGTGGGACCTATGGTGTGCTGAACAGGAAAAGGGGACATGTTTTTGAAGAATCCCAAGTGGCAGGAACTCCAATGTTTGTCGTCAAGGCGTACATTCCTGTAAATGAATCATTTGGTAAGATAACCCCTTTATGTTTGTTTTGTTTTGTTACCCACACACATTTCACCACTGCAGGGTGAAAGGGACTTAAGAATTCCAATTTTATTACCTCCGGTTTTTTTCCTCTTCTCTCTTCCCATACTTGTTTCATTGGTTTAAAAGAAATAATTGACTTTTTTTTTTTTTTTTCTGGCAACCTACTCAATTGGGCTTTCACGCCAGCAGAGGGTGCCAGAAGGATGTGTGGTATCTACTGCAAATAAAGACTTAAGTGTTTTGTCTGGTTCTGTTCCCAAGTTGGATGCAGGAGTCTATCTTCAGTGGCAGCTGGCAAGAAAATTTGGTATTGGTATATATAAAAGGAAGATGGGTGTGAGCCTGAAAAGGTAGCACTACCTTACCCAGGTTCTCAAAAAGTGTTTTTAGGGTTCTATCTATGCAGAAATGCACAATAAACCACTATTTTCCATTGTTTAATAATGCTTTTTTTTTTTTTTCTTCTTTCTTTTCCCTTTGCATTAGGTTTTACTGCTGACTTGAAGTCCAACACCAGCAGCCAGGCTTTTCCACAGTGTGCCTTTGATCACTGGCAGATTTTGCCTGGAGATCCTAACGATGCAAATTTTCATCTTCTGCAAGTTGTGGCTGAAATGCATAAATGCAAAGGCTTGAAGGATGGCATTCCACCTCTAGCTAACTTCCTAGATAAGTTGTAATCGTATCTGTTTTGTGTTGTGCGACACACTGCCCAGTTTTGTCCTGAGACCATTTCCTCATAAAACCAAGGAAGAAAATGGAAAGTTTTTAGAATATCACATTGAATACACACCGTCTTAATATATTGTGATTGTGGCATAATCACCTACTAAAACAAATAAAAATAACGTGTTACTTTGGTTTATGGAATTGTTGTTGTCTGTATCTTGTCTGTGATCATTGCTGCCTGTAGCAAAAATACACAAAAATCAGTTGTTCTATCTAATGTACTTGCCAGTTTGCCTAATCTGCAATTGTTTTCTAACCTAGGAAGGAGCTCCCTTCATTGTTGCTCTTGCAGAAATTCTTGTTGAATGGTCGGATTTTGTCCTCTCAGACAGAAGACGCATTCACTCATTTCCAAACTTGAATCCTCTGTGTTGTTGAAGACTGATAGTGAAAGGATTGCAGTCACAGGTAAGCTTCCTAGCGTCCAGAGCCTAGACTTAAAAGCAGATTTACAAGTGGAAGTGCTGCAATTCTTGCTCCTGCACAGGTACAGAACCTCATGTGGTCTGTGCTGTATCATTGGGCAAAGCCCTGCCAACATGACACAATTGTTTTGGACAGCTTTGTGGAAGCATGGAAGCTTGTTAAACCAGTTTGGGCTAACAGTCCTCAGGTATACAGGTATGACCTCTCTGAGGCACACATTTTAGCAGCTAGTCCTACTAAATAAGATCACTTTCAGCAAATGCAGAAAAAGATGCGGCATACACATGGGTGGAAAAAAGGGCGTTCTCTTGCAGCACGGCTGCGTTTATGTGATGGTTTTTTATGCATGATGATCATTCTCCAAGTCCTTTCAGAGAAACAGATACTTCCATAGCAGAAAGTTCCATAGCAGAAAGAGGCAAGAAGTCATCACACCTTTTCTGCAAGATGTTCTCCTGCCCAAATTACTTTGATAAATAGTCAGATGCATTTTAACTTCCATGTAGGACTTGTTTAAGGAAGAGTAAAGCAAAAACTAATCTAGATACAATGGACAGGTGTGCTTATCAGAGGAAGCACACCTGGAATCAAGACCTGTGCCATTAAGCTGGGACTCCCAGTCTCCTCTGCACCCACCACTACTTAAATGAAGGCTTTATTGTCTGGTGGAACAAAAAAAAGGTCACGACTGTACCTGACTGTACCACACTATTTCAGCTCATTGATGCATATCATCCACAAACAAGTAAATTAAAGGATTTAAGTATTACTAAAGCTTGATAATTACTGTGTTTATATCAACATGGTAGGAAAACTACGCTGTTCACATTAACACTTTCCTCACACTGCCCTCACAGTTTAGCTCTCTCCTAGATGGGTAGAACTCACATCCCTTAAGTTTGCATTTGATAGGGCTGGCATAGGTCTAGAAGAAGAAGGTTTATCTAAAATTAACAGCAGCTGCAAAAGTCCTGCCCTGACTGGTTAGAGAACACAGCCCTCCATCATCAGTCAGCTGTACGCATCAGGTGCCTAACAATATTCTAACTGTATTTTATAAATACCACCAATGTTTTAGAGCGTATGTCCTAAAAACAGCACTTACCCTTGCATTACGTTCTCTGAATTATTTGTAAGATGCTTACCTCTCTTCAGCCAGACCGGTTTGTGATTAATAGCACAAACAGCATCTTCAGTAACAGGTAAGTTTTAAACAGTTTATTCACAACGGCTCTCAAGCCTCTCCCCCCTCTGTTCCTAGTTCAAGTTATTGTGCAGTTATGATGCAGAGAGCACTGATCAGCTGCAGGGCATTAGGAAAAAAAATTCATAAGTAGCATGGCTTTATTGGAAATAAATCATGCTAAAAACTGATCCTTAACAGGTACAAAAACTTAACAGATAAGGAAAGGAGAAGAAAATGGATGCAATATTAAGACCAACCGGTGAATTGAAGATTGATGTGAAAGATAATACAAAAAAGGCAATGAAGAATAGCAATGCAGCATTACAGATGGGAGTACAGGGCAGACAAGAGGTACAATACATCCTGCTTCAATATTTCTTATCCATATATTTAGTTCAAATACTGTAACAGTAACGGAAGGCAAAAAGCACCAGACATCTGACTAAAGAAATACAAAAATACAGAACAAAATTAGGGCAAAATGAACGCTGGTAACTAGGGAGAAGAGTAATCTCAAATACAGTTATTCAGAAACAACACTTGGAAAAGTTGCTATGTCAACATATATAGACAATATCGTTTTTCCAGCTCTGTGGAAATCACTTGATTTTCCTGGTCTGTAACCTCTTCCAATACAGTACTGCCAACATTATCCTTAGAAAGGTGCAAGGAGACACCGCATATACTGAACAAAGCAGCAAATTCAGAGTAGTAAAAGAGGAGGAAGTTGCTTCTAGCTGATTACGTGGCCTTTTAATCATGGCTTTTCTACCGCAGGACAAAGCATCGTTAAATCCTAACCTTAGTTCCAGTTTGGTGGAAACAGTGTGCAGCTACAGCTTTTTTTTTCCCCAAAACCATGATTCCACTGTAGCAAGTCAGACTGCAGCATGCCCAAGCAGAACACAGTAGTTACTGAAGTGGCAAAGCCATGGGCAAGGCATACTAGAAAGCAGTTCTGCTCTGGAGAAAGTAATCACTGCAGTCTCAACGTGGGTACCATAGGAAGCATGCGACTCAGTGGTGCATCTGGGGGAGCTGGTAACAGCACAGAAGGGCACCAAGGACTTTAGGGAGTTGAAAGGTTCTCTTTCCATCACCTCTTAAAGTTACCAAACCAGAAACTCAACTATGGCTCAACTGTGCGTAGTTTGGGGGTTTTGGTGGTGATAGGGAGGTGTCCCACTTCTGACATGGCAGCACACAGAGGTTGTATAATGCAAGGTTTGCATAGATAGTTTGTTCCCTCCCCAGCTCAAAACACATTAAAGAGGAAGAAGTCACAGTTTGGAGTGTTACATTTGTGAACAACGTGAAATCAAGGAAAAAACATTTACAGAGGCTTTCCCTACCTTCCCCAGTGAGGGGAAAGTGGGGAGCAGGAAACATAAAACACAAGTCATGGCTATTTCACAAAGCTTCGTTGTCTTAAATGAAGTTTATTACAGGCCCCAGTGAAAATATTAAAAACTCACCAATGCATATACTTCTGCACCATTGTCCAGGTTGTTGTTCTAGAGTGGTTAAGTGCCTTTTTATTTTAAAAAAGTTTGTTTTTACATTATTGCTGCGTTTTACAACAAAATTAAAAACCATTTGTGGAATCTATCCAACAACAAAAACTCAGTTTCCCCAGAACAGGCCAGAAGCATAGAAGCGTGTTCTGAAGGGGCCTTTTCTATATCAGCTACTTAACGAGCAAGAAAAGAAAAATCTATCACTTCTGTTCCTAGCGAAGATGAGTTTTTACTCCGTTTCTGGAAGGCAAATCCTTTCAATAAATATCAGCGAAATTTCTGAGATGCTGAAGTTCCAGAGATACAACAAGCAGCTCTGTGCAATTTCTCCTGGAGTTCCAAGGCTGCCTCTTGTTTCAGTCCAGTGAGATGATGTCAGGAGCACTGCCTCCGCTGCTGGTTATAACTCCTGTCTCGCTCCTGCTGGAGGAGCTAACGTGCGTGCTGCTCTCGTGGTGACTGGTTGATGTGATGATGCTGCCAGGCGTGCTGCTTGTTAAGGTTGAGGTGAGACTATCCAAAAACATAGGAGGACAGTACTGTTTGAAACAAACAATGAAGAATGAAGAGACTAACTGCACAAGGGAAATGTATGCTCTGAAGATACATCTTCCCTACAACACACACAAAACAGGTTACTAGCAGAACTTCATTAACACATGCACAGCAAGACCAGAGTTCTGCAAAACAGCGAGTAAGCAAGCAGAGGTGGTAGCACAAACCCTTCCTTCCTCACCCTCCCTGTTATTTCTCCTGTGAGCAGGCTAGCTCAAGCATTTACTGGCACATTAGGAAACACTACCATGACCATGGCCCTCACCATAGCATCCAACTGGAAACCTGTAATGAATGGCATCCCCTATGAGTCCATATTGGAGCCAGTACTATTTAGTATCTCCATGAATAAATTTAGTATCTTCGTTAACAACATGGATAGTGGGGTGGGGTGCACCCTCAGCTAATTGCAGGTTAACACCAAGCTCAGTGATGCATATGATGCACTAGAAAGATGGGATGCCATCCAGAGGGACCTTGACAGGCTTGAGGAGCAGACCACAGTCCTGCACATGGGTCAGGGTGATCCCCCACACCAGCACAGACTAAGGGACGAATGGGTTGATTGCAGTTCTGCTGAGAAGGACCTGGGAGTGCTGGTGGACAGAAAGATAGATACAAGCTAGCAATGTAAGCCCAGAAAGCCAATCATATCCTGGGCTGCAACTCAAGGCCAGCAGGTCAAGGGGGGTGATTCTCCCCTTCAGTGCTGCTCTTATGAGACCCCAGGTCTGAATACTATCTTAGTTAGTGAGATAGTGTTCCCCCTCAAAGGTTGTAGTCCATCTGTGATTCTTACTGTAACTAGATTCTTACATTCTTAACTGTATAAAGTTTGTTTCCAGGAAAGGAAAAACGCTAACTGGTTACTTTTGACCTACAAAATTTCTACAAACTGTTGGGTTTGGATTGTAAGTAAGGCATCATTAATCGCGCTAAGGGATTTGTGAAAGTGTTTGGTAACATGCCCAAACTAATGAAGATCCCATCATTAGAAATCAACATCATTAGAACTCAATCCACAAGTGATACCAAAACCAACAGTGAAGTATGCTTACAAAAATTAATCTGGCCTGCAGATACAGTGTGAACTAAGAACATGAATGCATGCTTGTATTCATGGCAGCAGCACATGTGTAAGTATCTGCTTCTGTAAGGCAAAGAGAAACTACCAGTAGTTTCCTGTGCCTGGATTTATCATAGAGAAGTCAAACTGAATCCTCCCTTAATGCATCTTTTCTTTTTACAACCTCTTGTTGGGCAAATGCGTTGTCCTGGTCTGTGGTTAGGTCTGAGCAAGTGGACTGCAAGCACAATATGGATGACAACACCCTGACAGTTACTCAAGCAGCGTGTCACAAAAAACAGGCTTAGAAGTTAAGCCCACAGCAGTTCAGAAAACATACCTGTGAATCAACTGGGATTAGTGAAAGAAAATCCAGACCTAGAAAGAAGAGAAGGATAATAAAATGATGCATCTTTCTTTTCTTCATAAACAACAAGTTTAAGGAACTTTGTTGTTGTTGTCGTAGAACAGATTTTGCAATTGCTATACAGTTTCTAAATGAAGTGTATCACTGTGACACCACTCTCAACGACTTCAGGCAGCAGCAAAACATGTTTTCTAGTACAAGTGGCTCTTTTTAAGAATGAGAATGACAATGATGTATTATTCACTGGATATTGCAGGGTGGTTCAATGTGGTTGCTTAGATGGAGGTTGCCAGTTGGAGCTGTTGGTTCATAATGCAAGTTTCACTGCATATTGTACCTGACTTGGCCAAACTGGGACATGAAGAGTGTCATCACATTAAAGATGCTGGAATGAAGTAAAGTCACAACATGCACAAGTCCAAAAACAAGCAGCAGGTCTCTTCCTCCACCCATGGGCAGCCAATAAGGAAACATTTCTAATATCATCCCCGCTTTGTGTCTAGACAGATAAAAGGAATGAAGAAGAGGAAACTACAAGTAGTTCAAGGTATATCCTCTAAGAGCAGTGAGAAATAGTGCCCGTCTTATACACCATTAGAGTGTAAGCATTTAAAGCAAGATGTTTAAAAATATGAAACCAATGAGAAATCACAGCCTTTTTTGTTTTGTTTTGAAATCTTGGCCTTGTGTTTGCTATGTCAACAGAAAGAAATGGTAAGCTTCCTCCCTCCCTCTCCCATTACCCTGTTCTGGCTCTGTTCTGGCCAGTGGCATCTCTCCTCTCCTCCATCAGAGAAAGTTAGAGACAAATTTTGAAGGAGATTTAAGCCCAGCTGCTTTTATAGAATTCAGAGTTAATGGTCATGCATATGCTCAAACTTCAGTTCACAGAGATGAACAAAACCATTCTAGGCTTCTGTTCTCTCAGCTTAGTCTCCTATCCAATTTGGAAATACAACGGATTTCTTACCAAGGGAGAAGTGGAGGGAGGGAGCAGTAAGGCAACCGAAATGAACAGAGAAACAAAGGGAATGATATCCATCCCCTTGCCAAACCGGTACTGAAAGAAGAGGAGAAAACCCAGAGATGTTGCAGGGGAGAAATGGAGACAGGCAATGGAGCAGGTGAGGGAAGAACAGGAGGCCCACGTGACACCTCTTGTCACAAGTCACCGTTTCCTGGGCTCTGGGTTCACTACGGCCGGCAAAGAGAACCCCCAGAGTACCCCTACACAATTCTTTTCAAGGAGCCAGGATAGAAAACAATCAGTATCCCCACCTTTTGTCTGATATTTAGCAGCAGTGTTGAAGAATACATCATAGGCATTTAGGGTATCTCTAGGTAAAAAAATTCAATAGAGGTCAGCTTACATATTGTAGCTCACCTTATCCTTTTTCATACAATCTAGACAGAGCACCACTAGAATCAGCTAGCAGAAATCTCTACATTAAGGGCTGGGATGAGTAAGTGCCATTATATTTCTAAAACTTATACAAGCAGCTACTCTCCCTCACATCTACCACATGTAACAATCGGTCGTTTACACAAAGTCTAACTGAATACAGCAAGAAGTGTTTCTGGCTGCACTTCCAGAGCGCCAGTGTCAGGGCATACCCCAGAAGCAAGGTTTTTCACATCACTGTTGAAGCAGTCTCACACTGGGAAGACAGCTTGTACTAGACTTGTCTAGACATCACATCAGTGCAAGGCTACCTACAGTCTTGTCCCATTTAAAAAACTTCATCTCCAATGTTTTACCCACCCCACAGATTAATAAGGCTGTCTGAATGCACATGAAAAATAGACAGCACCTACCTGGTAAGTCTGAGGAAATACTGGATATTGGTGGGTGATGGAATGGCACTGGGTAGTCTGTTAACGAAGGAGGAATAGCAGCAGTATCAACCGTTGTCACGCTGGGCACTCTGACAGTAGATGGCTGATACATGAGAACCCTGTTTCAAACAGCATGAGATGTTACAAACGGCGTGGCCATTAGTTACAGAAGAGAAATTATGCACGGCTGTGCACTCTTTCACACAGTCACTGTGTCACAACACAACTACAGCGTGGCTACTCACTACACAGTACTCCACTCTAATTTCCTCTTTCATAACAGTCTTCATAATAACATGATCGTATCTTGGCTCTCAACAGCAGCTGTGACATAAGAGCAAGTTGGCATTAAAACAAAGTACAGTGCTGGAGTCACTGACAACAGTCCGTTGGGATCAGGAGTGGCTCTCTGTATCTGCAGATCAGCCTGGGAGGGATGCACAGGTAGCCTGAGCCAGGAGAAGGGCACTAAGTGTCTCACATCACTGTTCCTCAGGGATGACCTGTCTTGCCAAGGATGCAACTGACATGATTCACCCCCCTGGAGCACAGAATACCAACGCAGGAGTTAAGCAAACCCATCTCTACTCACAGCTGAACCCAAGCTAAGCTCAGCTCCCCAGGCACATAGAGCCAGCTAAAAGCTCTCCACATTCCCAGCTTCTGCCTGATTCTTTGCAGCACCATTGAAGACATCACAGGCAATCAGGCAGCCAGCCACATGCATTAAAATGTTTCATAAACTTCCAGTCAGGTGAAGACACCAACAGTCCCACTCCCACATGTCCTGCATCCCCCTCTTCAGCCCACCAACCAAGGTACCCCCTCGTTTTCCTCCCCAGACTGCTCCACTGTGCATTTATGCTACTGCTGATTTCATAAGCTTGGATTTCAGACCCTCCTTTCTCAAGCCCCTCCTAAATTTCAGAATATTCACTTCCTACCAACAGGAGGCCACCCCATAGTTTTTTTTTCCCAAAATTAGCATTTCAGGCAATATTGTTTACAGGAGATGAGCTATTCTCCAAAAGCCTCTTAGACTTGAATTTGAAGAATGAAACATGATGTTTCCATACCCAAACAGTAGGGAAAACTGTCACAGAAACAAGAAAACTCAGTCCTTTTACACTTACGGTTATAGGCTGACATGTTGGACAAACACAAGAGCATGGAAGGAAGGCCTGGTGCCTTCTGCAACTTCATTAAAAGATGCATTTGTAGCTATCCTTATAAATATAGGAAAAGTGTCTCTTGCAAGACTGCTCACAACAAGCAACAGCACTTCAGCATCACTGCTGAAAGCAGTTGATGACCAACTATTTGCTTGTCAAAGAGCACACACTGCTGTAGACTACAGACAGCACACCTGCTCATCACTTTGAGGAGTGGCAGAACAGAAGAGTTTTACTAAAGCACTAGTAATAAAATCAAAAGACAAGCCACTATACTGAGAGACACATACCTCATGCATGCAGCATGACTATCCAGAAAGCTGACACCTGAAATCACTTTGCAGAGCACTGACAGAATGTCCTTTCCTCCCTGTGCACCCTGAAGCTCTCTTTTTTCTTTAAAGAGTGGAAGCCACAGACTGTGACTGCAGCCAAGTTGCACAGACTGGGACAGAGGGGAGAAGGCATGATGGTGAAGAAGCTGCTCTTCTTGCCAGTCATATTGCTGAAGTTGGACAACTACAAAGCAGAGTTGACAGGGAACTCGAGGAGCTGTCTGTTGTGCCAACCAAGGTGCAGAAGTGATTGAAAACCAGGGCCAAGTGCCATTCCAAGACATCCCAGATTTTAACAGGGAGACGGGAGAAAAGCTTATTGCCTTGACTGAAAACAACAAAGTGCCTCCCTGCCTGGACTGACAGAAAAATGGATGAAACATGCAACATAGCCTTCTTCCTTGGCACCAGAGCGGATAAAGGGGGCAAGGCAGTGAGAACAGACTGTTCTCACTTTGCAAGAATGTGTTGATAACTTTGCAAGAATGCATGATGCTCCTGCACTTGGGAAAATCTAAAGAGAATCCTGTCCAGTAGCTTCATCAGTTTCTTTTACTATGGAAAAACATCCCTGCAAACACAGCAACAGTGCAAGTTTTTTGTGAGACATAAAACTATTTAATAGAGTTTGCCTGTACAGAGGTACTGTAGCAATACAACCTTCTGCAAAGAGAGGCCTAGAAATTCTCCTCTAGAAGGAAAGAGCTGCATACCAAAGAGACTACAAGTGCACATGTCTACACATTAGTTTCTGAGACATTATGAAATAACAACTTTAAAATTGACAAACCCTTTAGTTGGGCTTCCTTGTGTTTCGGACATAAATATGCACTTCCTTTTGGCAGGAGGATCTTCTTCTTCATCAGAAGAGCTTTCAATTGTCAAATCAATCACATCAACTTTCTTCTTGTTTACCTCGTTGGCCACTGTCACAGAACATGGTTTGGTAACAACACTGGAACCTAAACCAGAAAACAAAATACCACTTTTTTTTAAAAAAAAAAAAAAAAAAAAAGGCTGTTGACATCAGCAGTTCCATTTTGCAGCAGAGGCCGTCATAGCCCAGGACCAGTTTTATTAGTAGTAGTACTCTGTGTCATAATGAGAATTATTGAGCACAAGCTTTAATCTTTAGTTAACAGTTTAAGGACTTACAACAAGAGCAACTTTTTTTTAAGTGCTATTATAAAGAACAAAGACAAAACCCATTAACACACATCTTTAGAGATACAACCCTTTTTTTTTTTTATTTTTTAAAAAAATTATTTAGCACACACCCCACAAAACAGACATCAACATCCAAACCCATTATCCCAGATGCAATTAAGTCTCAAGGCATCAAGCTTTTTTGGTGGTTTGCAACCAATATCCAAGAGGTACTCACTTTCTATTTTGGTGCACTGTGGACTTGAGACTTTCACAGCATCTTTTTTAGGCCTCATGGGGCACCAGGAACCATCTTCCTGGAATTTAATCTCATCCACATCTGAACATTCATTAAGGATTTCCATAAAGAGCCTGAAAAATAAAGTTAAGTGATTTTGATTCCAGGCTTTTCCTAAGTGAAAAGGAGACAGTTAAGAATTTGATTACAATCAAGAGTGATCCACAGCACATACTCTATTTGTCTTCCCTGAGGACCTGCAATTACAACCTTTGTGGACTTCCATACATCAAAATCAAAGTATCCCAACCTACCCATGTTCTGCTCCAACATTATTGCAGTTCAGAGATTCCTATATAGCAGTAGAAGCAATCACCCTTTGATTCAAATTCTACAGTTTTTAAGCTAAATTTTAGAGCTAATAGCCTCACAGATTGTTTGTGTAAAAGGGAGACATCCTTAGATGTCACATTTGGATTTCTCCAGAGAAGATATGCTGAGGTTCAGGAGTTTGATGGTGCAGTTACAAGATGAGTTCTTGCAGTTTGTTACATGGGAATAGAAACTAAAGGATTCTAATGGTTCCTCCCAGTGTAATGTACTTTTGAGAAAGTAAAAATGGCTAAACTTTAGGTCACAAAAACAATTAGTACAACATGAAAGACTTGAAGTAATTTTGTATTCTGCAAGCTCAGTCTCTTACCCATCTAGTATTAGGCTCTCATAAGCTGCCTTTTTGTCGCAGACAGGACAGATCCAGGTAGGCTTCTTCTCATTCATTTGAAGATAAAGAGCAGCATCAAAACATTGCAGGTGTGTGCAAGTAACAGCCCGGCATGGGATTGTCAGTCTCATTTTTCCCAGCTGCAGGAGATGCATTTAAAGAATGTCAGAAGAAAAGAAAGTGAAGCAGATCTGCATAGCTAACAGTGAAATCAGATGCAACCAGCAAGTTAAGTCACTTCTCACTAGAGTGCCCAACACTAGGTCACTGTGTGCAAATCCACTCCAAAGCACATACAAGGTGCCTGAACGAAGAAGATAGCAGTCCTCAAAGTCTTTACCGAGTTGAGAACTGTCAGAAACATTACTTCTGGGATATTTATTATTTTTTTTAAATAGGAATACCTACT
Source organism: Aythya ferina (assembly GCF_964211825.1). NCBI lineage: Eukaryota > Metazoa > Chordata > Aves > Anseriformes > Anatidae > Aythya > Aythya ferina. The sequence continues at coordinate 3,043,310 of NC_140299.1, read as the reverse complement.
GGGGCAATCACTTTGTCATTTCTTGGCCAAATATCTCAGGGTTCGATTATTTTGTGAGCTGTACTTATGTTAGACTCAAAATGGCATTATATCCATTTCCGCATAAGACTTAACATACCAGTCACAAACAAGGTAAGTTTCTACCTGGAAACAGAAAATCCAAGGCAGCACTGCCTCGTTACAAGGTGATCAGTTTATTTTTTCCTCCTTGTTGGCAGTAAAAGCAATACCACCAAGACCAGGTGGTCTGAAGTTCTGTTTCTCGCTGTGCCCTTTAATTATTCTATTACCCTTCCCAGGTAGGCTCAATGCCTCCACACACAAGATCACTCCTTTTAAAGGCCTCAGTACACACACAGGTAGCAACTTGACTCTGACTGCATTACAGCTGAGGCATTCTCAAGTCTAAACCATAATTTGTTAAATGCTGCTGCAATCAGGTGCTTGTAGGCGAACTCTTCTCTTCATTTGCATTAATGAATCAGCATAACAAAAGCCAGCTAAGTTTCTGAAGCAGGATGTTTTACAAGCAGACCAACTCTGCACTAAAAATGAAAACACAGATCAGTATATGTTAATTTCCAGCCTTACTTACAGGACACATCAGAGATACCCGCAGACTGGTTGTGGCAATCTCACTATCAGGATCTGCAGTTAGTTTTTCTTTAACTACCAAAATAAATTAAGAAGTTAGAGATGGGCACAACTATTTAAAACACTAAACTTAATTCTCTAGCACATATACTTGTTTCCAGCTATCTAAAAAAGCCCTGAGCATCTAAGGAATCTAGTTCAGAGCAAACGCCACACAAGAATAACTTCACAGGCAACTGGCAAGTTGCATCATGAGACTGTTTTGATGTGCAGCAGATGAACTTCTGGCCACAATGATTAGTAGAGCAAACTCTATCCAACATGCAAGGAGATAAAATCATCAGGGAGTGAGGTGTAAAGACAAGACAATCAGCAGCACATGCAGGTGAATAAAACACATATTTAGGTCATCTATCTGCACCTCACTGCCCACGACACTAAACTGCTCTCAGCGTTCTCTTGAGAACATTTTAGAGGAAATCTCTAGGTACTCCTCTCTGCTGGCTAGGGACCTACACTGAATCAGTACACGATACCTGAGCAACAGCAAAAAGAACCTGGGCATGGATTTTTCTTTTCAAAATGCTGCAAATCTCCTAAGTATTACCAGTTCTAGTTTTAAAGAGCCACCAACCACCCTCAGTAAGGAAACAGGAAGGTTAATTTGACTTACTTAGTGCTCTGGAATGATCAGGGTTTCTGATACCTTTCATTTTTAACCTCTGCAAAAGCATAGCTGAAGTGAGCTGACGAACGAGATACACAGACATGGAGTAATTCTACAAAAAGAGTAATTAAAGATGAAATATTTATTTAGCACCATATGTCCACTACAGCAATATGTCACTATTACACTGGTTTTAACATACAATAAGAAAAAAAAACATGCTGATTTTTTTTTGCTTTGTAGTTATGGAAATACTTTGCAAGTACTGACAGATGACTTCATTACTACATGTATGAAAGAGTCAATCTGACAGAATTCTTCCACTAACCAAGTCAAGTCACCTCACTCCAGTTGTAACTTAACTACAAAAAAAGTGTTCTCTACAACCAAGAGACAATCTGGGCTTTTTCTTGAAAAGGTGACTTAGACTGGAGATACAATTTCTTAAAACATGCAGTCTGTAAGCACTTCTCATGTTTGTCTCCTATACATTTGCTTTTTTCCACTGACATTCTCCTTAATGCAGAGCTCAAAGAGAAACTTGCTATAAAGATTAACGTTGTTTCAGGTGCAAACACCACCTTCAAATGGCACAAAACAGCATCAGTTTCTTTGTACCTTCTCTCCACCTTGCTGGTTTTAAGCCAAGCCTCATTAGACCATACCCACTCCTTTCAGGCTGGCCATATTCCCTAGCATTTACTGCTGTTCCCTAATTCATGCCACTCATCAGCTTCCTTTGTTCAGGTTTTCCTCTCGAAGGTCACAAGTGAAGAGAAGAATCTGCAAGTCCCACCACTGCAGAATAATAATGGTTTCGTCTGTGTAACACTCACAACCTGCAATCCGTCATTTCCACTCCCTGCCAGCCACCTTCTTATAGCTCCTACATGATCAAGCACTGTACAGGAATTTCAAGCACAAGAAATCTAACACCCTGCTCCTCCTTTACCATCCATACCAAAGACAGCTCTTACCTAGACAAACAGATAAAGTTATCAAAATGCACAGGAAGCCACTAAGACAAGTATCTTCCTTTCCCCATTCCTGCAAAGAATGGACTACGTTGTGTACTGTTTCTTTCCTACAGAATCAATATTATAGGCTCTAGCCTGACCAGCTCTCTGGGATAAACACCTGCTCTCCTCAGAAGCCCTCCTCTATCAGAGAAGTAGATGCCAATAAGCCCTTATCACATCAGCCTGCTTGCACTCCACACTGTCCCCAGAGATTTCATTTAGAAGATGAACAGCAAAGGCCTGCTACACAAGTTCTTCTACTTAGAACAGAGCCCCAGCATTAAACCAGAAGACTCACTTCACCTCCCAGGACAACGGTGCAAGGCTGGAGCAACCTCCAATTCATCTACTCAAATGGAGAAATATTTTGGCAGACACAGGAGGAAGAAAGCATGGGGACAGAGGGAGAGCCAAGACTACACACAATCCAGCAGTCATTTCTAGAGTCTTGTGCTTTGATCGAGCAGAAATGGCTTAGGTCTTTCCCATCCTCATTCTGTTTTAGGAAAACTTTGCTGTCAGCACTGCCCTTCATTCCTTTGCTGAACATGAACTTTCCACTTTTTCTTTAAAATTTAAGTTTCTACAAGTTTATACTGGAGTCTCACTTAAAGTATATGATGCCTCCAGCATAGATTTTGATATTAAAGGAGAGGTAAGCTACTCCAACAACAGTTGAGAAGGACTTCCATAAGTAGCCACATATGATGGTAAACCAATGACCACTTATTCTTCCAACAGCTGCAAGGACTGCTGTAACAGCTACATAAGTCTAGGAAGAATTTAGAGTCTTCTCACTTTCCCTCCTTTCCTTAGTAAATCTCCAGGAAGATTTCTAAGCAATCACCTGGGCATTTGAAAGACTAAATCCTTCTAAACTAATAAGTTGTCATTTCCGCAAAACCAGAAATTCACCTACAGACACCAGAGAGCAAAATATATCACGTCTGTCACCACCTACCTCATCTCCTGCCACTGAAGCCCAGCACTGTTTTCCTCCTCAACACAGCTTTCCATGAAGAACTGCATTATGAATATGCTTCCCTCTCTCCCCCCTACCCAGGTCTCCATTACTCCCTGTATCACCACTCAAGAAGTCAGTTTCCCCTCAAGTCACCTAAACTTCCAGGAATACAATTCATTTTTAACGAAGGACACATGGCTTGGATACCCTGCCTTACAAATGCACACCGGTATGGCCCAAGCACAGCATCACGAAAATGCATCACACCCTGCAACAGTTGGCACTGGGCAGCCTGACAGCTCCCCTGTACACTTCCCAGGGACTTGCCACCAAGGAGCTTTCTGAGCTGTAAATTCCATCTGATTTACCTTATTTACAAGCACAGTTTTAACTGAGGAAAGACAAAAGAAAAAGAACCTCAAAACAAAAGATGGAAATATACATAAACTAGTTCTTCCTATAAAAATTCCTTTTGTAGAAATATTTGGTATTATTTGGTTAAAAAATACAAAAAGCCCCAAGAACAAATTTGTGTCTTCTCTCCCACTCACAGGGCCTTAGCACATTTGCACATTTTAAAAGCCTTCTCCAATGAATAGCTACAAAAAAAAAAAAAAACCTTTAAGACATGGCTACATAACCTCACATTCATATGATTATACCATCAGGCTACAAAATAGCCTTCCCCTTTTATGTCTGAACTGTTCTTTGTTTACACCACAAATAAAGTTGTTTCTGACATATTTCAGGCAACCCCTAATGACAAACTTCCCCAAAAAAGCTCTCAAAGAAAACCATACTCCCCCATCCGTGTGAACTCAGTATGGTCTCTGTAATCCATATGCAAGTTTTTTTTTTGTGTTACTGTAAGCTACCATACTTCTAGAGCTAACTTTTTTTCCTGGCATCAGAAATAAATGCAGCCACTTTGTAACACCGTATGTCTTGCCAGCATTATCAGGCAGTGGGTTAGAAGGAACGCTAGACAAGGTTATTCAGACTACTGTCTACATCCCACAAAACAGACAGCTTACCTTTCCAATTTCAGAAGCCCAGGAAATGGAAATCTGGTTTGGCACTGCTGATGACAACCTAACTAGAGATGTTATATTCAAGGGACGCCCAGGTCGCTTCTGTTCAATTCCATTTTTTGGTGGTGGAGCATATCCCTGTGGGAAGAAGAGACAAAAAGCATTACCACTGTAAACTGCTTAAACAACTTACTAGTTTAAAACTGATCTGTGAGAAACAAGTGAGCCTAGAGGTTCTCTAAGCTGGAGACTGAAATCAACGCTCATTTTGAGGAATATCAGTCTTGGATAGTCCAATACCATAACTCAACCATAGTATTAAAGCATTTTTGATTTTAAAGAGATTTTGCAGAAGTGCTGAAAAGTAGAAGAGAACACAGTTTTGGTCCAGGTAAGTTTACTGGAGCAGTAAAAAGCAGTGCTGAGACTTTCAAAAAACAAGAAGTTGTTACTGCTCCCCACACCCCAACAAAAGCAATCAGAACCTCAGAAGGACACAACCTCAGCAATCAAAAGACAGCAAGTCACAAACTGTTAATTCAGTCTTTTGTGTCCAAAGAATGCCTCACTGATTTTATTTAAAAAAATGCAAATTCTTGTCCCAAGAGCCCTACAACCCCTTGGTGTCTGCTTTGCCTTGCGTTAACTACACCTAGCTTCACAAGCAACAGGTTGTCACCTGCACACTCCAGTGAGAACCCTGAAGATGAGCTGCTCATGGAATACCAGGTGTATTTAAGAGCTAAGAGGCCTTGTTATTGTTAGCAGAAAAACACACCTACTAGGTACTAAGAAATTCTTAAAAGCTGTGCAAATAATCTGGACCAGCTTCTTTCTGTAGTTTTATGACATACAATGCTTGCAGACTGAATCAGAAGCCACCCAGTTCCCTTTTGCCTCTAGACAAGCACACTTCAAGCAGAGGGTGCTTGTGCTATGTGAAGCACGTGGCCCAACTGCAGCTTATTCATCTCATCCTGCAACCGTCACTGTGAAAGCAGCCAGCCTGTAACAGGAACCCAGAATCTGTTTGGAGCTCGAGCAGACATCCTGCAGTCCACTCATCTCAAGATCTCATCTTGCATCAGAAGGATGGCAACAAAATACTGGAGCCTGCATCTTGCGCAGAAGTGACTGCCAGATTTCATCCCATTCAAGACACTGTTGTTCTACACTAGAAACTCTCCAGAAACAATACACTGAAAAAAATTACATGTTATTTAATGCAGAGTTAACATGCACAGTCATAGCCTAATGTTTCAAAATAGAGTTACTGTGAAAGACGACTGCTGAAAATAAAAAGTAGAAGTAACAGCAACAATTGCTGGTGTGTGCTACTTCATCAGAAACTCCCACGGAGTGCACAGCATGTGTTCTGTGTTCACCTAATGATATGGGAAAGCAATCTGAAAAGCTCCTTTGCTAGTAAACACACAACTTCCAGCCTTTGGTAGAAACCCAAGCAGAACCCTCTCTAGAGGGTTATTGCAGAAGCACAGCACAGCCAATGCACCCAGGCCACCTCTCCCAACAGTGAATCAGACAGCCCAGCACGAAGCAGACTGTCTGGCCATTTTTAACTCATTTCAAGGATTAGGAATGATAACCTTGATGTTTCATTAAATTCTTAGCTCCAATAAGGAGTTTTAGGGATATCTTCACATTGTATCTAGTTGGTATTTCTGAAGTTCCCAGCCACTTTCCTTTTTTGAAGTATTTTTTCTTCATAGCTGGTATGTAGGCAATACCAGCAGGAAGCCTGCTGTATCTTTTGTCTTGCCACATACGTCATCTCAGGCAACTCAGAACTGAAGGCCTCTTCTGCTTACTGGAAGAGCATACCATAGAATAACCACTGCCCTTAATCCAGGGCAGGCTCTGCAGTTGTCGTGTCATTTCCCAGGTTTCCAGAGCAGTTCTGCCACTAGTCCCTACTCCTCCCTGGAAAGCCCACCCATGGCTGTGCTTCACTACTGCCCTTTATTAATTTTGCACAGGGCTACTGCCTGCAGCGACAGAACAGGGACCCAGGTCTGCCAGGCCAGAGCGGAGGACAGCAATTGCCAAAGAAATCTTCCAAAACTGGTTCTCGCCCTAAGCGAGTGACAGTAGCTATGAAGAGTCTTCCCATGTGTGCTTTATCACAGTATATGGAGGCAGCAGATGTGTGAAAAAAACAAAGAAAGCAAGCAAAGAATGCAACTATTTGTGTTTTTCTTGACATCTCCTATTTTTCCCTTTTTGGAAGGCTGACTCTGCTTCTCTACGCTTCATTTCAGTCAAGCTTTTCATGTTTTCTCCCACAAAGCAAAGACCTTCAGGGGTCAGATTCAATCTTGTACTCCTAAAACACATTAAGAACTTCTGTTCCTAGCCTTCTGGGACTTAGAGAGAACACTCTGCATGCCTATCACAACCAGCTCAGTAATACCGCTCAGTTAGGCTGCCAATTCCAGCAGCTAGCATGTGCCAGTGATTTGTGTCTAAGACTTCCATACTTCTTCCAAGAACCACAATGGACAAAAAAGGTGGACTCTGCTGTAACCAAGAAGTATAAAGAGAAAGTCTGATTGCTCTTCCATGTGGTCATTCCCAGCCTGCCTTGACAGATTTCATTTTTGTCCTTTGAAAGAGGCATGCAGCGGTCTACAGAGATTCCCTGGGATGAAAAGCAAGTTATTTCTTTGGACTTTTGAGTTTTGTCTTGCCTACACTCGCATGAGAAGGCAACATGAAAATCACCTGCTGTAGGACATTATGTATAAAATTGTTGTTACTTGCCAAGACACCAGCATGTAATGCTCCACAATTATTCTTTTCAAGTCAAAACACTGAGAAGTAGACAGAGGCAGCTGCAGGAACACAAGAAAACACTGCAGTAGCATGAGCTGGCATAACCTAAAGCAGTATTGGCACACTGGCAGCACTTCTTTGAAGCTTCTGATAAGAAGTGCAGCCAAGGAGATAACCTAGAATAATTCAGACATCCGCAGAGGCATGAACTGTTATACAAGGGAAAGGCAGAATGGTACTCATTTAAGAATTGTACAAGTTGACAACAGAGCCTGCATCACGGATTAATTACTTAACACTACTGAAGTAGACAACTGTTGTCTCTGAGGTAGAAAAGTTGCCGAGACAAGAGTCATTTATTTACTTTCTCACTTAAAGTTCCTGCTGAATAGAATAACGAGCCACCTTACAGCATGCAAGAAGAACCTACCGGATTTAAATCTGAAGCAAAGTGAAAGTCCAAGATCAGATGATTTTTGCTATGACTGTGACATGTTACACATAAAATGGATAGCATAGCACAGTATAACAGGTATAAGGTATATTAACAAGACTGAGAACCATGTCATTGATATCAGCAGAAAAACAGACCCAGTTCTTTTGGGTTGCTTGAAGAAAGGAAGACATCTTCAGAAGAAAGGAAAACCTCCAAGTTTATCACAGAGAACAGCTTGTGTCTGCAGGAAGTATTGACCAGGAAATGTCTCAAAGAAACACTTTTATATGCTGAAGACAGAAAAGTGGTGCAATCGTTAAAAAAGCTAGGGAGAGTCATTTAGGTGGATCAGAGGCAAGAAAGTAGTCATGATCACATGTGAATGGGAAGAAGCATAAAGGAAGAATAGAACACAAACGTATCTGACATGCCAAGAAGGCAGCAAACATTCTGAGATAACATTTCACACCTTTATTCCCATCATCCATTTTACGTACACTGCTGAAAAAACTCTACATTTTCCATCTTCCAGAAGTGTTTCAGAATGAATTGGGTAAGAGTTTTTGTAGAGAAATACCTGTTCCAGATATTTGTTCACAAATAGAGTGCTTTCTACCTTTTCATATGTATTTAAGCCTCAAGGTGGCTCTGCCCACCCTGTCATTTTTATAGTAGAAACCAAAGTGCCTGACTGATAACACTGTTCTATTCCAGCATTAGCAACTGCTAGGAGCCCTACAACATGCCTGTTCTTCATCCCTGTGGTGAACACTGCTCTAGCCAGAGAGGTGCAGAACAGTATACAAATACATCCACAAGATGATTCCTCACAAGTAGCAACTCACACCAGTACACAATGTGAGGGCTAACCAGTGAGGGCTACTGCCAATCAAGTCAAACTCAATTTTAAGACCTAGAACGAAGATTCCGCATGTTCTTGTTCTGTTACCTGCACAGATGAGGCTTCTTACAACTGGCTAAAATGTAATTAAGCCACGCAATGGCTGTATGATCATTTATAGCAGTAATGGCTATCTCACATAGGCACACAATTTGTGTATTTGTTAACGTTAATATCTGGAGAAATTTGAGTGCTTGATAATAGCAAAGTGCTTGATTGTTTTAGCAAGCTAGCATTACAGAAAAACAAACACCTGAAATCAAAGAAACCACACATACACGCAAACACAAGCTTACCGGCAATGGAAACAGCTTCCCATTTACTTTAATGCACAAACTATTAGGGTAATTATCTTCTTGAGGACAGCTTGTCTCTGCCAGGCATAACCTATACCCCAAAAAACAGAAAGCATAATTTTCAAGTGTCACTACATTCATATGTCTCCACAAACATCAAGACATAAATCCTTAATTGGTTTAATAACATAAGAGAATATCCTGAAAAAAGTACCTTAGCTGAACTTGGACTGTGTAATCTCTCCTGCCTCCTGGCAAGAAGTCCCTGTGACAGAGAGAAAGGAAAACCAAAGCACCTCTTTAGACAGCAGGTCTCATAATCCAGTCACACACTGAAATAACTGGTACGCCTATTCCATCACTAAGTGTTGCTCTTATTTTATTAAGTTATAAACAAGTCTTATGAGTGACACCTCTGTTTAGGTACTGCACATTAAGCAGGACTTTAGGATTGCAATCTTCTCTCAACAGCTTACAGTAACAAAGAATGGTGCTGCCAGAGAGGGGGGGGGGAACAGGTTTTTTGCTATCCAAAAAAACTGTTCACATCACAGGTCCTGTAAGAACATGAATCCTGGGACAAAAGATAAAAGCAGTCTTCCATTCCTGCAGTCAGGAAATATGCAGGGGATGAAAGCCCACCACCTCTCCAAATAGTAACAATTACTGTTTCAAGTAATTGTGAACTCCTCAGTGGCATAAGATTTAACCAAATACACAAATTTTTTATGCTAGTTCTGGAAGAAACCATAACAGATTAATTCAGCGTAACTATTTGAGGATTATCATCCCCCATCTGCAAGCTTATGGGATGCACCAAAAATCAAAAAGAGAATCCCCTTGTCCTGAACTTTTGTAAAAGCGGTTACCTATGCTATGCCAAACGCTTCTTACCTGGAAATACAGATTTCTCTGACCTGCTGAGGTGTTAAAGCAAAGATAAAAAACTTCTCTTGGAACCTCTGTATACTGCTCTGTACTAGAAAAAAAGAGACAAGAGGAGGTTTAACCATGGTGATTAAAATCATTGATTAGAACAGGACCTGCAATTGAGTTTTTTTCCTGAAACAAGGCACAAGTCACTTAAGTACACAATCAAATTGTTGTTGAACTGCAAGCCACTGTCAACAGGAAAGCAACAGAACAAGTCATTCATTCAGCTATATTCAGATGGCTAATATCTCATTACTTTTCAGTATTAAAACAGCTTGGCGAACTGTGCTATAATCCTCAGGGGAAGAAAGATACAAACACATCAAAATATAACACTGGATACCTGGAGAAAGTACCACCAGAGAGGTGTTTACATCTATTTTAAGGTACTATAATAGGAAAATGTACACCAGAAGCTATTAATGGACAGCTAGAAAATTACTCAGTGAAGAAACAGCTAAAGGTAGCTAAGTTGTTGGGGAGGAAGGTAGGGAGCAACTCTTAATGCTGAAGAAGCCAGCTGGACAGTGTGTCTGGGAATAGTCAGCACTGAACTTTGGGAAGGGGGTGTGTGGCAAAATAAAGATAACTTTTGTATCAGAATCCTACTTGTCTCTCAGTGATGGCAGGCAACAGTATTCTTTTATTAAGGATTCATAATACATACATTGTCCTTTTCTATATCCTTTTGACTTGAAGAGTTAGAAATCTTGACCTGACATAAAGGTAGACTGGACTTCTCCAACAGTTTAAAGTATCCAGCAAGGAGAACGAACCTAAAAATATCACCATTAAGCCAAACTAATGAATTAGGTTGACGTGTACCCTAAAACATTCAGAGAAGAAAAATCTGCCTGGAAAACATTCAGAAAGGAAAAGCCCAGGTGGAAGAAACACACACAAGTTCCTCGAGCAATTCAAATACAGTATCATGCACTCATGTGCACACATTAGACAGCATTTTATATTTCAAATACATAATTTCAATATTTGGGCACATTTTAAATGGAAATTGTTATTGTACCAAGTGTGGATTCAAGCTAAACCCCCACATCCACACCTGCTCTTACATCCTCATATACACATCCCTTTCAGAGAGCTGCAGTAAAGCAGACTACTCCAAGCACTGACCTATGTGCCCCACTTGATTTCTGAATTCTTAAACACACATTTGTTCCATGTCCCAACCACTCACATCTACTAACTTGGACTATGATCTACCCATATCAATCTGAAAATATTTATTAAGAAAGGGTTTCCTTCAAATTTGCTCACAAACCCAAGTTAAAGTCACTAATTCATTATTTGCACAGCAAGCCATTCCTCACTTCTCGTTTACACACACCTTCTCACACAGAGCTGCAGCTCCAGCTGCTGCCATTTTCAGGTACTGTGTTCTGGGAAGAGTTTTAAGGCCAGCAGGTACTCAATTACATTCCTCCTGTCTCCCTCTCCCCCCATCCAAACATTTCAGGACCAGGTAGGTAAACCTACTTCTATGAGAGCTGGGCAACATGCAACAGAGAGCCTACAGTTTTCAAGGGAAAAGAAATTTCATGCAACTTTATAACACACTAACATCCTGATGAAGCATTCATGTTAAGAAGCAAGCATTTCCAAAGCAGAAGATAGCTGCTACAGATGGTTTTCCAGCATGTTACTGCCACCTCCAGGTATCATTGAACAAACAGTATCAAAACTCAGGTATCAAAAAACAAGCAGTAACTGCATGGCAGAAATACAATGCAGAAAACACACCACATTAGACAGGAGATGGCAACCACATGGCTAGCAACAAACCTGGTTCATTGTGAGCCAACAGTTGTGCTGTAATACAGAATGATTAAGGAATATAATTAAGATATTGAGCTACTGTGTAGAGTGAACACAAGGAGGAGGAGGCCAGGATGAGCTGTGGAGCCAGCCAATACCAAAGCACACATTAATAACAAGCCCATCCATGCATTAGGACAATGACAGGGAGAGGGACCCAAAACAGGGAGAGGAACCTTCTCCCTAACAGGGTGCTGTGACACTCAAGCACAAGTGACAACAGGCAGTGTAAGGAACATTTGCCAGTAATGCTTGCTGCTCGAGATAGTGGAGGGTGACCAGCATATGCATCACTTAGGTACAAGTCACAACCTAAGACACTTATCACTTACGAAACTGAGGAGTTTAGCAGGATGCAAACAGCTTGCAAAATGCTAGGAGTGTTGCTCAGCAGTATTACTAAATTATTACAGAATACCCTATAAGGTAAAACAAATTGAATTTCAAGCCTATTTCCAAATACATATGCTCAAGAATGAGGCACTTGAATAAGCTAACTCAGCCTTCAGGTTGTTTGCAAGACAAAGACCTGCTCTGCATTTTAACCTGCAGTATGGCAACAACCAGCAGACTGAGAAACCACCACTAACCAAGTACAAAATTCAGCATTTGTTGCCCAAAGTATGCACCACAGTGCAAGATGCCAAAACCTGCAGAACTGTTGCAATGAGATAAATACAAGCTAACAAGCCAGTGAACTTGCTCTCCTTACACTGTGGGCATTTAACTACTGACCCTGAAATCTTTTCCCTGCTGGCCCTGACAGAGGTGTTCCTCCCTTGTATAAAACAGATACTTCAGGTCTAAATCATTCAGCCAGAAGTAACTGAATATTGAAAAGAGGGTCATGATTATCTTTAAATCTAGGGTACTGGCAGAATAGAATACTTTATTATTACTAAAGTGGAGCTTGGCACTTTGGGGAGCAAGAGGTGGAGAAAGGGCAGGGCTAGCACTAAGGAGGGAAGGGAATTTCCACTTTTCCCCAGCTGAAAAAAAAAATTAAGCCTAGACTTTGTACTGTCATAAGCAATATCTATCCTCCAAATTAAACAACCTGCAGTATTATCAAACACTTACCTAGACTTGTAGGTTTTATGAGCACATCTAGCACGTCGTAAAAAGGCAGGCTTTTCAGTTGAACATCAGGATGAACAGGTGGAATCGGAGGGGATGGCTGCTGCATCTCAAAGTGAGCCTTAGTGTCTTGGAGGAGCACGGAGCTGACAGGGGAGGAAGGAGATTGAGGCGTGACTGAAGTAGAAGGGAGCGGGTGAATCCCAGCAACAGCCAGGTCAGGCTCCACAGGAGAGGAACTACTGTCCAAATTGAAAACGGCAGGTTTTATAGCTGATAAGTCTGAGAGTCCTTCAATCGTCCTTGGGTACCGACGCCTATAGAGTTCTCGGATTTTTATCTGAACTGCTGGGCTGCAGCCGCTCTTCAGTAAGTGCAGTGCCCTCATCAGGAGGTCATGTTTCCGTCCACTTTTATTACGTCCAGCAAAGCCCAACAACACTTGTAGTTCAGAAACACGAAAACTTGATACCATATTCTGGAAAGAAAAGTTAAGAGAAGCATAAGTGAACTGACCATACAGCAAGTCATCCATTCCAAAGGGTACGGTGAAGATCTGAACTTCCATCATTCCAGTTCCTCCGCAGTCACCTTAGATATTTCTACTCATACCCCTACCCAGAACAAGAGTACAGTTAGCTTAAAGCAAAGAAGTAACATGTCCAGGAAAGTTTGGTTTGGTTGCACTATTGATTTTAAAGATTCTAATTGTTTCTACAGCAAAAATTATTTCCAACAGCAAAAAAAATGCAATGCTATCTGAATTCCACAGGAAGCCAGAAGCATTGTCTGATACAAAACGTCTCACTTCATGAAAGCAAAAAGCAAATGAATCAGTGTTATCATCTGTTCTCTAGCACATTTTAAGAAATAAAATAAGCAAGCATTTTAAGTTCTGCATGGCTTATTCTGAAACGTCCTTGATTTCAGGCAGCACATTAAATGCATGGCTGATCAGAGTCAGGCACATCAGGTTTCACCCTTGAAAGAATGGTACAGCAAGACAGAAACTGCTTTAAAGTTACACCATTTCACACTAACTCGCTGTTTAAACAATGTAACTGATTCTACCAGACTGTGACAGAAAGCTTCCTGTCCTGTCAAACCATGCTCTGGTACCATCTCCAAGACCACTTCAAAGGAAATGATGCTATTTACTTGGTTATCCGAGTTCATTGTGGAAGACTGAGGATCAAACCATGAGGTTTATACACAGAAAGATTCTTATTAAAACACGAGATACTACCCAATAGAAAGTGATTGTCTCCCTTGATCAGAACAACTCAGTACACTGGCATAGGTGGACACCTGGCACTTGGAGCTCTCTATTTAGAGAGGTGTAAAATAATCCAGATTCTCCTAGGCAGTTATCTTCCTATTTGGGTGGGACACTCCCACTGTAACAAGAAGGTTAAGTTTTAAAGAACAGACATCTGACTTTAATCTGCATTGCACCAACTCCAGATTCAGGGATTGACAGACAAAGGACCCAATGGAAGGCATGAAGTAGTAGAACCTGCAAGCATAACATGGATTTTTAAAAGCTGCGTTGACGACTCTTAACTAGTAGTCTAGTATAAAATATGTAAAGCTTTGGGCATTGGTTTCAGGAGGGATACAACTCTCAAAATGCAGTGCTTTGGGTTTATTTTCCCTCAGCTCTGCAGTGCTGATGTAGTACATGGATGTAGTCTAACACAGATCCCATCTTAAACTGCAGATTCAACACGGCTGTGTTGCAGCCGCTGTCAGTCCCGAAGGAGGCAGAAACTCCCTGCTCTCTCCTGAGCACCAAGGGGATCACTTCTCCAGGGAGACAGATCAGGGAACTGAGCCAGATGAACACTCAGCTTGAGCCACTACAGGCAAACAGGTGCAAGCAACCAGGACCTGCCTTTTAAAAGGTCACATCAATTCACACATTCTAAAACAACATCTAAAGTACCCTGGCATTATTCCCACCAGGTACACTATTTCCTCATTTTTGAGGAGACATATCTTATTTCACATAGTGCACTTCAATGTTTCCAGGCAGCCAGTTTGGGTACAGCAATGCTGCTATCAGGAGGAGAGATGAGCAATCTTCAGGCTGGTATTCCCCACAAAACCCCATCTAAAAACGCAGCACAGATAAAGCTGCTGGTGAAAGCAGTGTCACACGAGGTGTTGAGTCGCTCACCCGAACTCTTGAAGAAGCCAACAGCAGATATCTTAATTTCATCCCAGCAACTTCTCTAAACAGAGAAACAATACAGGAGGAGGAGAAGGAGGCAAAAGTAATGTGAAGCTTGCAAGCTGCTCAAGGCTGTTTCCACCTGCCCTTCCCTTGCTATTCGTCCTTAGTCTTACAAGCAAGAAAGATGAAAAAAAATAATAAGTTTTTTGGTACTTTTATAAATAATTTGAAGGACTGGGACAGCTTTGTAGTAAAGCCACATAAGAGAAAGTGTGGCAATTGTCAAAGATAACACTGATACCAAAGAATTTACTGAGAGCTTCATATTGTCTGCTTCCATAAATAGTGGTACAAGCTTCACAGCCACGCCAATGCCTTTAATTCAGATGGAGACAGTAAGCATGATGCTGGATATCATAATCAGAATGCAAATGAACGAAATAACCCTTTACATGGAGATTAAGGAAACAGCATGTCTAGCAAAATACTTTCTGTTACCCTGACTGCTGCCTTCTGTGCATTCCTGCAAGTTAATCAAGGTGAAATGTGCAGTCAATCATGCCTTGAAATGGCCAGCATTTTATGTGGGAATTCAACAAACAAGCATCTTGTAACAAGGTGGATTTCATTTTAGAAGACACAGCCTGTCTTCAGTACCACAGTCAGCAAGATTTTAAATTGACACCTCGATTAAAGTGCTTGGGAGTACAGAAATACGTGGTTTTGTCCATCAACACAAAAATCTTGCATGAGCTTTGGAAAGAAGAATCTTGCAAAAGTGAGTTTTACTGGAAATAATTAAATGATGTCTTTTGCAAGATTTCCCCCTGTAAAACTGATGCTACTTTCCCTCTAAGGCAATAGCAACCGTGAGCATAAAGACAGAGCTAGTCTCATCCATGTAGTTTAGCTTATTATTCCATTTATAGACATATCAAAGTGGGTGCTTTTTATAATCAACAAGGTTTTATGGAGACGTAACATATGCTTAGGAGCATTTATAATCATAGTGCAAGACAGATAATCTATTTCCAACAAACCTTACCAAATTATTTTCTTTTGGGGTTCCAGCAATCTTGCAGAAGACTGCAGCCTAGTTATTAACATGCTTTTCACATCACTGAATTAAGATGAGACATTCAAGTTGTGTCATGTAAATGCCATCAATTTTCTCTTAAGAGAAATTCTTTACAGCTGCACAGCCCAATAAAAAGCTTTTTCTAACACAGAAGACCAAAGCCATTTTATTTTTACTGTCTCTCCATGAACACGAAGAGTAGTTTGACAGAACTTTAAGAAATTTAAAAAAATCAGACTGGGTAATTCTAGCAATTTTATGCTCCGGAAACATTCCCCCTCCCTCCCACCCCCAAGATTCATACTTGAAGGTCAGATGTTTCATGGGTTTCTGTTTCTTATTTTCAAATTTTAGCAACCATGATTCATGGGCAGAAACATTGTTCTGAAGCATTAAGCTGTAGGTGTATGTGGAATGGCATTTGTTTCAGAGGGATCATGATTTTAAGGAGTCCAGGAAATGCTGACACACCACTGAAATTAATGGCAGGCAAGCTTCAGAGCAAAGTAAAGGATGAAAACCATCTCTAGAACAAGGTCTGATCTCCAAGCTCGCCTGGCCAAAGCTACCAATGATTTAATAGTCAGTGTACTCATATGAATGAACATAACATTCTTGAAAAATGTTTACAGTAACCACTGGTAACTAGCTTCTAGGTCAACTGTAGCTGCTCAGGCAGCAAACCCTACATTTGAACCCAGAGAAGCAACACAAGCTTACTCAGAAGTTCTTGTCGGTCCCTGATGAAGAAGTCTGCTTCAGCCCCACTGCCTTCTGCACAGGTCTGGAAGCTACAAAGGGAAGGAAGGCACCAAGCACCAATCCTCACAAGGTCCCACTCCTTATGTTAAGCCCTTTTTGACCACTCATTACAGCAAAGAAGCACATCTGTAACATCATTTACAATAAGTTTGCATGTGTGTTTATTTAGAGTGGGCTAGAAATTAGTAACACTGGTAAGAAAAGCAACTCATTTCTTCAGATGAAGATCTCTGTGATGACTCTAGATAAAGATATAAACTTAGTCAGGAAGCTGATTTAGCTATAGATGAAAAACTGGAATTCCAAAGAATGAAGACACCCCCAGTTAAATTTGTATCAGCAAGCAGCATATTTCTTCAGATCTGGTCTGTGCTAACAGCGGGTTCAAACAGCATGATCATTAGGTCCTCAGAACTACAAGGACTTTTTACTTCAGACCAACTCTAGCCTGATTCCTAAATTTGACAGTAGAAGTCCGGAGAATTTGCCTGTTCCCAATACCACAATGAACATCAGTATTTGGCTTTGGATTTTCAATTCACAAGTCCCTCAAAACAAAGCTTGACTCGTTTCATTGCAATCCCATTTTTTAAGCCCCATAAACTACATTGCCTCTTTCTTCCCCCCATCCCTATCTCAGCACAACCATTATCATTAGTTGTTAATTATCCTGCATGCAAGAAACTTTTAAATTACCACAACAGCCCTCACTGGTATGAATAAGTAACTATGCATCTAGAAAGCACAGAAAAAGTGAAATATGAGTGCAAAGTAACCTCTGATAAAATACTGTTAATAGCTTATCATAATATACCGTTACTTAACACACCGAATGCTAATTGTAGCCTAAAGACCACTGCATCACCAACAGAAACTTGTCAGTATTTATTCTGCCCATTTTTCCGTCATTTGATGTTTACCCCCAGAGTAACACGTAGAGCTTGACTTCTACATCAAAATCCCAGACCGGTAGGCATTTAACACAATGGTATGGACCCAGCCAAAAATGAACCAGTACAAAGCGGCTTTGGCAATGAACTTTTAAAGGGCACAAGAAAATAACTAAGAATTTTCTTCCTGGCTAGCAATTTAGAATCCACTTTTTAAAATATAGGCTTGCGTCTGCAACACAGTATAGTCACCAGTTTGAACGCGACTGTTGACAAGACTTAAATAGGTTGTGCACCCACCAGGGCCGTCTCTGCTGCATGCTCCCCATCTCTCCCATTCCTCAGAAGCAATGCAGCACTTCGCTGCATTCCTGGAATGAAGGACAGTGCTAAGTATGACTTCTCTTGGCAAACAGGCAAAACGCTGTCTCCTCGGACAAGTGGAGAAGTCAGAGGAGTGACAAGACACCAAGCATGCTGTGAACGAGAGGTCTAAGCACAAGACTTCAATTTCTGTACTCAAATACTGAGCCATATAGCTCACAAATATTTAATCACTTAAATACTGGATGTGTAAGAGCAACGATTATAAGTGTGACTTTCAGCATTTATAAACCCTGAACTAGTAAATTTTGTGGACTTTCCTCTCCATACACTGTAGGAGCACACTTTCATCTCTTCTTGATGAAGTGTCTTTTCTGAACAGCCTTGAAGCCAATCACTAGTGTCACACAAATTAGTTCTGGCAGAGGCATTTGCCTAAAGAGGTTTTATTTTTCCATAAAGATGAAACTAACACATTACTCAAAAATCCGATTAAATACCGAGTATCAGACTGAAGCTGTTATCTTCTAAACCAGGAATCAGCAACAGTTCAAGGATAGCGAGCACAATGCATTGGTTACCAAATAGTCAAGATGCCAGCAGAAACTCAGGACCCAAGAGATGCTCTCCCTCCAAGGAATAACACGAAACCAATCCTCTTATCCACGGTACTTTCTGGGACACAAACCATAGCTTCAGGCCAAATCTCAGTGAATTAAGAATTTGTGGGAGCTGGAATTGTGTTCTCACAGATGGCTCTCAGAAGGAGCTGCAGTTCCCGCTCCTGGGTGTATTCTGTTCCAAAAAAAACAAAGCATTCACACACCACAGGCTGCAGATGTCTGTGTCACATCCACCTTTGCTCATGTAACCCCTTTGACATTTGTCAGGCTGCCCATGAGTGAAGATTATGGATAAAGGCATGAGCTACGCTTAAAAGCATCTGTGACCAGCAGGTCTAGAAGTTGCATCTCTAAACATGCTCACCACATCTTCTCTGCAACTTAATATTTCAGAAACTGGAACTTACAGAATGCAATAAAAGCTACTAATTAATTGGAGGTTATCTGAAGAAACTTCTCTCTCTACATCTCAGGTCTTGAAGAGCAAGCCTTGCAGTGGATGTTTTCACCATTATCTTAGAAAACAGGAACAACTATTCCTGAATCCTTACACAAATCTAAAGATTTTCAGAAGGCTTGATGTAACAGCAGGTTCCTCTGAATCTGTTTTCTCCCACTACAGCCACGTCCCTTTGGATCACAGCCCCCAGAATTTTTAAAGATCCAGAGGATGGCACGGATGGTACTAACAAATATTAAGATAATCCTTCACCTTGACAATAGAGAGAAGCTACCCTCTATATTTCCTTCATAAAAAAGTTTAAAAAAAAAAAAAAAAAAAAGATTTAAGAGAGAACTCTGACCTCCTGGCTTTATTAAGTCCTGAACAACTTAATAAAATAAATTTAACTCTTCAAATTGCCCCAGTGGCCTTTTATAAGGCAGGCAGAGATCACATACTACAGGAAACTCCAATGAACATGACAGCAAACAATACTGCCATAAAAACATCCCATATGTTATTCTATGAAGCAGTAGTTTAAGATCACTCCCAAAGATCAAGTAATGTCTGGTAATATCTCCTCTTTGACCAAAAGCAGGAAGAAGTGGTTGTCTGAAGTGAAACAAACCTACAAACCAAGTGCATAGTGTTCAAGAAAACACAGCCGAACATATCCTCTTTCCAAAAAGGAAAAAAAAAAAAGCGGGGGGGGAGACACGACACTTAACCTCAGTAAAGGCCTCAAAGGCATGGGGCAATCTACCATATTCTCTTCCAAAAAAATATTAGAGCTTTCCCAAAATGGACCATCATCTGCACGTTTATCAGACATCTAGAGAAGCTCCAAGCTAACACACTCATTTCCAAGGCACTCCAGGTTACAAGTAAGATGAATGGAAACACCAGGAGGCATCTGTTCAGACTAGCACTTTGTTTTTTAAGTGCTGATACTTTATTTCCAGTGAAGAAAGGAGAGCCCTTAAGTTGGCCTGAAATCCTGTTCCCTTTCCCCTCAGTATTTCCTGTGATACTCTTGGCAAGTACCTCAGATGCACACAATCTCAAAGGCACGTAGGTACCCAATTCCCAAACTATCTGTCAATACTTAGGCGTATCTAGATAAAGGAGTACAGAGCTTCGGAAAATGCAAATCATGGCCTGGCTCAAACCTCAGGAAGAGCTACAAAGAGGAGAGCAATCCCTGCTAGGGTTTAACAGCGGGGCTTTAGCCACCTCCAGAGCTACACCCTCTGAGAGCTCTTAAAAAGCAGGCTGCAAGTGAGTCAGAACAGTAAGCAAGAAAACATGCAAGCGCAGATTAAAAATAACCTTTTAACAACCAAGGGAAAGAAATACGGCAATGCTTCTTAAACCCAAGACTGAGAAAGAGCACTGCTTCCTCCAGCAGGGAGACGCAGCTCTCGCCCTGAGGTGTTCGCCACCGAGCTCCTCGCCCACACCAGGGCAGCGCTGGTGCTGAAGGAGCCCTGGCACAGGGAATTCTCTGGTGATTGCAGCACATTTCTCACCACTGATCGGACTGTTAGACATCAGACCTTTCCCTACACGGAACCCAAACTCAGCAGCCCACATATCTCGCTGGCTTTTCATTCTTTTTATCCTCCCCACAGCAGAGTCCGGCTGGGGGCAGGGAGGGCTCCGGCTGCCGTGAGGTATTCAGCCGGCAGCGCTGCTGCAGGTGGGGATGCGGGGCAAGGGCAAGGCTTCCCCTCTCACCAAAGGGGCCAAATAAATAAATAAATAAAATAATAATAATAAAAAAAAAAAAAACGTGAGGGAAGAAATGCGCTAAGCGCCGCAGCCAGCTCTTTGTGGACACACCTAACCCCCCCCCAAAGGGACACCCCGCTGCCGGAGCCTGTCACGCAAAAGCTGTAACATAAAAGGTTAAAGCCAACATGTCCGCGAGGAAATATTTGCGTTTCCCTCAGAGACGAGCCCCTCTACCGCCTCCCAGCCCGGTTCGGGCCACGGGCAGCCAGCCTCCCCGGCTTCTAAGAAAGAAATCGTGAAGGGGAAGAAGAAAAAAATAATAATAATAATAAAATAAGAAATATAAAGGAATAAACCGGCCTCGCTCCGGGGCCTCTCCTCCCATGGGGTGGGGGGGGGAAAGGCCGGGGTAGAGCCCACGGACCCCCTCACACAGAGCCGGGCGCCCCCGCCGCGCCTCTGCCTCCTCACCCGCAGCTCCTCGAAATCCGCCATTTTCTACCCGCGCCTCCTCCCGCCGCCGTCGCCGGGCCCCGCCGCCGCCGCCGCCACCACCATCGTGCACCCGGTGCGCGCCCCCGCCACGTGACGGGGAGAGGGCGGCTCCGGCAAAGCGGGAGGAGGGGGAAAAGTGTTAAAAAAAATAAAAAAAAGAGTGAATAAATTCGAAATTAAAAGCCCTTCAGGCCGCCCCCCCCCCCCCACCCCCGCGGTCGCAGGGAGAGGGCGGCCCACCGAGCAGCTGAGGGGCTGCCCCGCCTCAGGGCGGCGGGCTCCGGGGGGAGTCGCTGTGAGGCGCCGTCCCGCACCCCCGGGCGCTGCTTTTTGCCCCAAATTAAGTTTAAACACGTAAATATATCTTCTAGGTACCCGCTAGGAGCCCTCCGGGCCCCGCATTTCAGCCATCGCCACCCTAAATATGCAGGCGTCCTACTAGACCTCACACGGAATTGTGCAGCAAAAGCTGTTGTAGGCTTGTGGTTCTGGGGTGTTAAATGAGAAGATCGGGCTCCAGCGGTAATTTTACGGCTTTCCTAGTTTTGTCCGTCTAACCCAAAACACATCATTTGTGTTACAGTGATAATGTGACACGTTTTATTAATAAAAAATGAGGCAAAAATGTCACTGGCAGTAAACTTAAGAAGTGGATAATGGGTTTCCTGCTGTAAGGGAAACACTGAGACATTTACAGAAAAATAAACATTGAGGTGCAGCTGAGAATACTATTTTCAAAAGCAGCCAGAGATCATTATCTAGTCACAATAATTACCTAGTCACAATATTCAGTTTCACTGGCAACCGAGCCATTAAGCCAAACAACTGGTTTATTCCAATAAGAAGCAAAACCTGAGCCAAAAAGAAGGCGAGCAGCCAAACTGACTGAAACAAGAAGTTGGAGAAACGTTGGGGAAAAAAAAGGTCTGAAACATAAAATACGCTTTCCTGTACGAACCAAAAGGCAGCATTTTTTGAGACTGACAGGCTCAGAGCAGTGACTAAGCCACAAAATACCTCGGAACAAATTGAGTACGCCAAGCCAGGAGCCTCTTAACAGGCCAAGTCCAGCTTCACTAGGAGGTATTCTGGCAGACAGTTTTGGAAACTGATAGCAGAGACGATTCTGGCACCCTGGGGCAGCAGAGAAAGGAAAGGGTATTGCAGGACTCCAATACATATCCCCACTCAGCAGAGCTGTCAATAAGCTTCTCAGCTTTTATAGCAGGTATCGATGCCTGCCATACATGCTAGCTACAGTCACTCAATATCCCTACATGTTCCAGTCACGCTGAAATTCAATAATTAACATTACTAAGGGTAATTTTGTAGTAGCCATTTGACTCAGGCTTTCCTTTTTATTTATTATCAGCTAGTCCAAGACAAACCCCTTAAAGTGATAAAGCTTTAAACCATAAGCTTTAAATGACAGACAGCTAGTCCTTGACTACACAAACTGATCCTATACTTGGTCTTGCAATAGCCATTTCCTTGAAGACTTAAACATAAGGACTTCAGTATTTCCAAAGTCCCCCCCCCCCTTTTTTTTTTTAATCAAAAGGAGGAATTGAGGAACTTGCAGCTTGCAGTCTAATAAAATGTGCTTTCTACCACAACATTGCATAAGTTCAACTCAGTGAACTAAGCAAGCCTATCAGACGTTTCTTTTTCCCTGCATTCCAACACCAGACTAAAAGAGGCAATCCACAGGTTAGGAGCTCTTAGATCATTAAAGCACCCAGCAGCACAGGCCAGACCAAAGCTTTCTCTCTTCTTTTGGAATACTCTCACATCTTTCTTCCTTCAAATGCACATAGAAACAGCAGTGTTCAAACCCACACCAGAGCTAGATATTTCTTTTCTCACTTACACTCACCTCTCAAATCATAACCAAATCTTTAAACCTCCCTATTTATCTCACTCCCCGTATTCACTGAGATAACAGCAGAAAGATTATAGTTTGTGTTTTAATGCCACACATTCACAAGATAACCTTACTTGACAGCCTATCAGTAATTTTTCAATTAAAGAAAAGAGCTTTATTTTCCCCCCAGGCCAGTTTTTCTTTACAATCTTTCTGCTAGTTTTTATGGGGGTCATACCCTTGAAAAAACAATTACTCCATACTGCTTAAGCTTTTTACTAGTTTCCTACTCAACAAAAGCAAAAGACACAGACCTGTCTTTTCTTCCATTATCCTGTCTCTAAACCAACATTCTCCCAGATCTCTCTCTTCTAAGTTTTCCAAGAACTAGAACCCATCTCTTCTTTTGCTCTAACTCTTCACTACAGATTTTTTAGGACTTTCATACTTACCCAACCACCTCAGACAGTGAGCCATCTTAGCAGCTTTTTCCAAAGCAGCTAATTTGTAGCCCCATCCAGGAGGGTATCACAGTGGTAGTTGGTTTGTTTTTCTAATAAGCTCTAATTAGGGTAAGATGTTAAAGATTTGTATATCAAATTGGTTGATATTTGGCTGAATATGAGCCAGCAGTGTGCTCAGGTGGCCAAGAAGGCCAACAGCATCCTGGTTTGTATCAGAAACAGTGTGGTCAGCAGGTCTAGGGAAGTGATTGTCCCCCTGTACCCTGCTCTGATGAGGCTGCACCTCGAGTACTGTGTTCAGTTTTGGGCCCCTCGCTACAAGAAGGACATCGAGGTGCTCAAGCAAGTCCAGAGAAGAGCAACAAAGCTGGTGAGGGGTCTGGAGAACACATCTTATGAGGAGTGGCTATCAAGAGCTTAGTGATATGGTTTAGTGGAGGACTTGTTAGTGTTAGGTCACAGATTGGTGATCTTGGACATCTCTTCCAACCTAGATGATTCTGTGATCCTATGGGGACCTAGAGGAGCTAAGCATCTGCCCTCTAAGTAGTTAGGCTTGTTAGAATAAAATCATACAGCTGGGCTTCAACCTTCTCTAGTAATCTTTCTAGGACTATGCAGCCATATTCCAGGACTACACATTCAAGCACTGACTTGCACAGCTACAATACCTACTGAAATACTGACATCTGAATATCTGATTATTCCCCCCTGCTTCCCACAAACACATTGCAGACGGTAAGAAAAAGAAAAACAAACAAACAAACAAAATCCTACAACTCCCAACATTGCATAAATTACACTCATCAGCATTATATCTCAATTAACTCCTCCTGTGCTGCTGAAGCAGCTGCTAATAGACAACTGATTATGAATTACAAGCAGTGATAGGATGGGGAGGGAGAAGGTTTGAAAATACGTTTTGCGTGTGCTGTATTTAAAGAAAAAAAACTTCGCAATGGCAGCCTTAGGCTTCTTAATTAATTGTCTTTCCTATCCCACAGCCATTTACTTTTTAAATTAACACCAAGGAAAGTAGATGAGAAATTGTAATAAAGTGATGCTGAACATCTTCCCTTCTTCTGTTAGCTCTAGAGGGGCATATAGAGCTTTATAGGCCCACTTGTTTGCTCTGCTGCCTGTGAAAATTTGGGCTTTGACTGGAGACGAGATGTCCTGAGTAGGATACTTCATATTAGAAAGAAATCTCCACGTGGGTGCTTTGTATCTGCACTTTCTGTTGCCCTGCTAATTGACAAAAACAGGGCTTAGGTAGGACATAATATTGTGTCCGTTATGTCAAGACATGCAGTGAAGTTATATATATAGCTAAAGAGATAACAAACTCAGTAAGTATGTTCTTACCAGAATAAAATGTAAATTAGAAATCTAATTTGCTTTCCTCTATTTTTTTGTATTCTAATCATTTTTGATGATGAAATGTATATTAATTAATTTCACTTGCCTATCCTAGTGTACTGATATACAGCTATATTTTAGTAATTAGCATACAAGTGAAATATTTAAATGTTGACTATGAAGTTGTTTATCCGACCATTGTTGTTTTTATTAAATGCCTATTAAATTTAAGGCCTAGATGAGTGCCCTAGCACTAGCAATGTCTTTTGTAGGCTGTTGAATTGCTTGTGAACACCTTGATCCTGACAGTCAGTGCTAGTTGGCTACAGCAGTCTGTCCCTGCAGATTTAACTGGTAAGGACAGACTGGAGCTTTCATGGATGTTTCACAGTCCTGAGAAAGGTCTCTCTGATTGTGGGTGAGCATTTGTCTCTAAAGACAGTTTGGAAGATTCTTTTACAAACATATGGTGAAAATTATCCTCAAGTCTGTGATCTAAGGATCGAGGAGACTCTCTTTTTTCCATCAAAACAGCAGCAAACAGCACATTAAGATGCCTCTATCCTTTTAAAAGAGATGTAGAAAACTCTCTCCAGTCAAGCAAAGCCAAGAACCCAGGCTATTCTCTCAACAGTAATGATATGATCTTGGAAATCTAATTGGGATGACTTGAACACTAACTTCAATTACAGGATCTTCTCTTTCAGAGCCATAAAAGAAAAGTACCCAATAATGGAAAATGAACACATTACCTATTCTACTGCAGCGTTAATGCCACAAAATTAAACAGAAAGTGAGAGAGGACCAAAGTTGGATATTGCGATATCAATCTGATCCACTTTGGAAAGACCACGTTTTATGGGAAAAATTGAATTTAAAAGATTCGTATTAAATTACATGCTTAAGAGGATTGAAGTGCAACAAGAGCATAGCTCTGCTGACTGGACAGTTAATGTCTGATGCAGTCATGCTTTTGCCTAGACATCCCTGAGAGCAGGGCGTATTGAAAGGAGAGTTTTAACAAGAGGTGTGTGGACTTTAAGATAAAAAAAAAAAAAAAAAAAAAAAAAGTAGTGAAAAAGCTTGAAGGAGCAGAAAGCTTGTGTTGGCCCTCAAGGGACAGCAAGTTTTGGGGAGAGGAGCTGGTGTGTGGGGTGCTGTAACACCACTTTATATGGAACCGCTCCGAGGGGGGCCCCGCTCGGCGCCCAGCGCCCCCTCAGCACCGGACCGTTGGCCTCCATGTTAACGGCCGGCACCATGACAGGACCCGCCTAGGTGAGCGGGACGTGCTTAGCGCTGCGCGGGGCTGCCTGGCTTTATTTCGTGGTGATTTGCTTTACGTTGTCACGGCTTGGTTTATTTTGCCTTGTTGTGCGTTATTTTTGCTTTATTTCGCTTTATTTCGCCTCGCTTTACTTCGCTTCCCCCCCACCTTGTACCGGCGGGCCCCGCCCGCCAAAACACCCCACCACACCGCTCAGGTAAGCCCGGCGGCGATTGGCCAGCCCCGCCGCCAGCCCCGCCTTCCCTCCCCACGGCGATTGGCCATCCTTCAACCTACCGTCTCCTTCTCCATAACCCATTGGCTAAGTCGCCGAGCAATCTTCCACCACCTGGCGCGCCGATTGGCTGCGGGAGGGAGCGCCGGTGGCGGCGGGCCTCTGCGGCTTGTGGCGACCGGTGGCTGCCGGCAGCGGGCTCCGGAGTCCCCCGCCGCCCATCCCTGCCCCGCGGCCTGTCCCTGCCCCGCCGCCCGCCGCGATGGAGCTGCCATGCGGGGCGCTGCGAGCCGCCCGCCAGGCGAGGGAGGCGGTGAGGGCCGGGGGCCGATGGGGACGCGCGTCCCGATTGCTATGGGAACGGGAGGGGCGGTTCTGCGCATGCGCGGGGAGCGGCGCGCGCAGGTGCCTAGGGGGTGAGGGAGGGGCCGCCGCCATCATGGCGGCCTGAGGGGAGGGGGGGGGTCGAGCGGGTCCTTATGGGGCCGGGGGGGAGGCCTGAAGGGGCCCTTATGGGGTCTGGGGGAGATGAAGGGGGCCTCGGGAGTCCTTATGGGGTCTGAGGGGGGATGAAGGGGGCCCTCATGGGGTCTGGGGGTGCCCTTATGGGGCCTTTATGGGATCTGAGGGGTGCTTTATAGGGCCTGAGGGGCCCTTATGGGGTCTGGGGGGGGGATGAAGGAGGCCTCGGAGGGTCTTTATGGGCCCTTGGGGGGAATTAAGGGGGTTACAGGGGTCCTTATGGGGACTAGAGGGGTCTGGGGGGGCCCTTATAGGGCCTGTATGGGATCTGAGGGGAGCCTTATGGGGCCCGAGGGGTCCTTATGGGGTTTTCGGGGAGATAAAGGAAGCCTCAGAGGGTCTTTATGGGGCCCAGAGGGATCTGGGGGGGGGAGGGGGGGAGGAGGGGCTTCATGGGGCCTTTATGGGACTTGAGGGGAGCCTTATAGGGCCTGGGGAGTTCTAATAGGGCCTGGGGGGGCGCAGAGCTGTAGGAACTGGGTGTAGCGCCGTGGGGGTCTCTGCAATGGCGGTGGGCCCAGCACTCTGTAGGGATGGAAGTCTCGTTATGTCTATCCTGTTCATTTCCTCTCCGTTGGCAGGGGGGTGTCCCTGGTGTTGTCCCTTCCTCAGAGCACTGCAGCGGACGCTGTCCCCTGTCCATGGCAGGAGCTGGTACTGTGAAGGGAACAAGCCCACATGCCCTTCTCCCACTTCTTCCCACACTTTTTTTTTTTTTTTTTTTTTTTTTTTTTTTTTTACAAAAAGTGCTGCTCTGCCTCCTTCTCTCCCTCCCTTTTTGCAATAAACTTGGCTGCCCTGCTGTGTCTTCATCCTGCAGGTGGGTCGAGGCTCCAGGAAGCCCAACAGCAGCAGCAGCATTTTGTTTTATGTCTTAACCTGATCTTTTGTCTCCACCTGCTGGTCAGATTCAATTGATAAGCAGCAGGGCTGTGCTGCGAGAGTGCCAAAAGCTTTTCCCCAAAAATCAGAATCATAGAATTGGTTGGGTTGGAAGGGACCTCAAAGATCATCTGACTCCATCCCCCTCACCATAGGCGGGGATGCCACCCACTAGATCAGGTTGCTCAGGGCCTCATTCAGCCTGGCATTCAGCCTGCTCCAGGGATGGGGCATCCACAGCTTCTCTGGGCAACCTGTGCCAGTGCCTCACTACACTCACAGTGAAGAATTTCCTCCTGGTCCACATCTTTCTAATGCTGGCACCCTGCATGTGTGCACAATTTCCTGCTGATGCTGTGCGTGAATCTGACAAAAGGTAGTTGCTGGGAGCAGTCTGGGGACAGAGGTGTAGGTTATGTCAACCTCTTCAGTTAGCAGATATATACATGTATATTTACCTCAGAATGGGAGTCCCCATGTCACTCTGAGCACAGATACCAACCACGAAGGAAGGTGCCCTGAGGTGGGTACTGCAATGGTGTTAACGTGCAGAAGGATGGCAAAACTTGGGCTGTGCAGGCAGGGGAAAAGGGAGATGGTTTGGAACCTCACCAGCGGGGATTTGGTGAGCCCTGCTGCCGGGGCTGATTTTTAATATTAAATGCAGAAATGTCTATATGAATGGGACCTGGAATTCAAGAATTCTTCCCCCCTCAGCTGGACCACTGAGTTTGTGTTGGTTTGATTTACAAGCTGATTTCTCTGTTCTGCCAAAAGACAGAATGGACTGGAGAGATGGGATTTTGTAGTTTGCAGGGTGGATAGAGGTGTTTGTATTCTGCACAGGGGCAGAAATTGGGAGCCTGCTTTGTTTAAGACCATCAGTAGCTGAGGAGCAAGCTGGAGGTGCCAAGAGGAGTGGGTTTTTATATTCTTGTTTTAAGGTTCCTGACTTATTCTTCTGTGGTTGGAGCATAGGTACATAATTCCAGTATTGCAGTTCTGTATCTAAAAATTAGGCCGCTACATCTTTAATTTGTATCGCTAAAGGTCTGGAATTTCTGGTTCCCCAGTCCTGTACCTACCTATGGGGCATTTTTTTCCCATTAATATGTGTTGTAGAATGGAGATGATTGTTTCCTACCATTTTTGGGAAAACTGTTTCAAGAAATAAACCCTTATTATGAATAGAGTCCAGCAGAATAATTTCAGTCCAATCTCAGCTATTTAATGGTAATGAGTAAAGGGTGTGAGCATTTGCCTAGCTAAATATTTTATTCACTTGAGCCAAATTCATTTGTTGCACTGATACAAACCAGCCTTTCCTTGCCCTCAGTCTGTTGCTTTTCTCTCAGGTCAGTGTGTTCTGGTGTACCCTTTAGCAGCAGAATTTTCTGGTCTGGCCAAACTGAGCAGCTGGGGTGAAAGAGAGGCAGAAGAGCAGGCACGTCCCTTGCAGGGACACACAGCCTGTACCTTGAGCTTCACCTTGCAGCTAGAAACAAGAGCCTTACCTGAGATGCTGCCCATCAAAGTGGAAGGGTGGTGGTGGGGAGGAGCGTGCCAGGGGTGCAGACACAGGGAAGCAGCACTTTGGCTTCACCAGAGTTGTGCTTCTTGCTTGTCTCACGTCTCTGTGTCTGTACTGCTGAATGCTTGGCTCTGGAGTTGGGAGAGAAAAGGAGCAACATGCACGGCTGGGAAGGGAGAGGGATACTGGTTTGCTGGGAAAAAAGCAGAAATGCTGATCTGAGGCCCCAGATGGAAGAAGGATGGACTATTCGTTTCACACAGACGTGAGATTTCACCAGAGCAGTTTGGTAATGATGATCTGTTTATGCTGTACAGTTCTATGGCTATTCACAGCACCTCAGTGTAGGTGTAAAATCCCAGAAATCTGTTTTGTGAGGCATCTCACTGGTTTTCATTGCCGCGTATTTTCTATGTTTGTCCTGTAAATCACTCTCAAAAAGCAATATTATTGCAAACTGTAGTGTAACTTAGCAAATTCCCACAAAT
The DNA here is from genome assembly GCF_964211825.1 of Aythya ferina. Classification (NCBI taxonomy): domain Eukaryota; kingdom Metazoa; phylum Chordata; class Aves; order Anseriformes; family Anatidae; genus Aythya; species Aythya ferina. The sequence goes on along the minus strand of NC_140299.1, from coordinate 3,013,630 downwards.
AAGTAGGAGAGTTAATGCTTATTAATCAATTTGTAAACTCAGCATTCTAAATTTGGACCGTTTAATAACTCACCATACCAAATGCCATTCATTTTAATGCATTTTTCATAGATACATTTTGCTTCAAATTAGTGAGGTCTTGGCAATGTAAAACCTGACTTCAGCAGTGGTTTTCGTAGAGGAGGGAGGTAATGGCGCTCCACAAGTGGCATTTGTGGAAAGCCCTTGACACCAGAGCATGAATTCATGAACGACAGCAGGTAACTACTGCAAAAGGGAAGGAACTGGAAGATTTTCAGTGCACCAGACTCAAATTTTAACATCTTTAGATTTTAAATGTAATACCTCTCAAATGCATCTTAGTGGTATTACTAGGACAGCTATAACTTCAGTTTTGAGCTTGCTGTATGGTTTTAATTATGAAAGCTATTTCTAATCCCTGTTGAGAAACTTTGCCAACTCAATTGTTTGCAGCAGCCTTGTATAATTTGGAAGAGAGAACAGCCTAAAGAAGCATCTTCTCTTTGTGCTGGGAAATTCTATTCAATGGCAGCCAACTTATACATTGTTTAAAACTCACCATTTCCCTTCTCTGCTCATGTTTCAAAAAATATTGTCAGGACGCCAAACAATAATTGAACGCCAGCCTTCTCAAAAGGCTGGCAAGGCTTCAGTTACAACGTGCAAAGGGCTAGGGGAGAGGAAGAACTGAGGGTAGGGAGTGGTGGAGTCTGTGATGCCTCAGCTATGCTCCCCCTCCTGGCTAAGGGGGTCAGCTTGCACTTGCCAGGGGTCACAGAGGCCCAGGATGGGAAGGACACCATGTGCTTATCATGATAAGATCTTCCCTGATGTGATTACAGAGCTAACTGCTTGCCTCTTTGATGAATCCCTGATCACAGACCCCTCTGAAGTCATCTTAGTGAGGTGTGGCCCCAGCTGGATGTCCAAGGGTGAAACATTACAGCGGTAGGGTTGTAACTTCAGAGCTTCTCAACCGTGAGTTCCTCTCCAACTTTGTTCTTCACGCAATCATACATATTAATGCAGAAATACAGGGTCAGATACTAATGAAACATTGTGGGGTTAAATTAATCTTTTAGTAGCTCCATTAATTTGATGGGATTGCACCAGAGACTAGGTTGATTTACAATGTAAATGCATTTTAGTAAAAGGTATGTAACTAAATAACTAAACAAACAATTGCAGTTAAAGATGCATGACTCTAATAGAGTTTAATTTTAAATGGCTGCAAAGAAAGGAGTATGTACCACTCTTTTGTTAAGCTAGAAATAAATAAAATACACTATAAGTGTTGGAGATAATTAGTTAAGTGCTCAACTATTTAGTTTTTAAAACAAGATCACGCTTAAGTGCCTTAAGCTTTTATTAATTGCATGGACCCAAAAATCCCCTGTAGTAATTGAAAATTTAATTACATACATTTTTTGTTCTTTTAAGAATAGGAGCTTATTAAACTTTAAACACTTAAACATCTATTGAAATACCATTGGCTATAAACAACGTGCAGTTCCAAATACTAATTAAACAGGAAGGCTAAATCGCTATAAAGCTAAACTGAATTTTAAGTAACTTTGTACTCGTAAGTACTCTGATTTTTTTCACGCAGTGTAAGATTTACCATTGCAACTCTACACGCAGCTGAAGTCCTGGCAGTGTTACTGTCTGTCTGCACTGTCAGGCAGGTTTTGTGGATATATTTGGAGAGAGGGCCAGTCTCTAGGGGCTGAGCTGGGTTTCAGGAGGGAGACGGGCACGGGCAGAGAGCTGGTCATGTGTGCAGTTGCTGGTGACAGTGGCACATGTGGGGGTTTGTGTGCCAGCTGGAAAGGGGAGATGGTAGCAAATGGCTGGGAGAGGTGGCTTGATGAGAGTGGTCAAGGAAGCAGTGGTCTGTTAGCAACCAACTGGTAAGATTTCTGATTTGGTAAGAGGTATGTGTGGAAAGGTCCTTCATTTCTCTTTGTTCACAGGACTGGGACCAGAGATTTTGATATCTGTGTTCTGTTTTTCAACCCAATGTAATGCAAGTCTCTGTCAGTTAATCAACTGATGTAATGCTTAGTTAACTTTGTTTGGACAGATGGCTAACTTCCTAAAATTAGCCATTGCTATTTGCATTGTTATTAACAAAAGATAAACTTAGAATTAACCTCTCAGTCTACACTATCTTCTGATTTTTAGATGGGACTCTTATTAGGTATAAAGGTTGGCTTTTGCTTCTGCTTGGCCAACCCAAGAAGGGCAGTATTATGGTGAGGTTGGAGTGGGTTGTGAGTACGTGTACACGATGCTCTCCTATGCATCTCAAGGCAAGTCTCTGCCTAGAAGAGTATTTGAGCTGCTGTCCATCACTGTCTAAACTAGGATTTAAAATACCTCTAGAGACAGCAGAAGTAACCTGATGGAACTAACAGCAAAAGACAGACAAGAATACAGACTGTTTTCAAGCATTGATCGTGAGCTCATCAGTTCATCAAATGCAATTCCTCTCCCAACATTACTGTAAATACTCAAACACGGAACACTTGATGTGTTTGTCACCTGTGGCAACCGCTGTGTTTTCATACCATGTCGTAAATACTCAGAAGCTGCTGTGATCTCACCCTTTGATATGTGGGGTTAATTTTTCAGTTAATTTTTCTTTGCATTTGTCTCTTATTACCAGTTTGTTTCTGCTTGCAGCACCTCTCTGGAATGGACCAACTTCATTCAGAAGTTGTTGATCTATTAGGCATTTGCAGAGCACTCTTCCTGCCTGAAATGGTTTGCAAAAATCATCTTTGTACCACCAGTGAAAGGCAAATGGTATTGTAGTTTCATTATGGACAGGGGGACAGAGTGGCTGTGTGACTTTATCAAGACAAGAAAAAGTAGCAAAAGTGAGAAGTGGTGTGTGGTTTCTTCCCCGTTTTCCAGCCAGATTGATTCCTTTGGCTACAACACCAGAATGAAGATATTACCAATCCATTTAATAATATGTGAAATACAAATACATTTCGAACCGGCAGGAAACGTTGTTAAAAGCAAACCCCAGCCCTTTCCTTGTTGTGTCACTAGATGGCCCCACGTCTGAAGCAAACACCCCAGAAAATACCTGCTGTACTGTCTGACCTTTTGCCTCTTCTGCCAGGTACTTTTTACAGGTTTGCAAACACACTGGTAGGCATTAGTTCCAAAAAAAACAAACAAACAAAAAAAAAAAATAGCTAAATGTGCTATCGGGCTAGGGAGGTGATCGTCCCCCTGTACTCAGCTCTGGTGAGGCCGCACCTCGAGTACTGTGTTCAGTTTTGGGCCCCTCGCTACAAGAAGGACATGGAGGTGCTTGAGCGGGTGCAGAGAAGGGCGACGAAGCTGGTGAGGGGCCTGGAGAACAAGTCCTACGAGGAGCGGCTGAGGGAGCTGGGCTTGTTCAGCCTGGAGAAGAGGAGGCTCAGGGGTGACCTTATTGCTCTTTACAGATACCTTAAAGGAGGCTGTAGAGAGGTGGGGGTTGGCCTGTTCTCCCACGTGCCTGGTGACAGGACGAGGGGGAATGGGCTTAAGTTGAGCCAGGGGAGTTTTAGGTTAGATGTTAGGAAGAACTTCTTTACAGAAAGGGTTGTGAGGCATTGGAACAGGCTGCCCAGGGAAGTGGTGGAGTCACCATCCCTGGAGGTCTTCAAAAGACGCTTAGATGTAGAGCTTAGGGATATGGTTTAGTGGAGGGCTGTTAGCGTTAGGTTGGAGGTTGGACTCGATGACCTTGAGGTCTCTTCCAACCTAGAAAAATTCTGTGATTCTGTGATTCTGTGATCTGAAATGTGCAAATGGGCAGCAGAATGCTGTATGATCCCTGCTGCTATGGGCAGTGCACAGGGAGCGGATAGGTGAAGAGGTAAGTTGGTTTTGCAGCGCACTGCACCACACAAAAGCACCCTGACTTGGAGGAATAAAGATTTCTCCAATATCTGTAGTTTTCTGTGGTGGTGCTTCGTTCCAAGAGACTAAGAAGGGTAGTGTAATTGCCTTGCTCTGCGAATATTCCCTTTATGCATCTTTTGGGATTTAAAAGCATAAAGCCTCAATCAGTAGTAACTCTTTCACTTGTCTGCATGCTGTGCGGTGGCAGAGTGCAGCAGAAGTCATTGCGACCAAAGCTGAGGCTTTGCCTTCCAGCGTGAAGGTGGCAAAGCTTTGTGGGCTGGTGGCCTGCAGAGCCCTAATGCTTGGGCTGGGCTTCTCTGGGATGGAGGCAGCCACTGTTTGAGTGCGGTAGAAGCTGGGGCCGGGTGTCTGTACAGGCAGCATGCAAAACACAGTCAGCAGTATGTATCTGCTGTGCAAGCAACATAAAAACCACTGATCTTTCCCAATCTACTAAGTCAGTGCCAGTCCCTTGTACTCTTGTTGGGTCCTCAAGAATAATGCCGAAAACCAGCATCCTCAAAGAGACCATCAGTAATTTATTTACCTAAAAGTGGGTTTGGCCTTACCTGTGTTTCCTGTGATCCCAGCTTCAGATCACAATGAGTAGAGTCAATATGCTGATTTCTAGAAGTCGCTACAAGGTCTAATTGACCTTGTAGCAACTTTTGTTATGACCCTAAGATTCCAGAGTTTACGTCTGGAGACATCCATATATGCATATATGGTAACTTTCATCAGAGTAAAGCTTTTTTCCAGTGTCTTACTAGGTTAGTTTCCAGTGTCCCTTTTGCTATACTTAATATTACACTGTATACTCCCGCAGGTGTAGCTTCACTGAAAAATGGCAGAGATGTCTTACTCTGCCTTGTTGTTACCTCTGAACCATTTGTGAATGCCTTTGGTCTCTCCTGGCTGTGTGAGGAAATCTATTGGCCTGAAATTTCTTTGTGTCAGGACTTGACATGGGTCACTCCTGTGTTAAAACTGGGCAAGCTGGACATCAACCAAAACTATTAATTCTTCAAGTGCATTTCCTTTGTGTCTATGTATCAAGGCACACAAGACAGGAGGTGTCAACAGTGTGCAGCAGGTCTGCATAATGTAGCGTAGTTGTGCAGATTGCTGGCTTGTTCTCAATCACTTTGAGTGCTCAGAAAATGGGTTTCTAATTGCACGGGAGGGATGCAGCCACAGTGGAGCATGTGGTTTGCTTGCACAGCTCTTGGAGGTGCTGTGCATGATGTCTGCAAGAGCCCTACCCTGAAATTCACAATAGCCTGAACCTGTTGGAGGTTCATAGTTGTAGCATGGCCAGGAAGTTGTTTTTCAACCTCAAGATAATTTTCTTTTCTCTAGGAAAAGGTTTCTACCCATCCACTAGCCCTGATAATGTGTAAGAAAAATTGCATTCAAAACCACTTTACTTCCGTTTATTAACAGTGAGTTGTTTTACAGTTCTTACATGCTGTTGTCTTAATTTGTTTGTTTCCACAGGCTACATTTAGATGCTGTTTACAGCAATAAAGAGAATATTACATTTGATCTAGAGTTCTGTCTTAATTCACAGGATGAGCTGCGAACAGAAGCTCGTCGAAAAAATCTCCTCATTCTAATTTTGCATTACTTAGTGGAGGAAGGGTAAGTAATCTAAATAATAGTGCCCTACATTAGTGTTTCTGTGTGTATGACCTCCCGTAACATGTACTTCTGTCCTCTGCTGGACGAATGGACAGCAAGGCCCTTTGCTTCCATATGAGAAAGAAATAAACTATTATTAAATAACTTGACAGCTTGCTGTGCTAATTTCTTTCAGTTCCTGGAACAAAAGTGTCCTATATCATTGCCAAATATGTAAGATCAATCCTTTGCTGAAAGTATTTTTAAATACAGTTTATGGCTTTTATAATAAAAAAGAGATGTGGACAACTTAAAACTACTATATACTTACTAATGCCATTGCTTGCTTTTTTTTTTTTTTTTTTTTCTCAAAAATCACACTAAAGTAATAACTCTCAGGTTTTTCTTCTTTCATTTTTTTGAAATTACCAGGTATATCGATGCTGCAAATGCTTTGGAACAAGAGACAACATTAGGCTTACGTGGCTTTGAAGTTTGTGACAACATTGATCTTGAGACAATTTTGATGGAATATGAAAGCTATTACTTTGTAAAATTTCAAAAATATCCTAAAATTACCAAGAAGGTCCTGGACACTGGTACGTGGCTGTTTTCCTAAAGAAAGCTTCTGTTTTTTCTAAGCCTGAAAACTATATTTGCCTGATGTACTCCCAACACTTTGCATGTATGTCCATTTTCAATGTTTGAACTCCCTTATAGATCTATATTCCTAGGACATAAGAATTAAGAGATGGGGCTTTCATCCTTTCTGCTCTCCCATTCCCTTTTTATGTAGAGGGACAAGATGAATGTATTTTTCAGTCTTTTAAAACAAGTTCAATATTGGAAAATGCCATGGAACTGCAAAACGACATGGATATACTCTCTCTTTCTTCTAATTGAGAGAAAATAGTAAGTCCATTCTATTCTGTATTTAACCTTTGAAGTAAAATAAACCACTTAAATGAGATATTACATCTTAGCTCATCCGAGCTAGTTCTTTAAAGGCTGTTACCACTAATCTCATTTACCATTTATTTTCTGTATTTTTATAAACCTACACATTTGGCACATTACCTTTAATATATTTTCTCCAAAGGACTTAAGAGTCTAAGATATAAATGAATGACGCAGAATAAGGCAGAGCAGAACATGAGCGTTCTGTTATGACTGTGAGATCCTGAATAATTTTGTACTTGAGTACAAAATGTAACTTACAGAAGTCATAAGAACAACTGCATAAGAGTCAGTTACGAAGAGCTTGGGAGGGTGCAGAAAACACCAGCATCTCCTCCTATATTTCTTGTAAGAAAAATGTAATCATCAGGGGAGGGGTGATGGTCTGGGAACATCTTCAAGCAGTTTTCATCGTTGCATATGACAGCGAGCAACTTTGAAATCCCAGGTAAATGGAACATTATACAACCATAATAAAATTACCTGGATAGGTGAAATGATTTTGAAAGGCAGTAAAGCTAGTAGTCATCGTGACATTAAGGGTGATACAGAAGATCAGTACTAGCTGGAAGCAAACTATCTGCATGAGGGAGAGATTTACAGCTAGAACTTATTGACTGGTGTTAATACAAAGAGGAGCAGCCCTTCAGGACAAAACCAAAGGGATTTGTTATGAATCAAGAAGGAAACTGTATTACAAAACATTTATTACATCAAACTTAGTCAAACTGAGTGGTAGCCAAGGCTAGGATCCATGAACATAGACCCAAGTGAACTATTCCCCAAAGCCAATAAATCTCTTAGACATTTTACAAGCCCTCAGTACCCACTTTTGGTCAGTAAAGCTACCCAGACATGTGGTAGCTTCTATTACACAAGCCCAGAATTGCCACCAGGCTGTCAGAGATGCATCTGCCTGAGTCCCTGAAGCAGAAGCAGCCTCCCTCCTGCACATCTCATTGAGAAGCCGCTGCTTGGTCATTTGTCACCTGCATTAAAACCAACCCAAAAGCCAAACCCCATGTCTGAGAGTGGTGTCCAAAAGCTTGTTGAACTCTGTCAGGCTTGGGGCTGTGCCCACTGCCCTGGGGAGCCTGTCCCGAGCACCCTCTGGGTGCAGACCCTTTCCCTAACCCCCAGCCTGACCCTCCCCTGTCCCAGCTCCATGCTGTCCCCTCGGGTCCTGTCGCTGTCTCGAGAGCAGAGCTCAGCGCCTGCCCTTCTGCTCCCCTTGTGAGGGAGCTGCAGGCCGCCATGAGGCCTCCCCTCAGCCTGCCCTGCTCTGGGCTGAGCAAACCAAGGGGCCTCAGCTGCTCCTCATACGTTTTCCCCTCCAGACCTTCACCATCTTTTTAGCTCTCCTTTGGACACTTGCTAGCATTTTTATGTCCTTCTCCTGATGTGGAGTCCAAAACCACGCTGCACTTAAGGTAAGGTTGGACCAGTGCAGAGTTTTGTTTTAAAAATATGATGAAATAAGTAAAAAATCGAATGGGCCTAAAAATTTAACAAGCCTGGATCCAAACTGCTCTCTTCAATCTGTTTGTTTTTGAAATATTTTTGCAAGCTTGTAGTGCTTAGAATCATGCTGTTCTTGTTTACATTTTTGTATTTCCAAGATCATTAAAACATGCTCAGAAATATTTCTGAGGGGGGGAAGGAAAGCAAGTTGTCCTTTTTAAAATAATAATCCTTAATTATTTTCCACTTTAATATTAATTTTGCTGCAGCAGAAAACAAACAGCAGCTGAGAACTGCAGGAAAAAATAGGAGGTAAGCGAAATGCATGGGTCTTTTTCTGGGCAGAAAAGTTTCCTCTAAGAGTAATATGCAGCCTAGTTATAATAATGTTGTGATACTGTAGGGATACTAAACTAGCCTAGAATCCCCTGATACTGTGTGATGGATTTTTCTTTATCTTTTAGAGAAAAATAAAGGTTTAATTTCCAACTGGACTTACAGACAATCTGCAAAGTTTCTGCAGTGTGGGATAAGGTGGGGTTGGAGTGTTTGAAAGCTGTGAGCATTGAACGTTTGTGTCATTGAAACTGATGGCTCAACTTCAGTGGGAGCAAAGTTAGCCTCAAATTGCTTTGTTTGAAAACTGTGCCTTTTAATCTTTGGTATTTTGAAGAAGAAAAAAAAAAGTTATGAAAGCCTTTGAAGATATAACTTGCATTCTAGGGCAGCAAGCTCTTCTCAGAATCTTCCAAGGACGAAACATCAGACAGTGCAACGACCATCATCAAAAACTTCACCTGGGGGGACAACAGAACTCAAATCATCCACCAAAGAGAGCCCCAAACAGGTTCAAATGTGTTTTATCTTGGCAGCATTACAGTTGAAATCAATGTGATTTTATTTTGAGCAGCTATAGTCAATGAGAGGATGTTACACAATTTGCGTTTGCACAACTTATGGGTTTTACTGTTTATATAATTTAAGCATTATAGATGCAAGACTTTGGGAGAAGATGCTTTCTAGCTATCAGGTGGGGAGCAAGTCACAAGCCAAAATTAGACGAAAAGAAGTCATATAATCTAACCTATACTGAAATAAGCAGGAATCTTTCCATTGACACCTGTAGATTTAAGGATTCATCCTTTAGCATCAGAAACAAAACAAACCAACCAAGCAGAAAGTCTTGTGTCAGTTTTAAGCATCTTCACAGTACATAAGGTGTTTGAGATTGTGGGAGTCTTGTAGCTCTGTAATTTTTAGATTTGTGAGTCTTGTTTTAGTAAGATGGCTGCAAAAAACTACCTTATTACCATCCCTTACATAGGAGAAAGCAGGAACAGCAGGTTGGTGGGCAAGTACTGTCTGCTACAGCTTTTGAGGAACTGGGTGAGGGACAGCCTCTTGTTTAAATTTTTATATATATAAGGTCTGGTGTAAGTCCTTGTCCACATTATTGTTGCAACTACCATGTACTAATACAATTTATCTAGGCGTGTATGAAGTATGGGAGCAGGGGAGAGTGGGGGGATGATACCTACAACAGGGTGCTATCTGCAACTCATGTACCTGGCAACACATCTGTTTAAAATTCATTTTTCTTTAGAATAATGACAGTGCAGTTACTTCAGAGCAATCTGACTTTGGCTTAAGCATCTCAGCAATCAACAAATCTGGAGGAGCAGGAGAAGGTCCTCACCCAAGAAGGGTTGGTAGAAACCTAATATGTGATTTATGTCAGAAATGTGCATATAGGAAAAGCACATAAAAGCTTTTCAAAAGTATCCAATGTGAGCTTTTTCTGTATATTTTTATATACAGTTTTGCTGTATAATTAGATGAAGGATCAATTTTATGATTGGGGCAGTAAATTTTTGCACTGGAGGCTTAGTTTATGTTAAATAGTATTTCAAAGTTAGACGAGAAGAAACATTATTTCTGTTTGTAAAACCCAGCAATAATATCTAAATTGAAGATAAATTTGAAATTAATGAGTACTTTGATAAGAGGTTCTGCAGCTAAATTGTTACACTGACTGATCGCTACAACAGATTTTGTGGTCAGCTTTTTGCCATATTTATGTCTGTATGTGCAACAAGGAAGCTAATTGCTGTAATGTTAAGCAAAATTTTGGCCCAGTGCATTTTTAATAGTAGAGTTACCATCTTGGTAAAAGCCTATCACACCATTATCTTCTTAAGGACCAAATAATTGACTTCCATGGGATGGTCCAAGATGCTATCAAACTATCATCAAATGGAATAGCCTTGAACAGTCTTAATTGGGATCCAGATCCATCGGTAAGTGTTTCTCTTTGTATTTCATCCAGTGTGCATGATCTTCAGATTTATATCACCAGGGACAAAATAAAATACTGTAATAATACTGTCTTGTTTCTGAAGCCCTAAAAAAGGGGTTAGATTTTTGAGTGGTATGTTTCTTCGTTGAGTGGACGGTTGTAGTTGATAATGGTCTAATTTGTTGACAGTTGTCTACTCTTTGAACACAAAAGAAGGGAACAAATACACATTGTGCTGTATGATTCACAAACAAATTTGCAGAAACCCACCGTACTTTTGGAGGTGAAATTCTCATTCATTTGAATTCAGTATGCTATTTAGCATTCACCTCAGCTGAGACAGGAACACAGTTTAGATGGCTAGAATAGAAACTTTCAGTAAAGTAATCACTCCTTGATATGAGCTATAACTCCTAGGACAGCACAGCCAACTTTGCCTGGTAATTGCTACATTTGAAAAAACTTTCAAAACAGACTATGCGGCTACGTGATGACACACATTTATATTTTTAATTCCTCTTAATACGTGTAGGGCATTTTTAGGACTACGTATGCACTAAGAGAGCTGCTCATTTCAATGTTAATTCTGGATTAGATTCTGTCAGATGAAATAATGAGTTACAACAAATGTGGCTTGCTTCAAAATCTTTATGCATATTTTACAACTTTGAAAGTTGATATGATGTATGAGCTTTTTAAAAATTATTTTACCGTTCTTCTATTTATAATAATTGAAGTCTGACAAGAACTTATGTTTGTCTTTTTAAGGAACGATTATTAAAACCCCTTAGTGCTTTTATTGGCATGACTGGTGAGATGAGAGAACTTGCAACAGTTGTAAGCAAAGTAAGATCGGATTTCTGTTTCATTTATATAGAGATCTTGGTTATCTTTGTCATTTGAGAATGCTGTTTGTTTCTTTTTGTTAATGCTTACAGTGCTTGTTGTCTAAGGTGCAAACCATTTTTTTTTAATATGTGACTATTTGAAAATCATTCTTTATATGTGAAACAATGTTTTTTTTTTCTTATACAAAATAGAAGGAAGTAATTAAGATCTTTCTAATAGGGATTTACATGTAACATGTAATCATATTGTAACTATGGGACTGTCCTAGCTTTTACCTTTGTTCTTATTGGTACAGAAAATGTACAATGCAACACTGATTTAAATATATGATCTAGTACTATCTATTGTATAATGTATTACCTTTCTATGAATGGTGGAAAAACCTTTATTCAACTCTGCAGGTGCCATTTCCCTTCAACGCATTGGGCTGTATTCAGTGTGGATGATCTGCCAGTACTACAGCAATATCCTGATTCTGAGTGTATCTACTAGATATCATGTACAAAGATTATCAGATGCTGATATTCTCACATTTTTTTACATACTAGTCCTGTGCCTTGCTTTGCACTGCCTGCATAATCCACACTCTTCATCATTTTTTCATTTCATCATTTTTATTTCATCATTTAATCATTTTCTTGCTTGGCTTACCTGGGATGTGCTGTTATTGTAGACTGCTGACAGTGCCCTTCCTTCTTCCCAGCAGCTGCATGGGAAGCATCAGTAATATTCTGTAGCCTTGGAGAGTCTGTATCCTGGGGATTCTTCTGGTATGGGCAGTTTGACACCTGGAGGGAATCCCAATGTTGTCAGCACCTTTTTATTTCAGTCATGGGTTGAAGTGTGGTCCAGCAAACAGGCCTTGGGCTACTGTGGATCAACTGGTCTAGCAACAAAGCAGACAAATGCTTTGCTTGCATTGTCTCCCAAGCCCCACTAGGTACTTGTCCAAAAGGCTTCACAGTATCACAGGATTTGGTAGTTTGTTGCTGTTTTAGCAACAAGAAATAGGGTTACTTTGGCCTTCATTATGATATGTTTTTAAATTGTGTTGGTATGTTCCTAGTTGCTATAGTAATCAACACCGTGTAAATCAATAAAAATAAATAGCATGTGGTATCTATTTCACAACACAATCTAATTTAATTTGGAAACAGTTATGGAAGCCTCTACTTAGTATCATAAATCTGATTCATCTTAATTTGCTGTTAATAGAAAGGGAAAGTGTAATCTACTCTATATAAATAATTTTTCTAATTGTATTAAATCAAATTTTCCCCTTGGATATAAGCACATAATTTTTCTTTAGTCTCTGGAGACTGCCTGTTTTTATCAGAGAGCAGAATTTATCCCAAGTATTTGTACTGAGGATATGATATTTTTCTACAGAACAATTAGTCTCTGGAACACAAAGCCACAAAATATTACTAAAGGAAATGGAAAGATTCATAGAAGAGTTGGGTAGTTTGATGAATTAAATGAAATTAAATTAGTGAGTGCTTCAGGGCATGGACTAATTACCGACTGTATTTTGATAGATGCTTAGGGGGGAATTTTCCTCCTGGTACAAAGCTTCTTGCACCTTTCCTTGCGTGTGGAGTACAGAGGGAGCAATTTTTCAGTATTATTTATAACAGTGATAAGTGCAACCGTAAAGTTACTGAGCAGCAAGTTTAAAAGAAACAAAAGTATTTTCACATAGCATCTGATTTTAAACTATGCAACTTATTGCTATAGAACAAACATTTCAAAAAACATGTAATCTTCACATCTTCACATTACAGTAGTTCTTCATATGTTGGGTAGTTACTAAAACCAACTAGCAGAAAACAGATCTGAGAGACACATCTGCTCAGCATATAGATAGAATCATGTACATTGGGAAAAACTTCTAAGATCATCAAGTCCAACCTTAACCTAGCAATGCCAAGTCTCCCAGTAAACCATGCCCCTAAGCACCACATCTGTGTGTCTTTAGAGTACTTCCAGGGATGGTGACTCAACCACTTCCCTGGGCAGCCTTTTCCAATGCCTTACAACCCTTTTGGTGAAAAAATGTTGCCTAATATCCAACCTAAACCTACCCTGGTGCAACTTGAGGCCATTTCCTCTTATCTTGCTGCTTGGGTGAAGAGATTGATCCCCACCCTGCTACAACCTCCTTTGAGGTAGCTGTAGAGAGAGATAAAGTCTCTCCTGAGTCTCTTTTTCTCTAGGTCTTTCTATAAACCTATGTTCCTTCAACTGCACCTCATTTGGCAGTGTATGTGCTCTTAGGGAAACTAGGAGTTTCAGGGGAAGCAAGGCATATTGTAGCACTTCTGTGGAAAAGATTGCTGTGTGTGCTTTCCTCTTGTGATCTGACTAGTACACAAGGTGAAATTATAAGTTTTTATCACTTAATAGCACAATTGTTTTATAACTGAGTCGGTGCTTTTACTTTGCCAAAGGTGGTTATTCTAGTGGAGAAGTTAAGTTTTGCTAACAGGATGTGATTGATATATGTTGCAGGACATCTACCTCCATAATCCAAATGTGAAGTGGGATGATATTATTGGACTGGATGCAGCTAAAAGGCTAGTCAAGGAAGCAGTTGTTTATCCTATAAGGGTAAGATACTAAATAGATTAGAGAAAACTATCGTTGAGCTCATTAACGTCTTCCTTGTAATTACAGTGGTGGTCAAGTTTTCTCACTATTTGTGCTTTTGTAGGCAGTTTCTGTTTGAATTGTTCCTGTTTCATTTAGAAGTGTAATACCCATTCTCCCATAGGAGAAAGTCAAAATGAAAATTTTTTAAGTTTGGGGTTCTATTATTTTGCACCCTTGGCAATGTAAAATGTACTGGATTTGGCCTTTACTAATTGGATGTAAAATGACTTACAGAAGAGAACAGAAAGCCAATTGCATTTGAAGAATTCATTTAAAACAATTTCAAATACAGTTAATACAGTATTATTCTCAGTACTCATAGATATCATATATTGCTTTGTTCTTTTTTCCCATCTTCCAATTTCGTCCATTTCTGACGTGTTAGGAGCAGTGGGGGTAAGGGTTAGAATTCCTTCCATGTTGTTATATTTATAATCCCTGAGTTACTTTTTGGTTTCCACAGTACCCACAACTGTTTACAGGCATTCTGTCTCCTTGGAAGGGTTTATTGCTTTATGGACCACCAGGTATGGAGTGTTTTTATAGCCTATCCACATAGGATATACTATTGTTTATCCTATGTCACTACTTCTGTTTTTATACTGTCCATAAATCATTAATGCTAATTAGATCAAAAGTGTTAATGTATCACATAATAATTAATAATTAAGAACATGTTGTAATTTGAAATGAAAGAAGATAATGTGGATGATTGCCTCTTTCACTCAAACCTCTCCATTTGCCTTTCTTACAACCCTTGATTACTTCTACACTTGAATCTTCAAAAAAAACCACACCAATAAACACAGTACTTACACTACCCATTAGGAGAAATAAGAATTGATGTTGCTACTCAGCTTGGATGATATTAATTGAGTTTGACTTTACCTGATCTTGCAAAATACAAATAAATCTGCATTCTTCACCTTCTTGAAGAAAATGTCCTTGCCTTCTCTTTTCTGTATTTGGCAATCATTTTGGAAATGGGGTGGAAGCTTTGCCCTCTTCTGTGCTAGCTGGGTGTTTTCCACTCAGCACAGCCCCACTGCTCCTTCTACTCCGCTTTGACACAAGAGAGGAAGCACTGCCACCACATGAGTGTGGCTGGGAGGGGACAGAGGGCACAAGTACTGTGTGAGTTAATTGCAAAAGTTGTCATTCCAGTAAACTCCATTTGTTCTAGTGAATGCTTAGATGCACTTGGCATAGAAAGAATATGGAGAAACACTTGCAGTGCTGTAATACCTGAATTTCTCCAGGCAATCCTAGAAGGACTTTTCCTACTTTAGTACTTTGTCTGACTAATAGTAAGATGAGGGGAATTATTCAAACATTTGCATTGTATTTCTTTAGAGAGTGAATTTTGTCAACACTTGTTTGTAGGTACTGGGAAAACATTGCTTGCTAAGGCTGTTGCCACAGAATGCAAAACAACCTTTTTCAACATATCAGCATCCACCATTGTCAGCAAATGGAGGGGTGATTCAGAAAAACTTGTGCGGGTAAGAATTATCTTATTCATTACACAGAAATCAGGTTCCCACTTAAAGAAATGGAGTTTAAAACAGAACTGGAAAACGAGTATTCCTCTGATACTTATCATCTTTCCTGTCTTGGACAAAATATGTCTCTGTATCTACTTCTTAAAATGGGAATAACATCGCTTCTGCTGAAGTCTTAAAATGGATTCTTGCTGTGGAATTTTAGTTACGTAATTTAATATGAAGTATGTATCCCAACACCAGCAAAGACTTTTGAGTCATTAAATAAGCAACAAGCAAGCTGTATTCCTAACTAAACTAGTGTTTGTTTAGTGACCCCTTCAGAGTGCTTTACAGCCTTTGTGTGAGAGTTGGCTGGCTCATAGGCTCCCTACAAAATATACCTGCTATCTAGGTTACCAAATACCCTACTGCTCTCATCTTGCAAGGCACAGAATTGGCAAAGCACGCTGTTGTCACAGTCAAACACAGAGATAATGTTGCTTTAATGAAGGAATTTTAATGGCAAATGGGTATTTTCACAAATGGGCATTTTCACATATAGACTGGCAACTAGCATGCATGGTTCAGTTGTGATATAGAAAAGTTCAGAAATTTAGGTGTGGCTTCTGTACCCTGAGGTACATAACTCTTTCTGTAATGTCAACGATTTTGGTGTAAAAAATCCACAAATTTTTAGTCTTCCTTCACACACACCTCTTATGGTCCTCTTCAGATAGATACAGAGCTCTTGAAAATGAGTAGTCAAGACAGATTGCACTTGCTTACTGCCATTATAAGCATTGTTAATGCTTCAAAATCTCCCTTGAAATTTAGGCAATATCTACAACATAATTATTCTTCTTGTGTCCTTTTTTCCTGTAAAATGGCGTGTTTTTCTTCTGACATTCACCTCGTGTGTGATCCTCTTGACATCTGTGTCAGTATCTCCCTAAAAGTTTCCATCCTGTCAGGAGAAGGGATTTGGTTTCTGACACAACACTATCAGAAAGGTTTTTGTGAACATGCTACAGCACTTCCAATTATATTGAATCTGTGGAATTTCACCCTGAGTTGAGTCTTTGGCAGAATACAGAAATAAAATTAGATTGTGGATCAGGACAGCTCTAAGAAAAGTAACATATGAATTTGTATCCTAAAATAACACGAAGCTGGTGCATGGTCTTCTGAAGTTGTGTGAAGTATATGTCAGTTTTGCACTAATGCAGAGGAATATCAGCTCAGTCTGTTTTCATCATTTCTCAGCTGTATTGATGTGATTTTATAGTTTAGGTTCATAATAAAATTATAGGTTGCAAACGGTTAGCACAACAGCAGTGGAAGAAGATACACAAACAAAACTGATACCATAGCATCCAATTTTTGTTTCAGCAACCATCTTGGAAAAGTTACTCACATGGCAAAATTATTATATGATCCAGTGTTTGACTTAATTGCGAACTTTTGCTTCTTTAAACAGTATGAGTCACAATGCTGATCATACACTGCTCGTGATCCAAAGTGCAAAAAATAATATTTATCTTTTAAGTTTTGTTTTTAAATGTTCAGATTAAAAAATGCTGGATTTATATATATATTGTTAGTGATACTTATTTAAACATTGCAAGAATGCTTCACTGAAGAAGAAATGACTATATATTCTTATTGTTAATATAAGTCTCTCCCTCTTTACAGAAAAATAGATAAAAACTTTTTTTTTTTTTTTTTTTTTTTTTCAAAATGGCAGGCCCAGGTTTTGTGTCAGCTTAATAGTCCATTTTGTAATCTAGCCCTGATTGTTCAAGCTGTTGTTTTCTCCAGGAAAAACAAAAGAACTTCTTAATTCTTATCAAGAGAAGCAATCCATTCTTTTTTTTCATTATGGTGCAGTTGATTTATTATTTTCCTCAAATCCTTATTTAAAAAACTACAAATGGAGCACCAATAGAAGACAGGATGTTTAATCTCTGCTAAAAATTTAGGACTTCCCAGAATCCTCTGATGGATCATTTTCTTCTATCCCATTATTCTCAGGGTACTCTGATAGGATTTAGACAAAGATTTACATATAAAAACAGGATTACATGCCTGTGTTCTTTATATCTCCTTTACAAACCTTTCAGAATTTGAGAGGATTCAGGAACTCTCAGCCTACCCAGATCTTTTGCCCTAGAACATACTCCTTTTTGCCCTAGAAGTTTGGAGTATGGGTACCATTATTTATCTCCAGTGCAAGTGGCTCTTAATGCCTTTTCCTGTTAGTTTTCTTGTTAATCTTTTCTGTCACTTTTATTCTTCTCTTTAAACAGGTGCTATTTGAGCTTGCCCGGTACCATGCTCCTTCCACAATTTTCTTGGATGAGCTGGAGTCAGTTATGAGTCAAAGAGGCACTGTTTCTGGGTAAATGATGAGATCACTTCCTATGGTGTTAGGAGAATATATGTCTCCCTTTGCAATGCATCTTTTTAGTAGTGCTGACCAAATTTTAATCATACAATACACCTTCTAGAAACAAATTTTAGCTCAAGTAAGGCATGAGTCTACTCTGTAAACTTTAATAGGAGCATGAATGGGCCCCTGAAAGACTTGTCTTTTAGATTTTTTTATTGACAGTATAGTTATTTTGAGTGATAACAGTAATTTTCATGACTTACTATTAAGTTATTTTTCTTCTGTTATGTTGTCAGCTTTAACAGACTTGTAGTGTATTACTTTCAGAATGCCTATCAGCTCCGAAAATACTGTTCTGTGAAAACGTTGCATATGCTGTGGGGATTTAAAAAGAGAGATGTGGTCATTGTTTCATTCACAGTAGATGAGATCAGTAGAGTAGTGTGAAAGGCAGGTTCTGAGAAGTATAGCATATGACTATGGAAATAACAGGTCCAGGAAGACTGTAAGCAGGAGGGAAGAGCACGAATACATAACCAGTGCTGTTGTATTTTCAAATAAGGTATTTGAAGTGGAAGTAAAGACAGCTGTGGGACATAACAAGCGGCTTGTTAGAAGCAAATGAAAAGCAGCTGTTTTTGTGACACTTTGGACAGGCTGAGGCAGAGCAGGGTAAGATGCAGTGTACGCAGTGGAATGGTATTTTCATTAATGGGACAAATTTTGATATTATTGTCAGGACTTAGAGTTGGAGGAATGGAGGTTGTTATTATCGTCATCCATGGAGTAGACAGTTTTATTTTAAAAAAGCTGAAAGGGTTGAACTCGGAGGAGAAGCAGGAGAAATACAAAAATATCATTATACCCATTAGGAGCCCATTACAGTGTTGCTATATGTACGTAATATACTATAAATTATATACTTACAAAGATGCATAAATAGAATATGCCATATCATAAATACACAACTTGTAGTAATTGTCAGTTGATAGCTATAAATTATGGGCCAAGTCTTGCCTTCATACTTTTTTAAAAGCTCTCATTAACATCACTGGATTATGTATTTCAGTAAGGGTTTTTATCTGAGACTATATAGTTATTTTTACATATCCTTATTAAATATTGACATCACGCCGATGTGTGTATGCCTTTGCAGAAATAAGCCATTAAACCTGAATTATAATTCTTACCATCTAAGGCCCTGATGTTTTCTCTGGATTTGGTCCAGGGGTTACCAAGAACTCCACATCTGGGACCAAGAGTTCAAACTGGTTTCCTTCAAAATTGGTTACCTGGAGCAGGGCCAGTATTCTTAGCACTTTGCTTAAGTTCCCCTTCTCTCCTTGAAGAAGGCTCCTTTGTGTGTGGTCTCTGCCCTTATTTTTCAATTTGTTTCAGTACTGCAAACTTTTCTGTTTACTTTTGATACAACATTTTGCAAACTGTTGAATTAAGCAGTATGTGTGTCTACTTGTGGCCACTTAAAATTCACTCACAGAAAAATTCCAGTAGTTGCCCTGAATAGGTAGGTGTGTTAGTTGTTTAATCACAACTGTTTTGTTATAAAAATTCTCCTACACAGGTCAATCAATCAAAGCCTTAGCTGTTTTCCAGTAAATATCAGTTTTATTTTGAGATTAATATAAAGAAAAAAAATTAAATACTTTCTTTGGATTCAGTAATGGTGAACTCTCCTCACTTTAATGCACTGAAGAGAGTCCATTTAAGTAATCATTAGAAAGCTTGATTTTAATGCTTAGATGTTAGCTAATGGAGCTTAATCGTGCTTTGAATTGGGGCAAAATGGTGACAAGGGCTCAGTTGCTGTGAATGACACTGTATAAATAAAGATGATTACTTTAACGCACTGAGCAAATAATGTTTCTCTGAATCTTGGTAGTGGTGAACATGAAGGAAGTCGACGGATGAAAACAGAATTACTGGTGCAGATGGATGGCTTGGCCCGATCTGATGATCTTGTATTTGTTTTAGCAGCTTCCAATCTGCCATGGTAAGAGATCCAGAGAGTACATTTTGAATACATTTGCATGAGCTTCTAAGCACAGATAAAGATTTTATTTAGACTTTTGCAGAAAAAGCCTTGATATTTGGTTAAAGCATTTAAAGATTAATTTGGAGCTTTTACTTTTAAACTCTACAATTCTTGCTATTTGTGCCACATGAGAATAATCCATAATAAAGTCAACATATGCTGGTGCTACCAGCTGCTAATATTTAAAATGGAGTATTTGACTTTAGAGGCAAGTTATTTACTATGTTTAAGCTAAGAAGGGTTTCAGCCTGGAGCTGTAAGGTGCTTAAAACATCTAGTGCTTAGAAGGATACTCCATAAATAGGAAAGTTGGATTTTATTGGTATCAAATGTGACTTTTAAAAGTTAAGGGACAAAATTTGTTGTTTCTTTTAACATAATTTGGAAAAGAAGAATAAATGGTTGGAAATTAGAACTGGAATATTTCATCATGTTGGCTCTCAAAATGGGCAGAACAGGTACTGAGAACAAGACAGAGAGGAGAGGATGAGAAGATGACAACAGGCAGCAGAAAATGGCCAGCTCTCTACTCTCCTTAGAAGGCTTCTCCCACGGCTACTGGCAGCCAGAATGTTGATCTGGCTGGATCACTTATCTGAATGTAGTGTATTTCTCTTGCTTTCATACAAACCTTCTCAAATGGTTGTAAATGGTACATGGGGAAAATAATGGCTGCTGTACAAGCACAGCTGCTTTTAACAGTCTGATTTGTAGCTCATTAACCTTTTTTCAGAGTAGGAGCCAACACCTGTACAGGGAGTTGAAACAAATTGATGATGAGCTTGTTTTTGAAGTTAGGTTAGCTTTCAGAGGTCTGGAACTAGCCTGTGGATTTCTGCTGGCCCTGAACTTCCCCGTGTCCCTGGGCTACAGATCCATGAAATCTGCAGTGGAAGGGCATTTTTTTCTACAGAGAAATTGGTACGTTGAAAGCAGAGAGGGGAACTGTAGTGAAGTAAACTGTGGAAATTATGCTTGGTGGGGGACAGTCACAGAGGCAGACATCTGTGAAAGAGATGATAGGAATATGAAGGCTTCTTTTGTCATTGCTCCTTCTTGTTCTTGAAGCGTGACAACCACAGAACAGAGCCATCCAAAAGTGGCTGAGGGCACTGGGCTGTGATCACAAGGCTGTTGTTGACCATAGGAAGTGTCCATGTTCAAATGACTCAGTGTGTGTATCCACAGCTGCTTGCTTTTGAGCACTTTTTAAAAAGTCTCAGTGTAAATTTTATTTTGCGTAATGTACAAACATGCTTCTTGCTTGTGACACCCAAGGAAAAGAACTGAGCAGACTAGGACTTAATTATATTACAGTTGTATCAGAAAATGCTGAAAAAAAATAGCTACTGTGTGTGTGAACGGTTAAGATTGAAAGGGTATTAATACATTAATAACCTATTCATCTCTTTGTGGTTCATTAGTAATACATTACAAATGTGTGTTACCCTTCTAGAAGGAGAAACTCTGAGCAATGCACTGCACCTTTCAGTGGTCTCTTGCTTAAATTAACTTCTGAGTAGCCTTACAAGTGATGCTGCAACATGGCAGTATTAAAGAGAATCAGAAGTCTTTACAGGATCCATTGATTTGAAAAGAAAAAACGGGTGTTGAATACCAGTATTCTGGTGTAACTGGGTATTGAAACCCTCAGAGGAAGAGTTCAAAGAGCACAACTGGCCTGAAGGTGCTGGATCTGGGGATCTTGGAGATGTGTTAATGCAAGCATGGGGCTGATCGCTCTGTACGCCTCTGCAGAAAAAGAGATTCCTGTGTGTGTCTTGTTGCCAAGCATCTGTCTTATGCAACTGAAACTCTTTCTGGAAAGCTGAGCAGAAGTTACAGGCTCGAGTTTTGAATGTTTTACACATTTGGGTTTGGATCATTTTGCAATTCTGAAGTGCTAATGTCTGCAAAATTGCTCCCTTGAAACATCAAGAAAATGACACAGCTTTTCTCAGGTAGACCCAAAATGACAAGATATCTATTTTGGAGAAACTGCTCCCACAGAAAGATGGCAATCTGTGTTGGTACAAGGGTGGGAGCTGGGCTGTTGTGAGAAGCCAGCTCCCACTGCTGAAAGTTTGATACCTGTGAGCTTAGGTTTTCTTTTTCAGACTTTTTCAGCATTGCTTGTGGGCGGGTGGGATTTTTTCCCTCTCCAAAGCTAATTCAACCTATGAATGCCTGGCAGAATTGTGCCTAGAGTGGAGATGCTTTAAAATGCTGATGCTTTAAAAAGCAGATGGATATATACTCAGAAAGGTACTTTAGGAAGATGAAAATCTGGTGAAATCCAGGAGCATTTTATATCATCCTTGAGGTTGACAGCCTTGAGGAGTTTGGGAGTGTTTGCTTCCAGAGAGGTTGGTGGGGTTTAAAGATCTCACCTGTGTGTTTTTGGATTATTTTTGTGTGCTTGGCTACCAACAGTCTTACTGTGAGACCCCAGACTTGAGCTGCGTAGGGCTATTTTGTAACAAAAGTTTCAAAATACATCTTTTTACAATCCAGACCTTGCAGTCGCACAGCACAGCTCTGTGTTTTTGCAAACATTTGGTATTAAGCTGGATTTCAAGAGATTTGTTTAACTTGGATATTTATTGATCATGAAAAAAACAAAAAAAGTACCAAGCTGCTTTTAGATGAATGAAAAGAAGCCTAAACAAAGCTCTTTATGCTGTCCTAAGCTGCACTGCAGCTATTGATCTTCCTCTTCAGGCAGTGCTTGCTGCCCAGCCTTGCTTCCCCCTGCTCATCAGCCAGGCACTTCTTATTGACAAGTTCCTTGTTGCAATGATTCAACATAATTACACAGAATAAAGGCCTTGTTAATGAAGAAATAAAGTGGTCCTTAACCACGTAGTGAATGTTTCCTAGGGTACTGGTGTGTTTAACTTCCATTGCAGTGCTGCTTGGTTTTTCCCCACCCTCAGGGTGGGTGAAGCTCTGGTGGCAGCTGTTAGACTCTTCCCTTCCACCAGAGCTGGATCGTGCTAGATCCCTCAGCACACAGTCAAGGTGGGGTCAGGGGAGTTGGGCTGCAAACCCAAAATCACATCGGGGTTACCCCACAGCCAGCCCTTCCCTTCACTCCCAGCAGTGCGTGCCCAGTGTGTATGGTGGAGGACAGTGAGGAAGGAGAGCTGAGGGCAGTGTGGGGAAGCCCCAGGAGAAGACAGGGAGTTAGAATAAGCCCTCAGCCTGTGGTGGCTCTGCATGGGAGGACAGGAGGTGTGATGATGAGAAGCTTGCTGCTCTTGGTGCCTTTCCCTCTTCTGCACCTCAGCGATGATCCCAGTAGGCAGGGATTAATTATCAGTGAGCTCTTGTTGCTGTTTCTGGCTTCACCTCTGGAGGTATTGAGGTCTCTGAATTTCTGCCTAATGCTTTTATTAATATTCCTCCTTATGGGAACAAAAATAGTTGTTTGCCTCATTTACCTCCATGAAATGTGGCAATGATGATGAGGCATGATGCCTTGTGATGTCAGCCTGGGAGAGATCCCCAAAGTCACCCTCTTCTGTAGGTCCTGTAGGGATTCTTTCTGTGAGCATTTCTTAACACATTTCTCTGAAATAAGAGCCCATAATATTTTGGTTGGCGCAGTGCTTATTGTTCTGTTCTGGTTATTGTTGTCACTTAACCTTGCATTTGATCACTAACAGAACAATTTAGCACATAAACACTTTTAAGATAACTGAAACATTACGTCTTTATTTTCCTCTCTAAGCCAACAAGCAGGGTCACCGTAACCTTTCTGGGTAAGCAGAGCAACTTGTATGTACCAGTGGGCTCATTTGCAGAGCAGTTCCTTGAGTTATGAGCACTTCTTAGACCTCTATTTCACCGCTTACATCTCTGCAGAACTAAAACACAGCAGTAGGAGGAACAGCTGGAAATACTGCCTGGGGGCCCATCGTCTCTCAGGGGCTGTGTTTTTGCTGTGTTAATATCCACTAAGGGCAAGGTTGTTTCCTCTGTGGGTGGCTAGGGAGCTCGTGAAGCTGCGATGTCAAGGGGCAGTCCAACAGTGCTCTGGAGTGGTGGAAAATGTCCACATCTGGTGGATTCATGGGGTGTTTGCAGGCACTGTGGCTGTGGTTGCCCTTCTCCTGCAAGAGCAGTTAGAGTACCTGCGTGGGCTCCTCTGAAACCCTGAGAAATTTGGCTCTGTTTGTGCACGTGGAGGAAGGCAATGTGGGTAAATAGCAGCCAAGGGGACGGTCAGCTGCAGAGTAATTAACTTCTAGCCTAGCAGAGGTATTCTGAGAAGCTGCTGAAATAAACATCTGGAAGGGGAGAGGGGACCAAGATGGTCCTGTGCCCATTCTGCAGCCTGTGTGGCTGCGCTGCACTGGGCATTGCACAGCATAAGGCAAACCCCAGGGCTGCTCAGCAAGCCTCTTAAGCAGCCTGAAACCTCAGTAATGGTATCAATACACCAACAGCCATTGATTAGCAAAGCTCTGGTATACAGATCAGAGTCCTTGATTAGGAGTACTGGGAAGGATCTGAGTGAATTCCTGTTGGCATGGACGATCCTATCAATCACCCTGAGCCATTGACTCAGCTCTCCAAAACTGAGAGGTCCTTTCTGGGGACAGAGGCACTTCTGATCCCACTGAGCTGACTGACAGCACCTACCTGGGTGGCTGTTTTTCCTTTTTTTATGTTGTGTGCCAGTAGAAGATACTATTAAAAATAAGGACAAGTCACCAAAGGTGGCAGAAATAAGCTTTGTTGGTGTGCTCCAGGTCTGTCCTGAGCTGGCAGTCAGTTGCCTGTAAATTCAAGAGGGGTTTTATACCAGAAGTATTTCTTGTATGTTGACTTTGCTGGTGAAAGGATTTCAGCCAAGGAATCATCAAAGGTAGAGGCAGGTTTAAGTGTACCTACACTGCAGGCGCAGTTCTCCAGCAGCTGGCTCTTTCTGCTCAGCTGACAGGGGTGGAAATGGTGCTTAGGGCTCCTTTTTTTTTTTTTCTCTTAGCACAAGACACATTGCAGAGAGTTGCTCCTTGATGAGAGTTTCTTGGCAGGCATGGGGAACTAAATTTTAAACTGAAATAACAATTCAGTGTCTGAATGGGGCCACTAGAGAAAGATTGGTACTGCATTTGGAAGGATAATAGCTCAGAGCAGCTCTTGGAAGGTACTGGAGACTTATGAGTAAATACTTTGTAGCTGCTATTTCTTCTTGAAAATTGTGTGGATGATTGGGATACCTGTAGATTTTTCCCATTATATGAGTAACAAGAGATGAACCAGAGTAGGAATTTGTGTTCAGCTATGTCACTGTTAGATGCAGACAACTGAGGAGCACTTGGGAGAAGGCTAGATTAAATAACCCACTTGGATGTGCATCTGCAGAGCTGGCATGCCAGGCATACCAGGACTCCTGCAAACTGACAGGATCTGTGGTCTGTCTAGAAAGGCTTCATCTAGGTGGTCACAAAATGCTTTGAGAAAGGAGAGGAAAAAAAATCTTTTTTTTTTCTTTCAGGCTTCGTTTGTGCATCACAAACAAGTAAAAATGAGGAGTATTCTCAGTCTTTTGTATTTTGTGGTGGTTTGTTTTTGGTTTTGTTTTTTGGTATTGCCTTTGCCAAACACCTTATCAGAGCTGATATCAACAGAGGTTTTGGCTCATTGGCACATCGATCCAGCCTGTTCACCTTTCACATGCTCCTTTTTACAAGGTTACTGTCCTTGGGGGCTGTATGATACACAATTTGCATTGCAGCAGCAGCCTCAGATCAAGCTCCCGTTCTGCCATAAACATGGTCCTTGCATCCCAGATTGAAAGTCTGTTTCTGTCTATATTTTAAGCATCCCTTACAAAGCAGCAATTAATTAGTCCTGACATATTACCCCAGACAGACGATTTGCTGTGTCTCCTTAACAGTAAAGGTTGAAACGAAGAGGTTATTACTGACAGGACATGCTGCACACACCATAGCTGCAGCTTCAAGTTACAAGTTACACCATACAAGTTATTGTTAAGCCTTGTTGTCACCAAGTCAGCGTATTGCTAACACAGCGACAGGAATGCACTTGGTAACTAATCTATTTTTTCAAAACTAGGTTGGCACAGCTACAGGTGGGGTTGAAAATTGTCAGTCCCTGCTGTGAAGAGCTTCCTGTGAAAAGTATCTCTGCAAAGAGATGCACTGAAATGATTCCTCTTCTGCTTTGCTTGCAGGGAGTTGGATTCTGCCATGCTGCGGCGGCTAGAGAAGCGGATTTTGGTCGACCTTCCAAGTAAGGAGGCGCGGCGGGCGATGATCCAGCACTGGTTGCCCCCTCTGAGCAACAGCGGAGGAGTGGAGCTGAGAACAGACCTGGACTACAGCTTGCTGGGCCAGGTGAGACAGCGCTGCAGTAGCTTGGGGATTTCCAGAGTGGGAAATGTAAGCAAGAGTGACGTACTATTGACAGCGATAGAACTGTGTCATGGGGGAACAGGTCCAGGGTAGAGGGTAGGGTCAGCACCTCTGTATGCAGCAGTTGCAACAGACAGAGCTAGGGGAAAGACCTCAGGTCTGCCCGAGGCCAGCCAGAAATTAGTGAGAGGCAGGGCTGGGTGTTTTGCAGGTACATGCCTGCAAAATTCTGTGGAACCATGACAGTTCCACAGCTCTGCTGCAAAATCATGTTTTCTGATCCTCTCTGTTGGGCCAATTTTTCAGCCTTAAATACAGGGAGACTTACAGCAATAGTATGTTCTCTCACTCTTCTCACCGGGCTGGGAGCACTTCCAAATCACTGGGGTAATGAACAATTAATTGGGTAGGGAAGGTTTGTCACAGCTCCACTGTAGCAGGAGAAAACAGCTTTTAGACAAGGGTGAGATTCACTAGGAAATCAGGCTTGCTTTATTTAGCCCCTTGTCACATCCTGAATTCTTTGGAAATATCTACAGCTTGCCCAGTTGTCTCTTTTTACTTCTGTTCAGAGACAATTCCGCTCAGCTTTTGTTTTATAAACGAGGAAACGTAGTTATTTTATTAACAGGAAAGCTGAAAACAGACACAGAAAGGTGAGTTTTAGTTGACCTACAGAAAACTGTCACTTAGAAAGAAAATGCTTGGTATTTCCCTTGCACCTGAAAAGTACTGTGGGCATTCAAAGCTAGACAAACAGTAATGCTGGGGTGGGGAAGGGGTGTGTAGGAGGGTGTATATATACGTACACACATACATATGTGCCTATCTATACATATATGATGTGTGCCAGGAGTCAGACTCAAGGACCCCTGTGGCTCCCTTCCAACTCTGAATATCCTCATTCTATATTCTGTGATACATTTCTGACAGCAATAGAATTTACATATACTTTATAAAAATACAAATAAAATATATATGCTGGTAAATGCCGTTGTCTGATTTGTAAGGCTGTAAGCTGCAATTTATCATTCTGGTTCTGTCACAGGAAACAGAGGGGTACTCTGGTTCAGACATTAAACTCGTGTGCAAGGAAGCAGCCATGAGACCAGTGAGGAAAATCTTTGATGCTCTTGAAAACCATCAGCAAGGTACCACAGCTCTGATTAGAGAATCTGATCTGGGAAATGCTGATCTACTGCTCTAACTCTAGAAATTGCGTTAACCCCAGCAGGTGGAGCTCTATTATCTGCTTAGAGAAGTTTCAGTCTCCATTTCTAAAACATTTACCAAAGCTAATGTTTCTGAAAATTAGCTCTTTTTTATGTCAGTATCTTTATCTCACTAGGTTCATTCTTCTGTTTTTATATAGTAAGTGTTATGTTAGACTTAAAAGAATGTCTTTTGGTAGTAATAATGATACTTGATCTGTTTTCTCTAGGTAACAGTAACTTACCTGTGATCCGACTGGACACAATCACAACAGCAGACTTCCTGGATGTGATTGCCCATACCAAGCCATCAGCAAAGAAGCTGAGTCAGAAATACACAGCTTGGCAGAGAGAGTTTGAGTCAGTTTGAAGAGAAAAATCCTGAAAGACTTTTGCTATCCCAAATGGCATCTGTGTCATCTCCAAAGGACTGAATGGTGATGGAGAAGGAAGTGCTGTTATTTTGGGGAGAGAATGCCATGAGAAACGTCAGGTAGAAATCTTTGAAAATGCAGTGGGGGAGGGAGGGTTGTTTTTATTAGCCATTTTCAATGACTGTTCAAAAATATTCTTTACAGAATTAATGTAATGGCAGAATGTCAGTTGCTATGTAATGAAAACTCTAGCCTTAACTTTATACATAAAGACAAAGCTTGAATGATTTTTAGTCTTTTTTCATGGTAGTTGTTTACAGGTTTGGAGTAAAAGAGCTGGAGTGGAAAGCTTGCTAACAACAATTAGATGGTTTGTGTAATTCTCCCTTTCTGAGACTCACTAAAGCATCACAACCAGCACAGCTCTACCAAGGCTCGCATGCCTTTTTAATGAAGCAAAAGCAATTGTTTTCAATGAAATTCAGTTTAATAGTGCCTGGTAAACTTTGCTGTTTTCATCTGGTTTGGGTTGGAAGGGACCTTAAAGATCATCTTGATGTGCCAAATGTATTACTTCCCAGCTGGTCTGGGACATTTCCAAGGTGGAAAGTGCAAGGGATCAGAAGAAATTGGAGTCATTGTGGAAAAACAGCATCATCTAGGGTAATCTGTCTAGAAACTGGATTGCTGGTAACCCACTGGTTTGCAGCCAGTCATAAAATGTGAGGTGAGTCATATAAAAAAGGTGAGTCTGTGCAGTGCTGCGGTATTACCCCAGTTGGAGACTTTTCTGCTGATAATCATGGCCAGGTATCCAGTCAGCTGCCTGTCAAGCTTTTTATTGGAAAACCTAAGTCATTTTTCCAGGCTTTCAGGTCTCATCACTGTCCCCCTCTTACCTTTCCTCTTGCATGGTTTTCCGTGTTACTGCTTTCCTAAGTGCCACGATGCTCTCCAGCATGCTCCTGGACCTCTGGAGAAGTGACAGTCTCCTGTTGTTGTAGCATTGCATTGTCTCACACTGTCAGAAGTCTTTGTGGGAAATTACCTCACAGGATTTTACTTAGAGATTCCTCACTTCCCTGACCTGACTCTGACTACAGGCCAAAAACCTCCTGTATGTACTCCAGGCAACAAACACAGATTCAGAATTGCTGGCAGAACGTTAGATGTGTGAATTTATTCACAACAGTAGGTTACAATTGATGATGGCACCTAAGATAAGGCCTCCAGTTATCATGTATTTGTGTTTTCTTGGGGGGATTCTTTTTTTTTTACCAATGGTACATTTGGCAGAGACATTAGCCTCTCAGTGCTGCTTTCTTCCTGGGTGATGTGGGTGTGTGTAAGGGGTGTCCAGCAGTAGCTTTGACTTCATTATACAGCATGCAACACAAACAATATCTAAAGATGGCTTTTGTTCCTGGGGGGGGAGTGTATTTTCCCACTTTACTGCAGAGCTCCCCCAGGCCCCGCGTTCTGTCTCTGACAGAGATTAAATCTAAAGGTAAGTAACCACCCACCAACTGAGACTGCAGACAGACCATCTTTCATTTAAGGAGAGCTTCCCCTTCATTCACCACAATGATTTTTCTTAACAAATAAGGAGCATGGCTCATTAACACAAAAGTATATTTTCAATAAGGTTAATACTCCAGTACTGTATAATTACAATCTAATAATTTAAGACTCACGAGCATTGTAAAACAACTGTAAAGGACTTTGATTATTACAATTTGCAAATGGACCAGAAAAGCTATTTACCATCATTACAAAGTTGGTTCATATTGGTAGGTTTAGCACATAGGAGAAGCAATGCATACTACACAATTAAATCTCATTTTACAGCTCTGCTAACCAACTGTGTAAGAACTGGAATCTGTCCCCATGGCTTGCGAAGGATTTTTCCCATAACATTAAGAAGAAAGAAAAAAACAACAGTGGTGAAATTCTGCAACTGTAGCATTAATAGGACCCTGCTGAAGTCTAACTTAAAAAATTCACAGTCTCTAAGGCATTTAATACCAGATTTTTGTTGGTGTACCAT
Organism: Aythya ferina; assembly: GCF_964211825.1. NCBI lineage: Eukaryota > Metazoa > Chordata > Aves > Anseriformes > Anatidae > Aythya > Aythya ferina. Next base: position 2,983,921 of record NC_140299.1, on the reverse strand, counting down.
TCTTTTTAATAACAGCATCTAATTAAAACATCTGTAAAATGCTGACAGTTTTAATTTTATGTAAAATTTGAAAAACAAAAAACAGGATCTGCTCTAATGAGAGGAAAGATTCTAACAGTAGTTATTATTAACAATGGTAATATTTTAATTTAAAAGTCAATTCTAGATCTGATAATCACTGCCTTTAAATTACAGCAGAGACATACTCAGTGAAATTGCTACAGTCTAATGCTCTGTTAGTCTTTGCAGTTTTCTTGAGTATTTCCAGTGAGTTTTACAGTTTAGTTTATTCAGCAGAAGAACTCGACACTTTTCAGAGTGGGCTTTTTTCATCAGCCATTTCCTGAAAACAAACAGAACTCTCTGCCACGCTCTCTATGTCAGGCATGAAAGCAGCTGTGCTGTAGTTCTTCTGGTGCTGGGTATCTTATTTGCTGAGCAGCTAAGATCCCTAATCACATCCTCATGCAACTACTACTGGAAAAGGGCCTTGCTCTGACTGCACTGGGGCCATGTGCCAATTCTCTTCCCGTTCCCAGCTCAAAGGGAAGGAGTTGAGGGCTAGGTTTCTGATCCAATGCATGCACTGATCCTGTGACCTTAATTTGTGAAGCAAGAGTAAAGGAAACGATGAAATACCTGCTTCTTCAAACTATTCCATTTCTCATAGCATATGGCCTAGGATATGTTCCACCGCCTCTGGGAAACTCTCACAGGTTAAATAAGGAGATGGATTGATTTTGTCTTCATCTCCTGGTCGATATTTACCTGTAACAAATGAACAAACAGATGTATTTACCAAGCTCCTTGGGGCATCCTTTTTTTTTCCCTTTGAAAACAGCAGCCTTCTGGAGTCAGTAACAGCTAGACACAGGACGCCCATCTGATGTTCTCCTGCAACAAACATCTCACAGGTCTTTTCCAAACAAACAAGGAACTTTACTGAAGTTTCTGCCAAGGGGCAGCTCCAGCTCAAGCACAGAGGTGCTTATGCAGTGGTTTCAACCTGCTGTGCTATACTGGTGTAATTCTTTCACTGATTACTCAGCAATGTAAGTTCTTGAAATGATAATGCTGTCATCTTCCCTGGTGACTCGTATGAGAAAAAGCAGGATTACTCGTTTTCATTTTTAACATATTGGACCGTGTGGCACGAGCCCCTCAGAAAGAGGTGGTTCTATCACAGTATCAGTAATGTTCATGATCCCTGTAGGCTGCTCAAGGTTCCAGTTTAGATAATGACCCATGTAATTACTGGGGAATGTCATCAAACTTCCTGAATGAGCAGAGGTTACATTGATATAGCCAATCTTGGCAATCTAAGATGTCACAATAACAATTCTCTGGATTCTTTGACTAGTGCCCAGGATTTTAGAGTCGCTGAAAAAGATTCACATTTACGTGTTCAACCACTCCCACCCATCACTTCATACCACCCTGCGATCAGGTCAGAGTCTGCACTCTAGCCCTGTCGTTGAAACATTAAATATAATCTGCAGCCTATCCTGGCTTAATTGCAATTTACTGCTTGACAGGCTGTAAAGCTGCAGCTGAGGGAATGTATCTGCTTCATTCACCCCAAAAGGAGTTGCTCCATAATATGCTCAGGCCCTCCCTGCAGATTCTTGGTGCACCAAACTGCAGGGATGGCAGGCCTCTAAAAATGCCTAGGGCTACACCCAGGCCCCTCTGCTTTGGGCACGCGGGCTGCCAGTGCAAGGACAAGGTCATGGAATCCACCTCTGTCCCCAGAAGTGAGCACACCATCGAGTACTTACCCGTCCTCACCAAAATCCCACGCATGCCTGCATTCTGTGCCCCGCCAACATCATCCCTGCAGTCCTGCGACAGAACGGGAGATCATTTGTGGTCAGACGCATAATTTGTTAACCAGAGGCTCATGACATTCTCTGCCTTGCACATCACCGACCAGTCACTTAAACGCAGCTACACCGAGTCAAATCCCTTAGCAACCTATTAGGCAAACTGCCACAGGAATGGTTTGCTCTGTGCTGTTGCCTAATCAAACAGTGAGACCTAATCAATGCAGGAACAGAGCTGTTAAGTCACTGGGTGATTTTAGAAGGGGCATCAGAGACACTTCATTAGCAGGAGCTAATTGTCAGCAGGCTTTCCGTGCTCTCAGGCAGGACACTTAGGGCTTCTCCAGAAGTCACTGAAGTAAGAGAACTAACCCCATGGACTACACCTTAAATCATGCCAGTTTGGGCGTTTCAGTTTTCACCCTTTATTTAATCAAAGATGGGTTCACAGCACCTGGGAGGTACCTACACACACCACATTAGAAGGCAGGTGAGAAGGCATTAGGTCTCCACGTACATCACCAATCATGACAGCCTCCTCCGGGGCACAGCTGGTCCCTCGTAGAGCTTCTAGGAAGAAAGTTTTCTCTGGCTTCCCCACCACTGTTGCTTTGGTGTCTGTTGCATATTCCAGCCCAGTCACAAAAGGTCCAGGTCCCAGAGCCAAGCCATTTTTTTTCTTGAAATACCGGGCTTTATGTATAGCTATAAGAGGAGCACCATCCAAAATCAGCCTGAAGGGTGAATGAAGAAGAAAACACGCAACTTATATTAAAGATACTTACAGCCGAAGGCCCAATTTTGCTTTTAAGTCGATGACAAAACTTTCACGGAGACCCAAATGATAACAGGGATTTTATAAAGCTAACATTCACGTGAAGAGTTAAGTAAAGTTCCTTCCTTCCTTTCTTACGTCCCGGAACAGCTAATAAAAAATTCCCACAAAGAAAAGAGTTATTACCTTGAGGATTTTAACAGGTAACTTTTTAAAATAATATCTCTATTTTAAAAATCGCTAATGCAATTAGATTCATTACTCTAAGCAACCTCACCTTTTGCTAAGGCCAACATCCTAACATTAGGACCCACCTGACTTTCCCATGCAACAAATTTAAAATATATTAGCCACAGGTAGCGACCATAGGTGGCAGATGGATGGCCACAGCCTTCACCTCCTTGCCTGGACTGCGGACACGGCTGTGCTTCCAGGATGCTGCTGCAGGAAATCTACAGAGCAGGCATTCAGCCCAGCAGCTCTTAGGGCTGTTGCTATCTCCTCTAACAGCCAAATATCAACGTGTTTTGGGCAGAGATGGGTGTTCAGGGGTGAATCCTGAGTAGCAGGTGGATCACTTTACCTTAATTTTGTATTTTAGTGTTGGAGGAAGTGCAACAAGTTACTTGAAGAAGCACACAGATATTGGGCACATTCACACCGCTGCCTGCTAGCTGGCCTACCTGTCAAAAACCTGCACAATACACGGGACTGTCTGTAGTGGGTGGAAAAAACACAGAACTGGAAAGGCAGAAGTTACTGGGAAACTGCTGTTTCTCCACCAATCTCAACCAGCTCCTGAGCCTCACTACCTCACTGTCAGTCCTGCTTGAGGGCTCTCCTCTGACCTTTGCCTTGTCAAACCTTTGTGGCAGGGAGTGTCTCGTTAGCACACGGTGCCTGGATCAATGGGGCCGTGACAGCAGGGTAGTAAAGAGAAGTTTAGGACAGTTTGCTTTCACAGGCTCTGGACCTACTCCTCCAGAATCTTTGATTCTTCCATTTCCACTGCCTCTGGTAGATTTTTCTTGGAGCCAACCCACCAGCTACCTGTTCTGTAACAAAGGGAAATGTGCACGGCAGCAGCTGGGGCTGAGGAATCCTCCGGGTATGACCAAGCACAGCAACATCACCGCAGTCCTCCCTCTCCCAGCCTTGGGTTCAGTACAAGCCCGCCTGACAGCATCCATAAAAGCTGAGGCAGTGACTGCCAAACGCCTCCCGCTGGATTTTACGGCACCTTCTTCAGGTACTGCAGACAACTCAAGTCTTTATCACAACAGGTAGAAATGTAACAAGCACAGCAGAAACAGCCAGGCTGGGGGACAGAAGGGAACCATTGGCAGTTGCCTTCAGAGCAGAAAGATGGCTTTCTTTTCTCCTCAACTCTGCCTGATTTACAAAAAAAAAAAAAAAAAAAAAGGCCTTAAGAAAATAAAATCTTGCTTTGGCCCTTCACTGCCTTTCTGGAGCTCTGATGTGTCTCTGCTCACAGAGGCTGGCTCAGGTTGGCTGCTTGCTCCTTGGGGGCTGCCTGTTCTTTTCCACGTGCCTGCAGAGCAGCCTGTGTACTCTCAGCAATGCAGAAATGGTAATACTTCATTTCACTTAATTATCACAAAATATTTCTATTGGATCAATGCATTTCAAAGCAAGCTCCATAACAAGGGAGCTGGCATGTGTCTCTGCGAGCAGCCAGATACGTTCACAGTGGGAGGATGTCTCTAGGACACAGAAGAATTTAATTTGACAGCCACACTACAGCCACTTACATTCAGCAGTTTACAGGAAAGATCACACCCGAGAGAATTCTTGTAAATGTGGCATCAAAATCCCATGTTTATGAAAACAGAAATTTGATCTCAGCCATTCCAAATGGTGCCTAGAGAAGGGCCTCGCTCTGTGTATCTAGTTTTGGGTTAGATTTACCTCGCCTGATGCTGGGTTTCAACCAAGTAGTTGCCTAACAGTTGCATAATATGAACGATGCCTTACAAGCAGCTCCCCTCTCCCTCAGGAGCCCAGGTCAGATAGAGGCATCTGCTCCATGGGTATCTGCATTTAATCCAGTTCACCTTAACGTTCTGCAGCGAGCGCTGCAAATCCCAAGGGACTTAATTAGCTGAGCAGTAAAGGACAAGGCGTATGGACATAAGGCTGGAGAAGAGAACATGCCCAGGAGTTAATGCTTCCTTTAGACCAAACAATACTGACACCTGCAGCATGATGCACGGCCTCACACCTCTGCACGCACCACTGCGTCCTGCCTCGTGACCAGTCCCTGACAGCCGTCTCCCCGCTCAGTCTGCAGACAGTGCTCTGGGTATAACACAGACCAGGGGAGGTCCATAGCCCAGCATCCTGTAACAGCTGCTCCTGAACACAAGATGCTTCAGAAACAACTGCATTTCCTTCCCTCTGAGCTGTGGGCCCTGAAGAGTCAGCTCTGAACACAGCAGCACTTTCCTCTTGAAGCACTGCTAACTCGCTTCACCTCAATGACAACTGCAGCTGTGCTTTTGCAGGTTGTTTGCAGACTGAAAGCTATGAAACCTGGGGCCAGACTGCCTGCAGCTCACGGTTAAGGCCCCAAATCCACAAAGGTTCTCTCAGACACAGGGGAGGACGCCACAATCCTCACTACGTAATGGCGATGCTGCTACCAGCCTCTTCTCCCCACGTGGAAGGATTTCCTTGCACGTAAAGGACGCAGCACAAGACAGCCCCCCTTCAAAGAGCCACGAGGAGAGGCTGACTTACCGAAAGGCCTTATTCATCATCTCGTAGTGGAAGTGCTCAGGAGCCAGTCCTACGACCACTGCATTGGGGTCCTCAGTGGCTATCCCTGGAAGATCAAAACGTGGTACCAATGGTTACTCTGAGTGAACCAAATCTTGTTCATACTTAGCAATATACAGTTAGCAAGTACAGCAAGTGCAATTAATCACTTTACAGCAAAAACGAGCATTTTCTCACACAGGCACATGTTGTTGAAGAGTTTTTATCTATTTTAGAAATGAGGAAAGTCTCTGTGGAAAAGGTGTTGATGTACACAGACTGTGCCATCCTTCACAAAGCACACACCTCTGTGTCTGGGCAGTCAGTGCTTGTCCAGCAATGATCCCACTGCCTCCACCGAAATGCTGCAGACTACAAATTACTTTTTTCACTGAACAACTTTTTGTTAGTATCTCTCTCTCTCTCTCCACATACATTTGTGGGCTTTGCAAGACAGTAAAGCAGGAACATTAGTGAGTTCCACCCAGTTCTCTCACTTCCCTCTGGTCACTGAGGATACAAAGCCTGACTGTTCCACTCTGTCTGGCTATGGTGGCAAAGATGGTGTTGCAGCACGGCTTAGAAGTTGTCTCACCAAATTAGTTTTGTCTCTTCTGGGAGGTCTGTTTTTAATGTGGGCCAGTCCCCCTGAGAACAGCTTGCACCTCCTGTGTCCCTCACTGCTCTGGGGGAGAGCACAATTGTTTTACATAGCAGTGTCTCCTCTGAAGGAACTAAATATGACCCTAAAAAGCCCGTGAAGAACTAAACCAGCAATGGAAGAGCATTTACAGTATCTACAGAAGAAACTTAACCCACTGTAAATAAATCTCTCTTACTCTTGTAACAGCAGCACTTCTGCTAACACTTTTGGTCTGCCTTCACACAGCATATCCCCTGCACCTTTACTGTGACAGCTAGAGCTCCTGGGTCTCCAGAGAGTGTCATCACAGCCTCCTGGCTGATGTCTCATGCCACATGGCCTTCAGCTAGCTCAGACACCAAAATGTTGCATGCAGAGATGTCACGGGGATTTGTGACACCACCCGAAAGCATCTGGGTCCATTAACCATGAATGGATTACATTCATCCATCTGTGACCAACTTTACAGAGAGATTATCCAAGAATAATTCAATAGCAGTCACTAACAGGAATTTAAAACATTCTCCAGTGTACTTAAATGTTTCAAGAGCAGCACTGAGAGAATCTGAGCCAAACCGCTTGCAGAAAAAAGAAACAGAACAATCCATACCAGATCCAAGCAATGCAGAAAATGCCGCCAATGTATTCCTCTGATATCTCTGTCTTTGGTATTTTACACAGAATTAACATCAGCTACTGTGAATCTGATGGAAAGATCCCAAACACACAGAGATTAAACTGATTTAACTTCAGTGAAATCAGCTGCTGCCTCAGCTGTTTCTGACCCAGGAAAGCCTTCCTGAGAACACAAGCACAGAATATTGCTGGGGGCCTCTTTCTCTGGATACGATGACAGGTGGAACAGATTATCAGGTGTTATGGCTTTCACAGCCCACAGAGGCTTTTCTCTTGAACACCTATCCATCTGAAGATTACTGAATAGAGCATGGCACTAAAATTTAACAGGAAACGTAAAGTTTTATGCATGTCTTGCTCCTAGCAAGAGTAGAACCTACTTAAATTAATACAGCAGTGAGGATCTCAGCTCATAAGGCAAGGGGCAGGGAGCAGCAGCAAGCCAGCTGCATTTTCACTGCCTTGATGCTCCAGATGAAAGACCACTCACAACCCAATGTACTGATTCCAACTCTGAGCATGTTAAAAGCGTGGATTTCTTCACTACTCGTGAAATGAAGACTTAGTTAAGTTGAGGACTAACTGACCTAGTTTCAGGCACCTGCCTGAGGTGTCCATGTTAGCATGGATCACCTTCTCCTCCTCTTATTGCTGTGGGAGGGAAATGGGCACATCTGAAAGGAAAGCAGCTTCTCACTGGGTCTTTAGAGGTGACTATCAGGGTGACAAAGCACCCACTTAGGTGGTACAGTTATGGAGTGAGAGCTAGGTGGTCAATACAAGGTTTTCCATTTAATAATTATCTATAAAGAGAGAACTAGACTCCTGTGTGTGCCCACACACCAGCTTCTCAGCAACACGTGTGACTGCTGGCCTGACAATACACTCAGGACGCTTTGATCACTTTGACACTGAACATTCCCTAAGATCTCCAACAGACAGTGAGACAAAACATGCTGCAGAAGCATAGGACCAACAACAGACAAGCAAACTGCTGGAAGTACTAGTTCTTTATGGACATAATCTCCCTACAATAGCTGAGGGACATCTGGTTTCCACTAAATCGTAACATTCTTGCTTTAAAACATTTCAGCATTTGTAGGCGCAATAAATCTCCAACGATCTGGTGATAAATATTACTTTCTATGCTGGAAATTAATAACAAGGCATCAATTTTATTTTTTTTTTCTGAATTCCTGCCTATTCCCACTACTCCTCAAGAAGCTATCACAACCACAACTTCAAACTGCTTAATGTTAAGTTTAATAGCGGAAAGGGCCATTATGACTCTGGAGAGTCCATGATTCAGGCTTTGTTGTAGCTAGTAAAATACATACATGTGTTGTTCTACAAAACATTTCTCAGTGTTTCATTATTCAGAGGTTCAGCACCTCCTCCCATGTTGTTTCCTGAGCACCTCACCTGTGAAGTCAGGCAGGGCCTTATCATCCACCAGGAGGAGAGGCCGCACCTGCTTCTGCTCCAGAAGATTTCTGGCTGCTGTCAGGGATGTGAAGATTTCATTTTCAGCAATGTCGAAGCCCAGTTTCGTCAGCCTCTCCAGCAGGTCTCTCTTGCACTCCTTCGTTGTGTTGGTCACAAACCGAATCGTAACCGGAGCGCTGCGCAACCTGATGGATGGAGAGCAAAGACACATTTGCCATGGACTACTTTACATTTACACACTTATTATGGCTTTTGGGGACTGAAAAAAGGAAATGTTTGTCTAAAGGCTGCAGATGAAAAGACTGTATACATCTTAAACTACTGGTGCCAAGCTCAGAAGAAACAAGGCTGTTAGCTTCTGTGCAGAATGGAGGGCAATGTGAAACAGATGGCAAGAGTTACAGCTACCTCGCACAAGATCAAGACATCCCTGCTTTGCTTCTACCAGGAAAAGGCTGGAGGAAAATGGTGATTCTGAACTCCATCCTCACAGCAGTATCAAGCACATCTACAATTAATTGCAAATAGTTTGAAAAGCCTTTTAATTCAAACAAGGTAATAAATAAGTCAGGCCTGTGTTCTGGATCAACAGCATCCTAAACTAAAACAAATTGATAGAAGAAGCTTGCTGCTAAGTTAACATACAGAACTCCACACGCTGGGTGAATTTCACAGCAACTACAGCTCATTCAGAAGTTGCAGGGTGCTCTAGGAGCCTGCGTTATCTGTGCGGTGATTTTATGTCAGCTTTTGCAGCCATTTCTCCCTTTCCTCAGGAACAATGATCCTCACATAAAACCATATTATTGCTCTACCCTGATAGTACATACTATTGAACAGCCAAATAATTTTAAGTGACAATTGCAGTGGCATCTCCTTTAATTATTCCCCCACCATCACTTTCTCTGTTGCTATAGAAACAAACACTGGCACCAGGACTGCACGAAGAACATCAGAATGAAGTTGGTCAATGCTGAAGACCTCCTCGCACCTGCCTCTTCCTTTTCATTTGTTCTGATGTGCAGAAGGATGCACTCACCTTTCACAAGTATGAACTGGTATTGGAAAAAAAAAAAAAAAAAAAAAAAAGCCTGTGTTTGCTAATAAAGTGATTATTATTTCCTTTAACCTCCCATTATTTCTTTTTATCTTACTGAAAGGTAACCCTCCAAATGGAATCTACCCATTTGTCCCCTAAGCAAGCTGCAGGCTGATAGTTTCAGCTTCTCTTTAGGAAGGACAATGACACGGATGAACAGAAAATAGCATGAGACACTATTTTGTTTGAACCTCTAAGCAGAAAGTCCTGTCTGTTCTTTGCAGTGAAATGACGTTTGCTCTGTGTACCTGTGAGAGATGGCTGAGGCTGACAAATGGCACCAGATGCTCCCTGCACCTTATCCCTTCCCTAATTCCCTCCCTTGCCAAAACTAGCGCTGAGCCTGCCTGGGCACAACTCAGTAGGAATCAAGCAGAGGCACAGCAGGAGACAGAGAAGAATCAGTGGATTTACAAAACAGTTTGTCTTCTCATTCTACAGAAGCCATTTCCTCTGTCCTACATGCTGCCTGAGGGCTTGGAGGTGAGCAGAGCCCAGGAGAGATGCTGAGTTGGTCTTGATAGCATCACCACTTTGCAATAGATCTATAAATACACAAAGCACACAAAAGTATGTGCGCACACACGGATTTCTGAGAATGCTGACTCTCATCTGGCACAAGTTCTCTCCACAGCACAAAACACCAAGAAGACAGGATCCAGTGAAGGAATGAGTAATGAAAGAATACCCAACACTTCAGTAGTTTTTAGTTGCTTGCGATTTTACATCTTTAAAAAAATAAATATTGCCACAAAATTACCTGTGAAAAGCAAAGCAGTTTCCTAATACCTCTGAGCTTTGCAGACAAACAACAGTCTAGCTTCATAAAAACTTAAGGAGTCAATACAACTTCAGTAAAAATTTCCTGTGCTTAACTCAGCCCTATTCCTCTCCCTTGACTAAAACTTATTCTTCCCCCCCATGGCAACACACATCTCTCTCTGTTGCTTTTCTTCATCCTTTGCAAAATTAATTCTCCAGGGAAACAGCTTCAGAAAAAAAAAGAGTACAGAGATCCCTGGGGTTGCACAGCCTACTTTGCTAGCGACTAGTTTTGATTAAATCATTTTACTATGTCTCCGTTTCTTTAGACACCCTTTTAACGAGAAAGAAGAGGTACTGAACTGTCCTGTTTATGAACACGAAGAAATTCCTAAAAAAGATAGGCTGCATTATCAAACGTTTCTCTAAATAGCAAAAAAAAAACCTTTAAAAATAACAAAGCAAATGCTTGGCTGAAAGAGCACATGAAACGAGGACGCTGCAAAGGATGCCTCGGTCACCAGGCCATGATGTGTTCTCCCTGTTATTCCAATTTAGCTCACCACAGGTTTAAGGGCTCAGACACCTGAGCAGGTTCCTGCAGCTAAACAAAGCACTGAGCATCAGGTGAGCTGAAGTGACTGAAGGGGGTAATTCAGGGTAACACCTTCCACTTTGGGCTAAGGCTGCAATCCCTTATCAATTAGCTGGTTTTGTAGTCTTTTTTTCTGTCTAGAAAAGGCTTAGAGAGGACCTAGATAGTGACTTAGGAAAGCTGCAGGGGCTCAGGTGGTACATGGTGGCATGTCACTCTCTGGGCCTGTTGCTGACTTCTCCTGGTATTGACACAGGTGTAACTGAAAGCAGAATTCACATGTTTGCTTATCCATACCAGCATAAAAAGGCAGGATCTTCAGGCCCGTTTACTTGAAGAAATGTCTTTGTGCAAGCAGCAGTGACACAACCTATCAGAGGACATCGAAAAAAGGTGGCTTGCCTTTTAAGAGCTTCCTGAGCGCCTGGCACAGCTGAGTCTTCAACGTGAAGTGTGCCGCTGAGATCCACCAAGACAGCTTTCAGCGCGCGCCGAGCTGCCATCCTTCCTTCCCCAGGGAAAAGGCAAATAAATGAAACAACAGAAAACTGGTTAGCAGACAATGGATAATAAAAATAAGGAACTCAGTTAAGCGCCTCATTTGTGCCAAGCCCGGTATTACTCAGAACATTACTCGTAGTATTAAATGGGCCCCTTTAGACAGAGAAATAAAAGGCAGTGTTTAAAAAAAATACATAATTGATGGGGTGGTATTTTCCCAAAGACGCTATATATGGAAATCAGGTGCTATTTGTTTTTTAAGTGCCTTTATTTGTGCGCGTCAAAAATTCTCTAAACAACTAAGACTGTTGGGAAGAGGATCATTAGGTCTGGTATTGCTGGTTCAAGGCCTCAGCAAGCACATTTCGGCAAGTCCCAGCGACACCGGTGGTGTTGTTCAAGTAAAAATAAATACAATACCACTAAGCAATGATACACGGCTCCGACTATAAAGCTCAAAAGGCTCTGAAAAAGTGGATGCTGTTAATTTTATTTTTGCAAGCTGGATCTGCAGCGATCCAGCCCGCGGCACGATTCAGGTGTCCTAATTCGTAGGCTATGCAGTGGCTGACTGCCTGCGTGCCAGCAAGGACTCTGCAGACTGCTGCCGGCCTGGAAGATCTCAGGGCTCCAGGATAATCAGCACCCAGAGGGGTTACTCCTGCCTCTTGCAGAGGGGGCACTCGAGCAGCTTTTCTGTCACATAAATGAGTGCAAAAGAGTTGGCCTCAAACAGAAGCCAGCCCTCGAAGTATAAAGACACAGGGGAAGAAAACAGTGAGGTTATGTGCAAGTCTAAAACCTGTCTTCAGAAACTACTGCTTTATAGGTGTGTTGCAAGTGCTGTATATTTTGCCACTTGCAAGTTTTCTGAGCCTTCCAGAGCAAATATCCAGTACAGAAGCATTTTTTGCTGCCTGTCGCACAGTAACAACCATCCAATCTGCCATCACTGCAGAAAATCCTTCTGGTTTTCTGTTAGGCTGTTTGGTTACAGGCACAACATGTAGCACTGGTGTACTTTTTAAAACACTTAAAATAGCCAGCACCATGACCAGACCTTGCTTTATTACAGCTGATTTTCCATCATGATTCTTTTATCTTTGGAGATGGATTTATCAGCTACCAAGACCACATGAACTTAATGTCTAAGGTACAAGATGCACGCACAGAACTTTATGAGATGCCACCTTTGTTATTGTTGCCAATTCCCCACAATAAGAAACCAAAAAAAAAAAAAAAGCTTATTTTATAGTATGCCAGTTGCTACACAGGCCAAGGTTAGGCATCGATGATAAGAAACTGACACAACTCCTACAGGAGTGTCATCAGCTCCACGGGAAGAGGGCTTCTTCTGCATGTGAAACACTTGTGCAGGTGAAATGCCTGAATTGAGCTGAATTTCACCAAAACAGGTGAAAGGGACCCAGCAGGGTCACCCGGGGCACGCTGCACAGGAGGGCACCCAGGCGGGTTTGGGGTGTCCCTGGGGAGCCTGTCCTGGTTCTGTCACCTCACAGCACAGAAATGCCCCTAACACTGAGCCAGATCCTCCTGAGCTTCAGTTTTATAGGATCACAAAACCATTAAAAGTTGGAAAAACCTCCAATATCAGCTGGTCCAGCCACCACCCTGCCAGTTTGTGCCCGGAGCCTCTCATCCTGTCACTGGGCACCACTGGAAAGCGCCGGGCTCCATCCCCTCGACCCCCTCCCCTCAGATATTCACACACATTAATGACTTTTTTGTTTTATTTTCTTTTTTTTCTTTTTCTTTTTTTTTTTTTTTGCACAACTCTGTGTTATCACTGCCGAAAGAAACTTCCCTCAGGCACTTCAGCCCAGCACAGGGCATTTTAAGCATTTTAAACATTACAAAAGTGGCTGCAGCTGCATGAGCCCCCTGCCCACCACACAAGGCTGCGCCCTCTGAGGTGCCTCCCCTCAGGAGCCCCATGCACCCCCCCCCCCCCGCCATGTTGCCAAGGGCAGGAGGACGCAACCCCCCTCTCCCCCCCATAATTGAGATGGTACCGCCCCACCCCACCGCTTTACAACGGGCAGCTGGGCCGGCCCACTCTCCGGAAGGGGAGTCTCCGTGCCTAACGCTGTCCCCCCCTTCCCTGTTCGCGTGGTTCCGCCCGCCCCGTTAGCGCACCCACAGGGCGGGCGGGCGCACTCGGCCGCAGAGGGGGGGGGAGCAGCGCAGGGTGCGCCCCGAGCCCCCCCCTCCACCCCTCCGCACCCACCTGGCTCACGGCCGCCCAGCGCCCCCCGGGGCCCTCACGGAGCGGGGCTGCCCGGCGCTGCGCCGCCTCGGCGGGAGGGGGCGGTGCTGAGGGGCGGCCCCGCTCCGCCCTCGGGGGCTCCCGGCAGGCACCGCGCGGGGCAGCCCGGGTCCTGCTGCGGCTGCTTCACCTCAGCGAGGCGGCGGGGAGGCGGCTGCGGGGCGCTCCGCGTGCGAGTAGTTAAATGTCGATATATTTTTATATATCTGCCGCCCGGGACCGAGCTAAAGCCTTCCTGAGGGTTTTTTTTCTTTTTACAGAGCCTTTTTAGGGGTGCGCAGTGACAGGAGGAGGGGCGCCTGGCACAAAGTGAGGCCCAGGAGGTTCTGGCTCCGGGTGATGGGCGTGGGGTTGGGCTGGGGGATCTCCAGCTCCCTTCCGACCCCGTTCGTTTGGCTGCGGTAGTGGCAAGAGGCCCCCGGCCACCTGCAGAACCACGCTGTGTCCGTCTGCAGGACACACAGCGTGTAGAAAGTGAGTTTAGGTTTCGTGCAGCCACATTTGAAGCTGTGGGTGGTGATGCGAGTAGGATTTCCTGAGGGGCGAGGGCATAGCTGTGAGTTACGTGATTTATGGTCAGAGTTTTGCATGCCGGTTGTACAGCAAAACCCATGCTACGACTGAAATCACAACACTGCAGTGTAAGGTAGGATGCTGTAGGCAAACTGAACATGAGACTCCTTTGTGAGCATCCAAACCCATCGCTTTCCTGCCCTTCCCTTCACCTATTACCATGCCCTCCAAAACCTTTAATTAAACTATACAGGCACACAGGCCCGGTCCATTATCACTGCTTGAAGTTGCACTAAAGGCTCAGATGAGTCCCCTGAGGTTCATTTTAACTCCAGCCAGCCGTGCTAGGAGCCACCAAACTGCGCTTTGCTGCTGTGAAAGCCTCTTCTGTTTCCAAGCGCTTCCTAGAAACGATCTGGCAATTACTCTATGGTGGGAAGTCACAGTCTTCATCCTGTTCTGTTCTGGGCACTGTCAGTTCTGTGCCAGGTACGAGTGAGAATGCTCTTTGTGCTTTGAAGTGACTACTGGAGCGCAGGTTGCTTCGCAGGCACAGCTCCTTGCCTGGTAGAAACTTTCCTCCATGTTCATGGTAGTGAAGAACCTCAGCCCTGGCCAGGTTTGAGGGCAGTTCCAGCACAGTCACCTGTTAGGGGTGGAAAACGCAGATATTGCAAGTAGGAGGCAAATAAAAAGGAAAAATAAAAAAGGTGAGGAAGTGCTTTGCCTAATTTAAACTTCTGTTACAGCAGGTACTTCAGAACTACTCAAAGCCACACGAGGCAGTATAGTTACTCCCCTTCTCTCTCTCTCCAATCCTTCCTTCTCTGCCTGTCAGCTGCCCTCTTCCACGCTCATTACCTGGAGACCTGATTTCCAGCTGCCATCCCACTTTGCATCACTGTTTCTCAGCTGGCAGGTAAAACTGTCCCAGTTTTGCCTCAGGTGAAGGATTCTTGCTGCACAGAACTACTACTGCACGCATCAAATCGATTTTGAAATGCTCCCTGGGCTATAAGGCATGTGTTGAGACCTCAGCCTTTCTGAGAGGACAGGAGGAAGGGGGAAATCAGTTTTTACCCATCTTCAGAGTTGCTGCTTGTAGTCTTTAGCGCCAGCTTGTATTTTCATAAGACCTGGTGTTTTCAGGCAAAACAGATGAAGAGGAAACTGTGTGCAAGTAGTGCTTCAGACCAGCTCAGTGCTCCAACCCAACACATCAGCAATAAATAAATCTTCCGCTGCTTTTATACCGCTGGCCAACACGCCTTCAGCAATCAGCAGCCAAAGCATCACAGATCAAAGTGCAGCACAGCACAACTCAACCTCTGGTTATCCACGTTTTATCTGTTCCATGTAAGTACTCTCCAGTTAACATGAAAGAAGACATATGTATGAAAATATATGATCCAGACTATACATACCCTAGTCAGCTCTGAATTAAACAAAGATTACTCTAAGGAATACTTTGTAACACACCTACCTGCTCTAGAACCTAGCATGATCCTGTTCTGCCTCTGGCCAGTTGTCCTGGCTCATTGGCTTTGCTACATCAGACCGAAATTCAACTTCATAGCAGAGCTGGTATGAGCAAGCACCATGGTGGTAACAAAAAAGCAGAGTATTTCATGGAAGAACAGTAACTTTGGTACCTGGAGCAGTCTGAGTTCTGAGGTGTTTCCACTGTACATGGATATGAAGTGAATTATGAAAGAGAGTGCTTAACTTAGAAATTCAAAATTTATTTACAGGTTTTCACTAAAAAAAGGAAACAACATAAACTCTCCTCCTGCATATAGTCTGCTCTGCAAAACACTGGAATTGGAGATAATTAAATTCATTTACACATTTTACAGATTTATCTTTGTACACAACAATGTACGCTTTAGCCATCAAGACATCAGAAGAAGAGATGATAAACTAAGCTGTTTTAAAATAATGAAACTGACAGGTTTCTGTCGGCCTTCCCCACTTTAAAAAATAGCTAAAAACAATTTAAGACACTTTAGCATAGTTGAACAGAAAAGTCATAAAGTTTAACTTTTCTAAAAAGGTATCTGAGGATCAGTAATCTTAAATCCAGCCTTGCTATTTAACACAGGACCTGACCCAGCAGCCATAACTGAGGCAAGATCCTTACCAAAGGCATTAACAGTATTGTCTGTGAAAGAACTGCAAGATGATACCCATAGTTTCAGTGAGTTGTTAAATGAACAAAGGCAGATGGAGAGGGGGAGAAGCAGCAGCAGCAACTGACGAGTCTGCAAATTTGACTTTTTTTTTTTTTTTTTTTAACAATTGCATTTGAAAGGAAACATTCTCCCATGTTACAGAAGAAACTCAGAATATGAACAGCTCCCCACTTCCACCATATTAGTCACCACGCAGGATTAACACATTTAGGAAAAAAAATGACAATGCTTGACAGAACAGCAACAAATGCTAAACACTACTACCACCTGCTAAATAAACACAGAGTTGCTCCGGTTTACATACAAATTTTTTGATTTTGCATAGCAGACACACCTATTTTCATCTACTTCACACCAAATGTTACTGATTTGAAAAGGCTATCGAACCAAGAAAAAAATCCTGGTCTCAATCAAATGAGGAACACTCTGCTTCCAGTTTGAATCAAACTAGAAATTTACCCATCTGGTTTTATCTCCCTCGCTATCACACGACTTCAGTAATTTTTAACATGTTTGGAGTGTAATCCATATTCCCTTAAATAATACTGTGGTAGTAACTGAAATAAAAATTACGTTTTTTTTTTTTCAATTTAGGAATAAGTTGGGAAGTATACTGAAGGAGATTCATCCCTGAGTAACAAGACATTTAAAAACCGCATCCTATTGATACGCATTGCAACATGTTACGACGCATACTCTAACAGTCAACGTGATTAACAGGCAGCAACAGAAAGTGTCACAGTCCAGTATATTTGCAGCATTGTTGCATTGATCCCATTATCTCGTTTAATGAAACTGAAAGTGAACATTAGGAAATAGGATAAATAGAAACAGTCTTTATTATTTTAAGTTGAATGTCAAACTGACAGCTAAACCGTGCTGGATCCCAGAAAACTCAGAGCAATGATGGCTAGCAACTTGCTTCTTTGGATGTCCAAAAGATTTTGTGACAGGTTTCTTCAACCAAACAATAGGAGGAGCACGATGGTAACGGAGTTCACTGCTATTAATGGCACTGCAGAGAAAAAACAAGAGTAATTGGAGACTACCTTCTCAGAAGCAGAAGTTTAAAAAAAAAAAAAACACCTGATTTTCCTATGCAGAATCAAGATTAGTGGAAGGAATCGGGATCAAGGCCTAAGGTACTAAAAATTAGTAGGAAGCAACAGTACTAATATTGATCACCTCTTAACTCTGACCCAAACATCCCTTTCTCCAAATGGAAACGTCTGTTTCTGTCCCTGGTTTTACTACAATTTAGAAGAAACACACCAGTTTCTACTTCATGGTGAGCAAGACAAGTAAGATTTGTTACTTGCTGTTTATCTTCACTTATAAGATGAATTTTGGTATGCTTTATAGTGAAAAACTACTGGTAGCTGACAAATGAAGAGCATTTCCCTCCCCCATCCTTTCAAGCATGGGCTTACCTTTAAGAATCCCAGTAATTACATTTCCTTCACCTGGTTCTTCACATAAAACTGCACTGAGCCAATGTGAACCCGTTCCAAACCAAGCTTCCCCCCAGCTCCCAAAATCCCAGAAAAAGGTAAGATGCAACAGCGGCACCACAAGCCAGAGTCAGATGTCCAAATCTGCCCTGCCTGGAAATCCCTTCCTATAGGGAATCCATGCACCAAGGATGGAAGGAACCCAAAAGAAGGACAGACTGCATGACAAGCAGCTATTTGGTAAAAGAAAGCGACATGCCGGCATTATTTCATTAAAGCACAGAAACAAAACTTCACAGACAAGTTTAAACAAACGATCATCGTCATCTTACCTCTCATAACGGTTCGTACAGATCGAATGAGGTTCATGATCTGTGCTTTAATTCCTGGTTCCTCTCCAAATCCTCCAATCCCTTGATCACTCGCCCAGCCAACTGTGTCACATAAAAACAGGCAGCCATGTTAACAAAAAAAAACACAAAGACATTCAACAAACGCTATCAGCAATATTAACAAGTGATCTATCCTGGGTATGGTTGAGTTTATCACTAACATTAGAAAGACAAAGTACAAACCAATTAGCTTCATTTCAGGTTCTATTGCTTGAAACAACATACCACAAACTGTTAAACATCTTAATGAACTCAACAGTAACCAATGTTTCTGCAAAAGAAACCCTTACCTTTTTAATACCCTGTTATTCCCAGCATGCCAGAGAACCAAATGAGTTTATTTGGACTTTAGAAAAGCATCTGCCAAAATAATGTAAAAAAATTGCCTGCATCTGCTCACAGGCCTTTCCCAGAAGATAAAAGCACAAATAATTGCTGGGTACGAAGCGATGCCTCAGAAACAAGCTACGCAATGGAAACAGAACAAATTCCAAACTGAGATGATGATTTTCTGAACTGGTATAGAAATGACACAGGAACTTTTTGGGTGGCAGCTCAGCGACCAAGACAGCGTTAACAAACATTGCAATGGGAAGGAGCATTTAGAGACGTGTTATCTGTGGCTGGCCTGCCTGCCAAAGAGCAGCACAGCTGTGTGCCACTGGAAACTGCTTGAAATGGCTTTGCTCGGTGTATAGTGATGTTTAAAGGCAAACACAGTGTCAGGATGTCACTAAGAAAATGTCAGAAGCTTTAAAATGGCTTTCTATAAATTGTGCAGACTGCCTGCAGGACCATTTTGCATTCTCTGCGTGCAGAAAGCCAGAAAGCAAGCAGTAAGGTACCCTTCATACTTTGGTATGAAATGCTGCCACACCAACAAAGTGGAAAGCACAAAAGCCTCAGGAAAACACAAAAACAGGAGGGTGTGAGAAGCCAAGACTGTGGGGATACGAGGAAAACATGGCCCTGTCCCCCCCCAGCAGCTATGGGACCACGTATTTTTTGTTCCACTGCTCACAGCCCTTACACATTTTGGGATGAGCAGGGCAGAGACAGGACGGACCGACCCTGTGTGGAGCTGCAAGGCACAACCTGTCAGTTTCTTTCCTCCAGAGACAGCTTTGGAGCAATTTCCTTGCTTTTCACCCCTTTTTCCTTTCCTATCTCCCTTGCTCTGGGTGGCAGGCTAATCCATCCCAGGTCATCTCCTGGGACACTGCACATCTTCCTGGCAGTCTGGGGTTCTTCTGTGCTTTGTGGTTGGTTCCTGTAGGTTGTTTTATTTTTGCTTTGGGGTGTTATGTTATTTTATTTTATTTTAAAGGCCGGCGATGCCCAGCCTTGAGCGCAGCAGAGCGTGACTCCGCAGAGCTCCCTTCCACCGAGCGCTGCGAGCCAGAAACACCACCACATGCACACACAGAGAAGAAGGTGAGTTAAAAACACACAAAAAAAGGAGAATAAAAAGGGACACAAAGCTGCTGACAGCAGCCCGGCGGCCATCTTCGGGGGCCGGGGAAGGGCGGGGGACGGGGCGCGGGGGTGTCGGCGGCGGCTCACCATTGCGGAGGAAGCGCTCCTCATGCAGCACGGCGATGGCGTTGACCACCAGCAGCCCGGCCTGCAGCAGCGAGTACAGCGTGAACGCCATGGCCCCGCCGCGGGGACGGAGGGAGGGAAGGGAAGGGAAAGGAAAGGGAGGGAAGGGAAGGGGCCGGCGGCCGAGCGGGACGTGGCGGGGCGGGGAGGGGCGGGACGGGACGGGACGGGACGGCCCCGCTGGGGCGGGCACAAAATGGCGGCCGCGCCCCGCCGTTGCCATGGAGGCTGCTGGAGGGATGGGGGCGGGAATGGCGCCGCGCTGCTGCCTGAGGGAGTGATGGAGGAGTTGGGGTTGGGACAGCACTGCAAGATCATCTGGTCCGATCTTGCCTCTGCCACTAATATCACCACTGAACCGTGTCCCCAAGCACCACGTCCAACCTTTCCTTGAACACCCCCAGGGACGGTGACCCCACCACCTCCCTGTACCTATCCACACTTTCTGACAGAAATGTCTCCTCATTTCTAACCTAAACCTCCCCTGGCACAACTTGAGGCCATTCTCTATGGTCCTATCGCTAGTTACCTGTGAGAAGAGGCTTACCCCTGCTCCCCACACCTTCCCTTCAGGCAGTTGCAGAGATCAGTAAGGTCTCCCTTGAGCCTCCTCCAGATCAAACAACCCCAGCGCCACAGAACCACAGAATCATCTAGGTTGGAAGAGACTTCCAAGATCACCAAGTCCAACCTCTGACTTAACACTGATTTAAACTTAGTGCCTACACCTAATGGTGTAGGATCGCTTAAAAATTTAAAACACTTAATGTGTACAATTGTTACAGTGGTATTTTCTATTTAATTTCACTGACAATGTCTGCTTCCCCCCTTTTAATTTGTTTGTTTGTTTGTTTGTTTGTTTCTCTCCCTGTGCTTTTCCAATACATGTCAATGCAAGGTTTTGTATTCAGCTCGGATCCAAGTTGTTGGTTACCCAAAGTAGCCGCAGTAGCCAGGATTGATAACAGGACCCAAAATAAAGCAGGTGTATTTTATACCATGTGGGTCAGGGCCTTGGGGTATGTCTGCAGGCAAAGTACAAAAGAATAAGTGGAACTCCGGGTGCATAAATGCACACTTTTTACTTTTAGCTTCTAGTCTGATTGGCTGGTGGGGCAGCCTGCATAATCATTATAATATTCTCTCTCCATAATCATGCACTATGCAAGCCCCTTCACTCTGGATGCCTGATGGCTTTCATGCCTCAGTCAGGTCCACTTGATGACGAGCATCAAGCAAGACGAGGCTGCAGCAGGCAAGCATCAGGACCATCAGATCAAGAGACAATCAGATGACATGTGAGATAGCCACAAAGAAACACACACCCCAGCCTTCCTTCCTAAAATGCCACACAAAATGTGGTTTTCCGCATTTTAATATTCATGGCTACTAGTTTACATTACTTTTTAACTGGTGGAACTGGAAGCGAGAGAGCACCCAATGATCACAGCCACAGCAGGATTTGTTACTAACTTACTCCTGAAAATTACCAGTATTGCATAAGGGAGATAGAACAGAGAATGACAATCAAGCACATTTCACAGAGTTTTGTCATCTGGTCAAATATATTTGTCATTTCAGACCCAAAAAGGAATGTAGAGGAAAGTGCACAAAGTCTCTTGCACTTTCAGTGAAATCAGTATTATGTAAACAAATGCTGAAGTGTTCTGTTGAGCAAAAGTTCAAAATGTTTCCAAATTTTGACTCTGGTTCTGTAAACACTTAAGTGTATGCTTGTCTTCATATGTATCAGCAGGTAGTGTGAATATCCAGGATGACGGCATACGTAAACACTGGATTACAAGCCCAGGAGTTCCAGCATGCCTGCTTTATTTCTCGTCTAGGTTTTTAAATTTGGTATACCTGTAAGCCTTACAAAACCTATCAGTTTAGCATTTTAAAAATGAGCCATTTTTAGATAGCCAAAGGCCCGCAAAGTTTGCTAAAAGCTTTTTTAATAATTCAAATTATATTTTCCCATGTGTCTCTAAATAACAGAAAAGGCTGATCTTGATTTACCAAACCCTACACACCCACAGAAAGTCAATATTGGGCCGAAAAGATTTCATCCTAAAGGTCATTACTATTTTTTGAGAAGCTGTGGGTGCTGGAATATAATGGTCTCACAAATGGAACTTCCTTTTGTTCTCAGACAGAGCTTAGAGCTTTGTGGCAGTAATTCTATAATGAAATACAGATTAATATGAGGGGTCACTAGCAGGCATGTCTAATAACCACCATCATCAAGTAGCACTTCCTGGGCTTACAGTATCCAGCCTATACATAAATGCTAACCTCAGTGAACAGCTAATGTTTAGAATTACGGTACTGAAAAAAATGAGGTTTTTAAAATAAGTATACAAGTTATGGCTAAGTATTTTTACCCATAATTAAGATGTATTCCCGAAGAGCAGCTGCTATAAAGCTTACATAAACTTGACATGATTTTCCCCTTTCTAAAATCCATCACGGCAACTTAACAACCACATGAGTCTTATCTCTGAATCATCACGCTATGTGGTTGAAGGGAAAACCAGACAAAGTTGCTTGCATTAAAGAAAGCGCTTTTTTTTTTTTTTTTCCTCATTAAGGTGTTATGTTTCATTGCAGTAAATTCCTCCGGTGTCACCTGCAGAGTGCAGTCAATCACCATAAAGGAGAGTTTTAAACCACCTTACAGATGCCAAAGGATTACAGTTTAGGCAAGTATTATGAACACCTCGCTTTTTTCATTCTTTTACATTTTCCCTCCTCAGTTTATTGTTCGGTATCATCAAACAGAGCATAGCTCCTTGGGCCCAACCATCCTCATCACCTCCACAGTTAGTGAGACTGAAGCTTCTGTATGCAGGTTTTTGGGATTAGGTTAGTTTATTCCTGGTGAGCACATACCAGGTCAAAGGAGGTCCTCTCACAACTTAAATGCCTAAATCCTTTGCCTCACATGACACCATTTTCTGTTTAACTTCAGAAATAGTTTTGACCATTTCCTCCTCTAGATTATTACATATACAGACATAGACATATCACAGAGTCGCAGAATGGTTTGGATTGGAAGGGACCTTGAAGATCACTCAGTTACAATCCCCTCCCATGGGCAGGGACACCTTCCACTAGATCAGGTTGCTCAAAGCGCCTCCAACATATCAGTAAAGATCTTCCTGAGTGACACTGGAAATGATGGAAATTGGCACAAGCAGTCTGAAGCTGAAAGTGAAGAAAGGTATTTAGTGGGTGGCAACCCTTTTCACCTGCTTTGACCTCTGCAATTGCCAGTGGAAAGACCCTGACCAGAAGCACAGCGTGAGCCTCTGATGGTTGGTGTTTTGTACCAAGTGGTTTCCAATGTATGTATGTGCCTGGACTAGCCTTGCCCATGGGCCTCGTATTACCCCATGGTTTGAAGATGAGCAAACTCTACGTGTTCATTCGCTGAGCCCAGAAGGATCCCTGCTATGCTGTGGTTGCCTCTTGTTGGGGAGCAGATGTTGAATTGAGGAGCTGGGTCCTCACACCCACCTACTACGTGCCCAGTGAGTAGCTCCATGCATTGAAAAATTCTGTATGTGTGAAAACATTTTGCTTCTGTGGTTCTATAAATAAATCCCTTTGCTGTTTTGCAGTTAAACTATAGCCTTTGTCATCTGTTAGTCATCACACCTACTGTACTACTAAACTGCTGCAAAGGTTAATGATGCCTCCTACAGATGTAACACATCTCTTGTAAGCACAAACTCAATACTCAGATGATTTAATGTATAGTTGTTTGTTTTACCCACCAAGGCTGGCAAGGCAGTGAGACTTTGCACAGTGTTTTGTTCTTACCCTTCAGCAGCGGCACAGAGTGAAGTTCATTGTCTTGCCCGTTGCTTGAAATGCGCTGTGCAGTGTCATCTCTGCCCTTCTTTGCTTATTTGGAAAGTGAATAGCAGTCCCCTTCAAACACAAGACTGCCAGTTTTCCTAACAGCTAAAGTTTGGGAGGATGTAACACAGCTTCATGTACAAAAAAGACTGCCTGAAGACTGAAGAACAAAGGAAGAATAAATACAAAATTCACAACTTGCACATAAATTTATTGGTGCCATTTCCTAAGCTTATTGTGCTTGGCTCCTTAACCATAATAATCTTTAAATGCCATTTGTTGTCTACTGCATACACACACGTTGTGTTGTATTATTAGTATCAGCATCATCATCCCAGACACTATTTCCATTGCATTCATGCTGGAATCCACCAGGCCAGATCCAAGGCTCTGTGGCTCTCAGTGCCATATAGATTTGTCATAGATGACATGCCCAGAGGTTTTCCAGCCCAGACATCAGCTGGAACACCGTGGCTATCACAGCCTGACACGGGGAGCTGCGGCGTAGGGCAGCAAGACAACAAATGGACTTTGCTAGAGAATTGGAAGTCTTTGCTTAGATCTGCCTTGCCGGTTACAGGCAGGAGGATTTGCAGGCGTTGAGGCAGCGGCGGGTTTTAAGGAGGGATTTACAGGAGGATGAGGAAACTGCTTCATGAATTTTGACAAGGTGGGGGTGGATTTTGTCTGTGTGCTGTGAGCGGCATGGAGAAAGTGCTGGAGTATTAATGAGAGAGGCAAAGAGGAGGGGTGCCTACGGGCTGTGGGAAGGCAGGAGCAGCTCGCTAAATGCAGGTATGGGAAGAGGGGGACCAAAATGGCACAGACTGGAAGCTGCAAGCCTGGAAGAGGAGGAACTCCATGTAGCCCTCCTGCTCATATATTTTGCAGAGCTCAGGTCTTTCGTTTGAAAACATGAGTCCTAGGAGCATTACTTCCACCGAGGTTAGCTAAAGACATTACCACAGGCGTTGGTGCCAATCGCCCTTCCAACCTGTTGGCAACACTTTGTGCCTTGATGGTCCTGCAGATGCTCCCAGTGGTCTGATGGGTGAGCACAGAGGAGGAGAGAATCATGCGAGACCCCTTTTAGAGGAATACCCATTGGCCAAAGGGCTTTTCTCCTGCTTCCTCTGGCTTTCCATCCATTTGTATGGAAAACATGCTGGAGCCAGGCCAAGGAAGTCATTAAGAAAAATGGAAATTTATATACCCTACACTCTTGTGGCGTTCCTAGCAGCAAAGGGCATGAAGTTGGAGTACACTGCCTGGTGCCAGGGAACACACCTATCCCTCTCCATGCCAGATCTCAGGCTAATCTGTCCCTTACAACTGCCACCCGAAGGGGGAGAATAACCAAGCTCGTTCCTTAGCAAGCAAATGTCACGCTGGAGGCAGAGGTCATTGGTGTTTCAGCTCTCAGTTTAAAAATTAATAGACGGTATCTTCCTTCAGACTGTAAAGGTGGGCAGATAAAAAAAAACACGGACCTGGTGACTTGCCGATTGCAATCTGTCTAATAACATCGGCGCAGCCACAGAGTCACACAGCTTAGTTGGAAACCAAGTGCAAAAGGTTAGGTCTCAGCATAATGTGTGTGAGATTTGTGTGTGAGTCAGAAGGACTGGGAAATCTTTGTAAAAATTACCAGAAATCCCCCCCTGCATTTTTTTCTCATGAGTCATTCCACAGAAGGAGATAATATGGAGAGATGTTTGTCCATCTCTACAGTAAATTTTTAACACACCACACCACAGAGATAAAATACATGTATCTACACTTGTTCTCCACTTCCAGAAAAAAATCCCCGTTTCCTCCTTTTTCTAATACTGGTGTGGTACTGGTGAGTTCACAGTCCAAAGCTATGGTGTTGGAAGGGAAGTGGGGCACATCCGTCCATCACACACCCCTAAACTCTTCGTGCACTTTTCTCTCCAGAAGAAAGCTGCTGACGAGAGAAGCTGGGGGCCGTCACTGCTCTGGTGGTGAATCCGGGGGTGTTATCGAGACAGAGAAGGAGAAGAACGGTAACTCAAAAATGGAAATTGTCTCTTCAGGGTTGGCACACTCTGTGGACACAGTGTGCCTCTCAGAAATGTAACTTACACACACCGGGCCGGTCAAATCCACTGTTGAAATCTTATCAGAGATGTTCGTTACTGCAGTATTTTCCAGGACCACTGTAGGTGCACCGAGATCTTTGGAGGAATAATGTGAGGTGCAGTGCCTGGTGCGACAGAAATGGAAGGAAACACATCATTAGGTGTTAGATAAGCATGCAGAGCCATTTGTATCTGAAGCCAATCCAATTAATGACAGGATATAGCTAACAGCAGTACAGAACTGATAGCTGGGGTGGTGGTGATAGAGCTGATTTAATTAATTGTGGAGGCGTCCTTTTACGCTGCCTCTTATATTTTCGTCCTTTAACATGAAAAGGGGCTTATCCTCTTTTCCATTTGGCTAGCTGCATTCAAACTAAAGCTGAACAAATTTTTTGTTTGAAGGGATTTCTCAAAATGTATTGCCTATTTCCTCATTACAGAAATAAACATCTCAAGGAATGCCTCTTATCTTGTGACTTCTGGTTGTTCTTCAAAAACAAAAATTTTGTAAGTAGTGAGAAATTAGGGGCTTGGGTCTGTTAATTTTCCTCTGCAAATTTTCAATATACGTAGGTAAAATCTGGGGAGAGGTCAAAGAATTTGTTTCAGATACAAAACAAAACCAAATGTCGTTTCCCTAAAATGGTATTACCCAAACATGCTCCCCAGATGTTCTCCAGCCACAATTAATGCACTCTGCTGCGTGGGCTGATGGAGAAAAAGCTTGTGTAACCGAGGACCCCAAAAAGCACTGGGTTTTGTCCCGCTCTTTCCATGGGCTCCTCTGATCATACTCAGCTCCTGCAGGAATTCCTCACTGCACACATTTCCTTGGGGACCTTGGGTCCTCCCCTGCTGCCACTCACCTCAGGAGAACTTTCACTGCTACGCTGATCACAACCAACAGTAACAGGCTGCCACTGAGAGACACCATGATAACATCGTAAGGAATTGGTGACGAACCTTGAAAAGCAGATGGAAACCACAGGTGAGTTTTGCCAACAAGCAGCTTTAGGAAATGCAACCCTTTGCAAAAGGACCCCAGGTTGTCACAGGTTGCACACAGCTCCTTCTGCTGCAAACCACGGGTGGAGAGGGGTGACTGACCAGATATGCATTAGGAAGATGTTTCTGCCAAGTAGATTAATTAACTTATGGGTCTTTATCTACATTTCAGGTGTTATCTACCTATTTGCAGTAAAGTCATCGCAGGATCCCATGTCGTACTGCCTCTCTCGTCAGCACTCTCCACATCCACTTCCACCCTTTTCAGTCTCAATTTCCATCCTTTTTGGCTCTTGGGTTTATTTCAAAACTTAATGGGCTGAAATCTGGCTCGGATTTCCCCTTCTACACCCACTTTTGAGTTCCCCACTCCTCTCTTCTGGGGCAACAGCTCCTTTTATTTCCATTGTTCTTCCCTCTCAAAAACCCCAACAGAACAGATCTATGGCTAATTCCTTCCTTCCTTTTGAGCTCATTCACAAAGCCGTATCTGTTAAATCCTGTACATTTGATAACATTGCTAACACTTGATAACATTGCTGTTACCTGGGGCCTCTCACTGCTGTTGCCACACAAATAAACACTGCAAAGCTGATTTTAAATGCTAATGAAAACAAACAGGAAAGTAAAGCACCTTGTTCCTTGGAAACAAAGGTGGTGTGAAAACCTTCTTCAGCATCATGGACCATACTGAAAAGGAAAGCCAAAAGACATTCAGATCACAGTTCAAAATAATATTTATTTTAGACCCATTTATGACCTCTGAATATTTCACCATCTCTAATGTGAATTATCTTTACAACTTCCTTTTGAGATAGCAATTTTATACTATTAGCATTTTGCAGATTGGGAATCAAAGCATGGAGGGGACAAATCGTAGAGACAGAATTTAATCTGATGCCAAAAAAAAAAAGAATGTTTCTCTCAAGCTGCCTTGAGAGTTTCTCCCCAGCTGTCTTGAGTTTGACTGCGTGTTTGCCTACAGCATCTAATCTTGGCTTGGCCAAGGGCCGGGCATCACACTCTAGCCCAACCCCAGCTGGGACATTGCTTGTCTATACCCCTCAAATGAACAGCAACTAGACAGAAAGACAATGGAGGCTCAACATGCAATTTCTTGCTTTCTGGCAAACAATATTTATTATTTTATTTTATTTTATTTATTTTATTTTATTTTATTTTATTTTATTTTATTTTATTTTATTTTATTTTATTTTATTTTATTTTATTTTATTTTATTTTATTTTATTTTATTTTATTTTATTTTATTTTATTTTATTATTTTAGTTTAGTTTATTTTTACCACAGTCAAATTGCCTGTTACCAACCCTTCATCCAAACCCTGAATTTCTCAGAACAGTGAGTGAATTTCTCTTCACAGCAAGCTTTAGGAGTCAGGGATATGTTATCAACTCTACTGTCAAGGTGGGATAACCTAGCCTAACAACTGGTCCTGTATGCATCAGAGAAACCTTTCTCAAGTCGGATTCAGGTGTCACCTTGTACTCATACTGCCACACTAACACACAGACATGTGCACACTATTTACACTTGCATGTGTGATGCACAAACTTCTGTTCATTATTTCACTCTATTCTAGCTCCTTTTCCAGAATAGAAATGAGGGACCACAGGCTGTGTCCTGATGACATCCAGGTAACAAACACATTAATAAATCATCTGCCAGTATGTTCTCAGGTACCAGAAGAACCTGCATCTAAAGTCTTGTATGTTGCTCTTTCAATTCTACCTTCTTAAATAACTACTCTCAATAAACTTACATTAAAATATAATTGTGAAAAATCTGTGTAGCCACAGGTTGCATAAAAATGTAGATGCCTGATGAAAATACAACCCTATAGAAAAAAAAAAAAAAATCCAAGCCAAATCCATGCTCACATTTATATGAGGAATGATACAACCTCTGAAATGATGCTTAGACTGAATTACTGCATACGACATGCATCAGAGGTATCTGCAACAACTCCTTCTTTTGTAAAGCTTGGACAGCAAAACCAAGCAGCATAATTCTGCAGCTAAATAGACTGCCCAGGCTTTGCCTCTTCTCAGTTCATGCATGTGTGCATGTCTGTGAACAAGCTGAGGAGCTGTTTTAGGATGCCAGGTGAAATTTCCCGTGGTGTGAGGAGAGCCAGGCTGAGTGTTACTGAAAATGGAAGATCACCTGCTTACTGTAGAGTCCTCCAGCCCCTGTGATACAATCTCTTTTTCTCACATCATTAATATGTCCTAGCAAGTACCTAACTCTTTCTCACCCTTCAGTTTGAAAAAGTTAAAAAAAGAAAAAAAAAAAAAAGAAAAAAAAATAAAGTGGCAATTTAAATCCAGAGCAGAAAGACAAAAAAGTTACAAATTTCTGGGTTACCTTGTGGTTGCTGGAGATCCTTGCATCAGCATCAGCCCGCTAAGACCTGGCATGAAGGTATAGCTGGTCTGAAGGGCTTCAGACTAGTTGCTCACTTTATTCGCCTCTGCCGATTGCTTTACTTTCTCCATGGTTTTTATTACGGCGAAATAATCTCTTCCTTTTGTGGGCAGTCAATAAAGTGTGGAGGTGGATCAAACAGAGCCTTTATTCGCCATCCTCTTGTTAAGCAATTCCTTCCCCTGCCTGCTTGCAGAGCGGGTGACACAGCTGGACTCCACCTAGAGGCCTGCCAGAGCTTCCTTCAGGCACCGGGCTCCAACATGCTGCACATGCACAACCTCCTGCAACAAAGCTGCCTCTGGAGCCTGCTCTGAAGCTCTGCAGCTGCCTCTCTGGCTTCAGGACTCACTGCAGCGATGTGCCACGTCCCAGGAACGGGGCCTTTGGGTCTCCTTCCGCAGGCTGGGTGGAGGGGGCAGGCAGCCTCGTGGTTTGGGGGTGCTTTGGGTGAGGGAACCCCACCAGCTGAGATGGCTCCTGGGCAGATACAGCACCCGGTCCTTGCCTTTTGGGTGTTCCACAGACCCACCAGGCTCTTCACACTAAAGGGAATAGTGTAGGAACTGAGCAGTTGTTGAGCTGTTAATCTGCACTGGCCAAGTTTAGGGCTGCAGAGGAGGGGCTGGGTGTGAAACATGCTTCATTTTGGAGTTACTTGCACCCTGGCTTAGCTTATTTTATATTGCACCGTGAGTAGGACAGTGTGCAGGGCATTGCTCAGCGGGCAGGACAGGATCCATGTCACGAACCTTTCCCTTCAGCACCCATCTCTTCCCACACCTCCTCTAGGGAAGTGGCATCCCTGCAGATCAGGACCTCATTTCGCTCTGAAAAACAACAACAAAAACAAAACAAAATAAAAAAAAAAAAAAACAAAAAAAAACAAAAAAAACATGTGTCCTTACTACCAGGCTGGACCTTAGCTGGCAACTGCACTGCGTTATCTTGCAAAAACCTGTACCTGCTGCTCAAATCATGTGTGCTCTGTGATCAGAGAGGGTGGGGTGCTCTAGGGTGGAGACTCCTTTTTTCCATCCACACACTCTGGTCTGGCAGGTAAGCAAGTATTTCAAAGCTAACAATAGAGATTGGCACATTTTTTTCTGCCGCACGCACGTAGATAAATAGCTGCAAAACAATTACAGCTCCTCTTTCTAGTATCGAACAATGCCAAAGCACCTCTCCAAATCCCCTGGAGATTGTTTGGCAGGGTTTCAGGTATCCGCAGTCCAATCACTGAGCACACTTAGATTATGACCTTGGCTGTGTATTTTTCTCTGCGGTGCAAGAAACCACTGAAGGTACTACATTAAATAGACATTACAGAGGTGAACAGCGGGGAGCAGGTCTGCATATACACAGGCAGGACTTGGTTAAGCCACACACTAATTCACCAATTTTCTGTTCTTCACCATCCACATAACAGGTATGTAAGCACCTGCTCTCCCTCCTACAGGATATCGGTGCCCTTTTATTTGGCTTAGAGCCAGAGCCACGGTGTTATTTTTTTTTTTTATTATTTATTTTTAATTTTTCTTTTTGCATTGCATATGATGTAAAAGGCTTCCTGAGAAATGAGGATTTTATACTTGGGAAGTTCTTTTCTTCTTTATCAGACAAGCAGAAAGCTCACTGCTAACTAAAACCTAAACTGCTTTGTAACCAGTTTGTGAGTTTGAATCTGAACCAAAGCTCACCAAAGTCAAAGGGAGTCTCTTTACTGTGTTATCTGGTATTCTGACTGCACTCTGTGGGAAAGATGCTAAACACACAGCTGAAATCAATCTGGCAAAATGCTGAACATCTCCTGCGTGGTACTGAAAGCCCGCTGTCCCTCAACTGTAAAGACATGATGGAAATGTCTAGGACACATTCTTCTCTGCAAACATTTTTTGTGAACAGATATTCACTTTGAATGAACTTTCAGAAGCATTGCAAAAAAAAAAAAAAAAAAATGTATCAGGAGGCTTTGAAGGCTTTGAATATCCCTTACAGGGATCTATTACATTATAATTTAAGATATTCTTTTTCTTTTTTACTGGTGTCTGTCTCAGTCTACGCTCAGTTTTGTGGAGAAGCTTGAGATCACAGCGTGCAGCTGTGCGTCCTTTCCGTAGGAATATCTTACCTTGTGGGTCTGGATGCAAACCACCTCTGCAAACTGCTGGCATAGAAAAAACAAAGCTGATGAGACCAGAGCAACCAGCCAAGTGTGGATGTGGCCCCAAAGATACACCATACACTGCAGGGCTCAAGGGCTTGAGCCAGATGCAAGATCTGAGCTTCCCAGCATGACTGTAGTTGCTTACCAGCTCCGAGATTTATTAATGAATGCTTGCCTAGTAGTTTGGAGATGAAACATACCATACTGGGGGATGTACCAAGTAAAATCTTGCTATAGTTAAAAAAAAAAGCCCCTTCCTGAGCTGGATAACAGAGTCCTCTTAAAAATGTTCTGAATAATTCAAGCTAGTTAACATTTTGTCAAAATAAATTTGCTCACCTGAGCATAAACTGCAGTGATAAACCCCTTATAAGAAAGAAAAGTTACAAAAGATAATTGGAAAATTATGAGACTTCCTCCTAAAAGAGCAATGCCTACAGTTTTGCTTTAGTAGAGTCGTTCTGCTTTGAAAGCCAGTGGGGCAAAAGTGGCTGTCCAAGACAGTCCATTAGAGCAAATGCTGGTCTTTGTTTTTGTTAATTCCTTGTTGATAAAGCCTAAAACATCCAGATTTGCTATTTTTTGTACACTGCAACACTTATCCAAAGCTTTAGGCACAACTACCTTGAAGTTTTACATTAAAAATATATAAAAGTAAAAATACATTTTGAGGAAGTCTGAACTTTAATCCCTCACTGAAAAGACACAGGAACTGTTGGGAGTTCACTGGCAGTGAAAAGTTGTGCAGAGATTTTATTTACTACCACTTGCAAAAAAATACAGTGGTAGTATTTCATTCTTCCCTGGGCTTTTCTGATGTTTGATGCATAGAATCCTAGGAGATTTGTCTTGATTTTGAACAGATGCCTCACTAGTCATTAAGAAATCAGAAATACCAACAGTAAATTTCTTATGAGATTACCAACTATAAGAGACTTGAGGTCTGGCTAGCACTGTAACCCCAGATGCTGTCTAACTTTCAGGATAACAAAAACAAACAAACAAACAAACAAAACAAAACAAAAACAAACAAACAACAAAAAAAAGAGTCTGACAGTTCATTAGCGGGGCCTTAGCTTGCTTGCCTGACCCAGTTCAGACAAAACTTTCACCTCTCAGCTGTAACACCTTTGTTAATTGTCCCTATTCATGCTGAGATAACTTCTTTTTTTGTTTGTTTAATTATCCAAGTATTATTTGTCAGTAAAATTGATCTCAAGTGCAGTAAATGCTCAGATAAACCATCCTTTTTGAGTGCCTTGCTCACTGCTTTTCAGTGGCCATTTCAGAACAAGATCAACAAAAGGTAAAAAAGGTCTTTGAGAGAGATGGTTTGAAGGGACCTCAAATTACTGTTCCTGGAGAAGGTTTGTTCCTATGTCCCTGAGTGAGGGAAAGCACATACCTCCATGATTTGCTTGGCACACTTCCTTGCCACTAGAAATAACTGTGCTAAAGTATCACAGAGACATATGGCGAGGTGTGAGTCCTGGAGAAGTAGCACTACATCTGAAGGACAGAGCTCAAAATGGTTTGGACGTGTGCATGGTACAGGGAAGACCAGCTATGTGGAAGTAAAGTGGACAGCTGGTTGATACCGAGCTTTCTGCACATATTTATTTTTCATCCAGATACCCAGAAAAATTCAAATCACAGCTCAATGCTGTCTTTTTTTTTTTTTTTTTTTTTTTTTTTTTCCCATTCTCAGGGGATTTTGACAAAAGAAAGGCTAAAACTGAGATCTGTAATACAGCTACACCTTCTGCCTCTTGTGTTAGTGGCTGTGAAAATTGAAATTTGGCAAACTATGTAGATTTCTTAAAGGTATTGGCAGGCTGCACATAACAAAAGCTGACTGTGTACCTTCCACTCTAATACGGCATTCATTTTATATTATGGGCAGCAACAATATGGGATGCTCTGCACCTGTAAATTAACCGTGGCTGGACCATTCCCTGTGGCCACATGGAGCAGAAAAGCTGTGCCCACCCCACGAAGCACCCACCTTTCAGCTCAGGGTGGCCACATCCAGGCTACCTGCAGGTCTGGGTCTGCTTGCCATCCGTGCCTGGAACTGCTAACCTGGGCATCAGCAGGCTCACACAGCCCTGTCAGGACCGCTACCACAACTTAATCATAGAATCACAGAACCGTAGAATATCCCGAGTTGGAAGGGACCCATACAGATCATCAAGTCCAACTCCTGGCACTACACAGGTCTGCCCAAAAGTTTAGACCATGTGCTTAAGTGCACAGTCCAATTGCTTCTTATATTCAGACAGGCTCGGTGCAGTGACTATGTCCCTGGCGAGCCTGTTCCAGTGTGCGACCACCCTCTCGGTGAAGAACCCCCTCCTGATGTCAAGCCTAAACCTCCCCTGCCTCAGCTTAACACCATTCCCGTGGGTCCCATCACTGGTGGTTACAGAGAAGAGGTCACCTGCCTGTCCACTCCCTCTTGTGAGGAAGCTGTAGGCCATGATGAGGTCCCCCTCAGCCTCCTCATCTCCAGGCTGAACAGGCCCAGTGCCCTCAACCGCTCCTCATACGTCTTCCCCATTAGGCCCTTCACCATCTTTGTCGCCTTCTTTCTGTACTGTGGTGCCCAGAACTGCACACAGTGCTTGAGGTGAGGCCACACCAGCACAG
The DNA here is from genome assembly GCF_964211825.1 of Aythya ferina. Lineage (NCBI taxonomy): Eukaryota > Metazoa > Chordata > Aves > Anseriformes > Anatidae > Aythya > Aythya ferina. The sequence goes on along the minus strand of NC_140299.1, from coordinate 2,950,191 downwards.
AGTAGAGTGGGACAATCACCTTCCTCGACAGACTACCGATGTCGTGCTTGGTGCACCCCAGGTTGGCCCTCCTGGCTGCCAGGGCACACTGCTGGCTCATATTCAACTTGCTGTCAACCACAACCCCCAGATCCCTCTCTGCATAACTATCATAACTGCTCTCCAGAACTATCTACAGAGCTGATTTCAAGTACCGGGCAACATGAGGATACAGCTGGTGGAAGAAAATGTTGAGGGTTGAGTCTGCAGCACACGACGGTTTAACACTGCAGTGGGATCCTCATCGCTTTAACACGGACACACGTTGGCACAAGAGGAGAGCAAACAAGAGCCAACGGCTGATACGAAGCTTCCTGGGCTGTTTACTGAAGTAGATTTGGTTAGGCGGTGGCTGTTCTGTGTTTGTTTTCTAGGATCATGTTCTTGAGCCTTATCAGTGTGAGGGATGATGTTTTAATTTGGGAAACTTCTATCACGCTTAATTCTAAGACCTGTGTCCCACCTTAATGTTTGCAGTTGTGGTCTGCGCATTAGTTACAAACCAGACAAGTGGTGTTTCCATTCCCTGGCTGGGGGGTTTAGCATAGGTAACCAAGTAAGAGGGCAAATTGGACATCTGAGGTTTGAATGTTCAATTAGAACCACGCAGGCTGTACATCCAGCCCTTTATCTGTGTGAACTGTACAGTTAGTGCATGGCTCGTCACTTCTGCAGCTCACAAAAACAGTATGTGGGTGCACAACTTGCTTTGGGAAGTCACTTGGAACCCTGGTGGTCTCATCAGAGCACAGAAAACAAATAAATCTGCTGCAGATCCCTCGTGCCTGCTCCTGGGGCTGCAGAGGCTGGCTCTCAAAGGGTGAGAGACAAGGGGTTACTGTGCTTGCCTGACCACATCCAGGAGCTCTGGCACTCTGAAGCCATTAGAGCAGTAATTTCTTATTGAGCAGCATGACTGCTTTATGTCTGGGCAAAATTTTTGATCTGTAGCGGTAAGACATTTTACCACGACTTTGAGAAGGGTTCATTCTTCACAGAAAGCATCAGAAAATATCATCATGCCAGTCTATGCTGTGATCTATATAGTATCCTGTATCCTGAATACTCTACACAGCTATTTCCCCATCTCACAAAGGATATAGCTGATCAGGGGAAGGTACAGGAAAGCTATGGGACTGCTTCTCTTGGCAGCATGACTGCAATGCCTCAACCGGAAAGCAAGACAAAGAGGCTCAGAGGGTGCCTATGAAACCATTTTGGCATGGGGATGGTGGGCAGGATTGACAGCAGTCAACTGCCAACTGGTCTCACCCAGTACAAGAGGCAAGGGGCATAAAATGGGTCTCACAGGTGGCATCCCTGAACACCAGGAGCTGTTTTTCCTTCACACAACAGGTATTTAAGCTGTGGCACTTACAGCTACATGGTGTTGTTGCTGCCAAAGTGTACCTAGGTTTAAAAAGTCACTGGGCAACTAAATGAAAGAAAAAAAAATCCATTGGGGGCTATTAAAAAAAACAACATTGTGTCTAGATCTGAAAACCCATGAGCTGTAAATCATTAGATGCTAAAACAATATTCTGGGAACATATGTCTACCTGCTTGCCTGCTTTTACAAAGTTATTTGGTTTCATCCACTACTGGAAACAGGAAACACACATGGCACACGTGAACTTTTGGTCTGACCTGGTCCCGCTCTTCTGGCACTTCCATTGCTTTTTCCATGCTACAGAAGGTACCGAGCAGCCAGTTCAGTGTGTTCTGTATTTGAGACTTGTCAGCTCACCTAGGACAGGAGCAAACTGTGCAGGGCAGTGCGTGTAAAGGGCAACAGGCAGCACACTCCTCCTGTGTTCCAGCTCTGTTGGGCTGCACCAAGGATCTGTAAAACCAGCTCATCTGACCTCCCAGGGATTTGCTGGGAATGAGGGGAATGTTGAGAGAGCAACTTGGTGACTTACCCAAATGCCAAGGGTGGCTGAAACCGCTTTCAAATACTGGTGGCTCTGGCAAGGAAGCATTGGCAAGGCCCAGTGCTCAGGACTGAGACCATCTGAACAAAGACAACACCATGGGGGAAGCCCTGGCAATCAAGACGCTGCGCGCGATCAGGAAATAACAGAAGACAACAGCTGTGGTTTTTGAAAAGGTGTCTGATTTTGGCTCACGCCTATCCCCTTTATTTCTGTAGAAGCAGAGTTAAATGAAATCCACAAGGCACTTCCTGAAATCACACCAAATCTACTTTTACACTTTTTCTAATAACCAGAGGCATAGTATTTCTTCCATAAAATACATCAACACATTAACATGTCTGTGAATTAAGATGCTTCTAAAAAGATATTCTTGGGGATACATTTATCCATTCATTTTTTTTTTTCAGTAGAACAAGCATAGCATTGAAGTACAGGGAAGCTCAACTATTACCTCATAGTTTTCTTTTTTTAACTATAGACTTTTTATCCACATGAATGATAAAGAAACTACAACAGAGTTAAATACCTTTTTCGATAACAGTGATTATATTCTTAATTACACTCAATATTAAATTGTAAAATATTTCCAGAGGAGTACAATCTTAATTCATACAGCAGGCAAAGTACCAGAGGAAGAAGGGGTCAAAGGAGAGGGGTGTGAGAGTTTCCAGTCTGCTTTTAAAAAGCACTGTGTATGGCTAACGCTTTTTTATCTATCCATCCATCCAAATGTGGTTCTGGCCCATCTGATACGACGCATGTTTCTTTCCATAAAACGATCACTATCCCAAAGCAAAAGATGAACTGGCAGATGTTGTCAAGTGTTTGTGGCGTTGAAAGGATCATCAGTTCCCTTCACAGCTTATCTGTACTATTCATCAAAAGCATTTTCTCTATCAAGTTCAGTAGTCCTTCTAAAAACACAAAGACTTAAACTTTGGTACCACCAAAAAAGATCCAGGACAGGCAATTTTTGATTTTTTTTTTTGTTGTTTTGTTTTTACTAATAAATGGCTGCTACATTCTATTTTACATGGTTGTCCATGATGCTTTGAGGTCACTTGTCCTTGGGTTCAGAGGAACCTGATTTTTTTGTTTGTTCTTTAAATTTCCAAGCCCTTCCATTGTCTCAGTCTTTATGCAAGTCAGATTTCTGAGTGGTGGGTTATAACTTACAAGGTAACAGCTGCAAAAGAATAAATAAGAATAAATAAACAAAACAAAAACAAAGAGAAAAGGTTACCAACTCTAAGCCCAAATTTGAGATATCTTTACTTTCAGAATTACAACATTTATTTGCAATCCCCACAAAAGGGATACACAAAAGTCACCTGCTCCTGAAGCTTCCTCTGAGACTTTGCTAGTTAATATTTACAGAGTCTCATGGAAATGCTTCATTAAAGACGAAACACAAAGTATAATTGACTGCAGTATGACCAAACACAACCAGACATTCTGGAGAAAGGCAAGTCCAACAAGAGCAACACAAGATTGTGGGAAAACATGGGGCATTAACTGCTCTGTACTGCATGGGGTCTTCGCTCCCTCTGTGCACCGTGTGGTATGTATGTGCATGCACGTTCCTTCTGGAGGCAACTCTTTCCTGCTTGGCACATTGAGAATCTGAAATTGCTTCAGAACAATATAGTTGTGATTCTCTGCTTGACTGATTTAGCTTAGCAGTTAAGTAACAGCTAATCTTTCAAAAGCACTGGGGCCTACTCAGAGAAATCCCTGTTGTCTGCAGGGATGGTGTGTCACTGGAAACAAAAACAGCATGAGGAATGCATCCATCCTTCACTCTCAGCAAACAAGCAGGGAACGCTTGTAGCTGTGATGCCAGCACCTCCCTTGCAGGGATTGTCAGCTGATGAAAACCTGATGCTGAGAACAAACGGTGCCGTTCATCTGATGCTGCCATCCTCAGGCTGGCTTTTATTGTAGATCAGTGCTTTGGACAACACGCTTAGGGCAGGATCCCCTGCTTCTCATTCAGCATGGCATACTGTTTTATTCAGGATATTAATATTACTGAATTTATTTTAAATTGGTGCTCAGATTAATGTAGGCTCAACTGGAAAATGCTGGCAGTCAGTAAGAAAGCATGCAGAAGAGGGCAAAACAGACCAACTTGATGCTTAGATTAATCTCCTTATCTCAGCAGGCAGAGCTCAAGGCCACAGATAGTGGTTATCTGGTTACTCTGTGATTACTCCTGATGTTTTTTATTTGTAAATATCTGCTTCTTCCATAGCTCAGGCAAACTTCCGTCACAGATACAATCAAAGCCTTATTCAGACTTTCTCCTTAATTCCTTTTCTTTGTGCATTGTTGAGGTCTCTGTACATGAATTGCTCTATATTTTTCTAATCTACCTACTCCACATCAAGGGTATTTTTGCTGAATCCACAAGACAAATTCCATGGCATAACACAGTAGCAGAGCTACTGACTTTTTGCCTCTCTGTCTCCAAGCCTCAATCTCTCTGTTTTACCATAAAAAATAGAGAATGTAATTTAAAGGCTTTAGCACCAGGAACTGGAATCTCCCACATCACTGATGATGGACACAATGGTTATTCTCACAGAATGCTTCTGAAAAACACTCCTGAAAAAATATGGTGTTGGGTGCAGGAAGATCCTGCAATGCACCTGCAGGAGACTGAACACTGTAGATCTGCAAGGCTCCCAAACTGTACTGCTCTTTCCTGGCATTGGTTCAACTCAAGTTTCTCCTCAGAAGCGTTGTTATGGGCATGAAAAACCCATCCCTACTTGCCTGTGTGTGAACTTTTACTGCATGCTGAATGTCAGGGTAGTTTTCTTCCTTCTGCCAAAGGTCCATTACCTTGAGGCCCCTTCCCAGTGTCAGTAGAAATACTTGCTCAGGCTACTAGGCTGGATTCACCCAATGGTCAACTCTAACTGCTATGTCCTGCCCCAGTGAAACCTAGCAATTTGGGTGACACTTCTGTGATCAGCTTTAGACCACAGAGTTGTTAGGCCAGAACCAGTAATGTCACACAACAAAATGATGCAGGTCTTTCAGTGGCTGCAGAGAACAAGACGATGGCCAGGCCTGGCAGAATAACACCTCTTCTCTCACAAACTTACCTTTAGCTTTTGCTGAGGTGCGCACCGAGCTTTTCTTTCCTGATCAAGCTTGCTGCATAGGGAATCTGAAATGAGACAGAACCAAAACCACTGCTTTACACTGTAAGAATGCTGAAGCAGAAATGAAATAAAAATGGCCATGATTAAAACAACAGACATCTTAAAATCCAGTATAAAAGATGTCTTGTGATGTTTTGTTCACATCGTTTGCTGACAAAAATAGAAAGACTGCCCATTCCTGCTACCTGTGAAATGATAAAAATCAGCTGTCTGTAACAAAAGGCAAAAAACACTGATCTCTGAGCAGCCAAAATACAGCAGGTTGGGAGTATGAGTCTTCATATATTTATATCGCCATAATTAGAAAGTTCTTAATAGCTATCTCTGACTTGCACCAATCTGAGGAAAGCCACTGAAGTGGAACAAATAATTAAAGGAAAACAGAGAACATCGGCATATTAGGGAACATGGTTATATTTAGAAACAAAGTGGGATGATGTGCTCACAGGCTACAGGGAATGCAGTAAGGGGCAGCTCTTTTTCAATGCTGGGCCTTTACAATGCAACAAAACTAAATTGCTCTGAGATTTCTCCATTAGCTGGGAATCCAAGTGTCTACAAATTCACTATTCTTCAGTGCTACCTTCTGGAAGAATTGCTGGAGGAATTCATGCTGGGATCATAAAATTTGTGTTCCCACACTCCCAGGTGCTGCTGCACACCGAGGTGACCTGCTTCTGCTGCCAGCACTCCGGAATATAGCCAGGAATAATGTCAAATATGTTACTGTGAGCTGATAAATGGGCTGAACTCAAGTCAGGAGCAAAGCTTATGGCTGCAGTAACAGCAAAGGGAGTAGATGGGCACATGTGCTGAGTTCAAGCAACCTGCCCTATGCTGGTAATAACATACCAGTACCAGGTGAATTTGCATCTGTATCCACAATTTCCCTAACGTGGATTCTTGTACACCCCTCTTCTGGTTTTATCTGCATCGTGCCCACGGTGTGTGAGGACATTTGTGTGAGTTGTGCTCAGCCTGCCTCTGGACTGCTGTAAACTGCCTGCCTTGTCCATGCCTGCCTTGGTAAGGAAAAGGGAAGGCTGGGTCTGAGAGGAGAGAAAGGGACATCTGAAGCTCAGGACCTTTGCTTCTCAGGAAAGGAGGTCAATCTGACTGAAAGACGCAGCACCAGGAAGAAGCTGTGTCTGTAAAGATGAGTTGTCAGACTGAACGAAAGCAGAAGCCTTTCACAGGGGGCATGCCACTTCCATTACGTGGTCCTGGGGAAAGGGAAATGCCTCTGCACAAAATGAGAAGCCCAAACCACTGGTGACCTGAAGGAACCCATGATCTAGGTGTTTTGTCTGACTACTCTAACAACCCTGTCCTTCACAGAAGCTGAAAACTATCATGAAACTTGCTGCTAGATCCTCCCAAAAAAGAGCTCTCCCCTCCAGTGAGTCCTGGGACAGGAAAGAGTGTTTGCCAAGGGTGGAAAAATCCTCTCCAAACTGCACCAGAGAGAGTTGTGCAAAGAAAGTTTTCATCAGATCACCCATTGGCATGATTTACATCGTTACTTCTGAGATAACAGGATCGGTGCAAATCTGGCAGCAAAGGGAGCCACAAACAAACTGTCTGGGTAAGCACCTTTCAGCTGAGACCTGTGATGTTTCTACCAGCTGCTTTATTCCTCTCTCCCACTCGTAACAGCAAATAGGCAACATCAGTCTGCATGGCCGTCAATTATATAGGACATCTCCCAAGCTGTACTGACCTAGATAATACAACGGGGTACATTCTGTCAGAAATGTACTGTTCTTAATCCACTTTTCTGCTATATTTGGCACATCAGCATCTTTTCAATGTGCATTGGTTTGTCCATGCTCCTGGTAATAAGTGAAACTGAGAGGCATGGGTGTTCAATAGGGACAACGACTACTTTCCTCACAAGTTAAATCACCTACAATGTCATCTGCTACTTTTTGTGTTGGATGAACGTCTCATGACTCCAGGGCTGCAGTGGAACAGTATTTAGGGCTGTTCATAACATTATGGTCCCCTCTAGTGCATCCAAAGTGAGTGCTCTGATGAAGATCAGCACTTAAATGGACATGAAGATCCAAAGTGCAGCCCCTTATCGAAGGCCACACACCCCTGCCAACAACACCAAAAAAGCAGATGGTTGTGTGTTGGGTTTTAAGCATCAAGCAGTACATTTCTCATGATTAAGCCTAAGGAAATTAGAAGTAAAGTGCAATAGGAGCAGATCTGTAGGGTGCAGGAGAAAATCCCAGTGTCCATGCTGCATTTGCCTTAGGGTTTTCCTTCAGGCTACCTGTAGCCTGAGCACTGACCATGCACTAAGAGCTGGAGCACATTCAGTGCATTCCTGGTCCACACCTGCTTTTCCTTCATCTGTAAGGATACAGTTTGCAAGCTCTGAGTCTCTTCCCCAGTATAAGCAGATAGAATTGGGGATTCAAGTACAAAGCACACGCCTGATCCCTGCTACACGTGCACACAGAGCTGCTGCTCTACACCATCCTATTTTGGAGACTTTGCCTTCTAGGTGGGGTACACAATGACACATCACCCTGACTTTTATTGCTCAAACGGGGAATCTCCATTAGTCCAAAGCACTACCGTGTACCTACAAGTATTTGGTTAAACAATTTGCATTCCCAGAGAGCACACACATGACGTTTCAGTGGGAGCACTGTCCAGCCAAGACAGCCCTTCCAAACATGAAATGTATTTATGCAGGAAAGGAGACAGATGTGCAGCTGAACTGCCAGTGGAAAACTACAGCTTCTGCACATGTGGTGCTTTGGGATGGAATGATGTGAGGGATTACACAGAAGAAAAAGCATGCACTGAGCCTTTGACAGCTGGAGGAGGAATCAAAGTGCCAACAGCTTGCCCTACTGGGAGGTCTCTTCACTACTGCCCCATGAAAGTAGTTATAGCTGTGCAGGCTGAGTTCAGAGACTCTCCTATCCTGTGCATGCTCATAGCAGCACACCTGCCTGCACAGCATGCATGGCAGTCGAGAGCCAAGACTGGAGAATGCAGTCTCTCTCCTACGTATTTTTACTGGAGCACATGAATACTACATTTTGCATGCAGGCAGTAGCAGAGGCTGGCTTGTGGCTCTTTGGTATGTATGGATCCATTTTTTTTAAATCAGAATTTTTGCAGTTTGTAAAGTAAAGGAAGTTTTTATTTTTTTTTTTTTTATTTTTTTTTTCCTCATAAAAAATAATTCCACAAGCATTCATTTCCTTTAACATTTAAATTTCCTGGAGGAAGAGGTGCAGCTCCATCCTGTTAGTTCAAGGTATTCATTGTCAAGATAAAGGTTTTGTTCACATGTCTTCAAAAAGCTGTCAGTGGAAAATAAAATTCTGGAGAAAAATTCTGGGGAAAATAGTACTTGTTGGCTCACTTTTCTCTACACAGCCAGTGATCTGTATGCTGTATTCAGCATCAGAAGGACATCTTCCCAAATAGTGCCACCAGACCTGAGAACTGAATTCTGTCTGGAATTATGTATATGGAACTAAATACCATCCTTATTTAACTATTCAATTCCACACACAAAAAAGAAAAAAAAAAAAAAAAAAAAAAGAATATAACAGAATATAAAGAAGCAAACCTGCAGTATCATCCCAACTGCTAAAGCACAAAAGAGTAAACTCAGAAGTAGAATGGAGTTTACATCTGCAAGACTGGCCACAGGTATATGGCTACGTACACACAAGCATTGAACTATGAGATAAAACATTGCTCCTTTTTTTTTTTTTTTTTTTTTTTTTTTTTTTTCTTCTAATGGAAACTGTCTTGGAGTCATCAACACAGAGTGAACACAGAGTTCCAGAAACATTCTTTTCTCTGTTATTATCTGGGTGTTAGTGGACATACACTGCAGTGAAGACACAGCTCAAGAAATCCCAGTGACATCTCGCTGTACTGATGTTTGCCTCTAACATTCTTGTCAAGGGCAGTCAACCTAGCTGGACCATCTTAGGCAGAGGACCAAACCAGAAATCCCAGTAAAGCACTGCTATTTCCCATTTCCACTTCTCAAATATGGAGCGTCAGGCATACAGTGCCTGACATCTCTGCATATACACGTGATGATGTACGTTAGTTGTAGTTGTACAAGGCACCAACTTTCCATGTATAACAAAAAATAGGAACTAAATCTACTGTTGCTTTTCTTAATAGCAGTAGGACTCAAAGGGATACGATCTCATACCTCTGAAGACCTAGGAATACCACCCCATGGAGTTTTTTTTTTTTTTTCTTTTTTAAGAAGTCTTTGTCAATCTTTAAAGAACAGGCTGAAAGATGATGCAGACAGAAATCAATTTTTGCAGGCAGATAGTTCCTGATTTATTTTATTGTCTGCCTCTGAAGAACAGAGTTCATTCAAAGTAACACTGAGGGTCGGAGGCCATTAAATATTAGAGTTCTAGGTGAACCCAGCTTTGAGGTCAGAGCACTATTACCAGCCCAAAGTCAGGGCAGTAGGGAGATGGTCAATTCACTGGAGTGAATACAAAAACCAACCAAACCAACATGTTCCACTTGAATAGAATGTCAGAATAATTCACATTTCCAACATGTCTCAAAAAGCTACTGCCTTTCATCCTCACATAAATGTAGTGTGATTGATCACTACCTGATCTTAGCTATCTGAGTCACAATGGCAGGATGACAAACCCTTTTTTTTTTAGCCTTTCCTGATGGATAGGCCACAGCTCTGGTTTCCACCTGTGGACAGCATTTCCTGTGAATCTACAAGCTACTTTTAAAAGAACTCTAACAAGAAATGAAGAAAGGTCAGCCTGTTTGCAGTAGGTTTAAATTTGTTGTTTAGTGATCTACTCTTTTGTTTTAGAGGGTTTCATAAAAACATCAAAGGATAAAAATAAGCATGCCAGAAATGCTGCTTCTGATCTGTTTCTTCTATAAGGAAGGCAGGAAGGAAGTTCATGCTTTTTAAATTTGATCCACTAACACAGTTGCCCAGAAGACAAGACCAAACAGACACAGAGACTCCAGCAGGAGCTAAATCAGTACTATGCCAGGGTGGTTGGGCTGTCCTGACAGATAAATTCTGGTTGTAATGGACAGAAACCAACAACTATGAAGCCAGGTGGGCTTTGATGAGGCTGCACCACGTGTGCCATGTTAGACTTTACCCCAGTCGCTGGACAATGATTTCTTCTCAGTGGCCTTTCAGTACAGCTTAATTCTTAATTAACAGAAGGTGGATAGCCCATGCCTGAAGCAGGACATGACCTCTGAGTCCATGCACTGTACTTAGCCTTTTTAGGAGACAATGCTTTGAGGAAGGAAGAAAAGAAAAATGCTCTCAGTGATTTAAGATCTATATTCTTGTTAAATACTCTGATTGATTGCTCCTTGGCACTTGGCCGAAAGCTTGGCACACACTTGTTTGCAATGCTTCCTGGTAGCTGCTCCAGGCTCTCTGACCAAATCCTTTCTTAACAGAAACAGCCAGTGGCCACACAGCTCCAGCCTCCTACTGAGCCTGGTTGTGTCCGAAGAAGTCAATACCCATTTCAGAGGATGTAACAGAACAGATCCCACCCCTCCGTCTTCCCAAAGATCTGAGCCTTGTTCCTGACTTTCAGGAAGACATAAAATAATTTTTAAAGGTCCGGAGTGGACAAAGCATTAAAATTACAGCTCATTGATTAAACACTGTTTTATCTGAGGCTTTTATTGAAGAACGTTAAACCCGTGTCAGGTCCCGGCTGCTGTGTGCAGTGATTGCAGGCTAACAGCAGAGGGCACCTGGAGCCCGAGCCATCGCCTCCCAGACCTGCCAGCCCAGCTCAGCCCAACTTCCCTGCACGTGTTCACTCCCGGCAATTTGTCACCACGTTCTGCATTGCAGTTTCACAATGTCATTCAAGAACTGTGATGAGGAAAAAAAAAAATGTGTTCAATGTTAAGTATGGGCTGGGCACAAAACGCTGCTCTCAAGCAGTCCTTCAGTTTTTGTTCACATCACAAAGTTGTAATGTTTCTCAAACAGATGTCGCTCCTACATTTTGCGTGCAGTGTTAAAAGGCAATCATATTTGGGTAAGTTTTATCAAGCATAGATTCCGTTTGCTGTATTCCAGAACTTTTCTGACATACCAAACGCTCACGGGCAGTTTATTGCTGTGAGTCTGACTATTCTCTTACTCAGCAAGGGGAGGCTGGAAGAATTCCAGTTTAGAGACACTGAAATCTTCGCTCTGGCAAAACATGCATCTGGTATATGCTTTTTACAAGAGTGCTTTTAAACAAAGAGATGCCTTTATGATCATGTGTAAGTGTTAAGAAAGAACTAAATTAAGTTGTATATTCCCTCAGTGGTGAGAAGAGCCAAAAAAAAAAACCACCACCAACAAAAAAAAACCTGAGTCATTCATATGAGCTTTAAAATAAAAAAAGCAATTAAGCCAAATTCTGTAGCTACTCAAAACAGTAAATTCTATGTTTAATCCTATACAGGTATACACCTATGAAGCTGTAAGTAAAACTATGATTTAAGTATGCATTAAAAACTTCTGCTTTTCTCTTTATACTCCAGTATTAATGAGAAAATTAAGTGTGGGAAGCTTTGTGACAACAATGATGCAATGTTCCAGGTATATACAAAACAATCTACCCGAGTTAAAAATGACAGAAAAAATAAGTCAAAAGAAACTGCTTTTTAGGTAACCTGCCAAAAGATTTAATTCGTCCATGGCATAAACCAAGAAGGCCAATGGCGTTGTATCATTAGCACATTCAGCTCATTAATCCTGAAGCCAGATATAAAGATACAGAATACATGCACACAAACTTAAAGTAACTGCAGGGATTATCACATCAGAAGTCCTGACTCCATTTCAGTTATTAACCAAAACATCGCTGACAATTTCTGCACCCAGCTTAAACAAACACCCTAGTTATTTGCTGCGGTCTCTCAGTTCTTCATATGCAAACATCCTTTTATTGGTCTCCCTGTTGCATTACCTGCCTTGCCAATATCAGGAGGGATACCCAAATGCAAACATAAGGATTTACTGGTGCTTTGGCAGCATTTCTATTAACAATACTGAAGTCAGGCAGCCAGTGAGTGAAGAGGTTCTGAACGGCTGGTACAGTACATTAAATGTGGAAACTAGTTTCTGTAAGTACATTCAGGCAGCTCTGTTTAATGATTAAATGACTATTAGTCTTTCTGTAGCAGGTACCACTAATGAAAAGGGTGTGAATTACAAGATCATATTTCTTTTTCTGCCCAAGAAAAAGAACTATGCTTAATCTTGTGATTTCTCCACTTCTTGTTAATTTGAGAAACCACCACTGCAGGCTCGCTGAAGGGTTGGGATATCTGCTTTCAGAAACAACTTCACGATTCTGCCACGAAATGAATGACAAAGAAGATCCATTCATTCTCACCTTGGGAGGGAGACTTAGTTAGCTTCAAGTTCAGCTGACACGAGAGATAAAGGCTGAAGTGAGCCCACAAACTTTGTGCTTAAATGTACTTCACAGCAGGAGCTGGACAGTCACCTGCCTGAAGTCCAGAGCATCAGGGGAAGTGCTTTTCAGGATGGCATCCTAATGACCATCTTCTGCAATTTACAGATTGAGCCAAACTCCCTGCTAGGCATTGAGAGACCAGGGGGAATGCAGAACAACTGGATATGTTAAGGAGTGGAGACCAGCAGCAAAAACAAATCCAAAGATGTTCTGGACTCGATTTTCTCCATAACCAACACCCTCCAACACCCTCCATCTCTCATTGAAATCTCTGAAGTCAGCAGGAACAGAGAGCTGAGATGTTCAGCAGCTCTAAAAATAAGGCCACTCCTAAATGCCTTTAAACATAGGTGCACACACTTGACAATCCTGGCCTTCAGCTTCATTTTTATGTTGTAACCCATCAAGTAGGAAATGACAGTACCAGAAGGCTGGATGACCCGCACCCAGCCCCAGGGTCTGTGACAAGCACTAGGAAAATTTAGATGCTTGAGCACAGGGTTGATTCAGACAAGTGGAGATCTTTGGCAAGCCTGCCTCAAAAACTGTTGAATGTCAGACTGATCACAGAAAAAGCACTAACAAAACAAACACTGCCTGACAGCCTCCCGTTCACTAGGATGGCTGGCTCGTAATACTGCATTTGTGCTCCACTAAGCAGTATCCGAGTAAGAAACAACTTCACATACTCCACTCTTTGCCTGTTTTGGATTCAGTTAGCTCTTGAACTCCAAATTTTCAAAACAGGACACTGGTATGCAAGGATTCGGAGCTGCACTAGCTCACTCACACACACATGCAAAATCCCACTTGATTTTAAAATAAACAAGCAATAGAGCAAACAGCAATGTGTACATACACTGAACTGCGTTTTGGCAACTGGATCCTTTACTACTGAGTTAAGCACTTACTCTAATGGCTGAAATTTGAAAAAGACACATCCTAAGGTTTATTTGCCAGGGCTGAACTGCACCCCTTGGCAACTATTGCAAGTATTTAACTGCTTAGGGTTTACTGACTCAGTCCTCGTGTTTCTCTCTGAAGGAGCACCTCTCGGTGTTCAGTCAACACATCCCATTTAGTTGAAACATGAAGACCCATCTGGTTACTGTATGAAAGTAAATCTCCAGGTAATTAGACTCTAAACCAGTTGAAAACTGCATGCTTACATCCTGCTAAGCATAAGGTAATACGAGCTCAGTAACACTGCATCTGCATGGCTTGCAAAGGAAAGGCTTGAGGAGTGTACTTAAATAAAACCAACACAAAGTGATAGTTCATAACATTTTTAGTAGAATACAAACTTACAATTTGTAGCTGCTGTACCATTTCCTCTCTGTATGCCAGCTCCCTTTTCATCTGATCTTGAAAATTATCTATAATAAAGAGAAGAAAACAGTAGATGCAGTAGTTAGAACAGAGACCACAGTAGAACTCATATAAATCAAATGAAACCAAATGCAACCACTACTGAGGAGCTGTGAAGTACCACAAAACCCTTCACCCAACTAAAAGCCTAACAAAAACTTCTTATCTAGTAAGAGACACTGTAGACAACAGAAAAGCTTGGGAAAAATGATTCAGCTACTTCCTCGGCTAGCAAATGCTAAGGTTCTGCTGCTAACATTCATTCCCACAATGATTTTCTCAATGGGCCAGACTCTGCAGTCATTAGTCAAACTTCAACAGACACTGGAGAGAACAGCAAAAACTGCTTTGCTTTGGTATAAATCTGTTGACATCAATAGGGATGTCCAATATGTGAGAATAGAAGGCGTTCAAGGATGCAGGGTTTGATTTGTAGTTCATAACATTGTGCTGACGGCTTTGAACACAACTCAAAAAATTAAAGTTCCTTAAACAGCGACGTGGAACTCAGATGGCAAAAAGTTTTTGAAATACAGATCACAGCTTCCATGACAGCTGGGTTACTGCACAGGCCAGCCTTCAGCTCCGGTGGCTCCTCCTTTCCTTATTTTCCTTCACTGTAACCATTTCAGATAAAACTTCATTTAGATAGAATATTAGCTGCTGGCTTGTGATTCAGAGCATTGCTGTCAGAGGGTGGGAAAAATAAAAATGTAAAAAGGAAAGAGTTTGGAGAGTTTCAGAATGATAAAGACGTGGGTGCAGCGATGGACTATTAAATGTAATAGGACAGAAAATCCACTCCAAGCAACACCATTTTAATCCAGGAGACAGAATTCTGTCCCAGACCATGGGAGCAGCGAGGTGAATGCCAACAGAAAACAGCATGGGGCACCTCAGCACACAGAGCTGTCAAACCAGAGTGGGCTTGCCGAAGGGCATTGCAAGGCCAAGGCAGCTAGAATGGCTTATTTACAATTAACAATTACAAGACTTAAACAGCCACGTTGGCTGTTGGGACACAAACCCAGGACGCAGGAAGGCTGGGTTCAATATCTGCTCTAGTGGGCTCCGTGCCTGTGTCTCGCCATGCCTCATTTCATCACCAGTAAATCAGGAATAATAGCACTGCTTCATCTGCCAAGCACGTTGGAAGGATTAATAGATTAAATGACTGTGAGATACTTGGATAGTGCAGTAATGGGAGTCACAGAAATACCTAAATTGCTCAGAAAGGTTTGAGGCCAGGTGAGACCATGCGGCTCCTATCAATGCTCCGCGTGCTGGGACCTCACCCACTCCCAGGTCAGCCCCACAGGCTCACCACAAAAGCTCAACCCCAAAATCACAATCAGGATGGCAGAGAGCAGCTGTGGCACAACACAGTGGAGAGGCAGGATGTACCTTGCCCATGGGGAGAGTGGATGTGTGCCCACAAAGCGTGGGCACGGGAAAGGGCTGGAAGAAAGCACAAGAGGGAAGAGCTCTGTCATCTTTCATGAAAAAATTTTGCCTTCTCTGAATGAAAACCGAAAGCTGTTGTTTAAAAGGCAAGGAGGCACTTTAGGATGACAAGAAAATGTCAGTGAAACAAAGAAAGAATGAGACGATTTGTCAGGCTGAAACCATCAGGAGTCCAGCGTGGCCACATTCAAAAGGACATGGTGACATTATCTTAATGAATTTCTTCAGAATTCAAACAAAATTCCGCAGATTTTTTCACCCTGATTCCTCTGCTCCAACTTGACAAGTAAAGGAAGCTAACACAAATAAAAACAGATTTGCAATTCTTCCCTTGCTTACCAAATAGCCATGCAGTACAAAGAGGTGGCAGTCCCCTGTTCTGTCATCGAATGCTGACAGCGCTGTGCTACCTGCTATGTGGATCCTTTTCCAGCTTCACTTTGGCAGGAGCAGGCTTTGCAGAGAAATCAGCCTCATCTCCTCAACACCTTCCTCCCTGACTGCCCCCTTGCAGCTTCCTCACCTCCCAGAACAAGTGGCTCGGAAATCCTGCTCAGCCCTGCGCGGCAAACGCCCAGACTCACTGTGGAAATGGGGTTAATGGTAAGGAGAACATTTTTTCCGGCAGCATTAACTGAGACTAACTGCTTACAGACAAAGCCTGGCAATACCCAGGAGAAAAGATATGAATATTTAAAGAGTTTTCTTAACACAAACTTAAATACTTTAACTATCCAGCCTACGTCTCTGCTGTTTTACCGCCGTGTTGTTAAATGCAGCTGGACAAAATGCGAGCCAGCCAACGCCAAGGGTACGACCAGCGCAGGGCTCTGGGAGAACATGCTGCAATATATGCAGGTGCATATATTCCTATCAGGTCAGCAAATTCTTCAAGAGGTCCTTTTGCTTTGTGTTGAGAGACTTTCTAGGCAAAGAGAAACCTTACCTGCAGCTTTCAAGCGCATTAGTAATATAAAAAATTAAGGTGCAAGCAGCAGAAGGCAAGGTCTGCTGCTTTATAAATGATCACAGCCATACCTGAAGCAGGTCAAGCCACAGAGAAGTGAGCAGCATTCTACTGCTGAATGAGTTGGAAATAGGATCAGTTCTCATTTAATACGGATTTCCATGACAAGAGCATGGAAACCAAAAGCTGTTTACACATGAGACTGTATAGTGGTGCTGTGGGTGGTGGTTTGATGCTATTCATGTTGACTGCTCCCAAAATGCTCAGTTCCAAATGTGAGACCCAAAGAAAGATGACTTTTGAGTTAACTCCAGGTAACCTGACAAGAACATTTTCTAGAGACATATAGCACCATTTTCCACATCTCACATGTTGACTCCCTGCTGAAACAAGGATGAATTTTATCTTTTATAAAAGCGATTGAGAAGACTTAAAAGCCAAATGCCTCTCCTTTACAAGCACAAAGTACAGTGAGAACCACCAGCACCCGAGAGTGAGAATTACCCTGGCAGTGTGTTTCTGTCCCCAGCAGCTTCGGGACTAGACAGAGGTTCAGTCCCCATGGCCTCTCAGCCCCCTGCCTGATGCTGCAGTGACCTGGACTGGGATATAAAGCCTGTTACCCTCCAGCTTTTTGCCCTCCTATAGCTTCAGGCATTTCCAAGCCACGAGCAATACAATTTTAATTTTACCTCCACGTTCCTTTCACTGGTTTTCCTAATATTTCTCTCCCTAGCTCCTTCCTATCCACCACCACCACAGGCCGTTAGTAACTTTGCCAGGAAAACCTGGCAAAACTAAGAGCTCCTAACACCCAACCTGAAGCAGCAGCCCCGTCTAGCAGCAAGAGCCTGGAGCAGACTCATCTCTTTCAGTGTAACACATACTTCTCTAAGAGGGCATATCTTGGATTTTACACTTACTTGCTTTACAAAGACCTATTTTCTTGTTTTATTACATGGGGAAGGGTTTTTTTTTGGTAAATCTAAATCTGTAAATAGGTTTTACGGTCACTTACATATATTGTTTATAGCACATTATCTGTTTTCTATTTTAATCCTGAAGAAAATTGACCACTACTTTGTGGTACGTTGAAACCACATATTTTTCAAGCCGGCATACACAGTCGCCACTTCCTTGGTTGGCCATATGTGTTCTTTTCTTTTATTTGAATTGTATTTCATGTGGTTTAATTGCAGTGTTTATTTACATGGCAATGACAGAGCATTAATTTTACTGTAGAAGAACAAAAGGATAAATGAGTGACCTGAATGGCAAAACTCCAAGATGCCATTTCACCAATACCACACATCAAATATTTTGATCTACACAAATTATGTGAAAATTACCTCACTCCCAAACCCAAGTAATGACTGAATTTATACTGAAGGATGAGGTTATCTCCTTTCATTAATATCTATACCACCTCAGGCTCTTCTTTATTTATGAAGTTTTCAATATTTGGGCTAAAGATGGAATCATTTCCAGAGACCTGCCTTGCACTTTCTTACTTCCCTGAACTTACCCTATCTGATGCTACAGAAAGTGGGGAAACTTGTTCTTTAAATAACATGAAAACACTGTCTGTGTTCCCACTTTTTCTTCTGAGTCAGAGAGGTGCAACGTTCCTTTGCTTGCAGCAGTGATTTTTGTTGTATTGTTTATCTCAGTGTACTGGTCATGTTGTTTTTTGTCCCTAGAGTTTTTATGAAGAAACTTGGAGGTCTAAAAGAATGGAGAGTTTCTGAACTCTTCAAGAAACTGTGGTAAACCATCATAAGGGTATTCTGCCCAAGTGCTGCTGAGATATTTCAATCATGTAGGAGTTAAGAGAAGTTAGCAAAAGGCAGAACAAGCTGACAATTAGTCTGGGAAGGCTTTAAATATCTATCCTGGTTTGCTGTGAATCATACAGTGCTTCATCCATTTCTCAAAGGAAAACAAGGACAAAGAGCCCTCTCAAACAACACATCTCTAGAGGAAAAACCCCAAATGTTATTTCCACTCCTTAAACACACTCCTTAAACTCCAAATCAATTCTCTAGCATCAGCTAGGACCAAAAAAAGATGTCCATAAATTACCCTGTCTTCAAATGCCTACAAGAAGCTGGTTAAGCAGGCTGACATCCCTGTGCCCCAAGAAGTCCCCCGCAGGTTTCTCTATGTGCTGGAAGACCCCCTTCCAACAGGCTTTAAAATATTTGTATTAGATCTGGGATCAAAGCTCACTGGAGGCAGAGATACTCCCAATTTTCTACCCCTGAGGACATGCTGTTTTCAGTGTTATTAAATCCAGTCAAAAATACACCAAGACAGACATCCAGCTTCACATTTTCTCTATAAGAGACCTGCTTTGGTAGCCTGAAAAGCCACAGCAGACGTGCCATCGACCTCAGCAGAACTAAGCCAAAAATCCTGGCAACACAACTGAGAACATACTTCTCCCACTTTTAACAGCCCAACAACAACCAACAACCCACGAATAACACCAAAACCACAGATAAGTGTCTTACTGAAGACAGGGAATGACGCATTTCCTTTCAACACTTGGAATTCCTGTTCTAGTCTCCTCCGTAAGTCAATTTGTTCAAACAAAACCTTCTGGAGTTCCTCTAACAAAGAGAAAAGTGCTTTTACTAATCTGTATAAATAATTCTTGAGTGAACATTCATAGAGCAATTCATTACTATAAGACAAAATATTTTAGCAGTTATAAAAAAAAAGTGTTGCATAGACCTACAATAGATTTTGTGCAGAAAGCCATGAATATAAATCAATGTAATATATTATTTTAAAGTATTATATTACAGTGTCATGTATTGATTGATATATATGCATTAATCTCAATTATATCCACCCAAAGGTCCATATATTATTCATATGTTACTTGACAAGCTTAAAATATGGTGCAGAACAAAAATGCCCCCTATTATCCTCATATTCTATTAAAACAAAGAGCAGTTTTATAACGTAAGAGGCCCTTATTTATTTTACCTTTCCCCATGTTTTCTACATCCTTCTTCAGTGAATGAGGTGGGTTGGTTTCTTGTGTGTGTTCACCTTAATAAAAGAAAGAAAAAAAAGTTATTGATTTACTGATACCGTTTTCCATCAGTATTGTCTTTACTATGCAACTGCTCCAGAGAATATGAAGCAAAAAAGGAAAAAAAATAAAACCAAAGAAAGAATATGATTCAGGTTCCTTTACAGCATCCAAGTGTCATTCACAAACAGGACAAGCCCTGCCTGAGACCTCTGAGGTTCTGGCTCCTCTCAGGGTCTCAGGCGTGCTACTGCACTCTGCTCAAATACTCTGCACTCTTGGCTCCAAAAACACTCTCTGTCAAATTTTACTGCTTAGACACATTTTGTGAACACAGCACATCTTTGTGTGCCTTGCAGAAGTGACTGCAGGACTTGCATTTGTTTCTAGTTCAGTAAAGTGTCTACCCTACCACTGCTTGCTGCAGACAAAACTTGAGGTCTTGCGATACCAAGGAGAGCTCCTCTTCCACGTATTCTGCTAAACTGATCCATGCTTTCACTCCAACGCTTCCTGAAGATACTCAGAGATTGACTAGAAGTGAGCTGAGAAAGGGGCAGAGCTTTGCCTACAATCTCATCTCCTCTCTTCACAACAGGAAATCTATTCTTTCTAGCTGGGTAGGATCCTGTTCCAAAATCCTTTTGCACAAGCCTCTTTGCCTTCATTGTCTCTTTAACTTTATAACCTTCTACAGCTCTATGCCAAGGACTTATTATAACTGTAAATAATTAACAACAAGCTGAAAAAAAAATTGACACCAGCTGGATTTGCATCTAAAGGATACACCTACGAGGTCAACAAATTCAGAGACTTCTGTCTTTGATTGCTTACATCACTCTTAGTGATACAGTAGTAAAAAAAAATCTAAATAACAGAGTTGCACTATTTCTCTCTATATATATTGCTTCTTTCAGCCTTTTCAATTACAAATAAAAACCAAGAAAAAAAAAAAAAAACAAGCCACTACCAAGAAAAAAAATGCCTTCACAAGGTGTTATATTCACCTGGATGACAGTTTGACTTAAATACAA
This sequence comes from Aythya ferina, assembly GCF_964211825.1. Lineage (NCBI taxonomy): Eukaryota > Metazoa > Chordata > Aves > Anseriformes > Anatidae > Aythya > Aythya ferina. The sequence continues at coordinate 2,929,664 of NC_140299.1, read as the reverse complement.
ATCTTCTGATAGAAGGTTTTATTTTAATTATCCTCCGAAAGTGCAAATTTTTCTTCTAATTTCTATGAGCAGGGTTTTGGAAAAAAAAGCTTGGAAAACAATTTTTAAAAGACAAAATACCACTCTTAATGAAATAACTGGGAGGTTTTCTATTACTTACAGTTGAAATATAAAAGGACTCTCAATAATTAAGAAAATATTTGGTAAGTAGTCAATTATTGAACTAATTGGATTAATTCTCACTTTTGTCCAGACAGTAAATGCACTTCATTAAATACTGTTGAATAACCACAGGAAAGACACACATGTAAAGCTACTTATTTATTTACATATTTGGAAGAAAGAGTCATGGAGCGAATTTCTTGGTTTGGGGGAAAAATAAAAAGCTATAGCCCTGAAGGAGTCACTGTATAACAGGTGAGACAGCAGCTACTTAAAAAACTCATACTGTCACAATGCATTTGGTAGTAGGTTGTGACAATACGCAAATCTGAAAGTTGAATTGGAAGGTCTTGTTTCATATGCAGTCAGAAATCTTTTCACAAAGCATTTAGTTCTGTTTTTAAAAATCGATGTATTCTTATACCCAGTAAACCTTGAAGTCATAATATATGAAACATATCCAATAGCTATGCATTTCAACATCTGCTCTCTCTTCTTATGTCCTTATTTAAAATAAAAAAAAAAGTAATTGAGGCATACACATTTACACAACTGATTCCCGATGCCAGCAAGTCCATTTAAAAAATCTGTTTACGTAACACAATTATACAAATATCATTTTTGTATTATATTTGGTATAAACATATAAACAAAGTAGTTTTCCACAGGTAAGCTGTCACACCACATTAAAAGAAAAACAAGCTTGAAAAAAAAGAAAAAGTTATCACTTTTGGGGCAGCGGTTTGAAGCGTTCCCATAATGCAAAATGGCCTTTTTATTAGTTTAGTTAACATAATCCAGTTTTAAATAGGATTGATAATAAAAGAAATATTGTGTCAGATAAATATAGAATGAGGGTACGGAAGAAAAAAGGAAGGAGTTTAGGAAGGGTATTTATTAAATTATAAATATTAGTATATTTTCTCCAAACAATTCAATCTTAGCCATTCTTTTCTGAATGTTTTATGTGCAATTTTGAGGGAGAACACTCACAGACAGAAGGTATCAGAATTCTTCAAGAGTGGGAAGAGAAAGGGGAAGAGATGAGATCCTAGCACAGAGCATGGCAGCCACAGAGACAGCTCTTTCTCAGACGCTTGGTTGAGGTTTCAGGGCTGTATGGTTTGAGGCTGCAACTCTCTGGGACTTAAAGAACTTTTTACATTAAAATAAAAATAGGGGTGTGTAGTACGATGAAAATCTTCTCCAGTATCTATAGCCTCCCTACTAAGCTCCTGAAAAGGCTTATTAGAAAATCTACAGCCCTTGCCTCCCAAATAAGTAAAGAAGAGGATGGGAAAAATGAAGGTATTTAAAGGCAAAACCCAGCACATCAGTTTTAAAGAATCAACTGCATTTTTAAACTGCTTTCTGATGTTCAAACAAGGCCTTGACATTATTATTGTTAATGGTGATAATGACAATAATCAGATGAGTTTCACCTTTCCAGTCCCCCTCAAAATGATAATCAGGAAACTGCTCTTCTCAGTTTTTCCATACTTCCCAGAGGCCTCATCATGTGTTGTGTACTGTTATACCTTAATTGAAAGGGAGGAGGTATTGAATATTTAACCAGCTTCCTTTCTCTTAAATGTTAATTAAAAGCTAAATAGGTGTTTAAAAACAAACAAACAGAAAGCCCAAAGAATTTTAATCAGTCTAAGAAAAAATCGCTTCCCCTCATAATAGCTCCACCATAACTCTCTTGGGCCTTGTCTGCTACACACAAACTTGGGCCTGCTCTGTAGCACGTAAAACAGAAGCACTGAAAGCACTGAAAGCTGCTCAAACCCCCTCTGTGGATACCTAGGGTTTGTTTCTGAGAGGTTCAGCTTTGGTTTAGTCAGAAAAATTGACCTGTACCTCAACGGCCTGTTGGACAGGGGCCAGAGGGGATGAAGTATCCACGGCCACTCTGCACTGCCTCTGCTAAAGCTTTCGCTACCTCTGTTCTTGCCAGTTAGCTCGGGTTCTTTCCAATTAGCACAGACATTTTTAATCTGGAATAAAAGTGGGTTATATTTCGGGGTTACACAAATGGCATCTTTATTCTTGAACATGAACATCCACCCATGGAGGAAAGGAGCAGTGGTGTCTGTGGGTAGGCATGCCTCGAATTACTTTACAAGGCTCCAAAAACACAGGAGGGCCCCATTTGTACATCGGCACAACCTCAGCTCTTGGATGTCACCATTTCATTAGCTCTGCACCCACTGGAGTAGTTAAGATTTAAATTCTAAAAAAAAAATTAAGCTGTCTGTGTCTGGGCATCAGCCTTGTTATTCCTGGACAACACTATGTACCGCAGAGTGCGCGTGGCCTGCAGCTCATCCCTGTGAGGAGAATTTCACGGTGGGAAAGCCTGCAGCATCGATGATCTACAAGGACCAACATAACTAATTTTATTTTATTTTTATTTTTATTTTTTTCTGGAAAGAGTTCTGTGCACAGTCACAAAGACTGCGGTGGTGATGATATTGGTATCTTCTGGGTAGAAATATATATTCATTTAAAAAATATAGGCAGATGTGAACCGGCAGACTTTGAGAGCTCCAAAGGCTCCATCTGTATTTACAATTAATTACTTGCTTTAGGACACGCACAGTTCTTGCGTTTGTCCTGAAGAAATCCTACCAAAACACACCCTTACTGAAAATATTCATGCATCTTGAATATT